>NC_071403.1:37475000-38100000 GCF_017976375.1 Cuculus canorus
GTTCTGCTAATTGCTGCCTGTAAAGATTTCTGGTTATGTCCTGTTCAAGATCCACAGCCATGCACGTCTTGGCTTTCTTTTTATTCATTATGTTCTTAGAAATAATCAATTTTATCCATTACATTTGTGTTGCTAGAATTTTTAATTTATGTTTGATGAAACCAAGAGAGTCAAAAGATGCGTCTGAGTAAGAGTGCACAGCTCTGCTAATACCAACTTGATTGCGCTAGCCATAAATCTGGACCAAGCTGGCTCTCAGCTTGACATCTGTTTAATGCAGTCGATCCAGAAAACCGCAGTCGATCCGGACAACCACAGTCTCACTGATTTTTACCAATTTGTCTATGACAGAGAAAAGAGGGCTGACAAGCTAAGCATTAAGGTGTTGGCTGCAGGATAAACAAATGTTGTCTGTCTCTAGAGCTGTAGATCTCTTTCTCATTGCAAAGCATTTCTCAACAAATTTAATCAAAAAATAAGCAGTAGTTTTCAGCCAAAATGCACACCTGCCTTAATATTTTTCCACTTATCCTAGAATAGAGAATACAGTGCTGATCAAATGTATCCACATAGGATTACGTTATTCCAACCCTACCCTAATAAATGGATTTTCTTTATACACTATCTATGGATTTAGACATAAAATTAATTTCATAAATAAAGGTACATTTCCTGCATTGAAAGAGAGAAGACTATTTCTGCATGTCTGGATCACTTCTTCCTGCAAACAGGCATATCTTCATTATTTAAAACAGTATACATATAGTTCTCTGCATATCAGGTATAGATAACATTGCAGTGTTATGGAAAAAATAATAAGGCATAAAACCCTCACTTCTTCAGGAAAACACTGCACATTTTGAATATCGTTAGTCATGAACCAGCATAGACCATTAATGTGCATTTCCCCTCCCTGATAGCTTGGCAGTGCTTGGAAAAAATGATGATAAATCAAATTAGAACTATGAAATCGCATTGCCACTTTCATATGCTGTCATAGCTTTGGTAGATGAATAACTACGAACATAAGTGCAGCAATGCCATGTACCTCTGTTGCCTCCTCCACCCTACCACCCACACTCAAGTTTTGATTCAAATGTAGCACGACTTCTCCAGAGTTATCCAGGAAATTGCCACCCAGGGATTTCCGTAGTATTTGCAGTCAACACCACTGAAGGAGGAGATAAAGGTTTGCTGGAAGGGAGTGCCTTGAACTGGTCTTTTTATACAGTCAGAGATGGATGCCTTAAGGCTTCTTGTGATCTGTCATTTCATCATTGTCTAAGTATTTTGGCATTGCACACATTACTTCTTTGCCTATGTACGGTCAACGCATGTGTGTGTAAGCACATAACATCTTTTACAGTAAAAAAATACCCTGCAAAAGTGAAAGTTCATTTTAAAATAAACTGGTAAAAGTAGCACCACATAACACCCTCATTAGGATTTCTGCAGTTACCTCACAGCTGCCTGTTATAAAACCCATCCACAGCGCCTGCCAATGATGAGGCACTGGAGCCCTTTCTTGTAATTCATTTCTCAACATGTATAAAACAGCTGGTTGAAAAGCAAGCGTTTGCCTAGGACTAGTAATGACCCTAGAACTTAGCTCAGTAATTAGTTGTTATTCCTTCTATGATTACTGCAATGAAACCAACACAGGAAAAGCTTACTTTTTCAGAGATAGTACCACAGTGTGTCCAAACATCCTAAACACGGTACAATCATAACGCTTTTAGAAGATTTTCCTTTAGAAAGAGAGAGTCATTGTGCCAATCACTGTACACACAACTAGAAAACTTGGCTAGAAACAGAAGTGATCACTTTTGAATGCAAAAAGAAGCATTAAATAGAAGAACAAACCTGCAAAACCCACAAATGCCAGCCTGAGTAGAAAGGGAAGACTAAAGCAAGTTAAAATGAGATTATGCAGGAGCCGAGGTGAATCAAAAATGCTTTTGAAAGCTGACCTTATGTTACCATATTCCGTAGGTTGGTTGAAAGGTCAAGTTTTAAGTAGAACAATTTTTAAAAGTTACCATTAAGCACACAAGCACCAACTATGGAGATGACATCAGCTTATAAAAGGGGAAGATGCTTCAGGAAAGTAGAGCAGTACCATAGCTGTGGCCATGCTACTGGTCAGCTTCTGAGCAGGCAGATTTATGCTTCTGCTCCTACTGTTAAATGAGAAATTTGGTACCTCTTAAGCTCCTCAGAGAATTAGAAACATGTTCATTTGAGAAAGTGATTGTGCATCTTTTGCGTTCTAAAGCTAAACAGGTACGCCAGTGCTACCGGGGAAGTAGAAAGGGTAGGGAACAGGTGGCACTTTTCCCCCTCTCTATTCTCGCAGGACAGATGGAGAAGTAATAAAGATGAAGGCTGGAATGTGTCTCATACAATTAGTTGGTATTAAGCACTTTCTTTTGCTGCTCAGATGATGATTTCCTAGTTTAGATAAAACAAAGTGGGATTTCCCTCATTTCGCTCAGAGCCATTGAGCACTCTTTGATGGCAGCAAGGACTGACTGTTTAGAGATGTATGTTACAGCTACTCTTCTGGACTGCTGTTGAATATTAGAGGAGTCAGAAGGCACAAACAAGGGAAGAAGAGTAGTTCAAGTCCTTGACGTTGTTAAGAACCTATGCTCCTTGCACAGAACTGCTAAGGATCCAGGATAGGCTGCAGCAGAGGGACAAAAAGGAGCAAAAGCAGACAATGACATTGGCTTGTTTGAGAGCTTACAACCTTTCCAGGTCTCAGACACCAAATGCTCTGTTCTTGTACAAGAATCAAAGCTTTTCCATCCTACACATGGCAGCACTGAGACAATAATCTGCTATTTGCTACTGGATTTGTACATCCATGTTAGGAGGGATGACTGGTACAGGTGCAATGATGGTGGCTGAGAAGTGCTAAGAAAGCCATTGGCTTTTAAGTGCCATCCCTAGCATTCACCAAGAACTAGACTGTAGGCCTTCTGCTCCTCTGAAGTGTCAGTAGTGATGAGACAGGTAGCCTCTGATGGTTCTTCCCTGAGGAAGCTATAGGATGACCCTGTGGAGTCACCACCTTTATCCACAGTCTAGCAATAGTAATCATACACTTAATCCTCTGTTCTTCTAATATTAGTGTTTATTCATACCAACATGTCCCTACTTACATATTAATTTACTTCATTATATTTATTTCAAAATCCTTGTCATATGTTGTCTTCTTCGCATTGTGGTTGGGGGTTGGGTCGGAGCTTTTGTGGCAGAGAAAGTTTCTGGTATTTATCTTCTGTTCTGAGTTCAATTACACTTTCTTTTCACTCATGTTTCAATTAAAAAAAGAAAACCAGCCAAGAATCTGGCTTCTGCTACTACTGGAAAAAGATGTCATGCACTTCTGGTCCTTGAGCCCGGAAAGGCCCAAGAAAAAGGTGGCCCTGTATTCCTAGCATTACAGTAGGTACAGTGAGCCTTTTTGTTACAGTCACAATTAGAAAGAAGAGGGAAGGAAAATTACATTTGTAATCACAAAAGCATTTTCAAATAAATTATTTGACAGACCTTGTGTATGAATAATTCAAACAGTCATGATGGGCATTTCTTACTAATCCAGTACTCCTAAATGCATGCATTTTAATGTCTTTATTGCCTACCATTATCTATACAAAAGGCAAACATCACATTCCACTTTTAGTAGTGTTCACATCATATACAAACTGTTCTAGCTGTTCGTGGTTTATAGTTCTGCTAAAAACTCTTAATAGCAGTTACACAGATAACCAATATAGCAGCAAAAGTACTATGTTCTCCATGCCTAAATATATTAAAAATGTGATTATGCTTCCTAAGTGCCTAAATGTTTTAAACCAGAATAGTTGTCTTTCTGTCTTACTTCATACATTTCTGGAGTATTGGGGGGATTAAACAATCTATGAATGTAACTGCTTAAAATAACCAAGAGATGGCAGCACTCCATTCAACCCAAATTTGACTTGTTCTATACAACTGATGTAGGAAATGCAAGTGAAACAAAATAGTCCTGAGGTCCTGGCACTGTTCTCTTACATTTGAAATTATTAGGAAAAATATTGTCAACGCAAAGAAAGGTATTAAGATAGGACACATAGTGAACACGTTCCAAAATGGATTAATCATCTTTTTAAAAAAAAATTTCAGTATTTTAGTAGGCTAAATAACATACAATACTCTTTCCTACCACTCTTAAATGCTGAAGTAGAACTTAATTCCTTCTAATTCTCCTTTGTCTTCATACACTACTTCCTGTGAGTGCAAGCTACAAATTATTAGGTACTTTGTCTTGTTTTGTCAAGGTACAAAATGGCTACGCAGAGGGACTATATTGGATGTCAGGGGCTTAGAGTTCTTTGGAAAGAGAGTTACTGTGTGGAAAGCAGAGTGCTAATGTACTTGAAATCAATTTAGGTGAAGTCATGACCTGACGTTGTGTTGCGTTTCATGTATTTTGTTCAGAAATCTTTAGATGGTTTTAAGTTTATTATAAATATCCAGGAATCCTCTGATACTGATAATTGCTGCTGGAACTAGGCTCAAATGTTTTTCCTTGTATGACCAGCATGGGGGTATTCACTAAAGGTAAACTTTTGTGCTTAAATGGCTACACTTATCTTGCATGTTCAGTGGGTTGTTTCCGTTCTGGGGTTTGCAGTACAATATTGCGGCAATTACTCTATTTGGTTTTATCTTTTTTTTTTCCATGCATTCCTTCACTGCCAAAATGTGGGAGGTTATAAATTAGCATGCAGTAAACATCACGTTACAAGATCCTTCACGACAGCAAAAATACAATGGCATGACTCCACTAGGCTGTTAGAGCAGGATGGGTTACTCACATAGAACAAGAACTGTGATGTGGTAATTAAATCTCAACACTTAAACATGTGAAGGATACTATAGATGAAGGTCGTCACCTTTCTTTTCCTGACCCACCTTTCCTAGCTGCCCCATCAGAAGCACATTTTACCACTTTCTCCCAAGCCACATTTCCTGGATGGGGGGACTTTCTGTCATACCTAGGCATAAGCATTAGTGGCTTTAGTGAATGCTTAAGGAGACAGAGAGCTGTTTCAGACAAGGCTAAAGTGCAGCTTCCAGGTCATTGCAAACAAGTCCCTCATTTATGTATTTTTACGCAAATGAAGTAGCTGATGTTTTTTTCTCATTACAGTAGGATCTGCCATTTTATAATACCTTAGTTTTACTAGGAAAATATTCCTTTCCCCCCACTTCTGAGCAAAGATTTCACAGCAGAGACCACTCTCAAGGGACTCTCCTTCCACTGAGAAGTCAGTGTTGAAATAAAGCAGAATATGGTTGGCCATACTTTGTGAGGAACTACTTTGTGTGACATTGGCAGGATCTTTGATTATCACAGGCTGTCGAGGCCCTGATTTTAGTTGTCTTTTGCAACACAGCCTCCAAGCATGACTCCCATGCTGGTGTACCAGAGACAAATGCCTGCTGGATTTCTTTCAGACTTCACACATACATAGTCTCACGCATATCCAGGAAGACTTTCCAGCTTTACAACTCAGCACATGAGGCAAGGATTAGTGGAACGGTTGTAAGACGAAAATAGAGTCCCATGAATGCCCAGGAAGGTAAACTAAAATAATAATAATTAAAAAAAAAAGACAAAAATCACATTTCAGAGAGGATTGAGAAGGGTACACCTTCATGAGAATGAATTTAAGCTTCAGAATATAGCTGCTTGGAGAGCGTTAGTGGAGCCCTGCCTTGGCAGGCTGCAGCACACACTCTCCGGGGCAGCAGCAGATACCAGTAGGAGCTGGGATCCCCTGTGCACAGTCTCTCCTAATGTTATCACTGATCCTTTTCAGGCTTCTCCAGAGTGATGGCTACCCCCACACATCCCTCCTCCCCAGCTTTCTCTGTAGTCTCCACTTTCCCTGCTGAGCTTAACTTGCACATGACACCATGACTTGAGGTGAAATGATGTATTTGATGTGCAGTGTCTGAAGTCCTGATTTATTTACTTTGGAGTAGGTGAGGGAAGGAGAGGTATTTAAGGGAACCTGAAAAGTTCAGGAAAGCTCTTAAGGATTAATACACTGCTGGACAGGATAAAAGTAATTTTGCCAACTAAAACACAATCAGGCCAAGTGTAAATGAATGCAGAGCTTGAGCTGGAAGGCACCACATGATCAGAGAAAGGGTTTGGGCCCTGGATTGACTCATGGGGTCAGGAAAAAATGTAGGAATGGCTGGAAGTAAAGCAATGGGAAAGAAGGAGTGTGTCAGCCCACGTGTCAATGAATCGGATTTTGGCAGCACATAAATGTTAAGGAGCAGCTTGCAATCTCTGACTATTTGTAGCCTGATTCGTAAACCAAAGAAGAAATCCAGAGCAGCACTGGATACCAGACTATACCTCTGAGCCATCAGAGCCTTTCACTAGCACTAAGGAAAATAGATTATTGATGCTGGCAGGGATACGTACTCTAAAAACAGACAAGGAGATCACAGCCTAATCCAAATCCAAACAGAAGCAAGTTGTCTGAAGCCAAACTCCTTTTATAGTCCCTTAATTTCACTACAAAATTACTTTCCTTTACATTTTAAATTGTGTAGTGTCCGAGCCAATCTAGCTAACCCTTTCTTACAAGAGTAGTCTGTCTGCACCGAAGTGGACCCATTAAAAACTCAAAAGACTAATGGCTTGCAGGACTCGGGGTAAAATCTTGGCCCCTCTGACAGCAGTAGGAGGTTTGCCAAAGACTTCAGTGGGGCCAGTATTTTACCTCAGGTCTTTACAAGCAGCAGTGTTGCTCATTTAGAAGCACAAAAACACCACTGTGAATTTCCTGAGGCCCAATCACCGGCTCTTGCTGGATCTTCTGACGTCTGATGGCTTCACTTTGAAACCCAAAAGGAAGAGGCTAAGAAATGAAGCCATATCCTTCCACTAAAAGCCAATTCCTTCTGCTTGATCTGTGTGATATTTAATTCCAGCAAAAAGAAGAAAAGCAAAATTTGGGTGTTTTTCCCCTTCCTCTCATTCTCCACACCAGCCTCCTTCCCCACTGGGACTGTATATAAGCCTTCACTGGAAATGACACACCAGAGGCCTGCTGGCCCAGACTGGGGTACTTGTGATGTGATGCAGTCAGAGGGCCAGCCAGCACGCATGCTGACCTTAGGCTGCTCATGGGGCCCCCACCAAGCAGATGACCAGCTGCTAACATGTCACCATCAACTGGACATGATGCCGGGATGGAATGTTGATTTGAATCAGTGGACCTTCTGCCTGCAGCCTCCCAATGTTAGTGCTTGGGAGTGTGTGATCATGATCAATAATGCTTCATGGGAATCTTTTAAAGTGCTCCCAGCCACATCACTCTAGTAAGGATTTGTCAGCCTTTCCATAAACCCCGGTTTTGAAGAGTTTATAGCTCAGCTTGTTTTCATTACCTTGAGGTGAAAGTTGCCATATAAAATTTCAGACCAGACCAGACTTCTTTTCCTTCCTAATATAAAATATAATTTAAAACAATTTTTTTTTTCTTCCAAATTTAGAGTCTCTTTAAGAGCCGTGCTGTTCCCTGACTGTTATGGGAGTGCTGTTCAGGACTTCAGACTGAAAATCTGTTGAATTTAAGGATTAGCAAACAAATAGGAAGCACTTCTGAACTTTTAAACCACTGACTAATACGCCCAGAACTCCCGAGTTATTCTGCTCATTCCCAAGAAATACCATAAGTCTGCGTCAGGGACATCTGTGGAAGAAGAACAGACAATGATCCTCTGCCTCTTCCCCTTCCAGCAGCCCAAAATTTAATTTTACCAGGGTTTGTCGTTTTAAGGAGCAGAATTTCAGCTCATATAAAGTCACTGTAACTCCATTCACTACAAACTATTTTTTGCCTTTTCTTTGTTAAACAGTTGCTGTGCTGCAATCCAGAAATAACTGAACTTCCAGTGACAGGTAGGACTTCTCCTATTACATGCATGAGTCATATTGCAGCTACCTGTATTTGGAGAGCACAGTGGGAGAAGAAAACAGAGGCCATCTTTCCAAACTCAGCTGATGTCAGACGTCTGTGCCTTACACAGATAGGCAGAATGTTTGTCATCACCTGATCCTTTGGATATCTGACCTTTGCATTGCAGGCATCTTCTCTTCCAGCTGAACTAGACCTTATCCCTCGCGTGTGGTGAATCCTACCTCGGCTGCTTTCCGATTTTACTAGCAGACACAGAACAAAGTCTCTGCTTCTCCTGGGGAGTAGAGAGCTGAGAGAGCAGAGGAATATTATACGTGTGCATACCACCTATCTACGGTTGGAAGAATTGATTTCTTTATTTAGTTTGACAAAGTTAATTTCACTCAATGTTCTTACAAAACTGAGTATAGAACAGTGTAATGCAGTGTAATGTCTTTGGGAATTGACCCAGGATTGCTGTCATGAAGATGAGTTCATCCACCAAAGCCAAGCAGATTCATATTTGCTGGTTTTCCAGTCCCTGAAAAGTCCATCTGCTTTGTTCAAATGTCATATGACCATGTTACTTCTGGTAGAATTAATACATTCTGGATCCTTTCTTGATGAGAAAGTACATTTCACTTTTTTTTTTTTTTGGCATAATTTGGAGTAATTTCTCCTTAACTAATGGATTTTTGCAGTGTAAGGAAGTTTGGAAAAATCAAAGAGGGGAAAAAATATTTTTTCTAAGCAGTGTCAGATTTATAAGTGAATAGTGAACAGATTATCAGTGGGGAATTTTTTGAGTGAAAGGGAATAATAAGACAAATCAACAAATCTAATAAATACAGTACTAATTTTATAATTACTAAAGGAAGCTGGAAGTGGATCGCCAGCTATAGAATAATACCAAATATAGACACAGCACTTTGCAGTCTTGTTTCTTAGGGAAACAAGCCTTATATGATTGTGTGATTGTACATATGTAAATCACATATATCTGTGTGCACAAAGTGGTTCACTTTGTGTCAGCTATTCTCCTTCAACCCCTTTTAATTCTCCAGGCTGAAACAGGAGAACAATAGAAGTTTCAATGCCAAAATACTTCTGTAAGGGTCCTGAAACCCTGAAACCCTGTAGGAAAGACAATACAAAATAATCAAACAAACAAACAAAAAGAAAACCACCAACTCCCACAAACTACTAACATTTCTACTGGGGCAAATGATGGTGTAAAAAATTCAGCTGCTTTTGAACACCAGAAAATCCACAGTCACAGCACTTCAACAGCTGGAAGGGTTTTACTTGAAGCTGTTACCTTATTAAACACCAGAAAATCTACTGCAAACAAAAGTGTATAGACTCTCAGACTATGTTGACTACATCACTCACAGAAGCATAAATTGACAGGCAAAGGTGATGCACATATACCCTGACTCCAAAATTTGCAACAAGTTTTCAGTCTCAGGATGCTGGCAAATAGCATTGATAGACAGCTAAGCCCAAGCTGACTCAAAGATATCCAGGCCTTTACCGAAAAGATTTCCTTGGCATTCATTTCATGTTGTAGCAAATAGACCATACTCCCTTCCATTTCTTTTAAACTGGGGTCATTTAAGCTATGAATTCTCCTTAGGAAGCAGATTTTCCTCTAGTGTTATCCTATTCAAAGACTGCATTTTCTGGGGTTTTCCTCTAGGTAAATCTCATGGAAAGTTTGCTGTTAAAATTACGTAAGCAATTTACAAATGCTTTCCTCAATCCTGGGGCCACAAGCAGAATAAGGACACATCATAAGTAACCATTCAAAGGTGGAAAGTAGGAAGGTTTCTGCTCGTTTCATACATTTCCAAGCTACCATAAGATAACACAGGAAAAGACAACAGTAGGCAATTCCCAATTTTTTTCTTCATGGTAGAACAATTTCCAATTATCCTACTTTCCTGTTACTAACTAGCCACTTTATGTCTGTTGATATGTTATTTATTGCCTTTGATCATCTCCTCCATGGGACACACATTGGACTGGAGATTGAGTCTAATGATTTGACTTCCATTCTAAGGCGAAAGCATGTGATGCTGCAGAATTCTCAGCCTACCTGCGGCTGAGGAAGAAGGGTTTAGCATCCACACAGCCTCTCACAAAACCTGTGCCTTTGTACATGGCTCTTCAAGGCATATCAACCACCTTGGCACCCTGCCAGTGAAGGCGCTGCAAAAGAAAGCCAGCTTGGCTGAATGAAAGAGGGAAGCTCATGTAGTCCAAATGAACAGCAATTTAGACTTTTTATGTACGTAACCCCTGCCTTCTTTGTATTGTCAAGAACATCAAACAAAGTGCTAATGATAATGAGTAAATCCATCTTGTGTCAGTTCCAGATCCTTCAAATGGAGATCCTTGGATTAATCTAGCCCCGTTTCAAGTACTATGACAAGCATGGATACTAGAATTTATTTTCTTTGTTGATAAGTAGCCAAAACAATGTTCTTGTCCTTGTGTAGCTGATGGAAATTCCTTTGTAAGCACTTGTCTTTCAGTATTTCCACAGAAAATACCACAGGATTCCTGCTCAGTCTGAAAAATAGAAGGGTAGGAGGAAGGAAAATTGTGTCTTAGGTTTATCTTCTTGCAGTTATTTCAAAAGCTTTATGGGCAGTAATAGCAGACCTGCTAAAAAAAAAGGAAACCACTCAGCCTGCAGCATTCCTACTGCTAATGAAATGAAGAAGAAATCTCCATGGTGCCTGTGATCTCACACCAAATCCCAAATGTTAAATTACTGTATGTTGTTAGGGTTCTACTCATGAAAACTTGGGGGGTTTGTTTTTTTTCTTTTTTTTTTTTAATGGCTTTACCATTTATTTTTGCATGAAAGCAAGCTTGGACATTTTTGTTTCAGATCCACTACAAACATTTGGCCGTCAAGTCACCCACATTAGTGATTCATTTTGTTAGCAGGCTAGTAGGCACACTCTGACAGAGTACTTGCCGTGCCTGTTATGTGGAAATATGGACACATTAGAAACTTCCTTTTTTGACTATCTACTGTTCTATCTTATCAAATCATAAACACAGGAGAGGACTTCGGGACAGATTGTTCCTGGCCCACAAAAGGTGGAGTAAGAGCAGGGAGTTTTCTGGCTGAATCAGTAAATGAAGTTCTTGTAAAAGAGCAAAAGCTCTTGGAACACCTGCCACCTTGCAAGGTATATTTGGAGCTGACACAATGACCACTGAGGTCAGGAGCAGATGGTCTGCTAAGTTTATTAGGAACTTGATTAATTCCTATGCAGGAAAAAGGGTGGAAGGAAAGGGACACAACCAGTGACAGCATTTGTCCTTTACAAGTCACTGATATCCAGACTTTGAAGTGATGCACTGTGAATTGTTAGGTACCATCAACATGAGAGAATATGGTGGTCAACAGGGGACCAAGCACAGCATGCATCTGCCTGAATTTGAAGAAAAAAAAGAGATAAATCAAAATTACATAAGGCTTTATCTATATTCAAAAGTTAGCACTGAATTAGCACCCACACTGAGGAGAATGGTTGAAAACAGCTGGAGTACTTTATTTCTTTTGATTAGGCTTGGTTTTGTACTTCAGTGTGCCTTCATGTGATCTGAGCCCTTTGAGACCTTTCCTGGTGCAGAGTGAAAGCAGGAGTGGAAGGGAGAGATGCTGAAGAATGAGAGTTGTGTATTGTGGGAAGAGGTCAAATGTTACAAAAGACAGTGAGTGAAGAAATTAGAAGTCGCCTTCCCTGAAGGAAGCTGAATTCAGAAAAAAGGGGGGTGGGGGTGGAGGAGGGGGAGGGTGGCTCAACACAGAGCTCCTTACAAGCTTTAAGCCTGGTCCTTCCACAAGGTATTTTATATGCCAGCTGTGAAATATCACAAACACTTGTCAAATGTTTAACAATCCAGTCCTGCTTTATCCCTTGGTTATCCCTTTCAAACAATACCTTGTCGGGGGCCTGGTTCTGAGAAGCAATTGTGCGGAGAATGCAGATGGGAGGAAAAGCAGTTTGTCAGAAAAGAGACAAATGGCTTTTACAGAAGCTCCAAAATTTCTGTGGACTCTATTCTACCTCTGATATACAGATGTCACTTACCGGCGGGTGCAATCAGCAGCAGAGTGTTCTCTAAGCATTGCTCAAATGAAGAAATGCTTCATTTTCCAAGCTCAGTGGTGACAGCAAACTGAGGGGGAAGTCTGGATACATCTAAGGCACGAAGAGCTTGCAGTCATCTCACAGTCTTCAGCTCTTAGCAAAAGGCTGTGTTGAACAGGAAAGGGAAAGGAATCTACCACAGCTCCCTGTCACAGTCAGTATCTTCGCGAAGAGACACTTTCATGCTCTTTTTTTCCTGAGCAGTCAGGTGTACTGTATATGGTAAATCTACAAATTTATTTGGTCTCAGTTGTGCAGTGAAAGAGTCATTAGAATTGCTTTCTCCAGACAATGAACCAATGGAGAGTGTCACATTACTTTTAGTTCTGAACTCTTCATTCAAAAACTTACAGGCCATCCTATAGATCCTGAGAGAAAATCTGCATTGCTTTTGTTTGCCTTGCTTTGTTACACCCACCTTTTCCTCTGTCACATTTTCCTCTGGCAGAACTTCCTTTTTCATCATGATGGTCCCAGTTAAGTTTTTGTAATAAAAGGTGCATCTGGTAGATTAGAAGGTGCATTAGACAAAAGTTTTGGATGGCTTAAACCCTTTCAAGCACTTCACACATACACTTCAGGTATGGTCACATCAGTACATCCCTGTCTTTGGTGAA
Organism: Cuculus canorus; assembly: GCF_017976375.1. Taxonomy (NCBI): domain Eukaryota; kingdom Metazoa; phylum Chordata; class Aves; order Cuculiformes; family Cuculidae; genus Cuculus; species Cuculus canorus. Next base: position 37,487,772 of record NC_071403.1, read on the forward strand.
GCGTGCCACAGTCTACTCTCTGGTAACAAAGGCACAGAGCTTTGCAGGGAGTTGTATTCAAAATAAGAACTTTATTACACACATGTGTTGTGCTAAACCTGGTAGGCAATTAAACCCTCTCACAGTGGAATGGGGGAAAGAATGAGAAGGGCAAAAGTGAGAAAATATGTGGGTTGAGATACAAATTTTAATAAGCAAAAAGGACAAAACAAACCTGAGAAAAACAAGTGATGCAAAAGCAATCACTCACAGCCAGCTGACTGAAGCCCAGTCAGTTCCCCCTCAATGTCGGCTTCTGGCAAACTGCTCCTCAGTTTTGTAGCTGAGCACAATGTTACATGGTAGAAAATATCCCTTTGGGGTCAACTGTCCAGACTGTGCCTCCTCCCAGCCTGTTGCTCATCACCAACCTACTTGCTGATGGAAACTGAGAAGACCTTAGCACTGTGCAAGCATTGTTTAGCAACAGCTAAAAACTGGTGTTAGCAACACTGTTTTGGTCATAAATCCAAAACACAGCACCATACAGGCTGCTATGAAGAAAATTCCAAGCCCAGTAAAGCATCTCATAGGAGACAGTAGTTGTTTACTGCTATGATCTACATACCCAATGCAATATACAATCCCCTTCACTCAAGGAGACTGATACCATCAGAAGATGTTTAAGAAAAACTTGCCCTTTCCAGTTGTATGTGTTAGCCTAATAAAGAATATGACCTCTTTTAACAGTTCTTAAATCCTCCCTTATATACTTAGGCCATCAGGACCTCAACAACACTATTCCTTTACATATCATCTATGAACTGACAGACTGGACTAAAGGTCCTGCTGGTATGCAAGCTCCACTCAACCTCATCTGGATGAATTTGGACTGAATAAAAGCACTAAAATTCCCTGTCTTACCGTGTTTACAGTACTCTCACATCTCCTTCCTAGCTGTGGGATCTAAGAAGATAAGGAAGGTGGTTACCAGGGCTCTTGGGCATTATTCTTAGCAGACTGGGATTAGGAAGAAGCTAGAAGCTTCTGAAGCAAGTGCTGGAGGCTTCTGCCCTGTGAGGCTCTGATCTGGGCTGGGGCTGTCCATGCCCATCTCATTAACTGTAAAGGTCTAGTCTGAGAGGGGAAAAGAAACAGGTGCTCACAGCCTGGGAATGGGAAAAGGAATTGGTATAGTTCAGGGAAACCTTGCTAAAACCCTTTCCTGGCATGGGAGATTACATGTTTGCAAGATAGATACCAGCAACGCTCCAGCATCGGAACAACTGACTTCAAGAGAGAGAAGGAGCTTCAGGGAAAAAGAGAAAGACAGAAATCCTGGAGTCATCTAAACCAGGAAAAATAGTACGTCCATATTGAGCCACAAAAGCCCCTTCATCAGTAACAATGGAAAATAAGTAAGGATACCCATGGTGCCTCTGCCTGGTGCTGTCACCCACACAGCAGTGCTGGCAGGAGCCACCACCACAAGCAGTGGTGGAGATTTGCTCTGTAATAGGCAGCTCCCTGCCTTCCACAAGTCTAGATGCCATTTGTGAACCCTGAGCTACACCATTGCTGTGAAAGAAACCTGCAGTCCTTCATCTCATGGCATGCAATCTCAGAAAAACCTTCCATGAGAAAAAGCTGCCAGGGAGAGGGACACAGGGCTTGGGAGGAAGGGGCTCCAGTTCCTGGTAGTATCCCTTTTTGAGTAAAGTGAGTAAAATCAACCATCTTGCCTGTTGTCAGAACAGAAAATTTTGTATGGAAGAGTTAGAAGCAGTAAACTGAAGACCAAAGTGGAATATACAATTTTGTATAAGTTAGTAATACCAAATGACTCATGGAAAACTTAATAATCACCTCACTTCAGTTTCCAAACAGTGTATAAATGTTCCTAGTCCCCTGTCTGCAATAGCTCTCTTCCCACCACCACCACCACAAGACCTTTACAAAGCCCCGTTTAAAGGCAAGGTACAGCCCGGCTGCAGGATACAGTTTCTCTGTGCCAGAGCTCAGGGCCAGAAGCTCTCAAACAAATACCAATTTGAAGCTAACACAACATGCCCCACTAAGAATTATTATTTTTCTTTTTGTATTAGGCTGCAGGTAAATCTGGAGATGAGATTAACTTTTTTTTTTAATCCTTTTTTTTTTTTTTCAGGGCAGACATTAATTTTGCATGCAACCAAAATTCACAGAAAATCAGTCAGGAGTTTGCATGACCATCACTACATACTTGTACCACATCCAGTACAGAGAGGGACTGGCCCTGATCAGGCTGTCCAAGTATTACCACACTACAGAGAAGAATCAGAAAAATCAAATCATTCCATTGACTAAATTTAGTGGAGTGGGCTTCTGGTTTAGATAGGCAATGAATATCAGGAGGTACTTAATGCATGTTTTATCCGAAAAGAAAGTTGCTCTTAGTTGGACTTCATCAGCTAAACCTCATCAAGGACCCAACGTTGTGTTCAAATGAGTCAGAAGAGAGAGATGAGCAGAGGAGAGAAAGCTAAATGTTACAAAGTTCCCAAAGTCCCTATCTCCCCACAAGTTCTTTGCAGCCTTACATATGCACATGCCAGAGGATGTGTTTGACCTCCTTTACATTTTTCAAGTAACTTTTATTTGGAGGAACCGAAAGAGTTCAGCCAGGTCACCTGATTTCCTGAAAGTGTACCAAATCTGCCTAACTTTTGTCAAGTGAAATTTAAAGGAAAATCTTTTATTCTGACAGTCTCAAAACAAGCATTCCTATGTTAAGGCTCTAGATGACATTTCACCTGAAACCCTGTATTAATTTCATTCAAAAAATAAAGACCTAAAAATAATTTGAGAACAAAGACATCTTTTTCATTTAAAAGGAACTATTTTGTGAGACCTGACTTTAATAATTTGGCTTGGTGCAAAAATACAATAAGAAAAATTAGTGTCTGGAGCCACCAAAACCAAACCGTTTGTTCAGATCCCTTTGTGTTGTAGGATTATGATTTCTTAAAATAGCCAGAGCTGAACTCATGGTTCTGCACCACAGAAGAGGAGGAGACCTTGCTCCTCCTGGTATCCATTTGCTCTGTTCATCTCTATCTTCACTGCTCCCCTCTCCTGAGCACTCAGCTCGTTCGACTCCTCTCATCTCCCTGAAAGAAAAACAAGAATATTTTTTTGCCAGGGATTAAGTTGGCTTCTCTCTTGGGCAGAGGTATGCCAGCAGTGGGTGCAGGGGTAGCTGGCTAGTGTCCTAAGGAAAGAAGTAAGGAGGGAGTTGTGCGGAGTTACGTGCAGAGAGCAAGACTTCCCCCTTTTGGTAGCAGCAAGCTGTTAGTTTGGCTCACAGTTGGAACTTTAATCCAAACCTAAAGTGAACTGATAAAAAAGTAATTTTTCACACAGTTTTCCCCTTCAGTATCTGATGAAACTTTTTGTCTTTGCATCTGTAGCAAAAAAAAGGAAATTATCTGATTAGGTAAGTTAGGGTTTCACTCTTAAAAGATAATTTTGTACCTATATCTTATGCTTAATGTTTCTTTGTACATCTAAAAAGAGATCATTCTGGCCAACAGTAATAGTAATATATCTAGACATATAGGTATGCAGACACTCAGGGTGATGTGAGTAGCTACATACTGGGAGAGAATCTCTTTATTTCTAGCCCAACCTTTTAAATACTGCGTATGTTAAAGCAGGAAGGAGACTAATTGCAAACCAGAAGCTGTGGTAATTACTCTAATTCAGAAGTTACCAAACTTTGGAGAAGGGAAGCGCAGGAACAGAATCATGTTTAAAGGCAGCCCATTTTGCTTTGTTCTTCAAACAGCCACATTCATAATACTGTGGAATTTATGAGTCGTACTGAAAGTGAGGTCTCATAATGTGCACAGCATGTTGCCAGTTAACTTGAATGAGCTTCTCCTCTGCTTTCTGTCTGATTGCTATAATACTGTGCTTGAAAAGGGCCCCTTGCTTCTAAAACATATGCATTATGATGGAGTACAAAACCAGGCTATAAGCTGACCAGGTAGGCTTGTGCAGCATACCTAAAGCTAAGTCTTCAAAAACGTGATCTGGTGCCCCTTGAGCTAAGTTGGAGCGATGAATTTCTGCAGCACTCTGGATGCAGGCCTGTGACAGCATGCCTTTTTGCAAGGCTTCCAGTGCTTCCTGGTTCAGTTCAAGAGAGAAATGCTGGCTTGCTTGTGGGACTGCAGTGCTTTGATGTCTGCTTTCAGATGGAACCAGAAGTGCCAAGGCACTTAGAGAAAACAAAACCAAACTTCTACAGTGTGCAGGAAAGTTACCTAAGAATAATAGAAGCATATTCCTATATGCCAGCCACTGTTTTTCTGACAGCATTGTAACTTTAAACAAAACAACTATAAAGCACAGGAGAGAAGATAATGGTCGCAGATAGTAATTTTTTTTTTTAATTTTCTGATGTTTAGTCCTCCCAAAGACATACAGAAGACTTCTGATCTCAGTTGTACAGGATTTGACTCTAAAAGTTCAAAGCATAATCAATGAAGCTATTGCTCCTACTATTCCTCTGACCCTTCAGAAGAAAAATAATACTCTGTTCCTATAGCTGCAACACTTAATTATGAACTGGCACGCAGTACTGAAATATCCAAAGTGTTTTATATGTAGACTAGCTCTGTAGCACTACCATATTTAAAGCATTCAGCTGTAAATGTTATTTTAAAAATCATTTATACAATCTTATACATGTTGGTCATTATTTCAGCTACAGTATTTGAAAGCTGTAGAGCTTTGTATACGCTTTCATTTGTTTTCTCAATATCAATTTTAATTGCAGTATCTTGCATTAGTCCAGACTTATAAGTATGCAAAGCTCTAGTTTGAGAATTGTATTTGTTCTCAATATCCTTTCATCACACTCTACTCATAAGTACTGGAATGATTTTACTTATAATTAGGGTTCTTCAAACCCTTCCTGGCATAGTGGCACTAACATTTTGAACTTCATATGTACATACTCTGACATTTCATATGAACTACAAGAAAAGTGAAGAAAAATAAAACCCATTTATAGGAAAAAAAAATTCTTGATGCTTAGAAGTTATGAAATATGTTTTTTTGCTTATTTTGTGTACTATGTGCTGTAAGTCCAACAGCTCAGACTTACCAAATCTTGATAGAGTGTTGCTCATCTTTGAATTAACTTTAAAGCAGTCCATGAGTATAAATCTTCTATATCGCTTGCCTACATATGCAAATAGACTAGCAGAATTATAGCAGTATAATAAATTGCTACAACTATGTTAACATAACTTCCTGTAGGGAACCCATGGCAAAATGCACTGATTTTATTTGCCATAAAATCAATCCTTTTCCAAACAAAAATATGCAGTTTCTGCCAAGAAACTTGTATATTAAGTTTGAGATGAAGGTTTACACAGTATGACTTTTAAAATCACATCCATTCAAACAGTCAAAATTTGTCAGGCCCACTTAAATAGTCCCTTCATTTGGAATGATAGACAGAGGATTCCTTTGAGGATTTTTGTATGGTTTCTTGATTTTTTTTCGGGGAGTAGATGAGGGTGGAGAAGAGAGTTAGAAGCTCTAATATAAGTTATCTCATAAAACTGAAGATTATATCTTCTTTTCCCCCCAAGTACATTAAACCCGACTTCTTTGCTTTTGTTTACTGCATGTCAAAGTGATTATAATGACAGAAGAGTATTGATTACATTATTAACTGAAAGTAGCTTACTTTAGTATTGTGATTGTCACTTTAAGCTATATGCTCATAAATGTCTGCTTGATTATTGTTCCTTATAACTAATCTATCACAGAAATGCAAAAATACAAATACTGTGCATGGTAGTCCCAGAAGTTAGGTTTTTCTTTGTTGTTTTGTTCATCTCTGTCTGCATCCTCTGTGTTCTGTGTTATTTTCCAAGGGGATCTATTTATTATTAAACTGAGAAAGAGGCTTTAAAACCCACAAACTGTTGCCAGCTTTGCCAGCACATCATCCTTGCACCACTCAGTATGCTTAATCATTCCTCTGTTTCATAAAAGCAAAATTCACCCTCAGAGGAGGAAAAGCGCGTGGCCAAGGTATGACTTAAATCCCATTCAGATTCAGAATTTATATCACGTAGTTGTAGAATTTCAGATATGTATGTTTCTCTGATGGCTGTCTTAGTTTCAGCTGATAAATCAAGGATGTTGGGGGAGATTTTATTTTTGCCATGCCCTACCTTGGCATGGTAGGTTAATTTGATTGCAGCTACTCATTCTGCCAGAAGTCAGTTGCTTTCCATGTTCAGGCTACCTTAATTAAAGTTAGCTGTAGATGAATACAATATATATGAGAACTATACACATGGACACAGTTAAAAAATGTTATTAAAGAAGCACTGAAAAACCAAGCAAAACCAGAATTGTCATTAATATCCCTTAACTAATGCCTTACTAGAAGAAAGCATTTATGGTATTATCTGAGATCTATGTAGTACACAAGCAGCCTGAAGAAATTTCAAATGAAAATAAAATTCAGGCCATCCTTTCATTACTCTTTCTTTCCTCTGAGTAGATAAAACAGACCATAATGTTAAAATTGAAATTGAAAAATCTGACCACAATTATCTTAAATGTCTTACTTATTAATATGTGAGGCTTTCTGTGAATATTGTCTCTGGAAATGCTCTTTTCAGATCTGGAAGGAAGTTCTGCATTCCAGCTCCCTGCAGCCCTTCTTGGGAGGCGTAACTTGTCCTAGCAAGCTCAGTGATATTTATCCATTCCAGTTATTCCAGCTAGTTTGTGCCACGCTTGATGAGCTACAAAGACTGTGAGAAAAAATACAAAGCAGCATAGACTTGCAAAGCACAGGAGGAAGCTGATAGTGGTTTTGTCTGCCTATGCACACTTATCTAGGAGTGCTTTTATTTCTTCACATGGGCTTCTGCCAGAACTTAGCCCTGATCTGAGGATTTTGGGCACACTGAATTGAACTAGTTCAAAGGACTGTGTAGGAATAGTTGCACTGCCATATCTTCTACATTTGTGGAAACAAAAAGACCAGATGAAGCCAACTTCTGATTCATCTGACTGCCAGGATCTCTCAAAGCCTCACCCTTTAGCTCACACAATTCTGGGTAGTGATTCATTAAGGTTAATGCTATTAATGCTCATAAACTTGTTTTGGGAATGCTGACAACTTTCTTCTGGAATGGTGGTTTATGAACAGTCTTCTTCCCTTTCCCTACACCAGCAATGATGCAATCAGGGTAGGACCAGGTAGTGTCACATGCTGGAAACCTAATGTACATTGCAAATAATAACTTCTGCATCTGGGTGAGGAACTTTTCTGTCCCAGCTTGTGAACCTGCAGGAGCTCCCTGCTTTTTCTCTATGAAAATCAACTAGCAGTGAGAACTCTGTTTTTTTTGGGTTTTTTTCTATAGGCTGGCTTTTAGTGAAATGAAAACCAAACGAGAACAATTAAAAAATCTAGTCTTGTTTTTTATTAAAAAAAAAAGAAACTGGCTTAGCAAGTTTTTGTCCTTGAGACTGGAGATCCAGGTGTTAGGTGTAGTGGGCGAGAGTCTCATTGTGGTATTTTCAGTGCTATCTATTGGCAAGAATATATACAGGGATGTCTTCAAATTTAACAGAGTTCCCAAACATACTGATTCAATTTCTAGACCTATTTAATCTGCTAATATCCAATTATTTCAGTAAAGGTAGGTATGTAAGAACTTTTGAGGGTGGAAAATCTGTAGAACGAAATAAGAAAGCTTTTTTCATCCATGTCCATACATGCACACCCTTTCCCAGCGGTGCTCCTGGCCTTTTTCACCTCCTAGTACAGGGAAGGCCAAACGCACCCTAATTCCTTCTCCAGGGAAACAGTGACACTTAATGCAGTACTGCAGTAATCAGTCTATTCAGCATACACAAAGAGGAAAGACCTTTGGGTAATCCACTGTGAACGGATAAAAATGAGATTGAAAGCATCTAAGCCTCTGTGGTTTCCCATTATTTCATGGGTCAGGCACAATGCATTGTAGCCTACCGATTTCTTAGTATATGTATGGTCTTAACGTACACACATTATACCACATTTATTTTTGCATTAAGTTGTAATTTGATAACTTTCACTTTGCCAAGAAAAATTGAAACCCAACTCCTTTTTTTTTTTATTAGAACTGCAGGTATAAGTCTTCTTTTCTTTTTCTTTTTCCGACATTAAAACATTCAGGAGCGTCCAAATTATGCTAACAATAGAGTAACTGTCCAGTACTTTATAGAAGAGAAAATGTTATGTCTTCACAGAAACAAAGACAAAACAGCAGAGCAGCTGTTTCATACATAAAGGCACTACGAACAAGGTCAGGGCCACCGGATGATGATGACAAATGATGTTCTGTGAGGCAGCACCTTCATAGTGAAATTTTGGAACCATTAATAGGAACTTGTATTAGGGTATTCCAGAACAAATTATTGTATTATTTTTTTTAGACATGTCTAAGAATATCGGCTTTTAAAAAGATGCATGTTCAACAGTTTAGAAATCAATTATGTTTTGAGCAATTCAGACATTTTAACTTCTAAAACTGCAGGTAATTTTTGTACCCAAAATAAAGACTATGGTTTCCAGAGTTAGAACCACAATTCAGTTTTTTAGTTTAATTAATTCCAAAGTTAATTACTTCAAAATTCATTAAATCTTATTAATAGAAAATTTAATGAATAAAAGTGGACAAAAGTTTTAAGCCAAAGCAGTTCTGTTTGGAAACTGTGGTGTCATTGTAAACTACACAGGTTGTTACAGCATGGAACTAAAGAAAGAAAAAACATGGATTTGATCCTGTACAGATTCTTCCTACAAACTTCAGAGATTAATTTGGTTACCTAATTGCACCTAATTACCTATGATAGGCTCTTCAGGTCTGTTTTTCAAAACACAGAGGGGAGAGAGGGCATCTATTTGTCTCTAAGATGCAAATAGCTAGCAGCTGAGGTTTTTTTAAATTTAAATCAAGAGAAATTCAGTATGCAATGTTCTTTGTTTTCATAATGGCATAGGAAATCTCATTAAATATTAGCCATTTGAGCATTGTTGTTTATTTCCTTGGAGACAGCATCAGACCCTAAGGTAAAATTGAAATCCGTGACAAAACCTTCATCAGCTTCCAGGAAAAACAGTTCAAGTCTACAATGAGGTAATGAGTTTTATTAATTAAAAAAAAAAAAGAAAACACAAAAAACCCTGAAACTATTTTACAAAGCCTTGAAAAAATAGCCCACTAGGAGCTTTGGAGACCTCTATCTTTCTATTCCTCTTTAAAGATATGATTCAGTCAATTCGGGTACATTTTAATTTTGAAGACTGGCAGTTGAGTAATTGCTAAAAGGGGCACAACAATAAATGACATGTAAGGACTTTAATCTGAAAGAGGGATTCTGTTGCAAGAATTACTGCTGGGATTATCTTGGGTTTGAAGTTGAGGAGGCGTTAATATATTTTTGCCCCTGACAGAATAGGAAGAAGTGTGGTGATGAAATTTTCAGATGAAATCTGCCTAGAACATTAATTTGGGGAACACTAAGGAAGCAAACAGGAAGAACTTGTAGACATGACATTGCAAGAGAATGAAGTTTGACAGAGTGAGTTGTGGGAGCCACCACCATGAACTTATCCTATAATTGAGGAGCTCGTCAACCGGAAACAAGCACTGAGATGAAAAGATTTGGGTCTACAGGCTAATGGCAGTAGACCATTAAAAGTCCATAAAAAAAGAGATGTGACATTAAGACATTCAAGGGTATTACCTTGCACGCTTCCCTTGTAAACTACTGGCACAGTGTGAAATGCAACGTTCAGTTCTGTGTTCAAAACCAATAAGCTTGAACTAGAATCAGCATGGTGAAGGGATAATCAAAGACTGCTGAAAATAAAAACGTGATTAAAAAGAGTTTTGAATTGTAAGGTCAAGCAAATCTAAGGCGTGGACAGAATATGATGTTTCTTAACAGACATCACTGAGAAAAAAACAAGCCATGAATAAATTTAGAATAGTGATTAGAAGATTTCTTAGCCTTGCAGAACTAGTTCTTTTTGAACAATTTTTAAGATTAGTAGTTATAAATTTGTGCAAGGACTGCACGACAGGACCACAAATAACAAGGGATGGGCCTCATTGACAGAATGTTCCTGTCCTGAAAGCCTATGTTGCTCGGTTTTAAAAACATGATTACAACACCTGCTAAGAAAAAAACAATGACACAAACAAAAAAAAAACCCCAAAACACTTCTACAACAAAAGGTAAAACTCACTAAGCTGCCTACAACTCTCCTCTAGCAAGGCTATTTTTATTGTTCAAAATAGGAACATTTCCTTCAAATTGAACATAAGAATTTTTATGAATAGTAATTTGACATTCACTTCAAGGAAGGCATATAGATTAGCATAATTTTGAAAATTATTTACACTTCAACATAGCACCACCTATTGGAATAAAAATAGTAGCAGTGAGTCCGAAATAGTGCAAACACATCTGGAGTCAACTATGATTAATTTATAGACTTATGGTTTGGAGAGCTCTGTACCTCACTCTGCCTTGCATACTATCACTTCTAATATAAATTTGATGGCAAGTATGCTATTAATTTTTTATTTTATTTGAAAGGAAGATTTTAACACAGAACAGGTGAGGTAAAGATTTGTTTTGAGCCATTAGACATAACTTGGCACACAGTGAAGATATTTACACAGTATTAAAGGAGATAAGAATGTATTTCCTCATAAAGGGAGCATTGTGTATGAGAATTTAAATGAGCTGTAGATAGATACAGGTAAGTGATAAAAACTTGATGCCTGGCCTATCATTAGAGAACATATCAGCTACTTTAAAATACACTTCACTTAATCACCGCATTACTGCCATTTCAAATGAGGCCTGCAGGTGTAAAACTGGAATAGCAGAGGCTTTTCTTTTTATTAATGAGGAGATTATAACGTTGCAGTTTAGAGTTTCAGGTGAGCAGGGAGCGCAGTCATTGAACAAGATCCAGAGAGCAAGTTAGGACATGTGCAGTTCAAAGCCATGTTCTCAGGGATTTATCTCCTTTGAATCCCCTCCATTCTCCGTCCAAAAGGAAAAAGAGAAGTCAAGCAATGTTTTGTTGCCAGGAATTATTTCTGCTTACAGATTTAGAAAATGAGTTACAGTGAAAACAGCTTATTTGCATGGCCATTACACTGGCAATGTTTGAAATGCCACTGCCTCCATCCCCAGTCTCCTGTGGCTGCTTTCCCACACAGCCAGTGGGTGCAAAGAGGAACCCAGGGAGCAGTACTATCTCTCTGAAATGTTAGGATCAAGGATGTTAGTGTACAAACCAGCTAATGTTCTTCTGGAGGCAGTGGCTTGCCCTCGGTTGGCTGTGGTTACTCAGGAAGGTTGCCTGCTCCCAGCTGTCCTGGTGATGGAGAACTAAACGCTACTGAGCCTGCGTGTGGCCTAACAACAATGTCCTACTCTGTCAGGGATACACGCTGGCATGCCTGTGTCAGGCTGGGAAAGCAGCAGCTCAAGCAGCAGAGGCTTCCCAGGGCAGAGGACAGCAGAAGGAGCCACGGAGCGCTATCATGGGGCACCAACCACAGACTGATGGCAGGCAGAGGCAAGCAGCTCAGCTTTCCCTCCCTCGATGAAATAGCCACCTTTTGTCTGCCCTCAGGAGTGCCAGGACACATACCACTAAAAACAAAGTCATGGAAATGCATGCACAACATCAAGCTGTTGCATTTACTGCTGGCCAAAGCATCCCCCAGGATCCGTAGTCACAGACCTGAACTCTCCAGGCAAACAAAGCCCAGTACCAATTCCCTTTCCTCACTCAACTGAGTGAGCTGAATACAGACAGGATTTACTCCACCTGGCATTAACCACCTGACAGTTGCCCCATGTTGCTTGGAGCTTAGGATGGAAGCACTGGGACAAGACTGGTGTCTGCAGGGTAAGACTGATGTTAGGGCCACCTACAGAAAGTGAGAGGAACTGTCGCCTGCATGTATTCCCATTTTTTTGGGCTGCCCTCAAGTTAGCTGAATCCCAACCTGGGAACATGCCAGTCTTATTATTCTGAAGACACTTAGACTATTAATTGCTTTTAAAAGAATAAAGGGTGGTACATATACTGCTGTAGGATACACACATTTAGCAAGAACATCCACGTCTAGTAAGACTGTTCTATGAAAGATCATGAGTTTGAAAGTAATAGTTTTCAAAAGAAGCATTCCTACCTTCCAGCAGTACCGCTCTACTGTAGACAAAGAAAATAAAGTTATGATTCACAGTAAGTAATTGGTATGGGTGCATGATTTATAATGCCAATTTATACAATATTTTGTTTAATGTTTGAATATTGTCATTTGAAAGTCCTGCACTTTATTTACAGAGTCAAAACATCCACAAGGTTTACATTCTGTAAATGTTTTTTTTTCTTATTTAGTTGTTTGAGATCTTCACTTGCCCTGTGTACTCATCCGGAGACAGAGTTTATACAATCAGAAGGGCACTTCAAGACAGTGGGGTTTTGTTGTTGGTTTTTTTTTTAATTTTTTTTTTTTTTTTAAAGAGACAAGAGCCAAGTACAAAGTTAATAATGTCTGGGGGTCCAGAGTATGAGGTTCAAAGTCATCTTATTTTGGATATCTTAACCATCGACTTCTCATAGTTTCCTGCAGGACACGACCTGAAAAGAGAAAACTGGAGATATTTAAAAAAAGAAGTCATAACATTGGTTGTGAGGGAGTCTGTCTTTTTTTCAAAATCCCTTTAAAAATTCTTCATACTCACAAACCTATGTTCCTTCCCCCTTTTCCACCCTGCAAACAGCAATGTTTCCAAATGGCCACTAAAGGGCTTTCAAGGAAAATATTTTACTGTCTGGTTCTTTTGTGGTCTACAATTACTGCAGATGAGCGTTTGTTCATTCGAGTTTCCCTGTATAAGCACATAAAAGAAAAAGTGGAAAATATATGTTCGTGTACAAATAATAAGCATAACCACTCTTTTGACTGTATTTTCATTGGGTAGCTGTGACTTAGATTTGTTTTTCAAACTTTTTTCATTGCATCTCCAAGCATTTCCGTGTTCTTCTGCATATCTGAAGATTAATGTCTTGCCTACAGCAGTGCATTTGCACTAACTTAGACTAAAAATGAACCTTTTCTCTTGTTTTTTATTCCACTTATAACTTTTCCAAAGTATCTGAAATAAATATTCCTCAGAGACTGTTACTTTTCCATTTGCTATGCTATAGCATTGAGACTGAATCTATATGTCTGTCTTCATTTTTGTGGTTAACGATTGAATTTCAGCTCGTTCTTTTGGAAAGACACATAGCTTATGCTACAATATATATGACAAATGTAACAGGACTGCTATTTCTCTATATGGACCATATGTTTGTTGCTGTGCAATGATCTGAAGAAATAAAAAATAATTGAATAATGTCTAGTGACTCTTGAAAATCTTTTGCTGTAATGTTACAGCACTGCATGCCATTAGCTGTGATTTGGTAAAATGAAGAAAACATCTGCATGCTTACGCTCTGGCATCTGAAGACTTACTCTTTCATTCTCCTGCTCTGAAGAACCGCCACATGTTTTGATGTATTTTTACACTAAAGTTGGATTTGTTGGGTCATTACACTCAGAAATACTTTTCCAAATTTTATTCTTTTCTATACTGATAGAAAAAAATCCCATGCTTTTGACCCCTGATTTCTATCCATAGTGCTTCAAGGCTAGCGGCATTTATTCAGGCGAAGTCACCCAGCTAGAATTAATGCCTAACTTTCAAATGGGCCAAGCATCTGCTACTCCTACTTTACTGAGATTTGTGGGTACTCAGATATTTTATAAATTGGGATATTTACAGTAAAAGCCATAGACATTCCGAGTTAAAAAATTAGCACGGGTCCTTCCTTTGAGAGACTCAACAAACCACTAATCATTTCTAAATTGCAGCCATTGCACTTCCTAGGGGAGAAGGAGCAGGCGGAAAGCAAATGGTTGATTTTCCAGCTGCAACACTTACGTCAGCAATGAAATCCTGGCTATGGGATGTTTTTCTGTGTTACTAAGTCATAGTACTGGTAGTTTTGCTTAAAGACTTTTCCAATGCTATAAGAAATCACTGCAGCATCAGGGCTGTTAACTTAATTTCTGAGCTTCCAATTATTTTTGAAAATTTTTCACTGAAATTGCATTCAATTGTAAGCTTGCTGTATTTAAGTGGAAACATGTAGGTATCATTGAAACAGGTGCCCAGACACACTGTGGAGTCTTCATCCACAGAGATGCTCACTACTCAGCAGTCCATTGCCCTGAGCAAGCCATTACACCTCCGAAGCTGACCCTGTTCTGTTGAGGACTGGGAACAGATGCCCTCCAGGCAGCCTCTGCAGACAGAATAGATTATTCAATAATTCTGTTTTTCACTGTCATGGTAGCAAACTTAGTGCAGGTACTTCCTTTTTCTGCCATGTATTTAATATTTTTCTCATTATGGTATTACCAAATCCTGGTGTAATGAGATTTCACTGCTTTTTAGTATTTTAGGTAGATACAGAAAATAGAGAGGGTCATTTGTTAAGAGGCAAGAAACATCATTCTTAATTAACTTTGTATACTATTTACATGCTAATTTATTTAAGTGTTATAAAGTACAAACAAAATACAAATTAAAATAATTAAGTACTGGAAGGAGTCATTTATAACTTTCTTCAGATCTGAGAGCAGTGGTGGTACCAGTTCTCATAATAGTTTTAATTTTTTTTTTAATGGATAAATTAACCATTGATGTTGTTTAACTTTTACTACAGGGGGCAATTGCTAAAGTTAATTTCTAGGCCAAATATTTTTTAGTTAGACTATAATCTGATAGAGATTGAAACTTCCTGGGCAGTCTAATGAACAAGACAGGGAGTCAAAGGCTTTGGTTTATTTGTATGTCTGCCACTGAGTCAATTCATTCTAAAAGAAGGCTGAGGCCCAATTAAAGGTTTGTTATAACCAGGTGGAAGCTTTATATGGAATTCAGTGGACTTTATCCCAGTACCTACGATGTGTGTCCTGTGATACAGACTTGAGTTCAGGAATGACTGGGAAGATCTCATCTCAGTTCTGATTCTGACTCTTTCTACCCTTGTGAAAGAATAAATGCCCATTTTAATCTTCAAATAATAGTAGGGGCTAGATGCAGTCTCAGTGAGGATGAGAGATAGGTCTGCATAGGAGAACAGCCACGCATACTCATGTTCAATGCATTATGTGCTGCAGAGGGTGGTGCCAATTGGATGGTGAGCGAGGAATACCCTTTCCTCTCCAGGTGAGTTTTCTCGTTAAATACTCACCAATTTGCTTTAAAGGGCTGTCATGAAAGTTAATTGTTTACTGCCATCATTATTAATTGTTGTTAATTACAATATTACAGTAATTGTAATAATGCCTGCAGCAGCGCTTTCTAATTCAAGCAAATGTGGAAATGATGCTCAGCTCCTACTTGTGGCTACAGGATTGTTTCTTATTTTTTAGCTGCATTTCTACACCTTCATTATAATAAAGTCTCAGAGACTTACACTTCCACCTGTCTTGCAGACAGGGTGGCATTTGTGGTTTGCTTTGGGGTGGGCTGGTTTTTGTTGTTGCCTTCATAAGAAGTCAATGATAGTAAAATTCACCCTGCAGGTCAGTCCTCCTGCAAGCAGGTGCAAATTAAAGATTATCCAGAAACACCATACAAAACTGTCTGTACCTGGCAATGATGCCCATCATGGTGGGAGAAGAAGATCCGGTTTATAATTTCCTTGATGCAAAGGGAAAAATTATGGGATGCATATGAACCAAACCTCAATTTTTGCACACCTCTTGCAGGAGGTCTGTGTTTATAAATGCATAAACCATCTGCTTAGCATCTGCAAATTAAACACTTGCTTTTTTATAGTACAATTTAATAGCTAATTAAAAAAAAAAAACCAAAAAAACCTGTGAGGTCAAGTGAAGCTGTGCAGGTGTGCAGGCTGAATTCTTCGCAAGAAATGCAAAATAATCACATAATTAAAGAAAATGCTGCAAATGCAGAATGCATTTTCCTGTTTTAGTTGAATTCCTGTGCTTAAGTAATTAACTGCACCTTTGAAAACTTCATGATCGCTTCAGTTTTTGCATGTCTTGTATCAATTACTTGGTTAAGAAATAATCAGAAAAACTGTACATAAAAAAGCAGCTTTAAAAATACATAATTACCTATTGTACTGTGGATACATTATGCGAATATCAAACTGACATATCTGCTTTCTCATTTACAGGAAATATTTCCAAGTCACTGTTTACATTAGCAAATCCTTTCCAGCACTAAGGTGGCTACTAGCTTTCCATATAAATGCTGTTTGGCTTGGAAAGGTGGTTTGGCCTCACAGAGATACTCAGAAAGCCAAGAAGAGTATTCCTCCAAACTTTGAAGGAAAGTGGTTAAAGTAGTTTTTGAGTATCCTTGGTTAGGATAGCTGCATATTTTACAAAATCTCACAGAGCATCTGATTGCATCATTAAATGCTTAAACATGGTCTCCAGACTGGCCTTAAATCAACAAATATATTGTGTTGCAAAAGGATTTTAAGCCTTTTCTTCAGAGTGAAAGCAGCCATGAAAATTCTGGCATGTTTCTTGAATTTGTTCCACTGGATTCTTTGTGTAACTCTATGTCTAGTTTTAACAGGTGTTGTTAAAGCGTGTGCTGGTTTATGAGGAACATTTTGATCAGCTCCACAGAAAATTCATGACTCACTGAGAGTCTGTCAATCTTTTAGTGTATTTTGCTGTATGATGGAATGGAAACTAACCTTTATATGAGGGAGTGCATCCGGCAAACATATAATAAAACAAAAATGAGAAAGCCCATTCGATTTGAGAATCCAAAATAAAATTTTCTTAGCTTATTATTACTTTATTCCAGGCAATGCAACAAAAATATGTCATCATCCCAGCTGCACCAGAACTTTATAAATAAATGGCTGTAACTGCCTGATGGTGCATGCGAGGAGTTTGGTTCTGTTCCTACTGAAGTCAATGGGAGTTTTGCTACTAACTACTATGAAGTATCTTATCCTCATGTGAACTTAATGAATGTGTCATTTCCATGAACTGCATGCACTGTGTTTTATTACGATTAATTGATTTAGTTACATTTGTTTATTGGTCACTTGGAACTTATATGTTTGACATTGGGATACATTTTCTCCCTTGAACTATGTACTTTGTGCTACCCCAGTAATGGAAAAAGTATAGTTATTGACACATTAGGGACAACTAAGAATTCATCTACCAAAGAGGATTCCTCAGCTGGTGTAATGGAAAAATATCTAACTCGTACGTCTTGCAACAACACCCATGACAAGATAGTACACAGACAAAATCCAGGAGGTTCCACTGATTTTTAGATTTTAAATGGCCCTGAGAAGTATTGCCAGGCAGTAGAGAGCAGTGCTTCAAGGTCTGCAGATCTCAGGTTCAGTAGTGCATCAACAAAAAGCAGAAAGCTATGAAATTATTTCTCCTTGGCTGAGTTGTTGGTTCCTGAATTTGACCACTAATTTATCAATATGACTTTTCTTCAATGTATTATCAGCAAATTTGTTTTTAATTAATGCTTTTAATGATTTATGTAGCCATATGTCTCTGACTTCTTACGTGACATCCCCTGGTTTTCTGTGCAACAGAGAGTGAAGGTACTTTTTGGTCCTTTCCTGATGAACCACAGGAAAGCTTCTCTGTTTCTGCCATACAGAGAGAAAATACTTGAGGCCTGAAACTACTCAAATATTTTAACCTGAATGTTGAAGTAAGAGAAGCTGAAGAGCGAGGAATGCCAAGAGCTCATACTGTTTCACTGAAGACCTTGGACGCAGATTTATAATCTGCAGTCCCTGTGTGACATTACTCGTTAATGCCTATTTCCATTCAACACCTTTTAGCCCAAGTGCCATCCACTGGCTTGTCATAGCTGACTCTGGCTGCTTACAGCAGCAGTGCTCCCACTCCCCACGGCTTACAGCTCCTTCCGATCACTCTTAGTGCTAGTAAATGCTGTGATGGTAACGATGGCTCTGAGCAGCAGGTGTAGGCTGTTCAGGGTGGGAAGGTGATGAAAAGCAGCAGGTGACAGCAGTAGCAGTGTGGGAAAGAGCACAGGCTCCTCTGCTCCTTCTTGTGTTCCCCTCATGCATGACCCTGCTCACAGGTCTCCTGGGATCTTCCCTATGTCCTGGTGGTTTGAGACAATCTCAGCATTAGAGAGGTTGGCCCACTAACTGAGGGGGAACTTTCTTCTTACTGTTCGTACTCAGTTGTTGCTATGAGGAAACTTTCTTATTCTCAGGAAAATGTGTTTCTCATTTTAAAAAGTACATGGACACAGGCCTGCCACACTGATATAGCCACTGATTTAGGAAAACAAAGAGAAAAAACTTTGGCTCCTAGAGTATCAGTCTATGGGAGTCTCCGTGCAGCCCCTGCAATTGTATCCCTACCCCTAGGGTTTTCAGGGTGAGGGGACACGCTTTGACCAGTTAAAAAATACTAACAGCTATCAAAACAACATGCAGTAGAAGAGATGCAGAGAACTGCAACAGATCAAATTAAAAATAAATATGTTATGAGGTGCAGAATAACACCACTACAAACCTGCTCTATTTCAACTGCATTGTCTGTGCAGCACAACCAGTTCCTTGGCCTTGGCTTTACTCTTCCATTACAGAAGCCTCCTCACACTCATGAACATGTGTTTCTAATCAGAAAATTCTCAAAGAAAGACCACCTGCCTACAAAGGATCCTTTTCTCCCCCAGTCCCAGTGGATGTCTTACGGACAGGTTTCAGTAAACAGCAAAAAAACAAGCACAGCAAAAAGCTGAAAGGACAATTTTCTTTTAATGAAAACCTATAGTGTCACCTGAGAAGTTTGTAACAAAGCTAGGAGAGAAGATATTTCTTAATTGTTATTCCTGCTGAAGATATTATGAATAAATAACTTCATGGGAGAAAGTAGTAATAAGAAACTTGTCCTTTGCTTTGGCGCTTTAGTTTACTTTGGCTTGTCTAAGCAGTTTTTAAGGAAAAAATGTCTACATGTACTCAAACAGGAGAATAAAGGTTCCTTATGCCTCCTGATTTTCAAATGAGTTTTCTGAGCCATCGCTAAAGAGTGGGCAGTTAAAAAAAGATCAATGCTGCTGTTTCTAGAGCTCTTTAAACATAAACCACAGGGATTGTTAGAGGAGGAAGGTAATCATCTTTGTGGCTTATTACATTAACACCAGGTCGGCCAGATGTTAAAAACCTCTAAACTGGGAAATTTTAAAAGCAGGAGGCACAATCCGTTGCATTTGCAGCTTGATCCAGAATGGACTTGGTTTAATGTTTTCTGTTGACTACACTGTGTCAATTTGATCTATATCAGTACTTTCAATTTCACACAATCACATGTTTAAGAATAATGTGAATGCAGCCTGAGACTGATGGAGGCTTTACTTAACTGGACCACCAGTGTAAAAGAAAAGTTGGAGACCACTTAGATCCAGCATGGACTCGGCACCATAAGTTTAATAGCAATAATTAAATCCACTGAGAAGGACATCATAATCTGCAGAAAATAAGCCTGTGCAATGTAGTGGCAGTCAGAATCAATCACAAAATTTTAAGTGTCTATACCAATGTTAATCAACACCAAACAGCTGAGCAAGTGGGAAAACAGCCCCTTTTCTCAGAGCAGTTCTTGTGAACTGTGGGTTCTTTTATTCTGACAACAACAGAATTTGGGGATGAAGACTTCTTCCAGTCCAAAGGGAATCTAAGGAACTCATCATCCAAGAACAAGAGAGGCCTCTGCAGCCTGAGTCTGTGCTAGGCAACTGCAGACAACTCTCAGGAAATGGGCAATGTGCCATACGAGAGGCCAGCAAGAGACCTCGCGGCAAGCCCAAGTGCTGCTGCTGCCAGAGGTCAGCCTGGAAGTTGACAGCTTAGCATCCTCCACCTTCCACGCACATCCTGCGTGTGTCCAGAAGTGGCCATGAGTCATATACTACAGCCAAATGAGTGTAGGAGGAGGGTAAGTAATAACGTTACGGCCAGACCACCAGAAGTACCTGTGGATGTTTGTAAAATAGTGGCTTTTTCTCACACATACACAACATGCACAGACATGAACTCTCACAAGCCAAATTGTTTTCTAACAGCTCTGTTATGTAGCAGATACGAAATTCACAGCTTATGAAATCCATCCCTCTCTAAGTGCAGAAATTAATTGTTTTTTGCCATAACGGCACCTTATGCATTTCTTGGCCTTGAGAAAAAAAAAGTTCGAGGCACAAGGACACAAAATACAAAAGAAAGCTGAGCAGAACCATGTAATCAACAAGTCCTAGAATTCAGTTGCCTTTTTAACAAAGTGAAAAAACACTAGAAAATGAAAAGAGTTATATCTTTTAGAGTCCACTAAGTCCTAGATCATTATGCATTTTTAAAACTTGTACCTATTTGAGACTTCTCTCTTCTCGAAAGCTGAGCAAACACCTCTCTTCCAGGAAGATTCTTATCCATGACTAGCATCTTAATTCCGTTCTACTATACTTACACGCCAAAGATAAGCAGGATAGCAACAAAAAAATCTCCAAAAGCAACAACAATCCTACTCCAGTGGCTGCCTCTGTGCTTCTATCCAGCTGCTCTGATAAGATGGAATTTAAGCATACCCTTGGGGGTATGTAGTCACCACAAGGATCCTCAAGCATTTCTGATCTAGCTCTTACACATGCAGGACAAAGCAAACAAGTAATGCGCATGGACACACATACAAACATGTGTTGCCCAATCCACCGTGCAGTGTGGATGAGCAGATTGAGCAATGCTTTATAAACGGAAAATGATGTGTACTTAATGACATGGAAAATCTTAAGCGGCTTAAAGGTTTGTTGAGAACCACCATGGACTTGCTGTTTGGCCAGACCTTATCTGAGCAAACCAGATCTCTTGACTTTAAAAAAAAAAAAAAAAAAAGAAGAAGAAGAAGAAGGGAAAACTAAGGGTGACTATCTATGTGCAAAATCTAATTCATGTTGGACCTGGCCACTTTATTTCAGACACAGACAGGGAGAACAATTCCTACAAAATAAACAAGACAAAAGGAAGGGTTGGAAAATGTCTGTATTCAAAATACTCTGAGTAGCCCAGAAAACACCATTTTGAGCACTTAAACTCATCCAGTCACTTTTTATTTACATCTCTGTTGTAGAGTTCTAAATAACTAAGTTTGCGTTTGATTTAGAGTAATAGTTGAAATCTGCTGCTAGAAACTGAAAATGTTGGTAATAAACCAGGGCTTTGATTCTGTTTTCTGTCTTTGGCATGATATTTGCGGCTTTGGGTTTTGAAGTGCTTACTGGAATCACAGTGTCCTAAAGCTTCTCCATGTTGGCTGGATTAAGTACAAGTGGAGGTTTTTTCCCCATATTCCACATTTCAGAAAAAATAAGCCAGATCTGCTAACCTCCAATTAATTGCATCCTTTACATCTTCTTTGCAGGCTTTAATAGATGATCAGTTGCAGATGGGCAATATGGGTTAATGCGAATAAATTTAAACTCAAGATTTGGTATTCTAGAGCAAACTTGCGTGTAGTCAATACCTGTCTCTGCTTTTCACCAGCAGCTATGGTGACATCTCAGTGTCCATTTCTGACCATGCAGTACCATCTCTGTTCAACCACTAAATACAGGCACAAGCCAAGGACCTACGCAAAGGATTAACAGGCCATGTTTCTGATAACACTACCAGGATTTTATTTCTTCCTCGATGGATTTAGTGATGGTTTTGTTAAACTTTATATCCATTCCCAACATTTCTTCTTGTCCTTTGTTCCTAAATCTCACACATTCATTCCACTTAGAATGTTTTTTAATTATTTATCCTAATCCAGGAGACAACATGATCTTCCCTCCGAAAGAGGGGTCATTCTCTGGAAGCCTTCCTTATTTGGAAAGCTTTCATGAGCGTCTACCTCAGCTATTTCACAAATAAGCTAGGCACTCCAAATTCACATATTGTTGTGGTAACAGCAGTTGTTGATGGCACTCTTAGCTAGTGTTTTGAAGACTTCGGTCAAAGCCCAATGTTACAGCCACGCAGCTGTAATGGCTGGCACTGACTTTCACTAGCAAAACCCACAAGTGGTTTGTGATCTTTCCAAATGGTAAAGAGACTTCCTGTGCAATTATTGAGGCACTTATAAGTCCAAAGATAATAGTTAGACTTTCTGTCTCCAACAGGCAGTAACTCTATCCTGCCAGCTGATTATTCCCCAGGAGCTGTCACATTATTGATCAGAACTATTCCTTTTCTTACATTACATATAAACTGTTGTTCAAAACAAATAAGTAGTATAGAGAGCCTGGGAAGCTCCGAAACACCCCAGCACAGGCAAGTCTCTATTCTCTCCCAGCACCAGGCAAGTCTCTTGTTCTTCCCAAGCAATGTAAACAATTTGAAGCTGCTAAAACACAAGGAGAAAAAATGGTGATAAAAATTAAATGAATGCACACATGCTTTTAGAGGTTATGTTTGGGAAATCTGAATCCTTTTACTGTTCATCCAAAGTCTTCTGCAAGAAGAACTCTTTGCCTGTTCTGTGGCCATCTAGATCCATATTTGTAGCACATGTTTTGTTTTACAGGAGGTCTCAATGCTTATGTGACTGAAGTACCCTCCTTGGCTTACCAGTATTACCTCTGCATGAGGTGTGGATATAAACAGCACTTGCTAAATCACCTTTCTAGACAATTCTGAGATGATTGCTGTTCACTTGGCAACTTAATTCATCAATATAAACAAACCTTTGAGATTGTCTAAAACATATCTTTCTTACAATCATCTTTCAATTAACTCCATTGGCAAGTCCTCTGTTTGTACATATAAAGTAATTATCTAACATGGAGACATTAGTCGCTAGCTTTTTTATAGCCCCTTCAGATGTGAATAGTTTTATCTGGTTTAATGATAGAGGAAGTTCATTCAGAATATTACAACAGTGAAATTATGTTGGCCTGTCATCTAAACTCTCTAATTTACCCTCAGATTTTCCTTTGAGGATGTTAAGAGCCTATTTTGTATCCATATATTTTGGCCTAAATATAAATCTTGAACTTTACAACTCATTAAATCCTTTCAAGGACAGCATTATGTGCATCTTCAGTGTATAGTAGAATCTCATTTGAAGGTTTGCACCAGTTTCAATTCCATTTCCTACCAGAAACTTTTGCCCAAGAAATTTACACTGTTCCCTTGAACACAAGGACTAGATAAGAGTCTGGTCTTTTTATTCATTAGGTTTTCATTTTAATGTCATTATATTTTAGAGTTTATACTTTGGCATTTATTTTCTTTCACTTTTTGTCAGTACCACTGCTGTGACCAGAATTAGCCCTGCTATGTTCAGCTGATATATATGTAGTCCATGTATACTGATGCATAAATGGGTAATTAAAGTCTTTGTCCACACATCTTGGGTATCTAATTATTTATCTGTGTCACTAGTTGGCAAGATTCTACTTTCTTTCCTTGCAGGCATAGATGTCTTTCCACAGGTTAAGAAAGTTCTTTACTCTTCCCTTTTCCTACTGTCTTTTGGACTCATTCTCATTGACTTGAGAAGATGATTGATGGACTACTTGCATTTTCTGGCTGAATGCCTAATCTTGAGGCATTTCTGTCATGAGGCCACTTAAAATATACATAGCTTTTCCAGAGCAGAAAGATGCTTTCTGAGCTTGAGATTCTTCCAGTTTGGTTTCCATTTTGTTTTCTAAGTCAATTTTTCTTCCCCTATGTCCTCAGCACAAGTATTGCAATATTCCTCAGTGCTGCTTCCATTGCTAGTACTAATTCCATTACTTTAGGCTGTGTTAAATTCACTTCTACCTTAAATTTGAAAGCTTTCATTTGTCATACAGAGCAATTTGTCTCAAAATGTATCCTTTAAGATATTTCCAGAAAAGCAATATATAAGCTTTGTTGCACGTACAATTATAGTTTCCCTTTGCATTCTGATACAAGTCTAAAATGTGAATCATTTTCCAATAACTCCTTATTAGAGGTGTTTACAGCTCTTCAAAAGGCCTCCTTGTCGGTTCTGAGACTCTAAGAAACACTGTAAGTGGATAGAGACTTTGCTGCTAAATAACTCCAAGGGAATAATTTGCTAGCCCTTTCTACCACGTCCAGCACAAGAAATCAGTGCCTTCATCTTAAAATAAAATTATAATTTTTGTTGGTTGCACTGACTCCTTGGATTTGTCATAAATTTTAATGATTTTCAGAAGTTCCTTGGCAGCAATATTGTTAACTCTCTACCAGAATATTGCAAGCTGGAAATGGTTGCCTAACTTAACTGTGGCATGACTGGAATGGGAGTGGAGAGAAAAGCACTGCCATTTAATGACAGGGAGTAAGAGATGGATGAAGTGTTATATTCTGGGGTAACCACATGCTGACTGTAAGCTCGTTCTTGTTTTCTTACATTAAGAACATGTCTTTGAGTTTGCCTGTCTTAATTTTGCCATCATACTCCACAATTCTTAGAGCTTTTAAGCATAACTTTTTATTTTTCAGATTAAGTTCAGATACATTTGGGTGGATTTTCTTTTTAAACAGAAATACTGCAGATATCGTAAAAGAACATCAGACTGCAGATTTCATATCTTCTGCCTGCTGAATTCTGAAGTGAGATTCCTTATGGGGCATATGACTCGTTTATAAGAAAAACAAACTTGCACAGTTGTCTTCCATCTTAATTTGGATCAAGCCATCTGTCCATAGATTGTGAATGCTATAAACAGCACGATTTCAAAAATTAAATGAAAAAGAAGGGTTCACATAGTAGCTCTGTTTCACATTTTCATTCGTATCAGAGATTTTTTTTCAGGTGTTTCAAATCCAAAACAGTTATCTGCAGGCAACTGTATAAAAATGGAATAGTAGTTTATGTCCATCTTTGTGTGTGTTTGAAGATGTCTGTTCACTGATGTAGAGGTTGGACCAATAACCATCTGACAATTCTTTATTGCTTCTTCACTACTCTAACTTTCTTTCAAGATCAAAGACCCTGGCAACGGAGTGAATGACTTCCAATGTTGTTTAAATATTTCTCTACCATCACATCTTTCATTCGGATTTGCGTGCAACTAGGAGGACAGTGTACATGAACCTCTGTGGGCTAACGATACTTACAGGTCTAGTGTTTCTTAACAATGTGTCAAGAACATACACACTCAAAATGGAACAGACAATCCTTGTTGATCACATAGGTTGAGTAATCAACACGTTTCCATCCTCAGTCCCAAAGAAGATTTGGCAGGATATCCACAAATAAGTAAAAATACATGACTCAAAAAATTCACCTTACTTTGTACGTCCTCTTTAAGACTTA
This sequence comes from Cuculus canorus, assembly GCF_017976375.1. Classification (NCBI taxonomy): domain Eukaryota; kingdom Metazoa; phylum Chordata; class Aves; order Cuculiformes; family Cuculidae; genus Cuculus; species Cuculus canorus. The sequence goes on from NC_071403.1 coordinate 37,513,286, forward strand.
AACCTCTCCTCTTTGTCCAGCTACAAGCAACTTCTGTTAGGAGCTAGAAGCAAATCCTGTTAGGCCAGATATGTTACATATTCTTCTTCCTTCTTCTCTTGAGCAATACCAAGCCAAGAGTCACAAGGATATGGCATGGTAGCTGCATGAATACCATGCTAAGGGACAGTGCTGCATTTTAGGAAGAAGAGCTCCAAACAGACTGGCAGCAAAGCAGTTAGTGAATTGATATAAAGATCCTTAGAGAGTAATATGGAGAGTGACGTTCAAAAATAAAAGCCAACCACATGGTTCCTGTTCATTAACACACATGCCCTAATAATCAACAAATCTCCAAAAGTGTACAAGGCTTTCTGTGCAAAAGACTAAAAATGTTTTTCAAGTCTTTCTTGAAGTCAGAAAGTGTTTAGTCTAACTATATTAATGGACGTAGAAGAAATTCAGCTTAAATGACTCTTTTTTTTATATTCTGCTAGGACCAGATTATGACTTAAGAAAAAGATATAGCTAAATTTGATCTTCTTAGGTACACTTACGAATTATGACCATTTGCAAAATATGACCATCATTTTTCTCTCAAAAATTGTCACAACATTTCTCCTCTGTCCTTTGTTTAGACATCAAAAATCTTTCTGGTTTGTCATTTGAAATGTTATTTAAACAATGTGCTTGTAATATATTCCCTTGGTCTACCAGACAAGTTGCCAGGTAGTGCAGAGGAAGACAGATGTTCCTTTTTTTGCTTAGCTTTTATGTTCAGTAAACCTTTTATGTTAGTTCTAAAATAATATGGCAGTGTCACAAATGACCATCTTGCAGTCTGAAACACAGCAAATGTTCCATAACAAATAATTCAGCAGCCAAACCCCACCTCTTTTCTTGTTGGTGATTTCTGCATTAATAGAAAATGTTTATCATTTTAATTAAATGGGAAAATTGTTTTGCAATCTTCTGTAGTTTATTCAAGAGCATCTGGTTTCATTATCCAAGACTAGAAAACCAAACTGCTTTGATTGGATGCATTAGTCACAAGATATGGATAAGATTGCTTCCACTTGGCAGGTATTCTTCCCTATTAGCTTAAAATGTGCTCTTTCAGTAAACATTCCTAAGAAAAGCTCCTCAACTGCAGTGGCCATATGAAGCCAACACTGAAATTCATGGGCTAGTATATTTCAGAGATGACTCCACCAGGTTCCCTGTTACTTCTGCTTTACGTTGATACATTGCAGATGGGGGGAAAAAGGGTACACAGACTATGGACCACTACAGGTTTCACCTCTGCAACAGAATAAATCTTTGCTGAGCATTAAAGACCAGGGATTTTGCCACTGAGAGTGAGTAATTACGTTGAACTCAGCCCAACCATATGGCTTCTTTTTCCATTAAATCCCCAAGTTTCACGAAGACCAATCACATTCTGATTCTCACTCTTAGAGTAACGCAATAAGGTATTTCCAATGTTCCTTCACCCAGGCCTTCTTGGAAACCATTTGCAGGCTTCTGCCCTGTCTATTTATTAGACTTAGCTGTGCTACAGGAACACAAACAACAGCAAACTTGAGGTGGGCTTGCTTTTGATGGACTTTCCTGTACATGTACGTGTTTTCCAAAAGGACTGAGTGCAAATCTATTGCTACCTAGTTACCACAAAGCCTGCAAGTAGGACATGGGCAGGTGAGGAAAAGTTGTAAGGGGTTTCCCTCGCAGGGTTTTTAGTGAGTCCAGGCTTTAGAGTGGCCTTTAAATTACATGTAATTACTATTTAGACACAGAGAATATGGCATAAATATGACACAACATGCTGAAGGTCTGGCCTGCTTTGGACTTGTTTTTTCCAGCAGTCACTCTGGTCTTAAATCTTAACGAAAAAGCAAGAAATTATTATAAATATTGGACACTGAAGTGACCCATTTATTAAATTCAGTTAAGAACTGTTCTTTATCTAGCAAAGACAAAAAGTATTTCAGTGTTTTACACCAATTTTACCCTTTGGGATTTTCTGTTTATTTTGTTTCATTGGCTAAACATTTGGAGTAAAAATGAAGATGAAAATCTTGGAATGATCTCTTAAAAACAAGAAATGTACTCCACCCTTATTACAACATTATTCTTGTTTGGCCAAACATTTTTCCTTTAACAAATGATCTGATATAGACACACATACAGAAAAGGCATAAAAGACCTACATCAGCCACAACTGTTTAGATAAAAAAATAACTAGGAGGAGTGAAATGTGTTAATGACTGAGGGAAGGCAAGGAATGTAAAATAAATATAGGAAAATAATACCCCTTCAGCAAATAAAACTCTCTTGCAAAATGGTCCCTTGGGTCCATGAAGAAGAATTTAAATTGAATTTAAAGTCATATGGTGTTCTTTTGTGAGTGGATAGCATGGCTCCCGTAACTAAGCCTATGAAGAAAGGAAAAAGCATATGAAGAGGAGAGGGAGGGAAAAAAGAATAAAATAAGAGGCACTTGGGTAGACAATTTAGAAGTAAAAGTCACAATAATCTACACCTTAACCTTCTGAGATGCTTAAGTGAGAAGAAGGGATAAAAAGAAAATTGCAATCATTTCAGGAAACTATCAAAGATGTGGCCTTTCCTTGTGTTTATAGCTGGGTTTTATTGCTGGAGTGTTATGCTGTTCACTCAAGGTTAGTGATTTACATTTTAAGTTTCTTTCTTAGAGCAAGACTGCTTGCTGGAGTGGCCCCTTGAGGCAGCAAGGTTTTCAACAGAAAGTAGTCACATATATCATCAGTCCCCTGAAGTCTATATAACTGCCTTTGCTGACCTACAGACAGAGGCATTTAGAGCACAGACTCTCCAAGATTTTCCAGAAGGATTTAAACCAGGGACCATTACTTTTCCTGACATCCTTCATATCTCCCAATACAGCTTTCTTCAAAACCTGATTTGACATAATCTAAGTCCTAGGCCAAAAATACATTCTTTTTTTTTCTCATTGCACTACAAATTGCTTCTTGATCGCTAAGCTCTGTTAAAGGAGAGTGGACTGCATCAGAGTTATTATCAAAGACTGCTTTGGCTACTATGTGCAGCACCACCTGAGCAGCAGAGTTCTCTCATGGAGCACAGAGAATGGCAATATCTCCCAGAACAACATGTTGAAAACTTACTTTGAAGTAAGCCCTGATTTTAAGTGCAGGGGCTTACCTACTGCTCTTTGGTGTCCTTTCCAACCTAAACGTTTCTATGATTCCATAATCCTGTGAGTCACAATACCAACACAGTAACAGAGGTGGGGGAAGGGGACAGAGATCAACATATATTTAATCACTCCAAGAACATGGATGCTCAAACATTACAAGTTCATTTTTGCAAGAAACCTAGAAACTACCACGTGAAAATGTTTATATCAGAGTTGTATTTCCTTTTCCTAAAACCACTCAATCTCTATGAGCACTACTGCAAACTTTTGCTTAATAAGAATTATTACTTTTTACACTTTTTTAAGTCAGAAATAGTTCACATTTCCATCCCTTAACTTTAAGACTTACCAAAAGAAATTTTGTCGCTGTATAGATAGCTAACCACAATCAGGCTTATAATGGAAACTGGTTTACTTTATTTTTTGTTTTGTGTTTTTATGAGAATGAGTGAACCAAAGCAAGTCTTATACCAGTTGTAAGTGAAGCTATGATGGTAGACATTCGTGCAGAAATCTAGAATAATACCTTTGTTGAGAGAATTCCATTTTCCTACCAAAGTCACAATATTTATATTTACATTAGACAAATGATCTGTGAACAGTATTGGAAACCCCTGTTTTAGCTGGCCCACACTACAAAACCCTCCTTGTCAGAAGATAAAACTTTCTCTCAGTGAAGGAAGTCAGTGCTTCATAAAGCTGAATAACTATATCTGAACTCTTAGCAATCTTTTCTGTGCTACACAATCAGTAATGGTGCCTAAGAACAGAAGAAACACAGAAACAGAGTGAGAAGCAAAGCATTATTCACGTTCTACTTCAATAGGATGAGCATCAATTCCCAATGCAAATTATGTGCTGCATGGCCTCATGCTCAGTAAGCAACACCTCATTTTCTGAAATCTAAAACAACTGTTGCAGCTTTATGCTTTAACAGGTTGCACCTGGCAGGCACCTCAGGCTGCAAGACAAACCTTCAGTTGTTTCCTATGACTCTTGTTTTCCTGCCCCAACTGGCTTTTAGAAGCCTCTTCCTCAACTTAGAGGGTCATTAGAAGGTGCCATAATAAGTTTCTCTTTGTCCTATTCAAGGTACAGCCTATGATCTCCTGAATATATATCATATCTAAATTTATGCTCATTTGTCACATGACATTTGTGCAAAAGTCTAGAATAATAACACTATATTCCTTCAGATACAATCCATGGAATCGTATATTTACCTCTAGTCAATGATGATTCAACACTCTCAGGAGTTTACTGCTAAATCTTCACTACTACATTACAAAACTCAATGTCCTTCCTCTAAAATAAGGAAACCAACAGATTTCAGCCAACAGGGTAAGAAGACCCAGCACAAATAAATTCTCCTTCTAAATCTTCAGTGATGTAGAGAACTGTCCCCAAAATCCAGGTAGTTTGCCTGCTGTTTTCCTGCTCTCTTTTGATATCAAACCCCAGTAAAATTAAATGCATACCTGATTTCTGAGGTATCCTAAAATGACTGAGAATGTCTGAAGCAGTGCTGATGTAGAGACACTACAGGTCAAAATATTTCCAAACCCAGCTCTTGGTCATCTTGAGTCAAGCAGAAATCCAGTTCTTCCAAGCAGTAGATAGGACTACACAAATCTTAAATAACAGAATATCAGTCTCTGGTGATCTCTCTGATTTGACAACATTGCTGTATGGATTTGTTCGTTTTGAGCCCATTTAAATATGTATAGTTTCAATAGCTTTTATGAAAAATAGCTGTTCATCTGGACAGTACCTTAATTTTATTGCGCTTCTCCCTCCAAGTGTCAGCTGAACAGTTTTTTGCATCAATGTCAGATCAAATGTAGCCTTTCATTTCCCAGACATTGTTTCCATAACTTTAAAGTACTTTAAAAAACATTTGGCTGGGGTTGAGGGACAAGGACCTTCATCACTGAATGTTTAGGAGAAGGATTTATTCAGCTGAGCTTTCTATTTGCCATTGTCACTTCCCTTCATAGAGCCCCACAATTCTCATCAGGTTCTGGTATAATATTATACACATGTACATCGTGCACAAGATGAAATTATTGATTTAGCAAAGCTGAAAGTTTTCCCAAAGGTAGCTGTGCCTACTGTTCATGGAACACTTCCTTAGGAGTGGAAAAGGAGGTCACATCAAAAATGTCATGATATGCTGCCTCCTGGCAGTATATTTGTCTCTTACCAAATTTTTGGCTGCTCAAGGATGCAGTTTCTGGGGCTTGCATTTCATGAATTCCATAGTTTCCTGCGTATAATGACCCCAGAACAATGGACTAACATACTGTTCTCCATTCTCCAAACCTGATTTTCTAAGCTGTTTCTTTTACCCCATATTGAGATCAGACCTAATCTCAAAATAGCAAAAATTCTTCATGACATGAAGTAACAGTTTCCACTGATTTCCAGCAAAATACAATTGTCCCAGAACTATGTTGACTAGCTGTTCCTTGGTCTAGTACCATGTTTATCCAATTTGAATCCTAAAAATATTCATCTCTTGTGTTCTGCAAGACTGTATTTTTACAACTGAAATGTGGAAGTAAAAAGATGAGCGAGTTTACCTAAATTATATTTCACTGCCAGTTGAAAGTCATCCAAACAGTGAAACAGTCAGTGCAAATTCATTTTCACGGTAACAGTTTTGGCCTCTAGGTTTATCTACATCTGCATAAACTCAAAATGAATATAAATGTATGCAGGAAGGGATTAATATTCTTATGCATCAAAGGTTCTCCAAAGTTGAATGCTTGATAAATAAGCCTGTCATGATCTTTACCGTTTTGATATAGCAATACCCAAAACACATAACTCTATCTCCAGATACTGTTATTTTTAAAAGGCTCCATTAATCTTTTAGATCTTTTTCCTACTGCTTTTCCTTTCCTTTTATAGTCTCACTATTAGAAAAACTGGAATTTTTTCTTGTGACGTGAAGGAGCCTTGCCAAAAAAATTTCACCAATTCAGATCTGTGGGCCTTGTGGCAGAGGTAGTAACTTCTTCAGATTGCTTGTAGGTTTTCTTGAAGCCCTGTTACAGTTCCCCATATCCATACGTCCTCTCTTGGGTACATGAAAACTTCTCAGATGGAAAAGTGCTTTTCACTTCTACCATCAACCTAACCTATTTTTTCTTAGAGAGAGGATATAGATCTGGCTTTGAGTATTTCTTTCCTCATTTCTCCTTCCTTTCTGAAAGTCGCCACCTAATACTGGACACAAATTTTTACTGGCATTTATCATCCAATATGTAGACCCTTGCAGATTCACACACAAATGTCTCATGGGTATCTGCGTAGAATATTTCTGCACCTTGTGATGTCTTTGCCACTCTCCTAAATGAAATATCCATTTTCAGTTGGATGGCTTCAAATCAGCTTCTAGATCAAAGATGACATCATGGCAAAAACCTATTAATAATGTGAAGATAAGGAGAGAAAATATAAAACAAAATACTAGCTGCCTTTCTTTCCTTCTCAAATGTATTTTTATGTGCACTCTTGATGAGGAGGAAAAGCTGGAAAAGACAGGGAGAAACCTCTAAAAAGGGGCTGAAGAAGACAAGATTAGCTCCCCTATGACTTTATTTGAGGACACTGAAACTGTTTATATCTTACCAGTCTGAGCAAACATCTCAGTCTGCTTTAGTAAGATGTGTGAGAGCATTGTCTGCCTTTCTGACTCACAAACTTACATCCATAACTAGGAAATCATGGCTTCAGCCTCCAAGTAAATTATGCAGTCTAATGAAATAAATTTTTATTTATATAAAAAGAACACGTGTAATTTATTTTTTTAATAAGTCAAGTCTCCCGAATTTGGCAGAGAATTGTTGTTCTAATACTTTGGCTGGATGTCTTTACACTATGATCATCTTGATAATTTAAAATGTCATATGAAGCCTGCAGGAACAATAGACCAGATTCCTGAGCTGGCGTAAACTGGCAAAACTCCACAAACATCAAAGCAGCAATGCCAGTTTACACAGCCCATCAATGTTCACAAATTAAATAGATGTTTTGTGGTTTATTACATGTCAAAAAACTTGTAGTGTAACTCAAGCCCTCATAAGCTATGTAGTAAAAGTATTTGATTTTAAATAGTTCTGCGAAAGACTAACTTCCACATCAGAATACTGACCTCAAATTTTTCTTTAACATCAGAGTTAAACTCCACATCTTTAACACTTCAGAGAATGAGTGTGCAAAAGACTAATGATTGGATACCGTGAAGCTCAGACCAGATTTTTTTCTAAATGCTTGTGTGTATCTAATGAAAATGTAATGCTTTTCAACATCTCGATCATGAGAATATAGCTTTAAAATTATTATGGGTAATTTTTAACTGAAGTTTTATTCTGAAACAGCTCCCTTTCTACTGATATTAAAGTATTCCCTTAAGATTTTGGGTTTCAGAGTAAAGATTTCATCATTCTTTTCTAAGAGCATACGACACTAATTGCCCATAGCATTGGTTTAACTTTTACCAAAGCTTTGTCTGAGTTCCTTTTTGACTCAAGTAAGTCAACAGCTTTCAAAAGAAATATTGATGTACACACATACACTAAATATAATAGGTATATATTTTAATAAAAATTACATAATGAGAAGAGAGCTTTTCTAGCATTAATTGTATATAAAATGCATGATACTTTTACACAAAAATAAATAGACTTAGGAAAAAAACCCAAATCTTGCATCAAAATCACTTACCAACTATTATGCGAGCCTCAGAGCACTTCTCTGAGACAATTGCATATGATTTCACCCATTGATGGGTCATTCAGCCACATTTAATGACTTTCTAAGATTCAGACATGTTAAGAATAGAATCAGCAACATGTAGTTTACAGCGTTTCCAACAGCAAAGAGGAGAGGTGAGTAGAATGACAAGAAGCACACTACAGGAGGTGACAAGAATGCAAGGGCATGAGTTAGAAAAGAGGGAAAAGCAGTTGTTGTCAAGGCAGAAGAAAAGGAAAGAGGACAGTCTTTGCACACAGTAAGCCAGCTCCTCATAACCTAGAGCTGCTTGTGCCCAGAAGCATCTCATCTCTTTGAGATCCACTTTGACTGGTGACTGATAACTATCGTGGATCCTCTGTAGAGCACTACAATTGGAAACCTCACCTGGAGGTTTTCTGTTCCTTGGGTGTTCTTTTTTTTCAGAAACAAAATCCTGGCTCCTTCTCTAGAAGGGATTTCAAAAACATGAGTTGCATATGCCCAAACTCCATCTGTCTCAAATGTTAAGGGCAGAAAAGCAGTCATGCCTGGTGGAACAGAGGGCACAGCAGCCCAAATCAAGAATCCTGAATCACCTTAATTATTATATTTAACAGTCCCTTTCCATCTTTGCTAGATGCAATGAAATAAGGATGCTATTAAACCTTTCCTTCCTTCAGGATATTTATGATAGAAAGCTATGCAGAAGTTGTTTTTTAATTAATCCATCATATGTTGCTTTCACAAACTTTTCAAAAGCTGCCAACTCAAGAGAGACAGCTACTATGGCAGGTCATAGTAAGCTCTGTAATATACTAGTCAAAAGACTTTGCATGGGCAATCTGTTCCTCATCTCTTTTCCTGTCTACAGAAGTAGAAAATCAAACCTGTAGATTTACAGCTGCATGGAAGTCACACTCCATAGCTCTAATTATAGTGCTCTCTAAAATCAATAGAAACAGAATTGATAGAGTACTCACAGAAACAGCAGTCTGCTTGGCACTAAAGACAAAGCTAAACACTGAAGGAGTCCTCTGGAACAGTCCACCCCAAGAGATAACAGATAGTAATGTGGATAAGAGGCTGCAGAACAAGCACTGTTAGGCAAAGCTGTGGGATCTGCCACAACTCAGTGAATGCTGTAGATGACGCTTTTTTATGTGGCTTAAACAGAAGCAGGTAGTTATTTTTCTTTCTTAAAGCAATTGCTTCTGAAATGTGCCAAAGAACTGTCAAAGCTAGCAGCTCGAGTAATGTAGTTCAGCAGAAAACTATCATATTCACAGGCAGCAATACAAATACTCTGTATAGAAAAGATTTCTTTATAATTGCTACCAAAAATAGTCTGCCATAGCAATTTGTGCCACTGAAAATACACTTTTCCTTATAAATGTTTCTTTCTTGCTTTGTGCTTTAAAATGTGTTTGATGTGAAAAAAAAAGGACAAGAAAAGCTGTTAGCTTTCTGTTCAATAATGAGCAGTTCCTAACAGACTAACGAAAAAGGACAACAAAAATCTGGGCCATCATTCACAGCCACCTCAGCTGAAATGCATCTGCCATCCCTACTGAGAATATTTGGTCTAAGATACATCAACACTGTCCAGGGGTCTCAATGTACAGGTATTACTGAAAGATATATATGTCCTCTTCGAATATACAAACCCATTTTAATTAATTATATCCAGCAAGACCTTGTAATAAATTAGTAACACATTTTAAACACTATTTACACTGTTCTTTCTTCTGTTGGAGGAAATTCATTGTGTTTAGCTGAGGAAAACATCCCAGATGCCAAGAATGGCTGTGATTTATGGATTTACAGTAAAAGTCAAACACTTCTCTGAAACTTGAATGAAGAAATAATGCTTGAGCACTGAATATATTCCACAAATATCATTCAGCTTGTTCCTGAGCTTGAAGACATTTCCTGTCAGTAGATCCCTGTTCACCACAGAGTACACTGCAGAGCTGTGGTCTTAAGCGCTGGAATAGACTTTTAGGATGCTATCTATTTTGTCTTACCTAGAAAATGCATCAGGGAAAAGTCCGATGCATTTCTAAGCCATCTAATGCAGTGGAAGGAGCATCAGGCCTGAAGGGATCACTTGACCTCTAGCACTACTTGAATACAAAATAAAATGATCATAATTGAAAACATCATCTGGCAGGTTGCTATTAAATATGTATTGGACTATTGCCTTGGATCCATGTTTCGTTTAGTGCTCATGTTCATAGGATCTGGTTTCTATTATGTTTTCATTTATTGACTGTGGAACAAATCTGAGTTGCGACACTTTCCATGGGATTCCGTTCAACACTTTCCTTCAGCAAGGATGCCCAGTATAGGCAGTGACCACCCGGCGGCACCCAGGGCCCAACCGCCACACCATGTGCAAAACATGCAGAGCCACTTCAACTTATGCCTTGGAGCAGATGGAGATTAAAGCCTCCTGACAGATTCTTTGCAGCTTAATGTGGCTCGCTTGCTCCTGAATCTGAGTTGGCATTGCATGAGCCCTACTTTGTTGCATGTGGGATTACTTGATCAAGTGTCTGCTCCACTTCCCACTTGACATCATGAGGTAGTCCCACCCCACTCTGCATTTTCAGCTGGGGGTCTGGACATCCAGCAATATACAAGTGGTCTGGATCCATATTGGGCACATGACTGCATTGCTGTTGAATTAGCTAAGGTATCTGATACAGAGATCATGCTACTGTTAAGCTTTTGTTTTGATTCTTGCTGGTCATGATCAAGCAAATATCTGAAGAGGCATAATAGTTTGAATAGATGATATATGATCCAGCACAGAAACTGCTTATATTAGCATGCTCCCTCAAAAAAAGTTGAACACAGTAGAACTGACAAATTGTGTTTAGATTGTTTTATCCATTTCTGTCTTGTACTTACAACTGTTTTAATCTAGCACTAGAAGCCATCAAGTATGATTTATTGCATTGTGGAACCATTGTCTTAGTTTTGCCAACTTGCTTCTCCTAGCAATTTCCTTATCTTGAAAGTCTCCAAGCACTAGTGAAAGGCAATTTATGTTTCACAGAAATCTTTCAAAGTATGTGATGTTTCCATGTCATGTGCCTGCTCATTAGCTATTTTAAGTCCATTAAAACCAAGGTTTATAGCTTACTCCTCATGAGGATCTGAGTCCACATACCATACCCTTTCACAAGCCAGAACTATGACAGTTCTCTTTCTGTTAGAAGTTTCTGTCAGGAGAATAATAGTATCAAAACCTATTTTCTACATTCAAGCAAAAACTTCTACTATAGAACTGTAAACAACTTAATAGTTTGAACAACTAAAGGAACAGTAATGTTTGCTGGAAAGTAAAGGATGTCATTAATTCAGTGCAATGAAACTCCTCACACTGATTGGGATCAAATGAAATTGATTTTTAATGACATTTTAGCTATTTTTTGAAGGAGTTATTGCTTTATTCTCTCATTTTCATCACTTTAGGAAAAAAAATGCCCTGCCTCTGCATTTTCATACTGTCAAATGTTTTGGGTTTTGGTTTTTTTTTTGTTGTTTTTTTTTTTTTTTAAAACACATACTTATCTCTGAATTTCCTGGAATTTTAATGCTTTTAGAGAGATAAATGACAAGATCCTGATCATGTAACTTTCTCCATTGAAGGGATAGATGCATGCATCCACTGTTGGGCCATTTTACAGTTTTTGCCCTTAAAAGTATTTAGTACTATTTGTTGAAAATCTCTCCATCTATGAAATAGACTGTATCAAAGCTGTGATATCCTAACATGTTTCATGTGACAACAAGATTTATAATAATGGGCTTAGTAACTGTCACTATGCTTCATGTTAATGGGTTTTTTATGATGGAAAGGACACAGATTTACTTGTAAATTAACCAATTGCTTTCTTGTCTTCTAAAAGGCCATCCATTTTTTAATGCTATGCAGAACTCATGTAATGTGAGGGTCTGGTGACTCTATTAATGTTAGCATCTGAGCAGTCATTATCCCATCAGCTTTCCATAGCTGTGCACACACCTACAAGACATAACTATCCTGACTGTGACGGGCCACTAAAGGTTTGAATGGCTCGTTCTGTTACCAGGATTGTTGAAAGCAATAGAACCACACATTCAGCTTAATGGGAATAACTAACACCATTAAAATCAGTGGCAGATGAGCCAGTACTATTGTTCCCAAACACATGTTTTCAGATAGGATCATCTAATAATTTAAAAACGTGACTGCTACTATGCATTTAACCAGAATATTCTGTAAATCCATGTGAAATTTCATTTCTTGCAAACCCGTGACTTTTATTATCGTCTTTTCTGAAATATTTCAGCTTTCTGCTGTGAAACTTATCTGTTTTCTTAAAATCGTAGCACTGTGTACTACTCCAAGCATTGTTTTATTTAAGCATCATTCGGATCTTGACAATACTAAGCCTCCCCCTTTAAAAACTTGTTTTATTTCAAAGGTAATATAGCAGAAAGGCTTGATCTGGAGAGTTCTGGTACTGTACCACAGCAGTCAGCTTTACTATTCGTTATTCTTGTCTTAACCAGCATTTTTAACATCATGAGTCTTTTATCTCTCTAACTTTATAAGATTTCTTTCTGTTACAGGAAGAATTACACTAATTTAGACTTAGTCATGGCCTATAAAAGGCTGTGAATCCACCTTTCTTGGCTATTCTTGCATATGTAAAAAATAAATTCTTCTGACTGCTACTTCACAAAAAGAGTAGAACATAGAACACTGAACATAGTCATGTTCTGTAATTTCTGGTTTGGGTAACTGTCATATTTTGTTTTTCTCACAAATATCTAGTCTCCTTATACTTTTACTATCTCACAAATTAGTACTTTTCATAACTACAGTTGCATTAAACTTTCTGTGTTTGCCTTATGTTCAGTGTAAATTTTAATGCTTTAATCCTACCGTTTGGTTATCTACCAATGGAGACCCACCCCACCAGAGCCCTCAGTTTTTTACAAACTGCTTTCCCGCACTTTGTGGAATACCATTTTTTCAATCGAAGCTCTTGCTGCATTGTGTACAGGGAGTCATTTTATTATTTCTTTTTATCAACACTGACAAGAGTACTCAAATACTGTAGGTTCACAGTTTTGGAACTCCAGTTAGCGCAGCCAAATTGGTGTTCACCTGGGCCTTATGGTGTTTCCTAAAGGAATGTTTAAGCATATTATGAAGAAAAACTTATAGAATCACTAGCATAAGGCATTTCGACTTATGGCCTTGCACAAGCTTTCACCAGTTAATAGCCATTGCTCTTGAAATAATGAATCATTCCTTACAAACTTAGCAGTTCAATCTCTGTTCTTTTAGCTGCGTGCCCTTATAAGAGTGTTGTTAGCGTAGGTAAAAGCAGTCAGGGCTTTGATTATTCGTGTTATGGGTCTACTGCTATCCAGACTCCAAGTGTATCTAGGGAAAAGTACTGTGAAAACATCAAAACAAAATAAAAACCAGTTCCTGCAAGGGATTCCTTTTCATCCTAATTTCAGATACAGTTGGTAACCACCAATTGCTGCTGTCAGGCAGCTTTGAAACAAAATTTCCTATTCACGTTGGTGGTCTCGCTCCTCACATCTGAGCATATACCTGGGTAGGCTCAAACCTTTGTCAAGATCTAGGTTCTTCTCATCTATTACGTCTATACTCTTCACTTGACAAGACTTAGACAATCTCCAGGACATTAAAGGAAAACCTGCTCATGGTATCTAGGGAAAGGAGAGGGCTACCCTGCATTTTAGGGATACCTTTCAAATTGTATCTGAGCAGGTCTTTCATGTCTGGAATGATGCTGACCTGGCATCCAGACAATCTATAATGCCCATCCAAACAAATCACATTAATTGGTTACTGTTGACTTTTTTACAAAATGCTTTTTTTTTTACTGAATATTTCCTAAGCTTTGCGAACTAAACAATTTGGAGCATAACACACTTACCTTCCTCCTGCTGAGTAATTTTTCTGTTTATTGGTATTAGCTTTCAAATGACAGTACTAAAGAGCTGTAATGATCTGTGCTGAAGAGACTTATCAAAGAGCTCATTAACTGCTGAGATGAGCTGTAAAAGAAACACATAAAATGTCAAGCTAATTTAAAAAATCACGCTACACTGAGGAATGGGCAATTAAACAATAACACTTACACAGCACAGGAAAGTCTTAAATGAACATAATACAGTGATAGACACTACTGCTATCATTAGGAATCTAGTTCAGCTCCCATAGTGCATTAAAGGTATTAAAGTCCTGGAAATGTAAGAGAGACATATAGGTTCAACACAAAAATTCAGTAACGAAAGTCCATGCTCCAACCCAAACAAGTCTGTGATTCAAGTTTATCATACAGAATGTGTATAAGGGCACTCTGTCTTGAAACAAAGGCTATGGGATGCCAGCCTATATTCCGTAGTAAGAGTTAATCTAAACAGACATGTACGAGAAGAGCGGGGACAGCTGTAAGCCATCATGTTAATAATGCCAGCTCTGTGAGGAAACTCGTGACAAAGTGGAGGCCAGCAAGCGTGCAGTCTTGAGCTGAGCTCATGAAATGAGTTCTGACTTAGGTACCTTGTGTGTGTTCATGTATTAAATGCCTGCCAAGGCAGTTCCAATGAAAAATATCTATATTCCCCATACAAATGATGGAGACATCCAGATGGGTAGCCCTGTTCCTGCTGAAGTTTTAATAAACAAGTCAAGTTAAATGGATTCAGCACCACAGGTTTTTCCCTTGAACTCCTTGGACTATGCATTGTAAAGTTCTAATTGTTTAGCAAGAGAACGAGAATCCTTGCAGAAAGACTGTGAATTATAGGATCACTGAAAAGACAGACTTAAAAGTGTTGATACTTGGTTCTTGCAATTTGGCTGTTAGCTCACATTCTGTACCTAAGCAACCTTTCTGTTTCTACGTTCATAACCTTTTGTTGTGAGGATTTATTTATCATTTTGAAATCTCTGTAGCCCAGAGTGCTACTTCTCTTCCACTACTGAATTGCTCATATGAATGAGCTGTTTCACAGATATTATGAAGTATTTGAATAGTCACAAAAACCTTTGAAAATGCAGGTAAAGGCTTAAAAATGCAGCTCATGTTTTTGAAGTTCCACCAAAAACTTAGACAACAATCTGATTTTTCCACAGATTCGTATTGCTTTATTAGCCCTAATTCACTTAAATAGAACAATTATGGACTTTTGTGGAGCTACTGAAAAATCCGAATGTGCAGAATTGGGCTTCCTCTGAAGAAAAATCATTCATCCGCTACTAATATATTAATAAGTGTGCAGTTGGGCTTCCCTGTGATTTCATGAGTAATCAAATTTATAAAAAATGCAGTAGGAGCATAAAAGTTTTCACAGTTTGTTCTCTTGTTCGCTGTTTATTTGGAGGTTTCTTTCCTGTGTTTCTTTTTTCAGGAGATAAAAATACTGGAAGGATAGTTTGGGGTTTTTTTTCAATTTTCCTTTGAGAAAACAGTAATTAAAATATAAAAGCATCATTTAAACTCCTCAGTCCATAGGTCACGCCTGCACTTCAGGCAAAACTTTGTCACTCCTGAACTACCTTTGATATCAAGAAGCTGAAATGTCATCTTTAAGTTGAAACCATTTTCTAAAGTCACTTGGAAAACACTAACAGATGTGATATGATTCTGTAGCCACCAATAAAAATTTCTGCTGAATATGACAGAGAAAGTAGAAGAGATCAGATAATGAGGACAGAATGACAGGAGAAAAATCCACCCCAAAAATCCTCTTTAAAAGCAGAGTAGAAGTCGAAACACAGAATTGGACCACTGAGGATAATAAGGGAGTTCACTTTCTAAATTACTTCTAGTCAAATTGACCTCACACAGCTGGAGAACAATGAAGTAGTTATGGCAGTTGATGTACATTTCTATTCATGCCCCACAAACCTGCATTCACTTAATACAAAAGTGGTGCTGGAAAAAGGAAAAGAACATTATCATTACTAAGAAAGATGCCAATTCTCTGAAGATATGTTCCCCTCTTAGTTCAAGGAAAGCCAATATTCTAAAACAAGGGAAACAATAATGACATGTCAGTTGAGAAAAATGATTCTGACAAAAGAAAAAAAGGTTTTAGTCATGGAAACTTTTCTTGAAACCAGATTCTGTTAGATTTGTTAAGGGGATTTTTTTCCCCCCTTCTGTCTTTGATGGCAATGTGGAAATTCAAATATAGCATTCAAACTGCAAAAATGACATACAAAAATAAATATTGGTGCTACTGAAGGAAGATATTTTTGAAATAGTTGTATAGCTCAGGAAGACAAAAGCTCATATTGAGCTTATTTTTAAGTGTTTGCAACACATGGGATACATTTGAGATTTCTTCATAAAGTACGACCAGCATGTTAAAATGCACTCCAAGTTTGAGCCAGCCCCAAAAGTTTTTCTTTTTATGAGCTTCCTGACAGTTAAAATAATATGTTCTACCACACACACATATATACATCTGTAGACCGCAATGTATATGAAACTGGTTGTATATGTTGATGTACGGTTTTGCCTAAATTCTTCTAATATTTTAATGCACACTTTTAAAGTTCTTAATATTGGAGTGAAGGTATTCTAGTGGTATATAAAGCCTGTTTTATTCAGCAATTTGCTGTCTACCTTCATAGAAAAAAAGTATAGTACTTTATTTGAGGTACCACATGCAACTCACAAGTTGTGTCTTCATTTTCTGGCTCTACCATTGGCTTCATGTATAACACTTGGAAGAATATTGAATCTTTTTGCTTTGTAAAATGGGAATAAGTCTCTTCTGTAACAGGAGGAGTATCAAAAGGAATGAGACAAGGCCACATACTTAAAAATAAAAGATGTTTTCAAAGCAGCTTGTGGCTTTATACAGCAGCATCTCTCTGTCCTAGAGCTGCTGACACATCTTCCCATTCATGAGAAGAACATTTTGTTGTAGCCCCCTCCTCACTCTCAAGCCCTGCTGCAGCTGGTAGAAGTGGAGCAAAAGACTATCAGGGCTATACATTCCTTGTGTTTTACCTTATTTACCTGCTTAGAGTAGAAAACTCAGACCATCATAACCACCTTCTTAGAAGCTAACTTCTGTGAAAAGTAGGCACATTAATTGCTTTATGGTTCTAAGTCCTTAATGTATGGCCATAGCTTCATCATATTTCTATGTGGTACATAAGGCACTAGAACTACAAGACAATACTGGAACAAGAGAGAAATAAAGTAACAAACTTTATAAGGAGACTAATTTAAATGTCATCCTCAGTGGTGACAAGTGGGCTGCAATTTTCTTAAAATGAGGATTGGCTTTATTTTTCCCTTGCGTGTCTATTCATCTGTTTAGCAAATACAATGATGTTGCTGTGTAATTTGAATTTAGTTAACAACATCAAAAGTAATGTCTAGCACAATGCATCACTGAATACCCCTCCTCTCTCAAGAAACAATGTCAAGAAACAAACACTGTATTGAATGCCTTATATTTGAATATATTATTAATGTTATTAATATATGTTTTTAGCAACAATATTGCTCTAATACTCCTGAATTGATCTAAGAAGCAGCAATATTTAATTGTGATAGAATAAAGGCATTTAAACAAAGGAAAATACATATTAATTGGAATATTTCCTAATTCTGCTTTTAATATTCCAGCTCTCTTTGCTAGAGTCAAATACTGAACTGGGGCAGACACTAAAGATCATTCCGGCAAACAATGACCAAATGAATAATCCATAAAATGAGCCTCACTTCTGTTATAATTTTTTGCACGCTACAGTTCGCTGTTGCTTTCTCACTTTAAAGATGATTAATTTTTGCAGCTTTCATAGGAGGATGTCAGCATAGCAGGTCACTGAAGTCACTAAATGTATTGAGATAGTGATGGGAGCAGTGTCAGAGCCATTCATCTGTGTGCTGGCTAGGAAAAGAGCTGACACGCCTCTTGCCTCCCACGCGCTGTTTAGGATACTGGATTAATGAGTACCTGTGAGGGTTCGCCTGGGCTACATACAGGCTCACTGCGCTGGGTCGGAGTAAAGGTTTATCTGGTTCGTTTTCCTGGCCCCAACAATGGCTAGAAGCAGAGGCTGAGGAAGGGTTTCAAGAACAGGGCAAGTGTATGAGACGTCTTCCTAGGTGCTCTCCTGGACTCTCTGTGTTATGTTTCTTTAGGAAGAAGCGCTCAGGTGGACTCAGAGGGAAGGAGAGAGAACTCTTTTCCACAGAATCACATGGCCTGCATTGGCAGCAGGAGTGAGAAAAGGGGAGAGAAGAAAAGCATGCAGAGACCACAGTGTGTGGAGGAAAAGAAAGAGTGGGAAAGAGTCACAGTGGGAAGCAGGAGCCTGCTGCTTGTGAAGGGAGGCAGTGGGACTGCAATCAGAGCAAGCAACAGACGGTTTTAGTTCATTCAGTGACTTTCTTAGTCACAGCAAACTCTTCCCAGGCCCCTTTGGTGCCCAGAGGTTTTTTTTTTTTGTCATCTGCTCTAGGGTCTGGCTGGCTGTTCCCTGGTCTGTTCCCTGTTCCCTGGCCAGACCAGACCAGAAGAGACTGGTGAGAATTTGTTGAGACTCAAAAAGTCACTGAGTGAATCAAAACCAAGCCTGGAAACAGGGACTTGCTTGCAGAGTACATAGAGGGCAAGTTAGCTACAGGCACTTCCTATTTCTGTTCCATCTGTCCTAATCACTTTGAGTTTTGTCTCTTTACAAAGTTAATTATCCTATTAGATATTATAATAAAAAATGGCTTTTTAGCCATCTTGCATTAAGGTGCTGTAAAGAAAAGTTGAACACAGGTCTAATCAAGCTTTTGACAACTTGTCTTTTTGGGGATTTTATCCTAGGTTTTTCTTTTCAGTTACTACTACTGAGGCCCCACAACAATTTGCAATAGTGCATTAAGCAGTATTAGCACTAAAATCCAATATAATAATTGCTGTACAGATCAGATCTGATAGTAAAAGACATAAGTAAAACACAGTACTAGATTCTGCTCTCAGTTGCACCACTGAATTTAAACGCATCCTTTAGTGGCTCAGGGGAAAGTTTTTTATATAGAAATTTCTATTATATAGTTCTTCCCTATCCCAGAAGATGTCCATTGCTATGTAGAGGCCTTGAACATGCTTGTCTGCTTTCTGATGTAGATAGCTTAAGGAATGTTGAGTCTCTTGCAGCTGTGAGCTATCACTTACCCCATGCCAGAAGAGTACTGACTAGTATCCATCAGGGAAGATTTTCTTTTAATGCTTTCTCTGTTTAGTGCACTCAGTTTTCCCCAGCAGCTGCAGTTCTGAAGGTGCACTCTCCAGACAGGTCCATCAATAACTCTGCTGTGCTCTGGGTTCTTCACACTTGGGGAATCCTTAGCATTTCCAAATTGCTAGTACACTTTTTGATAACTACAATGGCTTGATAATAAGCAGTGTTCATTCTGGTAAAGAAAGATTTCTTTTATTATTCTCTCTTCCTGTTGGGTTTCCATTTAATTAATAGCATAAGTATTTTTGTTTAGAGACTTTTATATTGTAGATTATTTGTAACAATACCAGTTCTTCTTTGGTTTCCCCTTGAGGAAGGTGGGTAACACATTCTCATTTCCCTAAAAATCTTCAGTTCTTCTCGGTCTTTTTGTTCTAGGAGGACCTTTCTTCTCTCTCATATGTTTTTATTTTCACACTGAATTTTTAACAAATGTAGCTAATAAAAGCCCTAATAGCTGCCTGGAGTCCTGTGACTTTCTAGGTGGACATAGTACTTCTAAGATTATTATAACATTTTATGAAATCCTGTATCATGAACAGTGTTCACTCTGGTTTCAACTCTGAACCTCGGCTTCACTTTTAGTTAAGCTATGTCTGTATTGCACAGTATGAACTACCATTCTGGTTTTTGACTCCTAACCAAGGAGTCAAAGCATAAAGTGAAGCTTCCTACCCACACACTTGGATTGCCAGTGCAGAAAAATTAGAACATGGTTATTCTAACCAGAACCCATTGTGACTCACATCTGCATTAACAGAGAAGACATTAATAACATGCATGACCACCTCAGCTGATGCAAATAAAGTAAAACTACTTACTGGAGAATCTGAAAATGCCAGTGCAGAGTGAAGTTCTTGAGATGCAGTGGCATTAATATTCATACTTTATTGTATGCTCATACCATTCTATATGTTAGCTATTAATCTTAACATGAATATTCTGCTCAAAAATGCAATGAGATCTCTTTAGATCCTTTCAGGACCAAGGATGAAATAAGCGTAGCTTTTTTGACCAGCACAAGGGTATAGTATGGGCATTTTCATTGTCCTTGTCCCTATTTTACGTTAAACACAATATTGTAGAATTCAAGCAGCTTGTCAAAGCCTGGTCAGGCTAAGATGGGCTTTCCTCCAAGAATCTTTAATCCTTCTGATAATTTAATTTTGCTTTTTGATTTCTTGTTTCCATTTGGGGTACTAATCTGACAGTTCAGTTTACTAGTTGTTTTGCCATCTGGTTTCTGTTGTTCCGAGGGTGTGATTGCAGATCTTTCCTGTTCAAGCCTTTGAATTTCCAGTGTTTCAGCTGTGACATAGTCTTTATGGTCACCTGCCTCAACAGCAGCACCTACATTCCTTGTTTTCAGGAGATATTTCTTCTAACTTTGTCAGACATTGTCTTTTCTTCTCTCCCTTCTGATTTAATCTGGTCTACAGCAACAATTTTGTCCCTGTAACTCCCCTATTTCTACAGTGCCTTCCTCATTCTGAACACGGCAAGACAATGCATAGTACAGTATGGGCTTCAATCTTGAAATTTTCCCTTTTTTTTTTACCTGGAAATAAATCCAAAAACTAGCAACAGAATAACCTCTCTTCCAGAAAACAAGGATCTTCTTCGCATCTCAGATGGTGCTGTTGGCACAGAAGTTCCTGCTAACTAGTCCTTGACTTGAAGAAAAATTATACTCCAGGCCCGCTTCTGTTGCCTAAACATAGACATCTAGTGCTGGTTTAGACACCATAGGAACCTGGCCTACAGCTACTGACTGCCCAGAAGGCCAAGATTTCTCATAAGTCCCGTGTCATGCCTGCCAGCCTTATGATGTTGTTTTGGATACTGTAGAGCACCTCAAATGGTACTGAGCTCCTATATTTAGGCAACTGGATCATTTCCCCAGCAGTACAATTGTTCTGGGATGAAATGAATCATTCTCTGGAAGACACATCCTCTCCATTGACTAAAGAAGGAACCTGAACTACTTGTTTACATGACTAGCTTTCAGACAGCTAACCGTGGGTGAGAAGTACACCCTGAAATTATGTCTGCCCAGCAAAATGAAGGATGACCAGGACAGATACCCACCATGGCTAGCCTAATCTTGGTACAGGTAAGAGCAGCAGGAGAAGATGACATGCTAGCCATGAGGCTAGCATATGAAAGCACATATGACACTGACCTAGATCTAGTTCATAGTCTGGTTACTAGCATGTACTAAAGCTAATGTTGTCATATCTTAGCAACTACTGTTACATGTACTAGCTTAGATTTAAGTTAACGAAAGTATGAGATCGCATGGTGCAACTGTACCTTCATTTTCCTCATTGGTTCATTGCACTGCTTTAGCTTTCTTCAGTATAGTGAATTTTGTTTGAATGTCACACAGTCATGTTTTTCTCTACAGAAAATGTGGACATATTTAACAAACTATGATTATCTTCCAACATTTTTTTGCATTTGTTTTTTATTATACTGATTTGCTTTCCCAGTCTATCCATACCACTTTACTTTGGTTCATTCCCTACTAAAACAGTCTAAAACTTCCTGCAATAACATTCTCAAAACACAGTTACTCAAAAAAGTTTTACTACAAGAGTCACTATAATTGCCCTATTAATATGACAATTGTACACTGCAGTGTTTGGGATGATTATTGAGGAATTCTGTAGCAATTTTAAATAAAAGTGGTCGGTTGTTTGTCAGTTTATTATGTCCTTCTTTTGTAGCCACAATCACATCTGCAAACAATAATCCTTCTATTTTGTCCTCTGAGCGTTCAGTTATGGTTCATGAGAAGCTGCCATTTTATTTCTCTTTTCCCTCTGCTCCCATCTTATAAACTGCTCCATTATTTAGATTTACTTTTCTCTGCCTTGTTTTCACACGTGCATCCCTGTAGCATACACAACAGTGATTTCCCTAAAAACAGCTATTCCCCTTTCACAAATGTTAAGTGTTAAAACAGGATTTTAGTCAGAACCCTTCAATGCCATGTTCATACGATCTGTTTTCATTTACAAAAAGACTTGTGGCATTACCTGAGTCACAGCCTCTGTATTAATGTATACAAGGGTAAAGAAAACAAGTTGAGAGAGTCATGGACAGGTGAGGAGTAGAGTCGGGACACTAAATTTCAGGAAAGCAGACTTCCACCTCTTCAAGGCCAGTGTCAATAGGACCCCCTGGGACATGGTCCTCGGGGACAAGGGAGCAGAACAGAGCTGGCAAATATTTAAGGATGCTTTCCATAAAACACAAAAGCGCTCAGTCCCCAAATGTATGAAATCAGGCAGGGAAGGGAAGAGACCAGCATGGCTGAGTCGAGACCTGCTGGTCAAACTGAAGAACAAGAAGGAACTGCACAGGCAGTGCAGGCAGGGACAGGGAACCTGGGAAGAGTACAGGGACGCTGCCCAGTTGTGTAGGGATGGGGTCAGGAAGGCCAAGGCACAGCTGGAGCTGAACTTGGCAAGGGAAGTAAAGACTAACAAGAAGGACTTCTACAGGTAAGTCAATCAGAAAAGGAAGGTTAAACGGAACGTACCCCCACTGATGGCTAGAAATGGTATCAACAAATGAGAAGGTTGAGATACTTAACAACATTTTTGCCTCAGTCTTCATGAACAACCACTCTCCTCACCCCTCCTGAGTCAATGGACAACAAGATGGTGACCAGAGGGGTAAAGGCCCCTCACACTGTAGAGGAGGATCAGGTTCGTGTCCACCTTGAGGAACCTGAACATATATAAGTCTATGGAACCTGATGAGATGCATCACAAGTCCTGGCAGAATTGTCTGATGTGGTGGCCAAGCCATTCTCCATGATATTTGAAAAGTCATGGCAGTCAGGAGAAGTGCCTGGTGACTGGAAGAAGGGTAACATTGTGCCCATTTTTAAAAAGAGTAGAAAAGATGAATACCCCAATACCTGACGGGGCTACAGGAAAGCTGGGGACGGACTGCTTACAAAGTCGTATAGTGTTAAGACTAGGGACAATGGGTATAAACTGGAGAGGGGCAGGTTTAGTTTAGACATTAGGAGGAATTTCTCCATCATTAGAGTGGTGAGGCACTGGCACAGGTTGCCCAGGGAAGCTGTGAATGCCCCATCCCTGGAGGTGTTCAAGGCCAGGTTGGATGGGGCCTCGGGCAGCCTGATCTAGTGGGAGGTGTCCCTGCCCATGACAGAGGGATTGGAATTAGATGATCTTTAAGGTCCCTTCCAACCCAAACTGTTCTGTTCTGTTCTATTCTATTCTATTCTGTTCTATTCTATTCTATTCTATTCTATTCTATTCTATTCTATTCTATTCTACTCTACTCTAGTCTATATGAGGCCTTAAGGCCATTTATGTAACAACCGTATACAATTATACTCCCCGAGTGAGTTATGCCATCAAAGTTGACAACATTAAGGGCATGTGAGCTGGATCCTGCCCCTTCTCGGGCAGAATCGCTCATTTCCACTGAACTGCAAATTCTTCACTAACACTGATACACAAGTGGAAATCCGACAATCAGGATATGTTTATATGGCACAGAGAGATGTCATAGCTTGGGTAAAAACTGAAAGGTACCAGTAAGAGTTCACAGAAAGCCTGTGGCCCAACACTGCTATTTGCTAGAAGTTATGTTCAAATCACGTCTCAAATGGAAAGCTGAAACTGAAAACAGATCAGAAACGTGGAGGCATAGAGACGGACTAAAATGAAGTTAGGCTGAGGCATTTTCTTTTTACTTGCTATTATTATTTGCTCAGTAAATTCTTAACAAATTGCGGACTAACATCAATAGGAAAGTATTTGTGATTTACTGACAAAAATACAGTTGCATTGATGGAAACTCTGACTTAACCTTATAAAATAACTCATTTGCAGAAGCCAGAATTTTCAGCTGATGCATACCTCCACTCTGTTGAAGGCCAGTTTCCTCCCTATAGTCACTGAAGTCATTCTTCTCATTTAGATCTGCTTGGAGAAAAAGAAAGAAGTTTAAAAAATCCAGATAAAATTATATCCATGACTGCTTAGCTGTGCTTTCTGTTTTACTGTGCATCTTCTGTACCTTAGTTTAGAGAGTTCGGTACCTGTAAACTACCCTGAACCAGAATCCACAATTTGGAAACCTTATTAACATTTATGCTGTTGTCAGCAGTGCATTGGATCAGTACTGTTCAAGTACTGTTCAGGTACTGAAAGCAAAAGAACTGTCAGAGTGTTGTCCTGTTTTTGCTGAGAAGATGCATGATCAACCTTGCTCAGCGACCACAGCAACACTTCCTGACACTCTGCTCTCCGGTACAGTGATGTCAGCCAAGCTCAGAGTGTATTTAATTAGGAAGCTTATAGAAAGACTTCACTGCAGTGATGTAAAAGAAGTCACTGAAAACTACGAAGTTTAGAAGTAAAATGCATATGCAAAAAAATTTGGTTTCAAGGTTTATTCATAATAATTCCAGTGCTTAAGTATGACTTCAAAGAGAAAGTAAGAATTATAGTCGTTCTTTATGGACTTACTTTAAATCTGCATGGTAGTGTGCAAAAAAGATTTTTTTTCTTTGGGAAACCTTGAGCCTCAAGGACATCAATCCTTTACTGTATGGTGACTCCAGAGGTGGAAACCCCACAACTGGACTTGATGGAGAAGCTTTTTAGCTGCCATGGCATACTGAAGCATACTTCCAAAGTAGTTATGTTTAAAGATCAACTGTAGAGCTAACAGTCCAAGCTGAAATACAGACCTAAGGTAAGTGAACGTGTATTTTCTGAAAGGAATGACCTACAAAGTGTTTTCTGTCTTGACATCTAACAGCTTAGGTATAAGCTATATCTTACTCTATCAGCTCAGTTCAAGTGTAGAAACACATTACTAACCCAAATATAGCTGTTGACTACTACTCTCTGATTTTGCAGGCTAATCAATATGGTACAGGCTGCACTAGATTTGTCCATGTTTTCACCTTTTACAAGAGTGAAGGAGAAGATAAAGATTTCCGCCCTCTTATGACTTCCTTCATGTCCTTTGGAAAGAAACTAAGATATTTCCAGTGTCTTCCACTTAAATTGTTTTGTCCATTCTCCTCTGAGAGGGTTATACCTGTGTAATCTACTGAAATTAGTAGTCTATTTTTTGATCTTTTAATTTGGGCAGGGGAGGGAGAGAATTTCTTTCCAGAGATGTAACCATATGGTTTAGCTGATATCTGCCTGTAGCCTCAGTTTTCAAATTTATTTTTAACCTCTTGAGCAGTTTATTTAAAGGAGCCATGCAAGATTCAAAATTCCTATAAACTACATGCTGGCTTAAGGAGAAAGACCCAAATTAATACCTCCACTGAGGAAAGGCAGGCAGAACTAGTTCTACTTGGTCACAGTTGCATGACCAGAGACTGTATACATTTGCCAGCAACCACACCACATATGAATAGAGAGGGACAGGAGACAGTTCATAGGAAACTGGACTTCATTAACTTTGCTGCTCACAGAAAAACTTGCTGTTGTAAAGTGGAAGACAAAAGTTAGAGACTAGGAAAAAAAACAATAAGAAAAAGCATTGTATATTCTAGCTTCAGAACAATGGTCAAGTTATTAATTTAAAGCAGACATTCTGCTCTCAGTATTTGTTAAACACATGAAGAAGGAAAAGGGAAACTTGTACTTAAAAAGTGGTGGATGTTTGTCCTAACAAATTAGTTCAGGCATGCACTTGAAGATTTGGATACCAATCCATTGGATCTGCAGCATTGGTCTGGAAATCTCATAACTGCACCCTGTTGTTGCTGTATTTCAAATGCTTTATATTTCTAGTCTCAGTTGAACTGCAGAATTGCTGAGATTTGAACATAAAAATTAATGGGCCATGAGAGGAGTTAAATTAATCACATTTAGATTTCTTTAAAAAGTTTATTTTCATTGACATATTTTGGATTTTTTAATGTCTTAGTTTACAGAGTCAAGTTTTCCTTGAAAGGAGGAAATTCAATTATGCGACAATACAACCCAGGTACCTTGGACTTGCTTTGGAAGTACTGTTCCGCTGAGTTCAGTGGAATGGGGCGATGGACCCAGAGTTTTTCCACATCTATTTCAAATTAAGTGTCAGGGCTCTCTTTCACTTTCAAGCAGCAGATTTTTGAGCAGGTAAATTATTCATTTGGGAAGAACAAGTCAAATCCAATGAGACTGTTGAAGCCAGCAAGTGGTTTTCTTCTGAGTCCAGTGGGCTAGGAATCAAACACACATTCCCTCCCTCTCAGGCAGAAGGACTGAAAGAAACTGACTCAGCAACTTTAAAATTCTGTTCTGAGATGGAAATAAAGAATGCAAGGACGCCTCCAAAACAGACAGGGAACCAAAACTCTCAGGCTGCACTGTCTCCCCTCTCAGAGGACTTCATTCCAGACTCTTGCCAAATATATATCTATTTGGAAGAGTTTTGACAGAAAATTGTGTTATTTTCTTAAAGGGAACTGAATTGAAAAAAAAAATAAGTATAGTCCTATAACACCAGACACACAGGTAGGGTAAATGACTCCTTACATAATTCTTTGTTTCATGTGAAATCCTCTAGTCATTTCATCCACACATACTTTAACTATTGATACATTTTTGTTATGCATCTTGGGGCAGATTTTGAGTATCTCTGTGAGAAGATATTACAATCTAATTCTCATGTAGTTCATCTATGAAGAAAAGTAGACAATGAATTTGAACTTCGATTATTCAGCTTGAGAATACACCTGACCAACAAAACTATGTAACATATTTAGTTCCTGATCTAATGGTTTTAGGGAATTATTCACAAGTTTGATATTAAGCATATTCTTCCATACATTGATTCAGGTTTATTCTATTAAGTAAGGAGGAACAAACTACAAACCTTAAATCTGCAAATTTATTTGAGTTTCCTTCACATTCAGGAAAGAAGGATAGGATTTGATTGAATCCTTTCTCTTATTCACTGTTAGAGGAACCTATCTATGTACATTTTTTGTCTTCCCTTCCCTTCACTTCCCTTCCTTTCCCTTCTTCCTTTTCAAATATATTCTATGTACCCTATGAGTTTTCTAGTCAGTAGACTATCAGTTAAAAGAATATGAAGTGGTTGTGATCTGAATTATTGCACTGAGACTGTGATTTAAGATTTTTTTTTTTTTTATGCATTCCATGCTTTTTTATCATTAACAGGAAAATCCATGGAAAAGAGGAAGTTCCAGGCAGCCCACAATAATGACTACCTTTTCTAGCTCTGTAACTGGAACATTCAGTTAGTTTAGGATGATAGTTGTGGTACGGCTACCATTAAATCTGGAAATTGGTTTATGTGGTTTTAAGACAGTTTTGTAACTGTAGAGGTTTCCATCTCTGAAAACCCAGAACATGTATATGGGTTCTGAAAGTTCATCTGTCCTGAACTGAGGAAGAATTAATCCCTTGTATCTTTTGTTTCAGGCTAGTAATGAATGTTAGAGTTAAATGTAAACTATGTGGTGTAATTAAAATGAAGATTGAGTAACTTGTTTGGGACAAGAGAAAAGGGAATAAAGCTCTGCAATTTGAACAATTCATTCCAAGAAGCTGCATATAAAGGGTGAAGTAAAATCATCATAGAACAAAGAATGTAACACAGCAGCATCAGCAGTGATGGTGGAATAGAGAAGTTAGCGTCTATTCATTACTCAACGTTGAATGCCAAATGCAATGTACGCAGAAAGACTTCGCATTCACCAACACAAACCTAGAAGCAGGAAAAAAAAAACCAAAAGAAATTACAAAGAACTTGCATGAAGGATGACAACCACATTGCTATTAAGTTTGAATCACATCTGCTCTTCTTTAAGATATTTAAGAAATTTTACGTGTGTTAAACACAACAATACTTTCCCAGTAGCTAATATGTGCGTGTACACATATTTTTCAGGGGATTCAGAGCACTCAGCGCTACTAAGAACTGCACCTTTACAACAAAGACTGCCAGGATTGTTCTGTATTACAGATCAGAACCCGTCCTGTGTTAAGCAGGAAATATTATAAATAAAACCACAAAAATATGTTGGCTGATTATTAGTAAATATATTTGTATGTACAATATGCTACAGTGAGTGCACTCTTCATCAACTTATTTTGGTTTTGTCTTTCTTTCTCTAGATCCTGCCTGGACTTGATCATGCACAATAAGAGTATTGGTCTCGCACTTACAAATTAGTTTTTAAGGGGCCTGGCTCTGCCATAATGACCAGCCTCCGGAGAGAGCTGGGAACATCATTGTGATTTCTCACATGGTTGTACTCAGAACGTCCATATTTTAACTGCTGGAGTAAACATAATCTGCTTGCTAAGGAATAAATATGACTCTAATTGCCCTCAGGAATGTTCTCTTTTCAGAAGACTCAGCTGTGAAAGGACTGGGATTGATGACCTACAAAACCTTTTCCAATACCTTCTGCATATTTTCTCTCTTCTACTTGCTGTTAACTTTGTTTCAGGGCTCAGGATTTAGAGATTTTAATATCACAAGTTACCATGTATCAATAGAAAATATTTGGGTACATAGTCTTAGCCCTCAAAAATGAAACTTAGGCTATGATTTCACAAGCAACTGAATCAGTCTAACTGATCATTAGAGCCTTATTGTCCCCCAACCTATTACTCCATCTCCTTGCCTTTGCCCTTCTTCCATCCCATTCCCTGCCTCACAGCTATCACTAAACATGTTCCTGAGACAACTCAACATCACTGAGTTGACAGAAAAACATCCACTTCTTTTGTAAGGGTATCTTTTTTCCAAAGATACTAAGCTAAATCTGGCCACGATGGGATGTCATGGGTGCTTGTCAGGGTCCAATACTCTCGAACTAGGTTCTCATACATATGTCACCTGAGAAGAGTTTAAATGTTAATACCAAATTTACTTATTTGCATATACTTGACATCACATGGGACTTTCATTTAGTAAAGCGATACAATAATGTACTGAAGTCACAATGCAAGCATAGTATAGCAATTCCTGTATAGAGTTAAATTAGCCTGTAGGCTCACTGTCATGATACTGATCAACACCAATAGCAAGGAAAGAATCTGCGGAATATTAACTTTCCTGAGCCTTCCATTATATGGGTCTAGTGGTCAGTCACAGTGCTGCAGGTGATGCACAACAAGCACAGGCAGCCCAGAGTAGGGAGTAAGAAAAGGAGCAAAAGGGATTGGGAAGTATGAGCTGCTGAGTCAGTTTATCTGGCCTCATGAAATTTCAGCCCTATTTTAGCTCTGTCCTTGTGGACTAAATAACTCCTACTCAGTACTGAGAGGTACACAGAATTGTATTTACTCACAAGTTCTGTATTTTCCATTCTCCTGCACACTGTGATCTAGCATCTGTATTATCCCTACTATACCATCTATCACCAGTTTTTTGAAACCTGGTCCTGAAAAATCAGCTTCTCTTGGACAAGGAATGTGGAAACCAATTCTTATTCTCTATTACTGATCTCTGTTGTTCAAATCAATCAGAGTCCCAAGTCTGAATTTTTGGATACAAGCTCACTCAAGATTTCAGAATCCCATGGAGACATCCATGCTAGTGGTAAGTAGACTAGTCGACTTCCAAAACTAGCAAATTTTAATCAGGAAGGATCTTTGAAAGACCTAATTTACTCTGTTTTTAGGGTTGCTTCTATGTGGAAACCTGAATCCACAATTTCAGCAATACTGCCAATTGTGGCTTGTCCAAGGAGTGACATCTTGAGCTGAACAAAGCACAAACACTTCATCAGGCTGGCTCTGACAGAAGTTTTCCATGTTTTCTAACTTCAAAGCAAGACCACTAATATCAGTCTGCAGCAGCAGTTCTACAGAAACTATGTGGGGTTTTGTTAGTTATGGAAAAGATGTTTTAAAACAAGAAGCTGTTGGCTTCACTCACCCACATAAGGACAATCAGAATGGCAGCTAGGAGTCTAAACTCACTATTTTATAAACCAGAAAAAAATCTTTACAGTTGACTGTAGCCAGACTTTCATTTACTGCTGGCTTCTGGCAAGCATTTTCTACTGAAACCCATTTCCATCCCCTGCATTTCTTTCCTCAAAAAGGAGAAACTTGGCAAATCCTCAGTTAGCATGCTAGTACCACCTTTCTCCTCCACAGGCTACAGTCATTTGGAAGGGCGAACTGTCAGTGCTTGTAAAGAAGTAACGTGCTAACTTTTGTGTTTGCAATAATTTCACATATTTCCAAATATGTACTATTTTCTATAAGAAAAGTGCATATTTCTTAATAGCTCGAGCTTTGAGCATTTTAGAAGGGAGCTGTTTACTATCCTCATGAAGTGAAAGGGGAAATGAAGCAGCCTGGACTTTTTGACCCAATCAACAGTAGGGAAATGCTCTGGACGCCTCTCTCTGCTCAGAGACTGGTGCCTTCACCACTTTGAACACTCCTTGACACTGCTTGGTGATTTTTGCATTCTAAAAGATGCAGGAAGTCACAAATGGGATAATAGTGTTTTGCCATAAACCCTTCAATGAATATTTAACTGAAATAGAAACAAGTCTCTGCATTAAGTCCAGACCCAGAAAATGTGATAAAATTTCATAAACAGACGTGCCTGGTGCCGTAAACTATCCAGGACATCTACAGGAGGATGTCAGACAAGACACAGGACATATGAGAGACCTGTGGTCTTCTGGACTAGCACCTAAATGTCATGCAGGGTATCTTGGGGAATCTGAAAAGGCAAAGCACGCCCATGTTTATCTAACTGCATTGAGATCATGACATCTGCCTTATATTTCAAGGAAGCTGTGAAAGGAAGAACACATAAAAAAAATCTCATGTCATTACTAAAATAAAATTCACAACTTAAGTCTACAATATGTGCTTTGTATAGCCAATATTTGCCAAGAATTACCTCTGAGAAAAGACAATAATTGTCACAACTAAGATAGCTCTAGGCAAACTCTGACTTTACAATGAGACCTACTGCAAATGTACTGCCTTAGCATTTTATTTTGGGGGTTTTTTTTCTGTTATTTTAATTATTGTCTTTTGTACAATACTGGGAGAAAAATCAAGTTAGGAAATGCCAGTGTGGGTGTTACTCATGCAGTCTTAAATCTTCTTCCCCATTTCACAATCAAGTCCATGGAATATTTATGTCACAAAAACCTTGTCTCACTGAAGAAAGATGACATATAGCAAGCAAGAAAGGCAGAGCTCTTACAGTATTTTCAAGAAAAAAGTCTATATGCTTTCTTAAAAATGTTGGATTAGAACCTCGACTTGTTCTGTCATACCCTTTTTTCAGTCACACTGGGCATGATCCACCCCAAAAGGTGTACCAGAGTAGAACTGGGTTAAGATTGTTTGAGAACCTGGATTCTTATATCTCCTCTTCAGGGCTCTTCAGTTTGAATCTGATCTCTTTTTTTTTCCCTTTTTTTGTTCTTTTATTAGTAAAAAAACAAAACAAGAGTAGTAAAGTCTGCCAAAATAATGCAAAAATGGAGTGTGACCTAACAATTGAGTTAAACTAATAGTTTAAATCCACGCTTTTTTTACTTGTTTGCTTAGTGAGGTTTGGAAATTGGTCTGCTTTAATGACAAATTAAAGCTTAAAAGCCCTCTTACATGAAGCTGGTGTTATTATAAAGCTTCTCCACGCACATTGTTGTAATCTTAATTACAACACTTTTCCTTACAAGTAATATAGCTTCATTTCTATCAAATATGGTTCTTTTTGATCGTTAAGCTATATGCTAGCATTAGACATTTACATACAGTCTCATTATCACCTTATGCATCTTTGCAATACCATCTTTGTACACTAATTATGTTTGGTTTGTATGTAGACTATAAACCTTGTTAAGGCAGACGTCAGCCTTCTGTCTTCTGTTTGGACAGAAATCAGCCTAAAGGATTAAGGACTTTGTCAGCAAGACACCATTACAAATAATAGAAAAACTTCCTTCATCACAGTCCACACAGAAATTAATTTGTAATAGATCCTTCTTCAAGAAATACTTGAGCAGGAAGCACGATTATTCAGCTTTTCACTGAGTCTGAGCCTGACTCTTCTGTCTAGTGAAACTTGTAAGAGGAAACAGTCAGCAAATATCTATTTCTTTTCAAAGGAACATATAATCTGTTGATACTCGCATACTCTAAAAAGGCAAATTGTGCTGCATATCTAGATTAATTGCATAACTATAAAAGACAATGGTTACTAAAGGACTAATTAAGCATGTAAGTACCAACAACAGCTACAAGAATTGGAAAAAGAATTCATATAAAGGTCTTGTATTCATCCATTCTAGATAAAAACAGGTGTAGTGATCATATTGGGACTGAGGGCATTGGGTTTGTACAGAGCATAAGAAGTCCTTTGTTGTGATACTGCTACTTCTGGCAAGGGAAGAGCTGCTTATTTACTGAGACCAAAGCCTTCTGAAACTGTGAGAGATTTGCTTCTCCAATTAGATGTGCTTAATTTACTCTCAATTTACTCTTTGTCTGTAGAGCAATGACCCATTCATCCAGAAAAACTGTTTCTGTTGGGTAGAGTAAAACTCAACTGAATTTATTATGGATGTTCTACATCAGTTGTCCAGTTAAAGATTAACCAAAGAACTGCATTGTTTGCCAAGACCTGAGTTCAAGGAGCTTCTCTACCACACACAATTGTTGGTAGTGTTACTAGCAAATGAGCTGTGTGGGAAGATGTATCCTTTGGTCTTCTTCAGGGTGTAAGCTGTACAGAAGTATGTTTTGTGGTGCTACCTGCACGTATACGGACGAAACTGGGGGACAACTCCATGGTCCTTCCTGCTCTCAGAAATACTAAAATGTGGCTTCTGGACTATTTTATCTATACGAAATAGCGACATATATTATCAGCACCAGCTATGTTGCCAAGGGACTCTGTCATTGGCATCTTCAAGAGATGAGAAATTTCTAGTTACTGGTTGCAAGGGTTCTTATCTATGTTCAGGTGTAGGACTCTCACTGTCAAATATGTAAAAACAAATACCCCAGACTTCTCTCTCTCCTTATTCCCGTTCCACCAATCTAATGTCACCACATAGGCTGAGATTTCTCTGAACTCCTGGTTAGAATTTGTCTAAGGTAAATATGTAAGGAAAGTAAAGCATGAATAAGTCATTATGTAATATCATCAGAGAGCTGCAATTTCGGGGAAAATAACAAATCTCCCTAGAGGGTCTACACCCATAAAATTATTTTTTCCCACTTTTAAACCCAAGTTTTTGACTGATGAGGCTGACAAGATCACATCTACCATCTTATGACAATGTCTTGACCTGGGTTTGTTATGTTATGTTATTCCAACACATCTTTCTCAGCAGGATTCTGTCTCTCATTCTGGTGTATTCATAGAATAATAGAATCATAGAATGTTTTGGGTTGGAAGGGACCTTAAAGACCATCTAGTTCCAACTCCCCTGCCACGGGATAGAATGGTTATAAGCTCCAAATGTTCTCAAACTCTATTCAGAAGTGATGATCTGGACCATTTTCTCCGGCTGTTACTTGATATTTGTCTTTCAACCCTTGTCCTGTCTAGGTAGCACAGAGTGACGGGAATGTTGGTACCTGTGTATAACTCCTAATGAGGCTGAGCAGAAGAGAGCAACTGAGGTGTCTATTTTTCCTGCTGGCCCCTGCTGGTGCTGAGGTGTGGAACTGTCAGGATGCTTTCACCTTACTCCCTGTCCCCATGAAAGCATGCTTGTAACTAAGGGCTGGTTTTGAACACAGCTTATGTTCAGAAATATATCATAATGCTTATCCTTTGCTCAGTGGACATTATCCATCTGACTCAGTACCTACACTATATTGATTTGGTACACTAATTGTTTTAATTTCAGATGCTCCCCTTAATACTGGTGAAAGCTGGAAGAAGACTTATGGCATAAACCCATAGAGGGCATGAGTGCTGTGAGCCAAACTGGAGATGAGATGAATGATTGATGAGTAGTTGCAAGATGAAAATAGCCATTCACAGAAGTTAGTCTGATGTTTTCAATAATTTCACATAGAAACAGGTCTTTCTTCTTCTTTACTTCATTTTGCATATTGTTCTCCTACTCAGTTATATAAGTTAAAGCATCTGGGAATGTCATATTTGATTGTTAAAGTTCACAGACATTTAAACAGAATAAACTTGGTCTTGCCAAAAAATTATTATACAGTTTATTGCACTAAAAAAATCTGTGTTGCAAAATTCTCCAGACTTCAAGATAATTATATATTTTAAATGTTGCTCACATTGGTTGTGGCGTAATAAACACAGGCTCCAGTTCCTTCCATTTTTCAGAGTCATTGTATGACATTTCCCGGAAACTTGTTCTCTCATAAAAAAAGATAATTAAATGCTGAGAATGCATTTTAAATATCAAATATACTTTTCAGCAAGCATCTTGGTGATCTGCAATACGTCTGGGAAGTTAAAAATAGTCCAGAGGTACACTAGGGAAAATGTGTATTTTTGCTTATCGTGTAAGCTTTACTGGACAAATTGTATTATAAGTTTAATGTTAAAAAGTAATGAGAAGTCAGATCAGTTTATAGAAGGAGACAATCTCTGAGCTCTTCATTGTAGTTATGATCCTGATCATGTTCTCATAGGCACAAAAGTAATTTTTCCTGTCTGTGCTTACCTGGAGCTGATTATCAGATTAGCTCAGAATTGGAGACTGATTATGGAGTATGTGATGCAAAATATCACTGTATTTATGAATTAGCATCAAAACTGGGGATGAATACATATAAAAGATCAATGTATCTGGGACTACTTTCACAGTGGAGGCCCAGGACTATCATAACTCAAAACCACGTTCAAATGGGGGCAGGATCTCACTGCAATGCTAGCAAGCGTAGGTGTGCTCGTTCTTGTTTCTTGTTTTTTACTTGTTTCTTGCTCTTTTGCAAGAAGCAGTCCACCAAACTGTGGGAATATTAGGGGTGAAACATTGCTAATCTGATGTTGACTTTGAAGTTTATGTGGGAAATGAGTATTACACCAACCCCCAAAATTATATTTCTGAAGACACAAGGAAATTATAGAGATTTAATTTGTGGATCTAGCTCAATTAAACTCGAGAAGTCTACAAACTGTTCTTTCGCAGCAAATCTGTTTTGGCTGTGAAAACATAAGAGCGAAAACATTCTTGCCCTGAGGAGAATATATGACAATATGGGGAATTCCATCCAAAATTTCCCTATTTATACACTGTGCAACTGTAATCCTTATATGCAAGTGCCGATATTCAGAAACTGCTCCTTCATGTACTCAAAAGTAAAACTCCACTCCCACAACTTGCTTCTTTATGTATTTCTTTCTCACAGCATGAGGGCAGCTCTGGAGAGTGCCTCACTGTCAAGTTCTAAGAGCAGCCTCAAAGAAGTGAAACAACAGGCCGAATCATATTGTCAGATCTGCCATAGCTGTTTTGCTTGGTTGTTTTGTGTTTTTTTTAAATAACTTCTGGCATATTTCTGTCTCCATTCAGAGGTTCTTGTACTTTGCATAACATATTTCTCAGTCAAATGATAACTGCATGTGTTGAAGGATGACAGAACACCCCTCTTCTCCATTCAAATTATGAGAAGCAACATGTTGCTTTCCTAACTGTCTTCTCTTTAAGTGCTTGAACTCGCCCTCAGCTAAACAACATTAAGCCTAGGAAAAGAGAGAGGAGGGAAGGTTGCTGTTGATCACATAAATTGAAACAAAGGGAAAAGTTATCGTCTTGTGAACAATAATTCTCTGCTTTGTTGTGTTGAAGAGACACTGCCCTGTGAAGAACCACCCTTGTCTAAATAAAATTACCTTTACTGATTTAAAATAAATTTACCTTTACTGATTTAAAATAAAACTACTCTTTCAGCTAAGTAAATCAAATAGAACTGCAGCAGCTTAAAGGAGTTTATCACATCATCAGAATGTTATTATCCTAGATGACTACATCCTAGAATTACACTAAAAAGTTAAATTCAGAATTTTTAAAAATAGGAATGGACTTCAGCACAACCATTGAGAAAAGGCTTTAATTCAGCAAAGAATTTCTAAAAGCGTGCACCATTGTCTGCTAAGCTGAAAACGTCTGTAAAAGATGCAACTGTGGTATGTACCTAACCACTAATATCTGGGTAAGTTATTAAATGGGAGTACTTTAGTAACAGACATTGAGCCTTTACAAATCAAATGCAGAAAAAAATTTCGAAGAAACTGACTCCAGCACCTCTACCTTCCTGTGGGTTATGCCTCATATAAAATTCTGCAACACAGAAACAGAATTCTTTTACACATTTCAGAGCATGTCTTTTATTTTATGTCCTTTTTTTCATGTCTTTTATTTAATTCATATTGATTTTATATTAGTATTTTTATGTTTATTATAGGTCTTAGTAGTGTAGGTAAGTAGTGTTCACTGTTATTCTCTAATCTTAAGCTTGGTTGCTCGAAGGAATAAATAAGAGATATGCCTGTATAATATGTGGTACAATAATATGTGATACAACTTCATTTAGTTGTATCATCAAAGAATAGCTCATTTACATGAATAAACTTCAGCCAGTCCCAACTATTTCTTTTAGATAGATTTCATCTGACATTAGGGTTTAGTTAAACACAAAATGTTTGGATTCACACTTTGATTTCGGAGTAGGATTGTAATGGACACTGAAATATAGCAAATTAGACTAGACTACATAATAGACTTTTCTTACCACAAGTTTCAAGAGTAACTACTTTCAGGAAAAATGTTCCAATAAAATTTCTTCCTCTTTCTCATCAAATTTCTCTTTTGTTTGAAACATCTGCTCTTTTCATATCTTATTATTATTTTCTCCTGAAAATCAATAATATTAGTGCTGGTTGCCTTTATGAATTATGAACTCTGACAGGAAGGAAGATATGTGCCACCAGAAATTTGATGCTTTCTCATCAGAAGTTGTCTCACTTGCCTCTTCAGGAATGTATTTAATATAGCTGAATAGCAAACTGAAATGATAACTTCAGAGACCAAGATTCTAGTCCTGACGTACCTGCCATCTAAAATGAAATCTTGACTGTGCTTATCTTTAGAAGGATTTCACTGGGATTTACTTCTTGTGCATCCAGACAAACAGAATATCAAGGCTATCAGCAGCAGCACCACGCAGCGAATCACAATACTGTTAGAATGATGTCCTCTGCTCTGCTTGTAGTTTGGAATTAACTTAGTAATATCTTTCTGCCTTCTTTTTTCAATGCACTGTACTTGCTGCATTGGCAAGTATGTTTAAGTAATCCTCACCATGACAGATGTCTTTCATAGACAAACTACATGACAGGACTCACACCTGATTCTCTTTGCATACATGAACACGCAGTCTAATGCTTCCTAGTTGCCCCGTGTTCCCTGCACATTACACAGACATGCATATCTTTGATAGGGATATCTCAGACTCGGTAGATGATACTAATTAGTCATGTACCAACTGTACTTACCAAAGTCTCTGAATAGTCACTGAAAATATATGTGATTTCCCCAAAAGGGAGTTTGTTATAAATAAGACCATTCTTTCAGATTAGAAAGTCTCTCATGCACTCCACTCAGCAGCCACCTGGGCCTTGATCCAAAGCCTATGAATTCAACAGGAGGTTTTGCATCGAGTTCAGTGGCTTTGAATGAAGGCCACGATAAAATACCAGTGGGAAACTTTGACCTAGTGGTTTATGGGCTTATGAACATAACAAGAACCTTGTTAGATTGAAGTCTCTTCTTACCCTGCAAGACACTTTCGGAACGACCATTAATTGAAAAGAAATATTCACGCATTTTCAAAAGGGTTTTCATGAGTTTTGAACAAAAAACACTGAGACTCAAGTTGCTAAATTACTCATTCTCTGAAGTGTTGTCCTGTAAAAATGTAAAGGTACTGCACTGTCAAATGTTTTCTTTTATGAGCCTATCTTGCTGCTCACATTTCATTGGTCATTAAGTGATGATAACGTTGTTTCAAATCTTAAGAGGACTGGAAAGTTTTAAGGATGGTCTATTAATGCTTCGCACTTTGCCTTTTTTCAGTCCAGTAAATTTTATCAACTTTTTGTGTGCTAAACTTGTTTACTGGGCAGTTTGAAAATTCACCCTAGTAAACATTTCACCTTTATTTCTTTTCATATCAGCACCACAGGGGACGAATAATAATGTTGGTGTGATCAAGCCTTACTTCAAGGAACAGCAACTGTGCAGTACTAGTCTGGAAAATGGTGTTCCTCACAGGGAGAATTGGCTTCACAGCAGCAAAGGGGCTTGTGCTTTGCCAGAAATTTGGAACAGCTTTTTGTTCAGCAAGAATTTTTTTGCAATGTACCATTCTTCAAAAAAAAAAAGCCCCTCAAAGGATATTTGGTGTCTCTTTCATTAGTCTCATAACTAGTTCTTTTCTAAGACCTTTACTTGATAAAGCATTTCACTGATAGTGAAATTAGAGTAAACAGTACAAATACAAATAGAAACCATGAACTTTACATCATGTAAAATAAAAAAAATCTGATAATAGAAACTGTGTTCTGGGATATGATATAGGGCAGTCTCAAACACATATTCTAGTTTTCTCTGCAGTGTCCCATCTTGTGACATATGCCGTCTCATTTAGAAAGCTTAGGGCTCTGTAAATTCAGTTCTTGATTTCTTTTACTTATCCTATTAACTCTTACCCCCATTGTCATTATCTTTACATTTTCTGGAGTCTGAGTGTTGCAGTGAACCAGCAAAGAAATGGTAATACCCTAAAGTGGAACAGGACTTTTAACAGGCTGAGATTTTCCAAAATCAGGTAATGGTAACAATAATAAAGCAGTTGTCTCTCTCTCAAGGACAACAGAGGTAAGAAGAATCAAAACTCAAATGGTGTAGTTGAAAAATTTTAAAACAAATTTTTCATTTCGTATAATACACATTTATAGACCAGAAATACAAACCACCTGCGGTAGACCCCTGAGGGAACAGCAGTAGTGCAGATTGCCTATTAATGTTCTGGACCCCCTCATGTTTGTAATACAGCTCAGGCAATCTTTTTTTTCCTATATACATTTCATGATCTCTTACACTAATTATTTGGAATTCATTTATAATAAAGGCCTTATGTCTCCTTGCAGTGTGGCATGCACACTAAATGTTCACTACTTTTGTGTGCAGCAGAATGTCTAAAACAATAGAATCCTAGACAGAGAAAGACAAACTTTTTGTCGAAGAGTATTTACTTTAAAAAAGGACGGAAAGAAAGAAAAGCATTATTTGGGCTGGACTGTTTGGCCAAATGTATTTCTGTCAGGGATGTTTCCATTTCCTATTTTTATAACATTTTAAAAATGTTATTGGGACAATTGAAATTACTTTTGAATGAGCAGTATTTTATTTAGAATCACCAGGATTTTTATCTGTTTATTTAGTTACCATTTATTATTTACCATAAAAATTTATCATTGTATTTGAGGAAGACTAAGAAACCATTACCTTTTGGGTGAATTTTTATGTCAACAGCTGGAGAAGCTTCAAGAAAAACATTTCTTACAAGCAAGTACTGCATCTGTGGATTACATATGCTAAAATGCATTAGAAGTCATTAGCTCCCCATGAAAAGAGATGCAGTGATGACATGTTTCCTCTTCCTAGAGTTCAAAGAGAATACAAAATACTGTCATATGTATAAGCATACTTCGTGGCAAAACTGTGATATTGTCCTGTTTTTTCACTATTTTTATTTTTCTGAAAGCCTTTTGGCCATTACCTAATCTGAATTTGGACTGTTACCAGTATCAATAAAACTCCAGCCTCTGTGTCTCTTGAAAGGAGTGCAGTCATACATGTTATTGTCCCTGCATAGTTCTGGTAAAGGTTTCCCCAAAAAGATGTCATCAAATTGAGGCTTGTTTTGGAAGATGAATTAGGGAGATGAATCCTAGTCTAGTGATCTTATCCATAACCTGTCTTCTCCAAGATTCATCAGGTCCCAAGAGACTGCACCATCATCATATAATCAACAAGTACTTTGTCAAGGACTTTCTGTTCCTGTGGGGAAGGCCAGAAGTGTCATCAGAGCTAGGCTTGTTGCTAATTTCCGTATGCAGCTTTACAAGGGACCAGAGTTTGCAGAGCCTTTGCCCTTTTGCCCAGCAAAATGTAGACCTTGAAGTTAGTGTTCCATTTCTATGAAGGAACAAAGTTACCTGCAATTAGGTGCTGATTACATCTAAACCAGGCACTCAAACTATTCTTCCCAGACATAGGCATTTGAAGCTTATAACTTCTTTTAAATTAAAACCAGAATTTCTGATGCAATTCCAACACTGGTTGGAAGTACTAGGAACCCTGGCACAGGCCTCAAATGACATTTTGTCCATCCAGGGTGAACTGCATGAGAATACATCCAGCCAGATTGCGTGAGAAGCTGTGAAGGATTCTTCCCAGATTATTTGCTTGCAAAATTCTGTTTCTATCACTTCAATTCAGATTTACAGCTGAATGAATATGGAAGTCAAAGATAGAGTGTGCCAGTTTCTGCTTTTAGCTCTTAATGCAATAGGACACCATTCATTTCAGTGTTTGACAAACCGGGATCTTTAAGGGAAATTTTTTAGTTCTATATTATTGGAAGTGGCATTTACATATTCTGGATGCTTTCTTGTGGGTTTTTTTTTCTCTACAGTTTAGTTCTCTGGTACTAATAAGCTTTCCAGACCAGAAAAGCAATACAGTCAAGCAGTGACTCATGTGTTAAAACAGAAACAATTCTAATGCTGAAAACAGATGCATATCTTTTCTTATTCTCTTCCTTATAAACAATAAGGAACATACTAGATCAATTTCTTAATCTTTGAAGGCTTTGTCTAGCATGCCCTTATATCAGTCAGATACCAAAAGGATTTCAGATCAAATCTTTAGCAGTCTAGTAATGCGGTAGTACGAAACACACAGAAATACATGTAGTTTCTTCTTGAATGGTGAAGTGTCTGTTGCTGTAAAAGCACTGTTACTACCATCCAGTGACTGGCACATCTCCATCTCATTGTTCTTATTTCTAAAAGATTTATTTACCGGTACTCACTTTTTCAGGCTTCTTTTCATTGTTTGGTGTACCTGATATTATGCTCTGTCCTTACGTTAACCTGTTCCTGTGCTTTCCTTTGGCCAGGCTGAGGATTTTCTCCCTTCCCTGGTCTGCAGCTATTCTTCTGCCCACGCTGAATGTTAAACTCTCCAGTCTCACCTTCCCTGGTGCTCAACCGTCCCAGCTCCCTGTTCCCTCCTGACTCAACACCAAGTTCATCCATTCACTCCCTTATCCTCAGAACCCTCTGAGGGCCTACTCCCCACTTAGGGTTCTCCCATGTCCCCTCTTCTCAGCCCGCAAATAGATTCCTACTCCATTTACCATTCATAATTGTATTTTCCCTGATTTGTTGTCCTTTTCAGCTGTATATTGTAAAAGCCAAAGAGAATAGCTGAAACAAAGTACATTGTTTTGCTGGAATGTGTCTTTGATCTATAAACGTTTAAGGAACTGCTCAGTCAGCTAACCAGATTCCAGGGAGTCTGTATGTCCCCTGTTTTCATCCTCCTCTATCTTTCTGCTTTCCACCTAAACCCCTAGGATCCTGCCTCCTGATAACCAGAACATCCATGGAAGTGACTGGATGTGGCAGTCAAAATTACTATGTCAGGTCCAAGCATCCGAACAGAGATGCCAACCTGCAAGGTCTTATAAGCTCAGCCAATAAATGACACTACAAATCCCCACACTTACTGTCTCTCTACGATTTCCAGAGCAAATGTACTTTGTACACAAGTAAAAATACAGGGCTTTCTTGGTCTAATTACATAGAGCTTTACCATTACAGGCTGGATCCTGATGCCCACATCTGGGTTCATTCCTTCTTATGCACCAACAGCATCACCAGTGGCTCTGCAGATCAAACAAGGCCCAGTTCAGCCTTGCAAAAACAATTTTTTTCCTTCTGTGTCCTCAGTGACTACAAGGCTTCCCATGTTTTTAACAATAATAGTTATTTCAAGCAAAGTGGTCTTAAAAATCAACACCGTGAGCTTAGCTTAAAGCTAATCTGCATTTTCCTTTATATTTAAAATGCGTGTGGGTTACCTTCTCAAACTTTGTTTATTGCTGTGAAAACTAGAATAGAATTTAAATGTTACTGCCCGTAAACACTTAATTTGAAGAGAGGTCTTTCAGAGCAACACCAAATAGAGTAGGGGCTCATGCAGCAATGCACAGAAGTTACTGTAACTGATTGCATTAATCTGTCATTCTGCCATTGACAGACTGGGTGAAATAAAATCTCTGACTTGCTCTGGTTAT
Organism: Cuculus canorus; assembly: GCF_017976375.1. NCBI lineage: Eukaryota > Metazoa > Chordata > Aves > Cuculiformes > Cuculidae > Cuculus > Cuculus canorus. The sequence continues at coordinate 37,555,896 of NC_071403.1, forward strand.
AGGTCTGTGATCACTCTACACTGACACAAGTGATAACTACTGCCAAAAGGGGGTGGTCTCATTTTTGCTACTTTTCTTGTGCTGGTCCTATTTTTCAGTGATTGCCTGACAAGCTGGATTTGAGAATTAACTATCTAACTGGTATTCTGACGGGTTAATTATGAACTGGATCAGTTCCTGAACCAAAAAATTACATGGATGCCTGAATTTCACTGGCACAAACATTTCAGAAAAAGCTGGAATTCAAAATGGAGGAAAAGTTGTTAAATAAGGAAATATTTTTTCAGCCATTTTTAAGGATAGAAACGCACCTTCTCCAATCAATCTTGCTGAAATTTTCACACCAACTTGAAAACTGAACTTGCCTTTAGCCATCAATCCGTTGCATTTCCTACGCAGTTCAACCAAAGGCATTCCTCCTCTAAATGTCAGGCTCCTGTTTCACTGCCATATGGACCATGACCAATGGATGTTGAGTGAGTGTCTTTCCACATGATCTACCTATTCTATGGGTCATGAGGGCACTTATGCTATACCCACAAAGCAGGTGAAGATCAGACAATACTCCACAAGACTTCTCACTGCCAGCTTTTGTTTATAACAAATATAGATTCTGTATAGATTCCACCATCAAGATATACACTGACGAATACATAAGAATTTGGTCAATTTCCTTCAGGCTAAATTGAATTAAGGTGCAATAATCTATAAATCTTCCTTGGTTAAAGTATGAAAACACACGTTCAGGTGAAAAAGATCTCTAGGAAGTTTGTGAAGAATTTTGAAAGTATCTACGTAGGTACCACTCATATGTTAATTATTTGTTTCGAGTTTAGATTTGCGATAATACATTCAATACTTTTACAATAGTACATTTACTGTGCTTTTCTTAAGAGTTTCTAGATAATTGCTATCCAGGGCTGGAAGATTTCATAGTTGTTATAAGATCCAAATCTTTTTATAGACTATTACCAAAGATTACTTCAATATCTAAGATGTTTTATTCTAACATGGGTCACGGTTCATATACATACAGAAGACAGCTTGAACCTTCCTGATTTATGTTTCACAGTAAGATATCTCTTCGTGAACAGCAAAGTGGTTATTTTCTACTATCAAACACATAAACTGTCTGTCCTTGTTGACAAATAACTTGGCCCTTCCTATTTCGAAGTCTTCAAGAAGTGTTTGGTGGCATTCGTTTAATTGTATCCTCTAGAAAATATCTGACTTATACTTCCTGTTATCCTTAATTAAGTGTTCAAATATTTTCCTCAGTATGAAGCTTTGATGTACAACCAGTTAGCAAACAGTGGGTGAAATCTGAACTTAGGACTGAAAAATTGTATAAACTTCAATTACTACTGCAAAATCCAACAACAGCAAAAGCTCATCCTAGGAAATGTCAGAAATTATTTTTAATGTTATTAAAACTGGCTGTTGTGCTTCCTTAACCATCTTCACAGAACTGGCAAAAATGAGTTTCCTGTTTCCAAAGAAATTTAGCCTGAAATGAAGAACAAACACGGAAAATTCCTGCTTCCGTTATTATGGCGATATTGTAAGCAACTAGATTTAGGCATTCAGACTACCTTAGTTATGGCTATCATTACCATTATTAAAAATATTAGGGGGGGTGACAGAAATATTTACTTAAAATGCTAAGCAAGCATGCAGACATATCTCAGTAATGCAAGATTTGTAAATATGGAATTTTATGACTATGGACATGTGCTGTCCTGCTGTAGGGGTTACGCAGCACACTGGGCTTGTTGGTCAGGCAGCAAGGCTATATTCTTAATACATCCTTCAACTCCCATTGTCATTTAGTTCAAGCACATTCTGCACAATCTTCCAAAGAGACTTTGAAAAATTCAAGGAGATTTATAAACATAGGCATGGGTGGCAATTGTTTACAGCAAATACAAAAAGGGGGGGATTAATTCATAAAGGGAAGCCATGTTAACTTTGACAGGATTTAGTTCAGACACAGGGTGTAATATTAGCTTATTCTGACACATCCTTGGAGCTACAATTAGACAAGTAGTATTCCATTCCAATCCCTAACACATAAAGAACACTTCAAGTGTCATTCTCCAATACTACACAAAGTGACCATACTTCCTTTAGATATAAGAATTCCATGGGGACACACAGCTAAAGAAAAACAGCTATTAAACAAAACCAGTGTTGTCTTAACACTTAAATCCATTTTTACTTAGTCTGATGCAAATAAATTCAAGACAACCTTCAATTAATCAAAATATTAAGGGGCAATTTTATGATCTTAAACTGCTTTGTGCATTATAATATTGTGACTGCAATTTTAGAATTGTTCCAGATGTTGAAAACATCATTTTCTTAAAATGAAAAGAAGTTCAGAACTCTATTGTATTTCATCGGCCTCTATTCAGTCCAGCTCTTATAGCACTGACTGTAAATCACCGATGTTTGGAGATATGCCAGAAAAACAAACCAGTTCCCTGCTAACATCTCCTTGTCTGTACAAAGTTACATATTTACAATTACAGAGTCTCCAAGAATGACATCAAGGCACCATTTGTAGGTTATAAAAATGCAAAATAACTTTCCAGGGAGCATTCAGGATCCAGGTGAAAAGAACATAAAAAAATAAACGTAAATATAAAAAATATATGGGTGCCAATAAACACATACATACAGAAAAATATACATGAGACAGAAGTAGCTGAGTCTAGAGGGTTACAGCACAACAGGACATAGGTGGATCCCTGCTGTCCCAGACCCAGCAATAAAAGATAGCTGCACATCCCAAGGTGCAGGAGGAAGGGTAGCTGATCCTGTGCTTCTGACGGGCATACCAGTGTGCACCCACACAACCATGCAGCCCAGCATGGACAGAGTGCAGTGCCTTTGCCAGCTCCCACAGAAACCCCAAGAGCACTTCCATAAATGTAAGCAGTGCCAGCTGTTCCAGACTGCTCCACCTCTTCAGCTGCGCACGCTAGAGGTCCACTGGTGAGTCCTACATCAGCAGCTGGTCCAGGGCTCTCAGGATCCAAAAGCTGTCCCTGGGCCGCAGTCTCCCCTTGCTGCTGCCCAACACAGCTCTGGGCCCCTTGGTCAATCATCCTACCCTCAGCTGGTGGTCACATCTTCCACTCTATTTGTTGGCCATTCTGGCTTGCATGTCATTAAGCAGTTAAGCATGTGCAAATGCAATATGAGACTCTAGTAGCTGGCCTGAGACTCACAGCCTCTCCCACTGCTGATCCCCAAATCTATGGCCGCTTCAGACCTATGGTCCTCTGTCCAGTTATTGGTACTTAGACTTCTCATCTGACCCACCACCCAGTTCAACTTAACATCTGTTAGTGGTCACACAACTCATACGGAATATTTCTCAGACAAGAAAGCACACCCATGCAAATTAGAGGTAGAAATGGAATTTAAATAAAAAGATTGGATAGATGCTTGTTCCTCCTAGGTCCACTCTCATCCCTCCCTTTTCTTTTGGTCCTTCCCCTAAACATCTTTTAGTAAGTTTTACACGTGCCACAGTTCCATTAAAGATCCAATGGCAAGTTTTACCCAATTCTGTGATTCTCTGCCCCCCACACCCTATAATAACACACTGAGCACCTGAAGGCTGTAACCCCCACCAGCTTGCACCGTATTTTCCTTCGCTCCCTTGGTGGGTTTCCTCTTTGAGACTGTGGTTTAATGCTTTTTAAATAGCCTTGACAGTTGCCAGGTTAGGGTACCCTGTTTAAATTGAATAGCTTGAGGGAGTTCCTCCACCCATTATTGTTGCATCTTCAATAGGTCTTTGATTAATATAATTAGCCTTTCGTATCATAACCTGACATATAGGTCTTCCATTTATAATTTATTCAATGCATTCCCCCTCAATGTGCCTTTCCCTCTCCTTTTCACCTACACTGTACTTACACCAATGCTCTGTAGCAAAAAAACCACACTGTATTCCAAAGACTAACTACCTACTTTTTGTATTAATGATCCAACTGTATTCGGCACAAGGTAATTCATCTCCTTTTGGAAGGTTTCACACATTCCAGCAGGCTTTGACCTGTTTCTTAATAAATGTACTGAAGCACGTCCATGTACTTCAGTGTAGGGATACCTTTTGCAAAGCATTTTTTGCAGTCTTTTTCCTTTCTTCCATTGCACTTCCAATTGTGATGAATGCATTCCACCCCTTTAACCAAACCAGCAGCAGTTTGCTTGAGGCTCCTGAAGAGGTAAAGGCCTGCCTGCAGCCAAGCCAAGAACTCTTCCAGGAAACCCACAAGGAGCAGAGCAATACTGTGAACACAGATAAGGAGACTCACACATAGCCCTACTATATGCAACTTGGCTACGAGTCAACCACTTTTATCCCTTAAATGCTACAACCTATGGGAGCCTTCTTTGAGCTCTCCCTCCTTGGCAGTGTGCCTGCATGGCCAGGATCTCCCTTTGATGCTCCTTGAAGCAATGAGATCTTTTACCAACAACAGATCACTGGTGAGCCCCATTTGAATCTTCCCTGGATGGCAGCTGGACTATACAACCAGCCAATCCTCCTCTTTAACAACAATTGGTTTTTAGTCTAAATAAGTAACATTTTAAATAGAATAAATAATTTAGAGTTATTATAGACTTGGATATTACTACTGGAAAAAACCATCAGGTGAGGGGTGAGTAAACAGTCTGTAAGGGCAGAATTGCCCAGGGATCTCTTTGTTCGTGTTGGCCTGCTTCCCCATAGTCAGCCATGTTGCTGTATATCTCTGTTAAATTATTTATTTTATATAAACTGATGCCTGAGCCTGCTTTGCACAACTTTGGATTCCAACTTTGGTGTGAACTAATGCTGGACATTCAGATGGAAACATTCAATGCCTAAGAGACTGCTTATTGAAACCTTGGATTTGAACTCTGGACCAAACTGATGCCAGACACACAGGGAACGTAAGTGAATTGAGGGTAAGCATTACGAAACTTTGAAATCTTAGCGAAGTGACATATGGAATCAAATGTGCGCATATAATCTTTTGGCCAAAAGCGCATATAATTCTTTAACTATAAACATATATCACCCAATTTCCCATCATACATTTCCTTAATGCAGTAAGTAAAAGTGTGACCTTACAATAAAACTCTGTTAAGCCACATTTAAGTTGTATTTAAATATGAGTTTTATTTAAAAACTCATTCACAACATCACTCTTTATCCAAATCAACTCACTCACTATATGTTTTAAGTATCTGTCCTGTGGTTCTCCCTTCAAACTAACATCTGCGTATATCTTTGTTTACATCCTCTGGCCCACCTAACTTTGAAATACGGTGCTGGGAAAACCAAACTCCTTCCCAAATGCTCTCACTCTGTTTCCTGGCAATGAATGCCCACCTCTTCCCCATTTCAGGTCAGCGTACAGTTTAGGTGACATTTTTATGTTCTCTCCCTGTTTTCTCTCCCCAGCATGTCTTTCCGCTTTGTGCTTGCCTGTGTCCATGTCTTGCTCCTCTCTGTTTGAGCTCATTCTAGCTGTTATCATCTCTTCCTTTTTGCTGCAGCAACCTCTTCTCCAGCAGCCTCCCTTGGTTTTTGTTTTGTAACATCTATAGCCTCCCCATTGCCTGAAAAATCATTCATGTTTTCCAAAAGCACTCCATATCCCTGGCTTCCTTTGTCTTTTGCACAAAGCAGCATTTCTTTTAGCAACTGCATAAGAAATCTGTTACTGTCAACAAGTCTGATACAATTCATAGGACGTTTACTAAGACTCATCCTTTTGAGTGCTACTCCAGTCTTCACCAGCTTCTGTTTATATCTCTTCATTGGCTTCTTCTCAGCCCAAAGTTGAGATTTTTCTCATCTCTGAGATCAGAGGTAAACTTACATCCTATTTAATGCAAAAGAAAAAAAAATCTCATCAACAGCTACTGCATCAAGACATTGCTTGTGTCTTCACTACTGAATGGGTTTGGCTTTATTTTCTTTTTATCTTTAATTATTCTTCCCCAGCCTTTCTGGTGCATGAAGATAACTTCAGTATGCATTTTCCCCTGTCTTCCATTTCTGTCTCTCTGCCTTCTACCGGGGTTTCCTTTCTCTTTGGGATACTCTTGATCTTAGCAATAGCCTAATAGTCCCTGTATCTTCATCCCCTTCAAATAACACTTCCACCCTGATGTCTACAAAACTAGCCATTCCTAAAAAGGCTTTAAAACCTGCCCAAACACATTCTTCAAATTACAAGAAAAAGTTGGGTTCCAAATATGGTAATCTCTCTTCCATTTCTTCTTTTTTTTTTGTTTTTTTACAGCATCTTCTCTCTCTGCTTGGCATGGCCCAGTAGGCACAGTGCTGACCATATCTGTATCTTCTACTACAGTCTGTCTATCCACTTACATCTAGGCAGAATTCAGACAGGAAAGTGGAGTCTTATGGCAGAGCAAGAGATTAGATGGCAGTTATATTAAAGTTTCCTTTTAAAAACCCAGTCCTTTCTCTCATGACTTGCTGTGTCAACAGACAGTTCAGTAGGTAATGAGAATAACACTAATCCAGCACTTCACAAAAGATACTGGGACTTGAAGCATGTGTGGGATCAAATATGTCCCATGTTAGCTCATGTGTCCTGACACCTCTTCGCAAACATTTGTGGCCCACTGTGCGGTTTGTCTTTTGCTGATCTTTGGCAAAAAGCACACGTAGAGACTCAGATTTATAACTGGTCTTGGCAGCTTTTTGTAGCAGGGTGGATTAAGCCAGTGCAGTGTAGGAGGAGGTGGGTAAGCTGAAATTATTTCCATATGGGAGAAAATTTTCAGCTTCCTAAGGGGATATTAAGCCTAGAGGCTGAACCTTCAAAAGCTTTCCAAAATTATAAATGCACCTTTGCACAAAAGCTGAAGAGTTATGATGAGTCCCCTCAGAAGCCTGAAAATCAGTAGAGCGCTGGCATCGTATATCTCTAGCTGTGCAATAACTAAGGTGATAAATCTGAAAAAGAAAATCTAAAAGTAAGAAAAATTATCTGATAAACAGAGGAAGTAGTTAGTATTTTGTACTTAGTCAGTAGTCTCTTAGACACTTTAATATGGCATATAGATTTCAGAGTCAAAATGTGGCAGCAAACGTCAGTGTGGTTTTACTTTATTGCTTCCAAAATGTGGAAAGATACTGGTTTTCCATGCTTGAACGTAGTGTTATAAGTTTCCTTGTGTAAGAAGGCACTTCCTCCCCTGTAGTGGAGGTATTAAGATCAGGAAGATCTTCACATGGAAGAAAATGTAAAATCATCATGTCATATTCAGCACCAGTTGAGTCGTGAAAAGCTGAAAATCTGTCAGAGAAGAAATTTTAGAAATGGAGAATAATAGCATATAATGCTATTTTTTATAATAATTGCCACTCGTCCAGATGTATTTGTAGCTTCTGGGCTCACTGTAACTCACTCTGTGGTTGTTATGCTTCCTTTACACACCTTTTCTTGTACGCTGCACATTTCAGCTTGTACACAATGAATGCTTCACCTTGATTATATCATTTAATGATGCTGATGGCCTTATCTTTGCTGCATTTGGCTGAATATATTTGCATATTTGGTCTTTAAGTGTGATAGCTTTATCACCTACATTCAACTTTAAAAAAATTATTTCAATAGAAAATAGGGAACAAAAATCCTCATTTTCAAACACGTAAAAAGGTGGCTGAAAAATTCAGGGAAGACTCAATTTTGTTTGAAAGGTATAAGTGTTTCAATTTAAGGTTTCTTTTGCTTCACTTTTTCTTGTTCTACTTTGCCCTGCTTCACTTTGCTCTAGGAAGGAAGGAAGGAAGGAAGGAAGGAAGGAAGGAAGGAAGGAAGGAAGGAAGGAAGGAAGGAAGGAAGGAAGGAAGGAAGGAAGGAAGGAAGGAAGGAAGGAAACTAGGCTGGTTCTGTCATTTTATTGATAAAGTACAAATGCAGAATAGAAGAACAATTTACAATTATTGTTTCCTGATTAAAATTCCTTGCAGCCTTTTGAAGGAAGACAGAAATTGTGGAGGAAAATTTCAAGACAAGACCTAGCAATTATACAATTTATTCTAGTATTATTTGTATAGAGTACTTATTGTCAATTTAATCTAGTCTGATTGGAGTTATGTTCTCTTCAGTCAAGTATGCTGTGTAGCCTGAATGTCTGCTGCTAACAGTAAGTACATCTCTTAATATTCCTTTGGATATTAATTCCATCTTATCTTTAGGAAATTATTCTTTCTATTGCCTTCATCAATCCATCAAGGGTAGTCCGCTTACAACTGCTAGATCTGTGTACCATAGGAAAATTGTATCTACATAGTGGGAAAGCTGAAAAACATCCCCAGAATTATGCCATTCCTTTATATTTACACAGTGATTAGTGTTCTGTTAAAAGAGTGAGATATATCACTGGCTGCATATTCTGATCATGCAGGAAGTTATCTAGATTAATTTGGACAAGTGAAAATACATGTTGAACAGTAGCTCTTGCTACATGCGAATGTAATACTTGCACTTATTTTCCTTGTATATTTGAAGCAAAGAAATAAATTCATTGCAGCCTGGACTTACAGAAGAAGAAAATTTTCACATTACCAAAGGAATGGCATATATTTCTAATCAAACCAAAGGCATTTTTCTTATCATACATAAGTGTCAAAATTACTTAGGGAAAGAATTGCAAATCATCACTTGGAATATAAATTCTGACCTATGGGCTCGCCTTGGCTTGCATTAAATGTCCCTCAGATATGTCTGAGATGTTTGAACCAAGTAAAGTCAGACTTTGTATGACTCAAATGGCAGTTTAGGATCTGTGCAATAGCAAAGTTACATGGTCATCACCTGCCAATGGGGGACAATGTATGCTTTAAGTATAAAGGAATTTGCCTGGAGATTGTCTCTGTCTCCCTCTCTTCTCATCCTTATTCTGTTCTTTTCTCTGTTTTTCCCTCCTTTTTCCTCTGTGTTTTTTCTTCCCTACAGCATTTGTGAACCACTATAATCACAGATTTTCCTTCAATGCTCTTCTCTATATCCAACGCTGAAACGTATTTCACAGAAAAAAAGTAGTGGCATTAACAACACTGTCGTAGCTTATATGGGAGCCAGTTTATCAAACCACTATGTCAGGCTGATGAAGACTACTGTATTTTTAAAGGTTTAATTTAAGTATACTTTGTAGTCATGGGGTCTAGGAAAGCATTTTTTTTAAATTAAAAATCCACATGAAAATGTAGGGTTATCAAAGTCTTTGCAGATGAGAGAAATCGAAATATTTTGTTAAGTTAGGCCATACACAGTCTGCAGCTTGAATGTTTTATACCTGTGGTTAGAACCGAAGGCAGTCTGGGAAAGCATTCTTGAAACCACAGAAATTGCATCTCTCTGGTTATCACATGCTGAGTCTAAATATACTCCCTTAGTCAACAAAATTTTCAAGTCTCATACAGATTCCAGTCCTAAAGGACCAATTACCTAATGCTTAGCAAATTCTAGTGTATCTTTTTCCAGGAACCAATGTTATTACATGTATTTAGTAATGCTGTTATCTCAGGAGGATTCTTCACTGCTGCCCAGTAACAAGGGTTATAAGGAACAAAAAGGTACACAGACTAACAAGGCCAGAATATGTTAAAGAAAAAAGAGGAATATTAACAAGTAAGCTGAATCTACTAAAAAATAAAAAAAAAAATATTGTTTCTCAGAAATATGTGTTACCTCAAGTGAATTTAAAGCCTACCAGGATAAACTTTGTAAGACATGTACCTCCCATGAGCAAGATGGCATGAAGTTGACAGAACCTTTGTTCCTTTGGCAGCTGAGTTTTGTAAGACTGACTTCCCTGAGTGCAAGCATACAGTTCACATATAAACCAAGGAAATATCAGAAACAGGAGAGACATAGCATCCATTTGAAAAAAAATAGCAGGAATACATTAAATAATTTATCTCTCCATCTACATTTTTGTTAAATTTATTCTCTTGTCCTACCAAGTTCACCAAATATAGATATAAAAATTACAAGTTCATGAAAATCTTTTATGTGTGACTAAGTACACAACTTTAAATAGGCTTTTGTTTGCTCTCTGACACATTTTTTATGGTATCAGATGACATTTTATGATACTTTATCAGTTCTATGGTCACAGAAATGTCAAGAGTTTTCTGCCATGTGTGACCTTCCTAGACATCCTCTGTGAAGACAGAAAACTAGGCTTACTATTATTACCTCCACAGAAAAATTTTCCCAGAATGCTGTTATGATAGCCTAGAAAAATTAAATGCTACATCATTTCAATAAGTTGAATTTAACTGTGAAATATTAAATAGATGAAAATACTTCCTGAAGTTCACAGACTAGTCATTAAAAGGAACTTTGAGGAAGGTCTTAATTACATTTATTGCCACACTTAAGATTATTACTCTAGAAAGAAATATCTTTTGAACGTCATTGGCCTCATTGTGCTAAGCCTCCAGACAAATTGTCTTTTAACACATGCAATACACATAAAATCAATTAGGAAATTCTGAGTACTGTTTCTTTATGTCCCTACATATTTCTCTTGCAGTTTTTGAAATGAACTGATCCCATTACTGCTGTGTCGGCAATGTGCACTGCTTGTGCCTATAGCGCTAGAAAAGACAGAAGAGGAAAAAAATCTGAACACTGTTTTAAGAAATAAAAGAAGGCTAATGCAACTCTAGAATGAATTAAAAGTTTATTGACACTGAGGAATGGAATGGAACTGACAATTATCTTCAAGAATCTGGAAAAACTGCATGGCTGGCCACAGTCACGCTCAAGACAGTAGAGATCAGATACGATACAGGAAAGGCTCCTGGACTGTTCTGAGAGTTGGAGAAACCGTCTATGACCACATAAGTTTTGCTTAGCCTAACAACATAAGGTCTGAAAATGTCATCTTGTATACACTTACATTGAAAAGGTGTAAACATCAGGGAGACGAGAGATTTTCGAACTAGCAGTCAGAAGTTAATTGAGCTGAAAGTTTTTTTCTTTCAAGATAAAGAAAACTAAATTTTAGAGCTGAAAATTAAGTTATGTTTATCAGGAATAATTCTACATTCTCTTTCATTATATGAGCCACCAGGAAGGCAGAAGAGTCTCCAGAATACAGTCAGAAAATTTAGTTGATTTTAAATAGCGTCTTCAACAATTTAGGAACTGAAGTCTGTCTGATACTAGGTTCTGTTGGATGTCATGCTATTAGGGGAGCAACTCAAGTGCCCTACTGTAGGCATTAAATGCCATTTCAGATACTCTATGTTATCTGATACATCCTCATAAGACTAGCACACAAGATATACGGCCTGCAGAAAACTTTCTGGTGTGGCAGGTTGAGACCAGGAATGATGCTTAAAATGTCCAAGATAGATAGAGCACTTAATGTCTAAGCATTTAAATTGATGCCAGGAGATTCTCTCCAGTATTATGATCATTTTGAATGAACATGGTCTTGATGTTCTGGACTAGCTGTAGCTCTGCCTTCCTTCAGAGTGCCAGAAAATATAAAGCACATAAGTCAAGCCTGGTTGTTACATCCAGCTGTATTCCCATAGGTCAGCCTTGATCAAGCTGCTCCACAATTGGCTAAATCAGCAGGCTAAGCATTCCTCTGGTCTGTGAATGGGTCCAAAAAGTATTTTTATATTTATGTTTATATAGTTCTTACTGGATTACTACAGCCTGAATTTACATTAATATAATACCTAGACTCTTTTTCAAAATTGTAGTCAATTAATTTAAATGCTTTGTGGTATTTAACCATTTACAAAGCATTTGGCACATGTAAGCCTTTATTTAGGGCAGGATGTCGTTTCTGTGAAAGAAAGACCAGAGAAGAAGTGGTCAAAAGCACACACGAATACCGCAAGAAGAAAATTCTGTCTCTTGTTCTACAAACTCTCCGTGGTTTCATGATCAATTTTATTGTTGCTAATGATAAATCTACCCTTATTTCTACCTGCACTATTTTCCCAAGTAAGGAAAAATTAGGTAAGATTCCAAGCAAGCACATGGAGGGTTAACAGAGAACACACTGCTTTCACAAAGCTGCCTTTGGAAGAATGCCACATTATAAATAACACCTGGACTTCATGCTTTATAGATGCAAAAAGTGCAATTCTTCGCAAAAACAGAAAAATAAAACCTCTATTTTCTGCACATAATTTTCAAGATTACCACCAGATCTTCTAATAGGAGAAGCCACATCAGTTGCCAGCTTGTGTTTTGAGCACATAGGACAGTGTAGGAAGCAGAAAATATGAACTTTCAGAAAATGCACACTAGAAGAAAAGATTTACTAATAAAGAGGGATTTATAGGGTCATTTTCATGTCAAATCTTTGCACAGCGTTCTGCTCAAATAAAATGAGCATTTGAAACAGACTCTCCTTATGTTCAGGGATTAAAAAGTGCAATACAAAAACTTTCTGATAGGTTAAGAAATCCCACACTTTAAAGTGGTTTTAAAATACAACTGCTTTCTGCTTCTTATCAGAAATTAAAGAACATACAGTCAATTTAAACTAAGGACGCCCTGAAAAGCATATTTTGTAGGCATAAATTCAATGAAATTATCTCTGATGGTTTCATCCGTACAGCATATTGAGCTTCTTGAATATGTAATGTCTTTGGCTATGGGTTCCTTTCAAGTTTGCTTTTCCTCTCTGTCCTCTATTGATCCTTTTCATGGAGTCTCAGAGTCATTGTTTCCAGGATTGTCCAAGAGAAAAGACTAGGATTGCATTAAGTTATGCTAGAAAATCTGTCACGCTGTCTTTCTGCCTTCTCAAAATTTCAACATGCTAATTTAACGGATGGCCCAATCAATTGACAGGAACAATGCCTTTAGAAACACGTTTCAAATATGTTACTCCTACAAGTTCTGGAGAACACACACAGTGTGAGCATATGCTGGAGATGGATTCTAGAGTGCAAAGGGCAGGGAATGAAGTGAAGGTAGCCATCCATGATCCATTTTCTCCTCATACATCGTAGTTTAGATCTTTCAAACAGTGACTGATAAGTTGTTTTTCTAGAAGAACCATTTCAACTTTAAAAAAGAAACAAACCAAGGAACATGAAAGTGGCCTAAGAAGTCTTCTTGATCCTGCCAGTGAGAAGGGAAAGACTTGAGGATCAATATACAGACCTTGTATACTGGTTGCAAAGCTAGTCTTGGCAGGAGGGATTCCATTTTACGACAATGGGACTCTCTTTAAGGGCTGAAAATTGCTAGGAAGAGATAGAATCCACCTGACCAAGGGGGGAAAGTGTGTTAGTTAACAAGCTGGCAAAACTAATGACAAGAGCTTCAAACTAGGAATGACAGGATGAATGTGATGACACACCATCAGGTGAGGAAATGCTGGATTGGGTCGCCAAGCAAAGAGTGCCAGCTGATGTGATAAGGAGACATCCCATAAACAACAAAGTAGGTTCAAAGGGAGTCCACCCCCAGTGTCAACAAACAAATAAAGAAGTGCTGATGGAGTTTGGGAAGCTCTCACTCTTCTGCAAAATCAGGACCATTGGGTGAATCTCTGAAGTCCATGTACAATAATGCATGCAGCATGGGGAACAAACAGGAGAAATTTGAGGTGTGTACAGTCACAGAGCTGCAGTCCCATCAGGGAAATTTGGTGAGATGGTTTATGTGACTGGAGAACTGCCAGGGATGGATACAAGCACTTTAGAAAGGACAGACTAGAATGGTAGAGTTGTCCTTTACAGGAGAGCAGGAGAAATGCATGGAGCTCTGCCTAGGATCAGATGATGAGCCAATCAACAGCTTATGGGTCAGGATTAGTGGACAGGTGAGGTCTGTGAGGGATGAGGTCATGGTAGGTGTCTTCTACAACCTCATCAGGAAGAATTGGATGAGGCCTTCTTCAGACACCTGAAAGAAACCTCACATTCACAGGTCATACAAGGGTGGCTTGTTGCAAAGACAACATAGTGGGCACAGCAATCCAGGAGGTTCCTGGTAGATGACATTGACTTAGTTGAGGTGATTGAGGAGATGATGAAGGAGTTCTGCTGGACCTTATGCTAACAAACAAGGAAGAACTTTCTAGGGATGCCAAGATTGGGGCAGCCTTGGCTGCAGTGACCATAAGATGTCAGAGTTCAGGATCCTTAGAGGAGAACACAAGAGGACAACACAGGCCACAAGGGGAAAAGCAGGATCCCAACCCTGGAGTTCAGGAGAGGAAATTTTAGGCTCTTCAGGGTTCTGCTTAGAACTGGGATTCAGCCCTGAAGAGAAGAAGGATCCAGGACAGCAGTTGATAATTTCAAGTATCATCTCCTCTACACTCAAGAGTGGTATATTCCCATGAGCAGAAAATCAAGTGAAGGTGGCAGGAAGCCTGCATGACAGTACCTTATTGATATGTATAGATGCCTGATGGGGCAGCAAAGAGGTCAGGGTCAGGTCTTTATCAGTGATGTCCACTGACAGGACAAGAGGCAATGGGCAAAAATGAAAGCACAGGAAATTCTGTTTAAACATAACAAACATTTTTTTTTTTTACAGTGAGTGTCGTGAAACACTGGCACAAGTTGCTCTGAGAAGTTGTGGAGTCTTCAGTCTCAGACATATTCGAAGTTCAGCTGGACACAGTCTGTGGCAGCCTGCTTTTGGCAGCCTTGCTCTGAGCAGGCATGTTGGACTGCCTTCTCCCCTCAGCCCTCCTATGACTCTGTGTACCTCCTCTGAGGCTGGCCAGTCCTTCATGTCATAAAAGCCAACAAGCAAAACAAAACCCTACTCCTCCCAGGCTGTGAAATGTTATTTACAATGTTTTTAATGACAACAGTCTATGGAAGTACTCTTCTTTCAACATATGTCACAACAGATGTTATTCTTAGACAAAACTTAGGCATATTTTTTTAAAAGTACTTAGCCATAATATCTGACTGGAACTGTTTCCTGCAGCAATGAGTTCCACAGGTGAAGTTCACACAATGCAGAGGAGAGACACTTCCTTCACTTCTTTCTAAATATAGCAGTCAATAACGAAACTGACTCCACCTAGTCTCATGTTTCAGTTTTGTGATACCCCAAAATACATAGATGCTGATGCCAACAAGCCCTTTTAAGCCTAGTTCATCTCTTTGCTTTTGCCTTTTCTTAAAATTGAAAATAAATGCTTAGAGATGTGAGAGGAAACAAATCAAGAGGGCTATGATGAAATTCCAGGAAGTATATTTGGCAAATGTTGCATATCTTTTGACAAAACAGGCCACATAGGAATGTAAACAACTGAGACGGAAAAGGATTATTTGCTAATAAAACAAGTCCATGAACTAACTGACTAGATGATTCTTGCATTTTATAAGTAAAAGCCAGATCAGAATTAAAGGGATTCTTCTCAGCTGGATAGATTCAGAGTTGAAGCTCCTGGGCATGCATGTGGGATCCACACATGAGTTTTTATTTTGAAGCTTTCCAGTGAGGAAGAGAGGAGGAGTTCCTAATTTTTGTTTAATTACTGCATAATTACTTGTGTTTTGTACACATTTGAGACACAGATCTGGTTAGAGAGGGGAGGAGGGGAAGTAAAAACAGAAGCAATAGCTTGAATGACGCACGAACTAAATCTAGCTGTAGTGTGAATTTTGAGATTCCTAATATTTTCTGATTTTCAAAGATACTCGGCATCTTCTCTTCCCCCAGAATGCAACACAGGTTTTTAAGACTTTTAATCTTCCACATATCCTGCTGCATAAAGTTTGTAAATTTAGGAGCCCAACTTTAGACCTTGAAAAGAGAAGAGGGGAAGCAAGTGAGGTTGTTTTAAAGGCTTTCAGCAAATCAACAGTCATCATCTGTGAAGCAGCAAGGCTAGGTAATATTTCAGTGGTGAAATCAAGCACCAACTGTTTCTTTCAAATGTAGCTAACAGCATCCAGGACTAACAGAGTCATGGGACCAGAAGAGTAAACAAGAAGGAGATTGGTGTTTAGAACATGCTTCTGGGAATAGAGAATCACAGTGCTCCGGATCATTTCTGGTCTTTGTCCAGTGCCTGTCTAAAGTAAACTGCCTTTGGGGAGCAAAGACCAGAGCCTACAGCTCTTTGCCACTCTTTTTATTCGTAGCAGGGTGAGTAGCAGCTGCACCGCCACCTGTCTTTCATCTTTGACCCTGCTTCTGTTGCAAGGCATTCACAACCACTCTATCTTGGGATCATACCAGGTTTGTAAACCCCAAAATGTGCACAGGCAGAAAACACGGATCTAGACTCTCAGTTTACGAGCAGATGCACTGACATCATACAAGTATATATGAAGTTTAATTTTTTAAATGATATCTCAAACATCTGCATGATTTAGGAAAGGAAAAGGCTGCCACCTTGAATTCAAACATTTAAATTCCATCTAATCTTTTCTTTAATTTCCTAAAAGCTATTTTGAAAGTTACTCTTCAACATATTTAAAAACGTGACCAAATTATCCACAGTTAGAAAGTTAAATTCACATTTAGACATCTGAAAGACTGACTTGAATTTCAGAGATGCTAAGCAGCCGAAGTCGTTTGCAACTCCCGTTGAGAGCAGAGTCAGTAGCTGTCTATTTACACGTTAGGTAGAGGATGGCATCAGCTTTTTACATTGCACATATGCCACTGGATTTTCAGTAATAAGTTTTTCAGGAAAATAAGGTGTAACATATGGTAATGCTTTAGGAAAAAGAGGAAATTGGTAAAAAAGAACTTCAAAAATAATAGAAACAAGCTTTATGCTACTGGTAAGCAGATGGATAATAAAACTCTGATATTTTTCTTATATACAATGAATCACTACATTATTTATTTATTTATTTATTTTAGAAAAGGTATCTTTTTATGATTTGTTTGTGATGCATTTCCCAGTAGAGAAATATAGCTTCCCATGAGACAGCAGACAGGTACAATATCAAATTTTCTCAGGACTTGGGGTGCATCTCATCAGGTCCCTTAGACTTATATATGTTCAGGTTCTGCAGATGGTCATGAACCCGATCCTTCTCTACACTGGGAGGGGATTTACCCTCCTAGTCACCGCCTTGTTGTCCATTGACCCAGGAGGGGTGAGAAGAGCAGTTCTGTAAAAGCCCTTCTTGTTTGTCTTCCCTTCCCTTGCCAAGTTCAGCTCCAGCTGTGCCTTGGCCTTCCTGACCCCATCTCTACGCAACTGGGCAGCGTCCCCGTACTCTTCCCAGGTTCCCTGTCCCTGCCTGCACTGCCTGTGCAGTTCCTTCTTGTTCTTCAGTTTGACCAGCTGGTCTCAACTCAGCCACGCTGGTCTCTTGCCTGATTTCATACACATGGGGACTGAGCTCTTTTGTGCCTTGTGGAAAGCATTCTTATGTATTTGCCAGCTCTGTTCTGCTCCCTTGTCCCCGAGGACCATGACCCAGAGGGTCCTATTGACTAACTCCTTGAAGAGCTGGAAGTCTGCTTTCACAAAACTTGGGGTCCTGACTATACTCCTCACTTGACCCATATCCCTCACGACCTTGAACTCCACCAGTGTGTGATCACTGCAACCCAGACTGCCTCCAATCCTAATGTCACTGAAGAGTTTACTTGTATCAGTGGCCATCAGGTCCAGTATTGCATCTCTTCCACAAAACCAAATTCAGGTAACATCTCAACTGAATATTTTACAAACTAGTATTACTTACATGAGTCCCAGTTATTTCCATGCAAACTCAAATATTAGCCTTGTCTTTGACATTCTCTGAGGGATGTCTAGTTCTCAGCTCCAATGCCTAGATGTCATTCTTAAAGTAGAACACATAATATTACTCACAAGATTCCTTTTTTTGAGTTACTATGGAATTACCGTGGAAAATATCGCCTTTAATTTTTACATGTCACCCTGAAAAATCTTTCCCTGACCAGAGTTTCACATATAGACAACGATAACGAGAATTCCTGTATTACCTCCAGGAAGCATCTTGAATCATATTGTGCCTTGGTTAGCATGACATCCCTTTTTCTGGTTTTGATGAAGACAGTTTTTACTTGTACATCTAATCATCATTTCACTTACCTGTCATTTTGACCATGTCTTCTCTGCTTTACGGTGATATCAAACATAAACTTCTTCCTTTTCAAATCCCATTATGTCCCTGTCTTGCTGTTTCTCTTCTACATACATTCAACTCACCTATCTTGCAACTTTCTGAAGTCTGGGATGGGGATATCCATATAAAAATATATCAACCGATTTTTCCAGAACTAACCTAAAATTTCATGTTTATAGACAATAATTAAACATACATTACATGGAAATACAAACTCATTCTTCAGGGATTTTTTTTTTTTGCTCTGAGTTGATTTTCTCTTGGCTTTTTCCCACTGAGTTTTTTAAACAGCTTTTGGTCCTTTTATGCCCATATAAAGTGTCTTAGTATTGGACCTAGAAGAATGACGGTTCAGTGGTTGATTTTGTCATAGCATTACCCCTGTAATTTCTCTAACAAGTTCAGCTTTGCGAAAATAACAACAATGTGCTTTTTCTTACTTGGCACAAGACACTTCCATGACTTTGAACCAGTTACTGTGCTGCCGTTCAGACTGAAATTGGATTAAAGGGGTGATTAGAGCAAATAAGAATTCCTTTAAAGTAACAGAACAAGATTGTTGTGTCTTGCCTTAAGTGGATTAGAGGAAGATAAAAATATTACCATTTAAAAAAAAAAAAGCTGATGCTGCACGGAAAAGTTTTAAAAGCATTCTGTTTAGAAGCAGTCCTACACAAACAACCCTTTTCCCCCACTCCTTAGTGCCATCACTGTTTGTATAGAGTCGAGGGAGGACAAACACACAAATTCTGTCCTTTGGCTCTTTGGCGATGACTGTCAAGTCTGTTCTCAAGCTCTGTTAGAATAATGGTCCCAGCTGGACTGGATGTGAGTTACCCATTTTCCTTCCATTACTGGGTTTTTAGTGCTGTCAGTATGGTCCTTAAGTTCACATGTCATTATCAGTATTCTCAGGTCATTGTGAGTCTAGAAGACAAAATGTATGTTTCAAACTTCTTCTGAAATAATTTTATATGCATTCTACTAGGTGTGCGTGTCTAGTAAACACAGACAGTTACAATCAATGAAACAAATGCACATGGGTGGATTATTTAACAAAAAGCATTTTTGACAAATGCCCATGAAATGCAGACATTGGAGCTGAAATGCACGCAGTGCAGTAGTAAATGCAAAACAGAATTTCCAAAATAAAGATACTTAAATGCACACTGTATTCATGAGAAAATCAACCTTATCTCACACAATCAACAGTGCAGACATCCAGCATACATGTGCATTTTAGAAACATTTGGATATTTAATGTAAATGGGAATATACTGTAGGCAACTTACATGATAAGTGAATACAAAAATCACAGTGTACTGAGAATTGCACTGCTCTCAACCAGAAGTCAGTGGCTATAAACAGAGATAAAGCAGCACAGGATTCAAAGATACCTGCTGCTCAGATTTGGTTTGTTACTTTTTCACTATTATATCAATGTTTTCATTCAAAATGAAATACTAATAATAATAATAATTGAAAGAGAGCTTGTGTATCTATCTTATTTTCCATAAAGCCAAAATAATGAATTATTTCATGCCCACAGTAAGACAGATAACTGCAATTATTGAATCGTTCTTCCATCAGAAAAGGGTTTAGCTTTAACTGACTAGAGCTGAGACCAAAACTAAACTAAAGTAATAAGTTTCTATTTTAATACATGTGGTATACATAAGTGCACACTATTCTGCAAATATGAGTTAGTTGCATGAAAGTATTCTTATGAAAAAACAGTAGCCATACTGGAAGATATCTGACTGAAAAATGTTATATTCATCTTGTTTCATCTCTCGTTTCTCACAAGATCACAGGAAAAATGACTGGGGTGGGGGGCTAAGAAGCAAGAAAACAAACAAAAATACACCACAAACTTATAAAAATCAGACAACCAAGCATTTTGAAATATTTGAGTTTTAAAGATTTTATAGCATATGAAAAACACATAAAATGTACACCTGACATTTCTCACAGACTGACAACGGTGAAAGCAGATCTGATAGCTTTATCTGCCAAAGCAGCCTGTTGAAGAGGGAAGTCATGCAAGCTTTGTTCCTAGCAACCAGCCAGTGCATCTCCGCACAGCCACAGAGGCACCATTTCTAGGGATCAACAGGCAGTCTTTGTGCTCACTCAGCCCATGATTTTTCTGCTGAGAATACTAGAATAAGCACATTTCCAAGAGCCTCTTGCCTTGGAAGGGAGTTCTTGAAACAAGAAGTCATTTCTCAGAGTTGCAGTGCAAGTTAGAATGGAGGTAGAACACCCTCGGAGAGTCAAAGCTGAGAAAAAATGCACCAGAGTAGTACTTTGGCAAATGTTACATATCACTGCAGCCAAATTAACTCACTGTTTACTGTGCTTTCTTTTAATACAGTGGTGCAGGACTTAAGTTCAGACTGTTTCTTCTGCTTCTATACATGTCTAGGAGTTTCTTGAAGGACTAATGCACAGGGACAGAGAGTCTTGTTCTACTTTTTATAATCTTGCAGAAGTGCTTTATGCTTCTGCAACATGTCTTACTTGCAGAACATTTCTTTTTTTCCTTTAATCTTCCTTGTATGCCCCCCTAGCTGTTTACCCTTCATTCCCTGCCAAAGCCTCTGTGTAGCAGACTGTGCTCTTATGATCACATGGCTAGCACTGTGACCGAAAGCTAAGCATCAGAAAAAGCTGTAGCTCAGCTTTGAACCTCAGTCCTTTCCACTCTTTTACAATGCAAAACTTTCTCTTGCTATCCAAAAATGAAATCCCATTTCCTTAAAGTGAAATTGCAACAGAGGAAATTGTGCACTCAGTCAGTCTGTAGACAAATTACTAAAAAAGCAATACGCATCTTGAATGTTGTGACTTACTCTACAGTAAGATAAATAGAAGATGGACTTGGGAAGATGAAGTTACATTTGTCATTCAAGCTGATATATATATTTTATAAAATGTACGTATATGTGTGGCTTTCACTTCTTGTGCATTTTGGGGGAAAGCTGCTTCATACTATATTTAGGAACTAGTTTTATCTCCCCTTTCTTTCCCTCTCTCTGCCACCTCTTCCTTTCATTTTGATTAATTGCTGAAGTGTCAGGGTTAATAAATCTTCTTTTCATTTCACATAGTTGTCTTGTTTTCTAGTATCCAGGAAGTAGCACAAAGTGTGATTTTGCCAAGTCATGGTATCCTCACATCGTGTAAGTGGAAGAGTTTCCTGGGGAGAAGGATAAGAAAAACTGCATTACTAAATCTCCCAAACTTTAAGCTTAGCAACAGCTTTGTCCCAGATAAAGTTATTCAGCTTGAGCTTCCCTAATGAATAATGCAGGAGGACTTGAAGTACCAGAACAATCTTCTTGCCATCTATGGATGCTAAGTTACCTAAGACAAAAAGCAAGACGCTAGTTTTGTAAACAACTATTCTTTGGTAAACAGTTTAGAATGCCTCCTTTTTCCACCCATAAGCAAAGGAATCTTCATTTTGCCTGTATGACTAAAACTGCCTCAGTAGAGAAAGTCTGTGTTCAGATCCTTCACAGAAAGAGCCAGAAAAACATTAAGATGCACTTTGAATCAGGAAATGAAAAAAAAAGACAAACTCAGATTTGGTCTCCAGGGCAATATTTTGCCAGCATCCAAAGGCATTGCATACCCTACTTACAACAGTATTGCTGATCAGCTGGAGATAATGTGAGGGGAGAGCACTGAATCATAACATGGAATGAATTAGACTCTTGACATAAGACCTTCCTTTCAATAGGCTGAGATTTTCCTTCTGGAAAATGCCTCACGAGGAGACACGTCTTGAAACTTTAAGACTTTCCTTCCTATTACTGTTTTCAGTCTGCATGGAAACTTGAGGGTGGTCTTGCCAGCTTGGCAATAGGAGTGCCGAGACAGGTAGGTACAGTGTGTCATTGAGAAAAGATGTATTCACCCTCGCCTCAGAGAAACAAGGTCATTTCAAGATCATCTCAGAAAGAGATGACATCATGTAGGCCATGTTTTCTTGACCCAGATCTCTTTTTAACTGGAGTGTATTTCTGAGCATAGAGTGGAGCACACTCCAGGGGTGTCCCACAGCTTAGCATTCACTGTTCCTAATCCCGAATCAAAAGCCTACTTTGAACAACCCTCACACTGAAATTTCATGCACCACTTGCACAGGGTTGGCAGAGCTGCACTAGGTTTTAGGGAACTGGTGCCAGCATTCCTGTCTAGAAACATCCTGAGCTGCAAGTTAACTAAAAGATTCATATTGTTGCCTGTTTTGGTAACTGCAATTTCTTTTCCCTCCTAGTTGTGGCTGTGCTACCAGATTACTGGAATGTGCTGACAGAACGTCCAGTACATTGCAAGCATAGCATACAATGTAGTGTAAGAAAGACTGGTCCCATGAGATGTTAGAGTAGCAGTAACACCCCATTGTTGTTCCAGTTTAAAAGAAATCTTTTATCTGGCAAGCAGCAGGGTATTTTGAACACATTCAGTAAGTGTGCTAAGTACTTTGAAAGCTGTCGGCAGTGGGTAATGTAGCACATGTTCTTGACTGATCCTCATTGCTCCAAACCTTGTTACTTCAGCAGTTACTTAATCCTGATCTACAGCTTGATTCTGTACCCATGATTTTCTATTTGCATGTTTGTTTTTTCCAAATTGGTCATTCAAGTCGGATGAGAATAAGGCCCAGTGACATCCTTGATAAGCCTTTCTGAAAGAGACTGTCCTTTTGATGGTAGATTCTCTAGGCATGAAGATTTTTTTCAAATTTGCCAGAACCAACTCTAGTAAGATTCACCTCAGAATTTTTGAGTTTTTCAGGTTTCTCTCAGATAACTGAATTCTTGCTGTTATTTCACAGGCAGATCTGCATAACTATTACAGCTAGAAAATCCTGTTTTGATCTCATTTACATCACAGTTAATCCAAAGAGATTTTTAAGAATTAGGAACAGGAGGTCTTTATTTATCTTAAAGAAAAGATGGAATGTTCTGGGAATGGATTTTCTTGATTTTTCCGTTCCTTTTAGTGAGTGTAATCCTTCCTTAAAGCAATCCACTGAGAATTTCAAATTTCAGTGCTTCTTTTCTTGATACACCTTAAAGGAAATTTGTTCCTCAAATGTGTTGAACATCTTTTCCAATGAATATAGACTCCTTTCAAATATCTCAAACTGCATGACTCCAAAAATGTTATACCAATATCAACTAAATGATATTTAAATGTTCTGAGTAATTTTATAATTAGATTGATTTTTAAAGTAGAAGACTTCTTTAAAATGACTGATATATGCCATTGGACAACTTCTATATACATTGTTGGAACTGTCTTAGGAAAGGAAGTTCACTGTAGTTATTTGCATTTGCTGGAAACGTAATCCAAATTTCTATTTGCACAATTTTATTGCTGGTTATTTGCACATAGGTAGTTTGAAATCAAAAGCTCTGAACGTATGGGTCTTTGAGTACCAGGACTGTAAACTCCAAGGTCTGGTAAAAAGCTTGCATCTGTAATACATAGCTTAGCTGCGGAAGAAGATGAGACAATTGTTGTTCTCTGTGATCACTGAATCAAGAACTTACAAGGAATCAGAAATTTACAAGGAATCTCCCTATCTCTGTCTGTGCCTAAGATCAATAAATCTGTCCCGGAAACTCAGCCTTAAAGACACTCATCAATACCACAAATAATTCTTTTTAAGCCTGAAATAAATGTAGCATACTGAGTTTCTATTTGTAGAAAAAATAAAAAAGACAAATCAGAAAAGACAAATCAGAATTATTTAATACTGTAAAGGAAAAAGTTAATTTCCAATTAGCATGCTTTCTGGGCTGCAAGGAAGAAGTGTTATTATTGTTATCATTGTTGCAAATTTTTTCTTTGACCCAGTTAGCACTCCTCACTTTCTGAAGAAATCTCATCAACCGGTCTCAGTCAGCTGAGTTCTCCAAATAGAAGGCTATAGTCATGCCCCAAAATGAAACAGTGAATGACCAGAGAATTAATAGTTAAGAAAAGTTCTAGCACAACAAATTAATTTAAATCATGCTTCCATATGCAAAATAACCTATCTTCCACAGCACACATGCTGGGTGATGTCGCTTAGCCTTAGTGGGTAGCTCAGTCCTACACAACCACTTGCTCAGTCCCCAATTCTGGGATGCCTGAGAGGAACAGAAAGCTAAAAGTGAGCAAACCAGTGTGTTGAGATATAGACAGTTTAATAACCACAGTAAAAGTTGCATATCAAAGCAAAATAAACAATTCCTTACTTCATATTAGCAGGCAAGTGTTAGTAATCTCCAAGAAAGCACAGCTCCATCACATGTAACAGTTTCTTCGGAAGACAAATGCCATAACTCTGAATGTCCTCCCCTTCTTTCTTCTTGCGCACACCTTTTACTGCCAAGCACAATGTCATACAGTATGGGCTATCTCTTTGGTCAGTTGGAGTCAATTGTCCCAGCTGTGTCCCATCACAACTTCTTGTGCAACCCCAGCCTGCTTGCTAGTGGAGTGGGGTGAGAATAAAAGGCTTTGATTTGTGCAAGCATTGCTCAGCAATAACTATAACAGAGTAATAATAACTAAAAATCGAGCAATAAACTCTCTGTTATCAATATTGTTTTCAGCACAACTCCAAAACCAATTCCTGTACTAGCTGCTATGAAGACATTTGCTCAAACTTGGTAAAATTTCCACAAGAAATGTGCAGGGCCCAGCATTGTTGGTGTTCTGTTTCCCATTATCTCTGTTAAACAGATAAGGACTGCACATTTCATTTAATTTCTGAAAGTATCAGCCCACAGACCAGAGATTTTCTGTCCTCTGATACCGGTAAAATGAGAACCTCATCACTCATGTGCCAGGTTATAACACCAGTAAGCCTACCTTTCTATCTTTCTTACTTGTCTTGATACTGTGCGATGCTAGTTAATGAGTTTCCAGTTAATGAGTTCTGAAGTGGGCCCAGTTTTTACAAACCCTTAAGGTCTATTTTTCTTGTCTTGGAAAAGAAAGCAGACCCTGGACCTTTTATGGCCTCTGTATTTTCTAGTAGTTGTCTTTAGGTTTAGATAATTTTTAATTTTTGGCATAAGCTTTGTGAATTAAATTGGTTCCCAGGAACATAAAATCTAGATAGCTCAATTCAGTCTGACTGATACTGTCTAAAAAATAAACAAATTGAGATGGAAAGCCTTCTGGGGGTGCAGCTCTATTTCTGAACATCTGTTCAGCTTCTCGGAGCAGGCCCATCCCCTGCTATCTCTTAACATTTATGAGATTCTGTGGATGCTGACTACTCCATCTGCTCTCCTCACTGAAAGCGAGAAAAGCTAAATAGAGATGGAGATCAATGACCCCATCTTGGCACATGGGAAGCAGTGATGTTGAGCCCCAGGGGGTGCCATGAAGCAGCCTGGCTTGCATATCTCATCACGGCAAGGCAAAGGCAGCTCTCCTCACACAGCGTGAAGTGGTGACCCTGGCCACAGCCAGGGGAGCACAGGAGACCCAGGGGCCCCTAGCAGTGCTCAAAGAGGGAAGCATTGTGTCCTGGCATGATTCCAGCCAGTGCTCTGCCAAAATTTAGCTTCTCCTTCAGGATGAGCGCAGCTGCGGCTTGTGTGCAGTGCTGGGATGCTGCTGCCAGGCTAAGCGAGAACTCTTTTGCTGGGAACTTGTTGGAGCTTGACTCACACGTTTCCCTTGACTTTGCAACACTTTTGCATTGCAGAGTCTGGAGGAAATTCACACACCCAGTGAGAGAAACACCAGTGGGCTTTCTTCCCGGACTTCCTTGTGACTTTTCCTGATATATTTGTTAGTTTGCATGTTGATTCTTCTTGCCTAATGACTGTGCTTAGAGAAGCTGTTCTCATTTAGTATGAAGTTGCCTACACTAAAATCTGCATTAATCCCACGGTTATTAGATGAAGTCACTGTAGGACAAAGCTTAGGGGTTTTATTATCCTTATTTTCTAATTACCTCTTCTAAGTTTGGATTGTTTAGTAATAACCTTGTCTCTGAAAACTCTACCTGGCAGTTGCAGCCACATAACTGTAGTGTGGTTTATCTTCAGTTACTACTACCTGTTCTTATTCCTGTTGCTCTGATAGAATTTTTTAATTATCACTGTCTGCTCACCTGAGTATACACTTCCACTTTAAGCCTACTATATTTGTAAGACAAATAAATATTTCTGAAGAAACTGATTTTGGACAGTAAGACAATGGACAGGATCCAGTGGAACAGGCTTCCAAGAGGCATTTGTTCTGCAGTTAAAGCCCAAAGGACAGTGATTTAAGAAAATACACAGTTTACACTGAATTCTTCTGTTCACTGAAAAAAATCAAGAGATATAACTATATGCTTGGATGTAAAGAAGTCCCAGGAGCATGATGAACATCATGTTGGGAAGCAACACATTGCTTCTTTCATTTGCTTGTACCGTGTGAACAATGAATGAAACCCTGTGCTTACTAAGAGCTCAATAAATAGGCCATATAAAAATTAAAAATAATATCAATTGATCATACATTTCAGGGTGTGAGTAGATAGCATGACACTGCCAAGACAAACTGTTGTAGTTAGTGGAATTGTGTCCTGCTAGGGGATATACCTACACTGTAAGACTTGTGCAGTTCTGATTTCATTCGAACTCTGGAGGTGAGAGGGAAATGCACAGCTCCTTCCGCAGAAGTGGCATGCAGCTGTGGTATGCAGCTGGGAGGAGGGTATGGTCACCCAATGTCTACAAACAGGTGTCATGGGTGTGTTCAAAATATTGCCTTCCAACACATACCCAGCAGGCTATGGGCTGTCCTGGGGCTGTCATTGCCCTGAGCTTGACACCAGCCCCTGATTCAATCAACTCACAGTAGGACCATCATTTTTGTTTCTCACAATTTTGTTAGACATCAGTCATTTCTTCATCTGAGCTCAGAGCCCTTCCTCCTACAGCAGGCAACCCCCAAGCAATCTGCTACCACTTCTTTACTAGTTCTGAAGTCAAGCATCTCCTCTGTCCCTTCCTTCTGCTCTTTTCTCATCCCAGACTCCTTGCTGAACCAATTGTAAGTATCAGGCTTGCCACAGGTTGTTTTTTTTTTTCCAACAACACTTCAACTATTTCCAAAATCTAAATTGTTGGGGAAGAGACAGTTTGCTCCAGTCCTTCACATCTTTACTTTGTAACCACCTAACTCCTCCATGGTTTGAAGATGTGACTTGATTACCCTACAGCCTGTGGTGAAGACCATATTGTTGCAGGTTTTCTCCCTGGAGCCCATGGAGGGCCCCACACCGGAGCAGGTGGATATTCCCTGAAGGAAGTTGCAGTCTATTGAGAGCCCATGCTGGAGTAAGCTCCTGGTAGGACCTGTGGTCCATGGAGAGGAGACCACACTGGAGTAGGTATTCTGGGATGAACAGTGACTCTGTGCTGAAAACGTGCTGGAACAGCCCATTCCTGAAGGACCGCATCCATGGAAAGGACCCATGCTGGAGAAGATCATGAAAGACTGCCTCCCGTGGGCAGAACCCCACATAGAAGCAGAAGAAGTGTGTCCTGAGGAAGGAGCAGCAGAGACTAAGTGTTATGAACTGACTGCAACATCCATTCCCCATCCCCCGTGCCACTCAGAGGAGGAAGTAGAAGAGCTGTGAGTGAAGTCGAGCTTGGAAAGAAGGCAAGGGTGCTGCGAAATTACTTTTAGATTTGTTCTTATTTCTCATTACCCTACTCTGTTTAACTGGAAATAACTTTAATTTCTCCAAGATGAGTCTGTTTTGCCTGTGTTAGTCATTGCTGAGTGATCTCCATATCCTTATCTTGACCCACTAGCTTTTTGGCATAATTTCTCCCTTTGTCCAGTAAAGGAGGAGGAGTGACAATGCAGTTTGGTGGGCACATGGCAGCCAGCCAAAGTCAACCCACCACAAAGACTAACATTGTATTAGAGATCTGGGAACACTGTCAAATAATGGTGAGCACAAAAGAGGAATCCACATGAAAATCTATTAGCATTCTGTTAATCAGATTCTAAAAAGAATTGAATGCATTAACTAATGAGAATAGAAAAAAAGTGTGAGTAGTCAGAGTAAATAAGCATGTATACACATTGACTGAGCTAAAGATGCTCTGAATAATTAGTATCAACAAATATACACATCTAGAGACTTGATGAAAGCCACACCAAACATGTTGTTAATTCCACCACTAACTCTTGGAAAATTAACCTTGCAAAATTTATTGTACCTATATTTACAAAAGAGTTTACTGGAAGAAATGCATATACATAGGTCTAGCAGATGTATAGAAGAGCTAGAAGTAAGAGTAAAAGTCAGATGAGTGACATTAAAATAATAGGAGTTACGTAACCAGGATGTCTTTTGGCATTATGCCTCATTTCCCAAATTATTCACTTCCCTTGCACGATGCTTGTACTTATCATTAACAGTCTCCACAAAGGGACACATTCTACTGGTGATTAGAAACATGCTCTGATACAGCCATGTAGTGGGTGGCAAAGATAATACATGTTTTATCTCATCCTCCAGCCAAATTTCACCAAATGATGAAACTACTCACATCCATTCAAGCAACTCAGAGAAACCACATGA
Organism: Cuculus canorus; assembly: GCF_017976375.1. Lineage (NCBI taxonomy): Eukaryota > Metazoa > Chordata > Aves > Cuculiformes > Cuculidae > Cuculus > Cuculus canorus. The sequence continues at coordinate 37,584,629 of NC_071403.1, forward strand.
AAACACCTATCCTACAAGCTCCTCTGCTCTGACTTGTCTTGACATGTGCTTTAAGCAGCTAATTATTTGGCAGTTAGACATCATGCTGCTCACAAGTTAGCTGATTACTTATCAACAGCTATTCAGTTATTCCACTCATTTTTACTTTACATATTCCACATCACACCATCTTTACTAATCCTTCTGTTTATCTCCTGACAATTCAAAATAACTTGAAAATCTCTCAGAAGAGCTCTCACTCAACACCAGGTTGTAGGAAATGACGCAGTTCAAGTGGCATTTGTAACCTCTATTTTGGTGACTTTGGCAATTTCTTTTCTTAAAATTTAGAACACATTATACTAATGATAAGCATTGACTATGAAGCATTACTTGTGTATCTAGTTTAGAGTAGCTTTATCTAAGATTGCTAGATCCAATTATTTGGTAGTTTTAAACATGGTGTGCCTCAATTGAGTGGTGCCAAGCTTTATAAAAAAGTAGTTCTGGATCTTCACTGTTACTTGGTGTATCAAGCACTGGGTCAGTATTGGACTGCTTGGTGGATACGAGCAACATGGTCAGATCTCTGCTCCTCACTTTCCCCACCACGAAGAAATAAACTGGAGACAGTGCTACTGACTTTGTTGGGAAAGCGTGGCGATGTCTGTAGATGCTGTATGGAAAGCATGGCGATGTCTGTAGATGCTGTATGAATACCATGAGCTGAAGTTCAGATCTACAAGGTAGAAGTCTGCACATGAGGGAATTGTTTAGACTCTTTTTTTTGTATGAAAAAGAAGTAGGAAACTCCAGGGAATGATTTATCTCACCCTGAAATAGTCACCTAAAATAAAGCAGATGAATCCCATATTGGAAGAATCCGTTTGTCTGCAATGACTATAAAAGGAGTCAAGGAAACTAGCTCTCAAGTAAATGTCAACACTACAAACATGTGAAGTTTCTTAAAAATATTCCATCTGAAAGTCTCTGCTGGTTACAGCAGGGACCTTGAGATGCTGTTGTTAGCTTCTGTTTTTTCCCCGTGCAATGAGCTCTTCAAGCTCAGAGGATCCCTTAACTCTTAACTCCTTCAATAGGTCAATCAGAAAGTGAAAGGAACTTGCAAAATACCATCAGTCTACCCTGTAGAGACGTGGTGAGAGAAAAGTTCTTTCATGGCATTATTGTGGATCAATGAAGCTCCAGATTCTGGCTGTCTGGCTAAAAATATGTACTCTACCATGACAAGGACAAGTGCATGGCATACATATTGCAGAAGTCCCTAGGGAAATACAGTTGGGTCATAGCTCCCCTTTACTAAGTGCCATGCTCTCTGCTAAAGACAGTCTTACCACAAAAAGCTACATGGGTATGACAATTGAAGTATTGTTGTCCTTCCCTTAAAGATAGGAAACTGAGGCAGAGAGAGATTAAAAAGTGACTTGCTCAAATTATATAGGAAGTCAATGGTGGGATCTTGGTTGTCCCAAAGCACATGCTTCTGCTGGCTTGCAGCAACATTGCTAGTTTCAGGACAGGGGGACTCAGTTTTCTCTCAGGGCTACATGATTTTCTTTTTCTGTAATTTGGCTTAATTTCTTGTAAGTGAAATGTTTTACAATCCAGTCCATAACTGCACAGTCTCAAACTCCATCATCCAGTCAACACTCAGCTCTTTGGACAAGAGGCGATAGAAGAAATATTTTCAGAAACTTTCAAGAAGTTTCAAAAGACTTCATTCCTGAGCCAAAGGAGGAGTTGTGGAGACAATCAAGGTTATCATAGTGATAGCTTGAAAGTTGTTGGGTTGCTTGGCTACATTCTCAACATGAAGCTAAAGGCCTAAGGTTATACAAATATAGGAGTAAACTTCGGCTGCTGCTAAAGTAAATGTTCAGAAAATTTACACAAGGTTTATTTGCAAACTCATAAACTTTCCAAAATTATGATTTTGAATTTGCCATTAAAATCCAAGGTCATAAACAATAGTCATTGGTCTCTGATGAGAAACATCTTTCAAGCAAGATAGAATTTTTCCCTCTATAACAAAAAAGGAAAGAAGAAAATGTCTCAGTTGTCAAATATGAATGAACAAAAGTCCAGGAGTAAATTGGATTTTCCTTTGAAATGCTTAGTAGTGACATGATTCAATGTTATTGTGCCATGGTGATCATATACAGTGACTGTAACAAAACAAAACTGAATCTCTGCTTTCAGTACAGGGGATTAATACTGCCCTTTGGATAGAAACTCCATTAACCAGATTCCTGGATTTCATGCTTCTTAGTTATTGTTAAGGGTCAGTGAAGGAATCAGCTGTTTTACCAGCTTGAGCAAGTGATTTCTAATGGCTGTTGGGATTCTCGTAATTACCTGTTATTCATTCTGAAAGTTGGAATTTCCAATCCTGAAAGTTCTTCATAAACAGAAGTCTTGTATTTGTCACCAAAACATAGAAAAAAACATTGATTTGGGACAGTTTTATGCTGTGGTCATACCATAGTTTTATGCATCATTTCCGTAAGACACATTTTTAAATGTGCTTTAAAATATAGAAAATAAATGCCTTCTCTCTCATACAAATAATGGATTAATATCCAGGTATAGGGATCTAATGTTACATGTAGCAACAGTTTTGTTTGAAATCTGGGAGACTATATCAAGCAACAAATAGCAAAGACAAAGTCAATATGTTTTCTATTTATCTTACCAGAAAAGAAGAGAAAGGAACTTAAAAGTCACTGATTTAAGGCTGATAAAAATCAGCACTTGCATGTAATCTCTTTTATGCACAGCTAATCTCTTTTACCTACTATCATGAGGTATATCTGAGGCAAAGAACTTAGTAGAACCCAGATAAAACACAGAGTTTCATCTGGAAAACAAGAATTTCTGCTCTTAGGTAACATACTACAATAATTGAAAATGGAAACAAAACATAGTTATTCCACCAAGAGACCCACATTTCATTTCCTGTTTGAGAGGAAGCTTTCAGCAGGTTATCTCCCAGCTGTTTTGCACATTCATTGGGAATTTGATCATCTGCCTAGTACACCAACCTGATTATCTGATCTGGCTCCAGAATAAGATCTAGATGAGAAAGTTCTGATGAGATTAAACCTTATCCAAAAGTATTGGTGTATTCAACCAAGATGCTTTGTTTGGAAGAGGAAGAGCTTCTGCTAGAAAATAGCTTATGAATCCCTGGGGTGCATCCCTGCCTGGATGTCAGAGCATAGTAATGCCTTATTCGTAATCAGAGACAGGCCAGCAAAGCTATCCCTGTGATCCAGCAGGTTGTCTGCCTCAAGTAAAATATGTCATAAGTAGCTGTAATTAAAAATTTTTAAACAAAATATGTGCATTTCCAAAAGAAAACACTGCTTTGCCAAAACTGTCCAGGTTTCAATGGAAATATATGCTTTCAGTTGTTGGGAGTTTTTTCAGTAAATTTCATCAGTACTGTGAAAAAACTCTTGACTGAAAGGCAGAGTAAAAAAGTGACAGGAGCACAGGAGATTTTATGTCCTTAGCTTTCATCCTATCTAGCCTCAGCTTACTGGGCCCACGAATTCCTGATCACCTCTCAATCTGCATTCATCTGTCCATCAGATAAATCCTTCAGCTTCTATGGAGTCAATGGAGGCGTCATGTGGATTTTGCCACAGACACATTTAGTAGTCCTTCCCATGATTATTAAACCCCTTTTACCTTTTGCAAAGAGAGAAAAAAGCATTTCAAGGAAACTTCATGCAGCTTCCATACATGGATAAAGAAATAATCCTTTTCTGCTGCCACTGCCGGAGGGGGTTGCTGGTTTGAACTCCCTTTGTGATCAGCCACAAATGCCCCCAGTCCTCTGAGGTCCGGGAGCAAAATATCAGATTTTCCCCATGCCTAGATGCTTTATTCTCATTCTCACTGCAAATCTCGTCTCTCCAAATATGGCTTCATGCCCTGCCCCATGGCACACTGTTTGAAGTTACAGTGCTCCACACTTTTTTCCCCAAACATTCCCTCTCCTTCAACAAAGACCTCCTCCACACAAAAGGTATTTCCCTTGTATTTGCAGACCACTGAAGGTAATGCACTGGAAAGCCGAGGATCCTGGCTTTCTAATTACTAAACATTACCCCTGTGAAGTCAGCCTACAGCATTCGTGTATAGCTTTTTTAGACAAGTATTTTCATGCCCTTCCTTTGTGCTCCTTTTCCCCATGCTAATAAGAAGCAACTACAGAGTTACCTCACTGTCTTTTTTTAAGATCCTAAAACCATAAATCCTTTGTAATTGCAGGCAGACAAGTATTTCACATTCAACACAGAGTCCAGAGAGCTCTGCACTACATGATCCCGTATACCAGAAGCCACAAAATACCCTGAAATATTTGGAATGCTATTAGAAGTGTTCATATGAGAAAGACTGCCAAAATTAGCCTGTCCCAAAGGAAGGGAGCAGGCAACAGTGGAGGAAATACAGTATCCGAGGTCCGTGCCATAGGCAAGGGAGTTGCTAGGTGAAAAAAGACCAAAGGAAGGCAATTCCTCCACCAAAGTCAAAAGCCCTTTTCATCAGTGGTTTAGCAGAAAATACAATACAAATCCTGAAATATAATGACTGGTTTTAGCCTTGAAGACGTGTCTAAGGCACATGAGCCAAAGAAGATGTAACCATCTCAGGTATTGCTGACATATGAGAAGAAAGTGAAATCCCAGAAGGCATGTTTTTGTATTGAAGTGGGGGAAAGAGAGCATTCTTCCTTGTTTCTGCCCTTTCCTGGGAGAGGCCATGAAACACAGAGCTAATTAAGTACAATATGAATGACATGCAAACAGACAAGGTCAACAGACAGTAATCAAGTCTTTCTCCAGCCTCTCCTGCAGTAATCAGCAAGTCAAACAGGCCACGTCTCATACACCAAGTTGTAGATCCTAACTCCAAAATCCTCCCTATTCTGTTGTAAAACACCTCATGCCCCATCTTGAAGTAATTTCATTGCTTTCCTCTTCCAATGTTGGAAGGCCAATTCTGTGCTTCCAAGAGATACAAATCTTTTTCTAGCTAACTTGTTTTAGGATGAAATTATGTGCATTTTACTTTGAACTATGCCTAAATGTCAACAAATCTTCTCTTTCCCTAATAACATACCCTTCACCAAAATGTGTCTATGAATAACACGCTCAACACTGACTTTGCTAGGTAAAACAAGCCTAGAATCTTTAGATCTCCTCTCACTAGACAGGTTCGTCTATTTCTTTTTTCGTGTTGCAAAAGCCCCTTATCACTAGTTACCTTGTGTTCTGCTCTGTCTGTTTTATCTGTGTGGTTTCTGATTTTCCATTCAGACTACAAGCTCCTTAGGTCACAAAGTATTTTTCTGTTCTGCCTCTACAAGCCTCACAGTGTGCTCTCAAACATGACTGATATTCCCAGGTAGTTTAATGCATCAACAGGAATTTTCATAATCAAATGTAGCAAATGTATCTGAATTCCCACTAGAAAGTGAGGGAATAATAGCATTGTAAACCTAATTTTCCAGCTTCTTACTCCCCCTGCTATATCCTGAATGCCCTGACATGCCTGCTTTTTTAAAGGAAAGAAGTTGAGTCACACGGATGAAAGAATACAAGACAGGGAGGCGGCTGAGAACAGTAGAGAAAGCATCAGATAAAACACAATACATTTATTTTATTACACTGGGAGCGTCATTTGGGAGAGGCACTGGATATGGAGATGGAACAGGAAATGATCTGAAATAATACTGTGTACGTTATATTCCTCTTCCCAGAGTGTGTTAGGCATCGTTGTCAGTCCAGGGACAACATTGCACCCTTTCCAAGCCCTGTCTCCCTCCCCCAACTTTTACCACATGTATACTGGTTTGATACCTGTCTGGCACAGCTGGGCTGACAGAAACTCCTAATCTTCAGTTGTACCAGCAAACTGTGCGTGTTCTTGTTTCAGTGAAGAGTATGTTTCTATGGCAGAATAATGCCAGGCTAACTGCACCCACAGGAAGGATGCCTTATCGGACAGCTTACAAGTAAAGCAATCCAAGAATAAACTTGGCCTTCGTTACCACATCCTTGGGGAAAGGTGTGAAGATACAAAATGAATATCCAATTAAGGTAATGATAAGCACTGAAATTTCTGATCTGAAACTCATTAACATAGAATGCTTTATATCATTCTGATGGTGCAAAGAGTTTTTTTAAGTGGATATGAGTTATTTAACTACTGCATTTGCTTTAAATCTTCTGCCTGCACCAGAATGGTGGGAAAAAAAACATGGTTTTAATGAGAAGTCTGCTTAGTTGTTGCAAGAAAAGATAATTGCAGAATGTGGGGGCATTTGCACATGCAAAAGAAAATTCCCTTGCCTTCAGGTGGAATAGCTGAGATAAAACTAATTTTCCTTGGGGAATTTATAGTTTTACTAATACAAGTCTTATCATGTTCTTTTGCCCTTGCTTTGTCTAGAAAGAAACAGAATCATTGCTGTTACTTCTTTTTCATGTAACCTACAAAGAAATATCCTTTCCAAGTGCACTTAAATTATTTTCTTACCTTAGAACTTGTAAACAGTTTGATGGAGAAAATTCCAAACAATCAACACACATAAGAAAATGAAAATAAATATTTTGTTTCATTCTGTTTTATAAAGTATGTATCCCTGAGCAATCTTTCTGTAATTACAGGACAAAGGCTATATAACAAATACTCAGTAATGACATGCTCCCTGCCTTATGAGGTGATGATTATATCTGTATCCATCAAATGGTTGAAAGAGTGATTACAGTCCAACTCATGATTCTTAGATCATAAGGATTCAATTTCAAAGCTGAAGTATTCCATTAATTATCCTATTGTTTGTGGTCAGTTCATGAACTAGATTTGCATTGTTTTAGATCTAATGCTTTAAAGGGAGCTGGATAAAAACTGTGCTGTGAGCCTGTTATTTATTCCCCAAGATGGCAGAACAACCCTATGTCTCAGTTTCTTTTTGATTACATGCAAGACCTGCTGCTTTGGGACAGATTCCTACCCAAATAAAAGAAGTAGAGAAATGAAAAAAAAAACCTCTAAATACTTACATAATTATAGTGCATGTAGTAGTAGGTCTTGTCATGAAAGGGGGAAAAGACAACACTGGGTTTGTGCTACTTATGAAGTGGTGCTTTCGTCAAGCACTAAAATACTATGATTATCTTCATGACTCTTTGTGTTACAAGTACGTGCAGAGTCTCGTGCTTTTTATTCCCACAGTGATATCTGGCACAGGGATAAAGTGTCCACTACGGAGTCCGAGTTCAGGCAAAGGGTTGATAGACAAGATAAGGAAGTAAGATATTGGTGACAGAATAAAAAGGCTTAAAATATTTGTCAAATATAAATGAGTAAGTGCTGAGTATGAAAAAGTCATAGTCCTACATGATATAACTGTCTGCAAAAAACACATAAGTCATACCACTGTAGCAAGAAGTCTTTCTGGTAGTATAGATAATTCTCTTTGAGGATGCTATGAAAAGAGCTCCTCCAGACCTAAGGAATGTCCTCTCTGAAGACGTGTTTTGTCATAGTTATTGCTTTACAGCTTTCTTAACCAACTCAAGCATAGAGAAATCCCCAGACAACTTATAGCCGACCTATCATGATGACAGGATGTCGGAGTTTAGCAGGAAGCAAGCTTACTAACTATGTAAAATCACTAACATAGATCAAACACGGATAGAAAAATCGCTGTCCCTGACTACATACATATATGTTCAACATCTCTGCTATAGACTGATAACATGGCTATGATGTCTATGAAACAGCTTTTGAATCATCACAGTCACGGTAAGACCAGAACTAATTTTGAGTTGCCATTATATGGCAGAGTGTAAACTAGTGGAAGATTAAAAATGTAAACAGAGTAGCTGGTACCATTTCTGTTATTCTCATGGATCATTGTTTTGAGGACACTTATTACAATTAGAATTACAATCTCTAGCTCCTGAGACCAACCACCCAAGATTTCTTTAGTGGAAAGATAGCCATGACACTAACTTATACAGCACCAGAAGAAACCTAAATCAATGGAAATAATCCAATGATTTATCAGGCATTAACTCTTTTCTTACTTTATTTTGAAGACTAAGAGTAATGTTAACCAATTTTTAAATAAAACTAAACAAGGTGTTTTTACCAGAGTTGCCAAAAACTAGAGCTTAACCTGAGCAAAATAATTTTTACTTTTGAGTGATTTTTGGATTTCTATTTATTGTTATATATTTTCCAGAAAAAAAAAGTAAATAACAATACTCAAAACTCAGAAACAACAGGAAGACTTTAACATCCCTGATACTGGGTAACTTTTTCAAAATCACCTTCAATGATTACATTTTTAATTCACTTGACTGCTTTTGGAAATGTTACCTACTGATACTAAAAATCCACTCAAGCCTTCATCTTCAGGGGGCCTCTGTCAAGTTTTTTAGTACTTTAAACATACATTTTCTCTATTTTCCTTTACAGTAGTGAGAGATTATCTAAGCCTGGCCAGGGCTAGTTTTGACAAGAGGTGCCATCCCACTGAAAAGGTGGTGTAAGTAACTATTGTTTACAGCACTGGTCCTGCAGTATTTTTAGACTAAACTAAAACAGAAACAGAAATAGGCAGGGAAGCTTACTTTCCAGAACAGCTCAGTTTTGAAAATTCAGAGCATTTAGGTATTTTGGTGTTCATCTGACTCTAAGTGGCTACCCCCACACGACGTTTAAATAGCATACTTTGACACATGCCTTGAAAGAGTAGATAAATGGGAAGCTATTCAACATATATTATGCATACAACCTTCGTTTCGTAATAGTAATGTTCTAAAATTAAGGCTACATCTGTGCAGAAACATGAGATCATTTCCCAGAGTTTTGTTTTAAATCCTAAATGCAGTATAAGGAGTATGCATGAGTGTGATATCAAAACTACCACAACATTAAAATTATAAATCTGTGAAAGATTAGTGAAGTTAAACTAGTGAAAAAAAGCTGAAACTGAAACACAAATAATAAGAGTGAAATAATATTGCAGTAGCAGAAAGTGCAATTATCCAATTCTGGACTAAGAAAAAAATGGTCATTGTGTTCTTTTGAAGGAAATATAAAACAAATGCACAGACTGAATTTTGGTATAATATAAGCCCCTTATGTACATCCATTATGTGACATAACTCCCTTATGTCCACCAGCCTTGCCTCCATCGAGCCTGACGCACAGCCTCCAAGGACTGTTGAATTTTAAACAAAAAGGATTCAACTGAATCCTTTGATTTCTTTTACTTTTGCATTAATACGTCTTATGTTTTATCCATTTGTAGTATTTTCAGGTATGTGTTTCAACCAGGAAAATCCTGCGGGAGCCAGAGAAAGATCCTTGCTCTGCAGCACAATGAACCAGAAAAGCTGATATGCCTTAAAAAGTATAAACACTTCTCTGAGGTACAAAAACCCAGAGTAATCCTGATCTCCAATGTAACGTTCGCTGCTGCTAGAAATCACTTTAACAGTTTTCATGGTCAATAAGCAGCAAACCTTAAATGGACCCAAGCTCCTCTTTATCCACATCATAAATCTGATCTGATAGCAGATATTAGGAAGAAATAGGTCTATGGGAAAGTCCATGCCATGGCATCCATACGTACTGCTAAAGTGCACAATAAAGAGTTCAGTTGGGAAGGGTTTGTTAACTGCTCAAACATGTCAAAAAGGCCAAACATCTCCCCAAAGCCAACCCTGCTAAGTAGCATTTACATTCTGCATTAACTCCACAAATGCTGTGAAAATTTAATTTTAATTCCATCTTCTCTTGTCTGACTGTTTGAGGTAGACAATAGAGAACTGTTTAGAAGGTACGCTGCAGAAAGCTTTCAGAAACATCCAAATGTTATCACCTGGATTAACACTTTCAAGTTTACCCTTATTTTACCTGAATTTCAGGTTACAGGAAGGGAGAATTAGATCTGCTGGAAATATATTTGCAGTTGTTGTGACCATAAACTTCAGACATCATATAAATGAACTGGCTTTCTACATGGAGTTGTTGATCTGCTTTAGGTCTCTTTGTGGATCTCCTCCTCGTGAATGTGTGGCTTTAACACAATTTATTTTGGAAGTTACTTAAGTTAAACTGAAGAGACAACATTTTAATTGACAAATCAAGTGTCCACATGGGAGTGTTAGATGGGTTGAATTCACATATTTAATTTGATTATGGTAGTTTTTCCAAATGTCCCTAGTAGAGGATCTGTACCGTAATTTCTCCCTATCAAAAATTCTAGTAAATGCTCAAACAATAAGTAGTATGCTGTATGCAATAAAAATAAAAACATGAAAGTTCCCACCGTCAATACACTATTTTGTAACACAGAACAGGACTTAAACAGATCACCTCAATCTTTAGTCAGTCTTTTCTATCCCAAAAGAAAGAAAGTCACACATGTGTCACTTCTCCATGAGCATTTGTTAGTTGGGCCACATTAAGATTAAAATATTATGCCATCAGAAGCCCTGCCTAAGATCAAAGATTCATAGCTATTTTCATATACAAACACACAGGCACATGTATACACACACAGAGGTGGATAGAGCTGTGGTTTGGATAACTTTTTCCATTCAGGATTCAGTTTTTCCTGTTCATCTCAAATCTAGTCAGAGTTTTGTCAGTAAACACTCCAAACCATTTCCGTGTACGCAGCTGTGACCCAGATCTGTTCACCTTTTACATAGCTCTGCTAACCAGGAAGAGTTAGATCTTCAGTTTGTTTTCTCTTAATGTTTTGCAGAATGGAGATGAACATTTATAGAAGTTTTAGATTACATTTTTCAAAACATTATCTCCACTCTAAAAGTTAAATAGATTATCTTGTGATGTTTGTTATTTAAGAATATTCATATACATTCATTCACTGAGCACTTGTTCACAATTTTTCACAAAATATAGGCATTCACTGGAGAGCACTTACCCAGCAGAATATAAAAAGTAAAGTATATTAAGCTCAGAACTAAAAGAAGTCACAATTTTTGTGCCAGTGCTGCAGACATTTTGCTGTCTCCTTGGTTTTCATCAAGGAAAGCAAACATATGGGACATATTACAAAATTGTATGGGAACATATGGTACTGCACTGAAATGGTAAAATATGTGACACAGGGAAATCCATGATCCATTGGGTAGGAATATTTTGGGCCTTTTGGTGCTCAGCAGTCAACTTGTCTTTTCTAGTATGGCAGAATGTTTTGAGTTAAATAAATGACTGCATGTTTTGGCAGCAGTTTTATAGCGACTTGATCAAGCCCCTGAGAGGTACATCATCCTGACTGTAAAGATCTTCTGTACCACCAAGAAGGCAAAAAGGAATATAAATCAAAAGACTGTGTTCTGAAATTTTTATAACTAACGTTTATTTGCTTCAATATAGAGTTATTTGAGCGATCAGGGAAATCTGTTGCTCAGTAGAGAGATTCCACATTTAAGAAAATTTTCTGGATAAGTTTGATTATATTTATAAGCACAACATACAAATACAACGAAAGGATGTATTGTTTGTCTTCCACAGTTTCTGTTTGCATGCACCTAAACAGAAAGAAGAGGACAAATTCTCTTCATCCTGTGACGTTTGTACTTCCAAAAACCTAAAAGCTACACAAGCTTTCTTTTCTTCCCACCAAGTGGAAAAGCCAGTTTCCATATAAGAACAAAAAGTCTTACTACAAAGAAGTTGGGTAGACTTCCCTCAATTTAGAAACTTCTTTTTTTTCAGATGAATGTTAAAGGTATGCATTCATATCAAGTGTTTTCAGCCCCTGTAGGACAACTTTATCAAAACTTATGCATTTAATATCAGGATAATTCCTTTAAGGTAAAAGATTTAACTAAAACCCCTCAATATTTCAGAGAGAAGAAATAAAGTTTGGGCATAAGTCCTCAGATACACTACTTCATTTTACCTCTTCATTTTTATAGAGGTAACCATTGCACTGCACTGTGAGGTTTTTTTTGTACAGATAATCTGTCTACTGTACTTATACGTATCTTTAGCTATCACTCAATAACAGAGAAGATATAGGTTTATTCAATGCTTTGAAGCCTTCTTCAGTATCCCAGACTTCAAAGCCATGTTACTGTACCTTCTCAAGTTGCCTATGGCTAAAGTAAAGATTTTCATTAGATAGCGACAAACACAAACTGTACATCTAATTAGCCCTTCACTCCAGGAATGGGACAGTTACGAGATATATCCTCAACCTAATTAAAACTTACAGACAGAAGAAATTTGGGCCTGTGAAACGGGTAGACAAATTCCAAACTGTAAATCATTTTCTAAATTCAGACCTTTGCAATACTCTGCAGCACCCATTACATCAAAAAACCACCCCACCTCTCTTCATCCCATATAAAGTCCCAAAATTCAGCTGTTTTACTGTTCTGGTTTTCCTTCTTTCTCTTTCTAAAGGAGAGTTAAAAAATCCCGCCTCTCAGCACATGTTTCTTGACATTGAGGGACTGGGAGGAAGCAGATAAGAACCAATGGATGCTGAGGTGAGTAGAGGGAAGAGTGGGGCTGTGAGGCATAAGGATAAAGGAGCTCAACGTAAGTGAATTGTTATCGTAGACAGGACAGCTGATGATGCTGTTTATACATCCTGGAAAGGACCATGCCCAGCATCTTCCCTAACTTCTGGCAGGCACTGCCCATCATGGGGAGAGAGATGGGGACAAAGCAGTGGAGTGAGGTCAGGTTGCTGGAGATTAGAAGCATGGAGGCCGTTGAAGGAGTGAGAGTGTGTCGGAAAAAAAAAGACACCACAAAAGACTTTACCAACTTATCTTACACATGACTGACCCATCTGTGGTTTTGTTTAGCAGGTAATTGGTATCTGAAAACACAGTATCAAAAAAAAAAGATGTCATTTGGCTTGCAAAGTTCAGTATTCACAAATTACAGAACTCCAAACTGCAAGCTGAAAATGCATTTTCACTTAGATTCATCGTAGTTAAGGCATGCAAAAATACAAGCTTTTTGTACAGTTAATGGAGATAGAAAGGCACTTGTAGAAATCAAGCTGCTTCACCTAAAATTAACTTTTAGAAGTGTCTCTCACTTCACTGTAAAGAGAGACAAGTGCTGAACTAAAGCCCCCCCAAAAAAGTGGATAAATTTAGGTTACGATGAATACCAACATTCTGGGTGTGTAATCTGGCACATTGTTAAACTGTGTGTTTAAATATGAATCATTTATAGTATGTTGTTGTTTTACTAACATTAGCAGTGCTATAGTGTTACTATGATAATGCATTCTTTAAAATGGATTATTTTATCCTGAGATCTTGTGTCACCAACACAAGGAGAAAGTTAAAAAATATATGAACCTGAAGCAGCAGAGAGACTTCTGTGCCCTGGATCTGTATGCATGCAATTTGCCAAGTGGCTTGGCATGATTAAGAAAAAAAAGCATTGCTGGAACCTTATCCAAGAGCAGATCCAGTTCAGCAGCAGATACTAGCTTAGTTTAAAGCCACTGGATTAGAACTTGGATGGAAATTTAAACATGTACCTTGGTTTGAAATAAGATGTGATTTAGTAGCTTAGTGGAAACAGACATTGGCTGCTTCAAAGTTCTTTTTGTCTCCCCCTTTCTTAAAGTCTCTCATGTCTCAGATATGCTATTATTACAATAATTATACTGCCAGATGAAATAACAACCTTTTGCCTAAATGATTACCTTTGTCACTGTTCAGTTTTATACAGTAGATTAGCATGACACAAAGACTATATGGCATTTAAGTAATCTACAACGATTTTCATGTGAAGTGCATTGTCTGTGTAGTGCTTCAAAAGTTTCAATATTTCTTTTAAATTGTTAAGCATATAGTGCCCTCCTACAAGTAGCAGCTTTTATGTAAAAATTAACCCCTTTCTGTGATTTTTTTTCTCCTAAGAAGCAAGTCCAAGAAAAAGTGGAGGAAAAAAGATATCTTTGTTTCAAAAAAAGATATCAAAACTAGTGTTTTGAAATGAAATCTTTCATATTTTAGAAAGTTTTCACAAAAAAATACTCAGAGCCAACAAAGAATTCAAATTTCCCATGTTCAGTATCTGAGTCAGCTAGAAGTGAAAAAAAAGCATGACAAAAGATTGCAGGAACAATGAGGAAATTATTGCTTGTTGTTGAATAGAAGCATTACATGTTAGGGTGGGGAGTGTTTTTTTGTTTTCCCCATCTCCTCTGAAAAGAAATAATCTATATGTCTAGCAAGTTTGGAGAAGTTAGACATTTTTAAATATTAGGTTGGTTTTTTTCTGTTAATGCTACAGGAGAATATTGTGAATGATTTTAATGAGCCAGCCTGGCATAAGTAAAATGAAATTAAGTTTGGGACTGATATGAATCTGTTTATTTGGACTGGTCCATTTCAAACCTTGGTCACGTCCAGAATAATTTAGCTGTCTATTGTCAAATTGGCTAAAGTCCCTTGGGAAAGGACTGTCCTCTTCTTATTTGCGGCTATAGTGACAAGATGCACAAGTTCCCTGAACTTTAAATCTTGATGGTCTGAACATGTATTTAAGCCTCTCTATGGGCTCACAAAGCATTGTATAAGCATGAATGAAGAGCAATGATATCATTCCTTTTTCTGTGTGATTCATGAAGACCCATTGGGAAAAAGGCAGCCTAAGGTTAATTATGTCAAAAAAAGAGAATGAAAACATGAGACGAGCCCTGTACTCTAGCCAAGCTAAAAAAGGCTTGAAGAGGGTAACACTCTTTGTGTTCACAGCTCCTATAGTCATTTCTGTTGGCATTGCATGTCAAGCATTGACTACTTCTTGAGACAGGAACACTGTCTTGCATAGATAAGAATTTATAATTATTTGCAGGGATTCATCTTACACAACTTCTGCTATTGAACAGGTACAGTTAACATCTAAGCTAGTCATCTAGACTCCTCAACAACCAACATGGAGAGATGGATGCCTACAGAAAATGATTCACCATAGACACAGGCCAGGACAAGTTTTTCTCTGGAGATGGCCATTCCACTCCAGTGACTATTACTTAACTAGTTCATCTTTCTGCTTAATTATTAAATAGCTAAAATTAAGTGAGATGAATCCCACGCAGTGATGCTGTCTGAACTAGACTAAATTTCCTTAGGACAGGTCTGAGCAATGCAATGACTCTGTTTTGCCTTATTTGGCAGTTGTAGCACAAACATATAGACCAAAGCCAATTGAAACTTATCTTGCAGAAGTAACGATACCAACAAAGATATACTGGGATAGATGTTAGTACCAACTGCAAATGACATGTGGCACCCTTGATGCCCAGAGGGCTTATGCTCAGGTTTATGCTGCAATCACATCTTTGCTTCACTGTGTAAACAAACAGTAACTCTAGATATACAAAGCAATTACAATTTAGCATTTCTATACTAAGCCAACCAAAACATCAAAAAGAACATCAAAAGAGAATTAAGGTGGTAAAGTTTCAACTGAGTTCAACATTTTACCTTGAGTTACCTGTGATCTTACTCAAGGCAGGGAGCAGTTTGTCTTGGGATAGTTACTGTTGCCTGCTTTATTGGTCTGCCCTCCCCTGTTTCAGTCACATTTCAAGCAGCAACTCCTGAATTGTGATGAATTTTAGCCCAGAATCCTGTTTTATTTTAAAAAATTGCACCGTACCTTGTCTTTCCAAGTAGCTGGGATCATGGGATGACAGAATAGACAGTGGCAGGAAAAACCCCTTCCACGACAAAGCCAGTTTCTGTTTCTGGATCAGAAATCCTAATGAAGGAGTCAGAGGGAAAAGACACTGTAGAGCCACGTCCATATATAATTCCAATACATTTTCTGGAATACAGTTGCACAGTAATTCACAGAGTTTAGAAAATTTAAGTTACACTGAGAACTGCTTTCATTCAGCCACCAGAAATCTATCAGATGTGTTTTAGGGGAGATTTCCTGCTTCTGCTGTTCCACATGTGAAAGACCCTGACCTGAACTTTTTTGTCACACTAGCAAGTACTGCTGCTACTCAGGCAGATCAGCTATTTTGCTGATTTCTTCTTTTTATTAATCAAAACAAACCAAACTCAAAGTAGTTTGCTCCAAGCTAAAACACTCAACTCATTATTCAAAGAATTTCTGAAAAATAAGTGCCATTTAACTGACCAGATAGAAATTACCTTCTTACTGCAGCAGGTGAGGGCAGCTTTGTGAAAGACAGATATATAATTTTGGCAAGTAATACCAATACCTTGGAAATGAAAACAAAAATATCAAGACAATCTGCACTGAGCATAAGCCTATGATGATGAATGGAGATACATAAATGTGCAGACTTACATCAGCTGAGAATCTGGTCCTCTGTTAGCATTGTTTGTACAAATAAAAGGTTATGAGTAGACTGCCAAATTATCATATAATCTTCTGCTAGCTGTTGACCCACTCTGTCTGGGCAAACCAGCAGCTTCCATTCACTTCACAGATTTTCACAAGAGCTATTCAGAAAAACAGCATCTGTACTTTCTCCAGGGAAACCTAGGACACATCTCACCCAAAACTACATGTACCAGGGAAGTTGGACCACCAAGTCACAAGTGAAACTCTACCAACATCCCTAATCAGGGAGAAATGCTTTTAGGAGTTGTGCTTTCAGAAGTAAATTCTTGCAGATGCTTCTCTTTTGCCCTGCCTCACGTGTTGTTAAAGCAATAACTTATCCTTAATTATCTTGGATGAACTTTTCAACACCAGCCTTTTTTTGCTTCTTGTGTGCTTTGCAGATGCTCCCCTCTGTGTGTAACAGCATGAAAAATTACCAAGAGGAACATGTATAGACATATGCTCAGAAGCTATCGCTATAGTTCCTTATATTTTTCACTCATCTCAGACTTCTGAACACTTATTTAAGCTGAATTCCTAGAAAAAAAATCATATATATTGCAAAGAGTTCTTTAATGCCAAGACATTCTTTTCCTCAGCCAATTATTTTTTTTCACAAATGGCAGCGTGAGTAGCTTCTGGTATAATCACACTCTTCTTAATTATTGAATCATCCATACCCTTCCAAATACATTCTGAATTGTCATCCTTCTTGTCAGAGACAAGAACGATTCCTTGAACACAAGAGCACTGAAATTTACTGTTGCTAATTTATTTTCACAGCAATATATTTCCTCTCTGTGTTAACAAAACTGTTTGAAAAAGACTTAGGCAGGAAGTAAGAATATGATATGTTTTAGATTAACTTCTGCCTAAGGGAAAAACTGGCTTAAGATATAAGTTGATGGAGCAGCTTTGATTTTGGCAGTGGAAGGGTGGTTTTGATGATATTTCCCCAAATAACTCTAACTGAGGCCTTAAAGAGATCTTAATTTTTATGAGTCTAAATTAATTGGCCAGTGTTGTGGCCAGGCTATAAAATTAAAACTAAAGGAAAAAATCCCTCTAAGCACTCCCATAAGCCTTATGGTCACAGGCAATAAGGCTTCACAGGCGGCACCTGACACTTATAATGTTTCAGGCATTCAGTACTGACAGTTTTTAATTGCCAGTTAAACTTATTCTGATTGCATACTAACACATGGTGTAAACAAACAAAAGGGATGTGGAAATCCAACAGCTGAAAATCAGTTAATGACTAGAAGAATTTTTTCTCGTTTTAATACTGCAAACCTTTTGGATCCTGAGGAAGACACTTTCTAAAATCAGATGTTTTAAATATCTAAAATGGCTGACTAAGTTTATCTTTTTATTGAAGTCTAAACATTTTCTGATACTTATAGGAAAGAGTGAAGTAGGGTTTTTTTTTGTTTTGGTATTTTTTTGTCTTTGTAACTATTGTGTTAGCAAATGAGAATTTACTTTGGTTAGCTTTGGTATGAATCTACTTTTTTCCTCTTGCTGAAAGGGATACATATACACCCTCATTTTTTCTGTGAATGGCACTGTCCCAACACCAGCTGGGGCAGCCAAGGCAATGAGTTAGGCACGAATGTCAGCGCAATCATTTTGTCCTTCTGAGATGGGCTTCTGACATCGATTCATTAATCAGACTCATTATATCGGATAAAGCTACAATGATTTACAGAGCAAGACATTTAAATTTCCTCATGTTCCCATAAAACACAGCCATTGGTCTTGAGCTAACTCCAGAGACACAGAAATAGAGATGCAAAAAATGACATTGCCGGTCCACAGTCTTACCAAATATGTCAGTTATAACTTAATCGTAAGTGGTTGGATATATGTTTGGATATGTCTTCCTTTCATCTTTGTTATTGATATTTTCTTTCCATTTTTACTTTTCATCTTCTATTAAAACACAACATAGGAAATTAGATTAAAAGAGGGAAAATTATATTAAACAAAAGGAAATTAAATTAAGCAAAATTGTTGCAAGGCTGCGAAAGGTTTGACTGAAACCAGTCTTTGGAAATTAAAGTCTTCAGACATCATCTGGTACAGTTCTCAAGTGGCTACCATGATGTTCAGAAAAGGCTATTCTTCCTCTGGTAACCAAAGGCAATCTTGGATTCTGATCTGCATTTCTGTTCTGGCTCTCTGTTTCAAACTCAATGCAAGTAAAATACTGGATATCACCACAATCTGAGTCTTCTTGGTCTTTATAGCATTGGTTATTCTGACCATTGTCACATAAGCAGTTAACTGTTCCATTGTACCTGACAGGAATTTCCTTCTTGCCGTTATGAGAGTCAAGTCAAGAAAGAAAGTAAAACAATAATGATTTTTAAAAAGCAAATAGAGATTCCGAAGGAGGCCCTGACCTGATAGCAGTTTATGACTTGGAAGTTGCGGGGCTACATTGTTCTAATTTTTCATAATCTTTCCCTAAGCATCCACCACTGGCCTTTAGCTCAATTCCCAGGAGAAGGAGGGACTAGAATTTTCCTGACAGTAAAAACCGTCTGCATGCTTGAGGGTGGGAAGAGAAGGACATAGATGTAGAAATCCAAACGAATGATGGCAGGACACTGTCTCTACGGATATTGCCAGCTGCTGGGCTTAGAGAAAAGAGGACACAAGGAAGAGAATGTAGGGCTGATGGTCATTAGAGGTTACTGTCCTCCCCTCACTTCTCCCAGAGTTTCTATGGCATGCTTTCCCACCACTAATGAAACCTAATTTAAAATTCTCTGCGGGCAGAGAAGACTAGTTATTTGTTTACTGTTTGTAATCAGACCTTTTGAAAGGATTGCTTTTTAAAAAAAGAACAAAACCAAAAAGAAGCACAGCAGAGTTGGGAAAGCTAACAAGAATTCCAAAAGATATCATCTGTTAGAAATCTTAGGATTGAAAAGCATTAATGTCATCAAATCTACTTTCCGGGTAACAAAATCAGTAGAAATTCACAGAACGTGGCACATAGAATTAGCTCATTCTCACAGCTGGGTTGGAGCATTTTCTTTTTCTGAGACGCACCCAGTTTATTTGAAACACTCACGTGTACAAGAATAGCCTTGTAGCTTCTGTGGAATGTAGACATGGTCACAAAGGAATATAAGCAGTTTGAAGAAACACAAAGTGTTGCTCTACCCCAACCTCTAGAAAAGAGAGATCCGATGTTGCCATGGGTATTGAGTTTACACTTCCCTTAATTCCTTATAATGGGTAGATGGAAAGAAAGAGGGGCTGAGGAAGAAAGGAAAGAAGTGGAAAGAAGGAAGAGGAAGCAAGGAAAATGAGAAATTAGGTGTTAAAAAGGGATAAAACACTCAAGGTGCTATTGAAAATGCAGAGCTGTCCTTTTTCAGCATTCATTTATTTACAAAAATCAGTATGTGAAAAGCAGTTACAAGGTTCGAAACAGACACTTAGAACTTGCAAATTCCATTCAGGCAAGGTACAGTTTTTGTCTTTCTCATCCTTTCAGTAACGCAGAGTTCTAAATTGTGCAACTGAGTATGACAAAATTTGTAAACCTATGACTTAAAACCAAAACAATTTATGGTTGCTATATTTTACTCTCCATGAACTAAGTTAAAGAGTATGTTAATATTTCAGTGGAAAACACTGTTATTCTTTCATAAAATAGCTCAAAACCAGATATGATTGGACTTTCATGAATCAAATGTTCAAAAAGTTTCACCTTGCAAATGAGTTTTAAACCATAAAAAATTGCAATGCATTTTCTGGTCTAACATCTACCTGCTTCGTTTGTTTACAAGATGGGAAACGGGGAGTTGTTGTTCCATCTTAGTAGTTGAGAGAATGATCAGATAGCCTAGTCCATAAGAAAAATCTTGTAATAATACCGCTAGTTTCTCATAACATGATAAATATGGTACCAATCAGAAGGACTTTCTGAACCTTACCTTTTTTATTTCAATTAAAGGAAGGGAAAAGCAAAAAGAAAAAAAGAAATCTGTTGAATAATACAATTTTTCTCCAAATGATTTTTCCACGTTTCCTGCCAAAATAAACATATGGTACACGTTACCCTGTCGGGTCTACATTAATTCATCAGCTGTGGGATCTGCAAGGATTCACTTGCCAAAACCTGTTACACTAAATCCCAGTGTTTTTAAATTGTAACACCAAACATCCTTTTAGGTTTGCAAGGGGTTTTAAGTGCAACTTCCATACATAGATAGCATTTCTAAAATTACCCTCCACTCATCTTTAAAGTTCTGTCAAGGGGTGGCATAACCAGCCTGTCACAATTTGATTTTCAATTCCTTTCCTACCTAGTTGTACAAGATTTAAAATAGTGTCACTGTCATCTGGAACACAGAAGGCAACGATATGCTAAACTGGTTTGCTTTGCTTCTGATAGGGAGCTGTGCAAGCAGTCCAGGCACCAGCTGTGCCTTGGCATTGCAGTGTTCCGAGATTTCATTGCTTTCTATGGAAAAAGGAGATCTTGTCATAGTCTCCTAGCATGCAAATGGAATTTTTGGCACTTTTTAAACATACCTTCATGTTTTTGAGGGTCCTTGATGGTGTCATCCAACTCATATTTTCTATACAAGTTAAACTCCTTATGGGAACCTTCAGCATGTCGCTCTAAAAGATGCAATGGGACATTAAAGAGGAACTCATGGGTTGTCTGCAGATTCAAAAGTTTTAGTGTTTGCACACACACATTGCGAGAACGGTTTGTGGCAAATATCTGGGGAAAAAATGGTTCCCTTTTTGCCCTTGAACCAGAACAGTCATCTATATTTTCCCACATACCTAGTAAATCTTTAGTAGATATATTAAACAAAAAAAATCTTAGCCTGATTGTTAGAAACTGGAGATTAAAGCACTCTCCTTCCACTCTGTGGTAAATTAAGACTACACAAGAATTGATTTTCTGTCATAACAGCATAGCTTGATGGGCCAGAATGCCCAAAATGAAGTAAAAAAAAAAAAAAAAAAAAAAACCAACAAACAGAAGAACAAGAAAAGCAAGTGCAGGACACTGAGACCAGCTGGAGCAGAGCAGAGTTAGAGCATGAGAGAAGGAAGCCAGGAAAAAAAAGCAGTAAAGTCTGAGGTGGGCAGGCTTGACTGTGCAGGAGGAGGAGCAGGAAAGGACAAAGGTATAATCGCACTTCTTCTCTGGCTCCTTCATCACCCCATCTCCCAATTAGAAGCTGCTGCCTGCACACTGGCACCAGCAGAGCACTGCAGTCTGGCAGCCCTCTACATGCACGCTGACCACGACCCACTTCTGGTTTTCCTTACACCCATTTGTAGGGGAAGCTGGGGAAAAAATGTGTAGAAATTCCTGCAAATGAAGATTACTGGTCTGTCCAGAGTTCTTTCACTAGGAGAAAGGAAGTTGACACATGTAGCCTAAAATAATTGCAGTAGTGCAAGTCACTACAATTTAAATTAAATTACTACTTAGAATTTAAAATTACCAAATATGCCAAGATTTTTCCAAGCAGATTTTCTTTGCCTAGTTTTCCTAAAGCAAAAGACTGATTGACCAATGCATTGCAGAGTAAAGTGGTTTGATCTATAGAATCACAGAATCACAGAACCACAAGGTTGGAAAGGACCCATTGGATCATCGAGTCCAACCATTCCTAGCACTCCCTAAACCATGTCCCTCAGGACTTCATCCACCCGTTCATTAAACACCTCCAGGGAAGGCGACTCCACCACCTCCCTGGGCAGCCTGTTCCAGTACCCAACGACTCTTACTGTGAAGAATTTTTTTCTGATATCCAACCTGAACCTCCCCTGACGGAGCTTCAGGCCATTCCCTCTTGTCCTGTCCCCTGTCACTTGGGAGAAGAGGCCAGCTCCCTCCTCTCCACAACCTCCTTTCAGGTAGTTGTAGAGAGTAATAAGGTCTCCCCTCAGCCTCCTCTTCTCCAGGCTAAACAACCCCAGCTCTCTCAGCCGCTCCTCATAAGACTTGTTCTCCAGCCCCTTCACCAGCTTTGTTGCTCTTCTCTGGACACGCTCCAGAGCCTCTATAGGCTAATTGCAGCTTTCTTCAGGGTGCTTTGAATAATCATTAATGCTTCAAATGCTTCAATAAAGCCCACAGTAAAGGAAGTGGTTGAGGAACCCTACTGACCCCATTGACTTAGGTTATTACAGCAGGTGGGGTGGATAAGAAGAAAATGAGGAACCTGCAGTGCCCCAAAGGAAGATTATTCTCATTCAGGCTATCCAGCCAACACATTTCAACATTTCCTAGTGTTAATCTTTTCCCCTCTCCCTTCTTCACTCTGAGAATTCATTTTGTAGCTAGGACTATTCTAATAAATATGCATATAAAGAGCACCGAGACACATTTTATTACTTTATTAAAGCCATTTTGAATATCTGTCAAATATTATTTTACCTTTGAGTAATGCACCGAAATTATTAACCAGCGTTTCTGAACCATGTCTGCATGCTATTAATTTACTCAGATTCCTTCTGAACAACAGATCATATTAACTCACTATATTTTCCCCTGGAAGACATTGGTTTCATGTTATTAAAATCATAAGTAAGGGAGCCCTAATGGTGTAGTAGAATGGTGTAAGTATTACATGGTCTACTACCTGTAGCAATTTTTCCATAGTCTTTTTAGATAGAAGCGACCTAAATTATTTCTCTTATCTTCCAACTCGGGAAAGAAGTCTGCAATAGACTATATTTTTCCTCATTATGACTGTGAAACTGAGGCAAGAGAAAAGAATTGAACATCCCTTGTGTGCAATTAAGTAAACAATAAGAAATAAACAGTTCTTGTCTCCTTGCATCTTCTAGTTTCAATAGGAGTAGCTATGAGACGTACACAGCAAGAGTCATAACTCTCAGGGACTTGTACATAATGTGCTTCAGATGCTGCCTCTGGATAGAGTGTGAATAGGTCTTTGAACTTCATCCAGGTGATGTATATTCGTGTGAGATTTCTATTTGTGCCATAAATACTTGTTCTTGAAAAATGACCACAGTTTTACATACAGTAAGATCGGACTTTATTAATCTGAGCTGGTGCTCTGCAAACTACTTTGATCCCTGAAAAGTTCAGTATGTCTTAGGGAAGCTCCCTTCCCTTCACTCAAACAATTATCCTCATTGGTGACATTCGTCCCTGAAGCATCAGAGATGTTCCTATAATGACATATAATATTTCACAGCAAATTAATGACAAGAAAGGAACAATTGTTCATTTTAATTCATGTCCTTCCACATTAACTTCTCAATAAGATCACACTGGAGGAAGAACAGACTTTCTACTTTCTGCTCTTCGTTTTAACTGTTACTGTTTGGGAAGAAAAAACCAGCCTGATTCCTGATCCAACTCATCTACACATCTTCCACCTGCAGCAGGAGTTCGAGACTGTGTACCTGCTGAATAAGAATTTTTTTTCTGTTTGTTTTCATTCATGTTAGGTCGTCTTCTCATACTGAAAGTTTACAGGTTAACTAAATGGAAAATGGAAAAGTCCTTCAAAAGGCTATTTTATCCTCTATTTCCTAAAATATCCTTTATTCTGTTTGCAATTCTTGTATTTATTTACAAAATCCTTTTCTGTAAGTGACACAATGGACTATGAAAAAATACAAAGTGGTGCAATGTTCGGAAATTTTAATAGACACAGAAAAATGCAGACTGGAAAGATGTGCTGAGAACAGAGAAGGACACAGGCATTACATGGAATTCTGGATAGTAAAATGGAGAGACTCTTCAGCGCATCTCCAATTTTGGATAGCATACAGTCACAGAGGGTAACATCCTGGCTACATCTCAGCCGGTGGCATGACTCCCATTAACGTCAATGGGGTCATGATTTCATCTCCAATACACGAAACACCCCGCCAGCCCTTCTGTGCTCCTGGGGAGAAGAGAGACGCTGCACCACGTTATACCTATTGCCTCTAAGTGACACACAGCTGTGACATACAAGGTCAGTCCAACCTTTTGAAATTTTTTGCCCTGCTTTTTGCAGGGCAAAAAGTTGATTTGATTTTGATTCATGTGGAAATCTGTGCTGTAACACAGTTTCCAAAGCCTGTATGTGTTGCCGGCTAACCACAGAAGAAGCAGCTTCCAGCACTCCCTCTGACATTTAAGAGGAGAGTCAGGCCAGCCCTGTTTGGTTTTCAAAATCCCAGTCTTCACATAAAAGTTGTTTGGAGGGAAGGAGAGGAACACTTGAGTGCTGCAAGCACAACCAGTTTCTCAATAAGTTGTTCTGGTCCCTGCACTCAGCCAAGACAGAAAACTGTTAAATTTTGAACTCCACCACAGACACACAAAAACTTCGCTGGTTCAGAGAAAATAGCAAACTATGCTTGTGCTTCAGAAATTAAGCCAAACTTTTTGTCCTGCCTCTAAATAGAACATAATTTTATTTCATAGCCCCCGTTTTACACTTTTATGTTTTCCTCCTGGACTCATGCTACTTTGTGAATTGAGCACTTTGCTCCTGTGTAAGGCCAAGTATGCTTTATTACTCATGGTTTCTCTTCATTGTTGACAAAATTCATCCTACTTCATGGTGCTCTTTGAGATGGTAATATTTGGTTCAGGAACGAGAGACTCTTCCCGAGATCATAAGGGACCAGTAAAGTTCCATGTGCTGTCAGGGAAAAAGACCATCTGGGCTTGTGGACAAAGCTTAGGGATGAGACCTTGCCTTGGGCAGCCCAGGGGCTCCCCAGTGGTGCTTGCAGCATGTGGGTTAGTGAGAATACTGATCTGGGTCCATGTGATCGTGTGCCCAGTCAAGAAGAGCCAGCCATTGTAATATCTTTGAGATGATCTTAAATGTTTCCTACTTACCAGCTTCTGCAATGTCCTTGCAACCTTCTACCTGCAAGTGGAACTTATTCATCTAGTATTTGGCATATGCTATAACTTAATGGTATTTGATAATGCTTCAAAAAAAAGTCCTAGAAATGTTGTACTTTAATGCCACAACTTCCATGAATGACTATAGTAAAGAACGTGAGCAAAGTAGCTTTGAGATGTCTGTTCTGTGCTATCAGCAAAACATAAAAAAAAATAAAACTGCAGTTAACCAAGTAGAACATTTTCTTCCAGATGGTACTGAGTGAAGGAAGCAACACCTGCTCTTTAGGAGGTTCAACCAAGTACTGTTCTGTAAGCTAGTATTTAGCTGTTATGGGGAAGTTGCAGCTAGTCATGACTTCTGATTCAGTTCTTCTTATAATTGCATTTTTTTCCCTTCCACAGATAAGAACTGAAGGCTGCCCACTCTTGTCCTGTGAAAGAGAAGGTGAAGGAATAGACATGGATAGGCAGCTGGAAACAATACAATGTTAAAGGGTCAGCCTTGCTACTGCCATTGCTGCCATATTTAATGGGAAGGATAGAGATAGCAACTATGGGTTTGGGGGGGGTTGTACTGTATTTGTCTGTTGTGTTAGAGAAGTTGAGATCTCCACAGCTGGGATCCCACTGGAGTCCACAGCCTCAGGGGCTGGCATCAGGATGGAGCCACAGCTCAACACACATTAGCAGCTGGGATCAACTGCCCCTTTCCTTCCTGCCCTAACCAGACCTGTTAGTCATCCACAGCTAGTAAATGCCTTGTAAGAAAAGAAGAACAAAGAGGACAACTACTGAGAAATGCGAGGGCTGAAGACTCAAACATGGGTCCAAGGGCTACAGAGGGGACAATCAAGCACATCCTGAACTACATCTGTTGTGCCTAGAAGAGAACTGAAGACATGAGAAGGGACTCTTGACTGCTAGGATCCCTGCCAGTGGTGTGGACGACTAACATGCTGTCCTCCTGGTCCCAGGAGGAGCAGGAAGGGGAGGGCAGGGCCAGTGCCCATTGGATGTACACACACTCTATGGTCTCACCCTGCCCACAGATGGGATGAAAGCCCATGGACATGTCTGTGGTCACTGTTCCATGGAGGGTTCTCAAGCTGCAGGGTAGGTAGAAGCTAGCACACGTGGGCTGTGCACCACCTATGGGTAGTAAGAAGTCTCAAAATGAGGACAGAGCATGATACAAAAGTTTCCTACAAGCAGAACTAAAGATGCAGGTCTGAGCTGCAGTTTTTGCCAGGTACAGTGAGATGCATGGCATCCGTGACCACTGCTGCTGCCAGGGAAAAGACAGTGCCACCATTTTAGCAGCAAACAGCATGTTATGGTCTGCAGCCAACTCCTAACAGGAGGCAGCAAGTCTGTCTACACCAGAGTATAGACAAAACAGGAACATGATCATGGCTGTTTCGGCTTCTTTGGTCCAGGAAATTTTGCCCCCCTCTGTGCCCCAAGGAGATTTACTGTTTTGCTTCACACTAGAGCCCGAGTCTATGTATGATTTACCTCACTTTTCCCACCTAGAAACCTGGAAGTAGGCCAAGAAACGCCTCAGGATTCTTCCACACAGAGAAAACAGCACAGATGCATTGAGAAAAAAATGGCTGAGCGAATTTCTTTAAAAACAAAGATGTAACACACCCAGATCTTTGCTTCAATGAAAAAACGAACAGGTTTGCTTATCAGTTAGACATTATAAACTAAAAAGAGAATAGATTTACTCTGTCTAGGTTTAATATCAATGACCTTTCAACCTGAGCTGATTAGTATAGCCCACTTGGCCCGTTACTGAATTAGAAGCCTTTCAAGGAAAGGATCAAAGTACAAATGCACAATATCATATGGTGTGCTGAAGGATTTACCACTATTCTCAGTATGCCTTTCTCAAAGGCAAGTATCCCCTTTTACAATATATGGAGGCTTAC
Organism: Cuculus canorus; assembly: GCF_017976375.1. NCBI lineage: Eukaryota > Metazoa > Chordata > Aves > Cuculiformes > Cuculidae > Cuculus > Cuculus canorus. The sequence goes on from NC_071403.1 coordinate 37,611,845, forward strand.
TGGTTGAATTATAGGACAAGGTACTGGTTTGAGTTAACACGCATTTGGCAACAGTACAATTCCATTCATTTCTATAAAATAAATCTGGTTAGTGAAATGTACTGACATGAGGTTATGTTGTATATCTTGATTTAATAAATGTAGATGTTAAGAATATTTTCACAGTCATATGTTGTTAGATACCACCTGCCCTGGGAGTATGAAAATTAACAAGATCAGTAGTACCTGACTGAACTAAGTTGCCTACAGCCAGAATACTTATATTTGAAGTTTTTATTGGTATAAAGTCAGGACACTACCATCAGGAGAAAACGTGTCTTACAGTTCAACCAGATTAAGTCTGTAAATCATAGCTTTGTTCCTTATCCTGTAACAGAACCGGTGTGTTACCATGAACCGTGACTTAGTAATTTTTTTGTGATAGATACAAATGGCTTTAGTTCATTATTGTTTGTTTATGATTTCTTATTGATACTTAAAATAAGCTAACTGATATTGACCAGCGCCATAGGCAAGTCTATTAAAAATGATAAGTTTTGCGTAACACTGCTGAACATAGCTGAAGATTCCAATGTCCCTGAATAAAACACAGATCTGTTCCTTATAGAGCAGATTCAGAATTCACTAAAACAGAAAATTGCTTAATGTCTAACCCAGCTGAATTCTGAGAAGTCATATGAAACAAAAGAAACCTTTAAAACACAAATTCTCTAATCATAGTACAAGAATTGGTAAAATATGGAATGTTTGCTGTAGTCTGTTGACAATTCACCTAAAACTCCATCCAAATCTCTTTCACTTTAGCTACCACAGGGTCATGCTAGCAATGCTCTTTCTTGCTATTCTGTTTCATAAAGGCAGAAGATACCAAAATATAAAAGACATAACCTCTTTAATAACATATTTCTTTGCAGACACATCAGCCACATCAATGCTATACAACCATGATCATGAAGGAAAGAGATGCAGGACCTTTCCCTTGTTAAATTGAGATTAACACAACGTCAGAGCTGCAGACTACTACTAGATACTGCCTGGAGTTCACCAGATAAAAGATAATTTATATTGTGAACAAAAAATACACTTCCAACTTTATTACTTGAATGAAATTACTTTTTGTGAAGGTAGATTACAAACTTATCTTCAAGCAAAAACACCACCAGGTCTAGAACATGAGCTCTCAACACAAAATATCTGTATGTTTTACTGAACATTGTTGTGCAAGAGTTATTCACGTTAAATTACTTCAAATTTTTTCAGCAAGAGTTATTCACACTAAATTACTTCAATTTTTTTCAACTATTTTATGTGTTACTTGTCCACAACTTCTGTCAATCAATTATCTGCTTGGTATTTGTTTTATAAATGTTTTATCCTTCTAATTCAGCCTGAATTTTAAATACTGAGGTGACTGATGTCCATACAGAATGTGTACTATTAAATTCAAAGTCATATATTGTGTGTTTCTGTTGCACATTTTTTTATCAGCAATGCTTTTAATAACAAAAGAGCTGTGGATAATCTGGAACACAATAATATTAAAATTTGCATCAATCAGTAATGACTGTTTTCAAAATAGTCAAATGTTCTACTGCATATAGTTATTACAAACTGAAACTGATGTAGGAGAATCATTAAAATGAGCATATTCAAATAGCATGTTGGCTTTCATTTGCTAATTTCCAAAACTGAATATGACTTTTGTGAAAGATGCCATTTTTTTAATTGCTTTCAATGACACTTTTTCTTAACAAGAAACAGAGCAGAGACCATGAGATCATGTTATACACTAAATGACTAAGAAATGACCCCATATTTCACACACAGTCCTACTAATTTCTATATTTTTTTTAGAAAGAGCAACCCTAAAGCTACTGAAATTAGTCAGAATTTAAAAAAATAACATTGGAGCTCATTTCAGACTCTAAATATTTGCGGTAAGAAAATTTGGGGGGAAAAGAAAAACAAAAAAACAGGAAGCAGATAAGCTTTCCTGTTTGGTGTAGAGAAAACGTACTGCAAGATATAATTTCTTTAAACTGCTCTTCAACTGCATGTTTCTGAAATAAGTATTTAGTGAAACATAATCCCTTTTGCAAAATCTTCAAGCTTATTGTTGAAATCAGCTATGAATTTCGGTCTTCCTTCTTGACAGAGGAAGAAATATGTACTTCTTTACAAGACAGAAATTTTACTGTCTTGGCTTGTCAAACCTTTTCTTCCACAATAATAGATAAATTCCTCATTAATATTTTTAAAACACATCTTTGGTTATCAGGCAGAGTAATCTCACCAAATAATAACACTTTGCTACTACAAGGCTATAAACCATTGCAGATAAAGTCCAGATAATGTGTATTTTATACGTACATTTGCAACACTTGCTAGACAATCATATACTCCTAAGGAAATCTTTAATTTATCTCAAAGAATAAATTAATTTTAACCTGTGCTTTTTTTAAGCTAGGCATGCTACATGCTATCTCATTAACTGGGTTAGTACATTCTGTAGGTCTGATAAAAAATGGGCGTTGGAGTCTAATAGGACAAGAAAGAGGTGCAATGGTTCATGCAGATAATCCACATCTCCTTGTTCCCCAGCTAGGTCTTCTAGAGTCCAAGAAGAACTAGCCAGTAGACTTCAGCAGAGTCTGCACCGTGTGGCTTGGGACTCATAAGCAAAGATGGTTCAAATCAAAGCAGGACTTAGACCACAATGGTCTTTCCCCATTGAGGAACCTACCAACATTATGAGATCACATTTAAACTCTCCCTGCCAGGGACTGATGTGATCCTTAAAAATTAGTGTAAACACATCTAAAACTGAGATGCACAATGCTATGACCAGACAGATCTCCTATTCCAAGTTTACTGTACTTTCATGGAAAGCATTTAGTCTGAAGGTCTGATGTTCTAGCAAAGTGCCCTGACCACTGCAGTACCATCTTGTAGGTGGTAGCAACATCAAGTCTCCCTTCTTCATCTGAGTGAAATCTCCATCTCCAAACAGATGAGTCAATTCTAACTTCCCCAGGGATTTGGTGGAGTCTCCACTACTGAAGGTTTTCAAGATGAAGTGGGACAGGGTGCTGGATAATCTTATCTAGGCTTCCTTTTCCATAAAAGGTGGGACCAGATGTTCTTTGAGATCCTTCCCAGCTGGGCTGTTCTTTGATTCTGTAAACTGTCTTATTTCCAGTAGGTGCCCGACTCAGGATTACAAATCATTACCTAAATACGCCAAAGAGAACATCCCTATTGATTAGTTGAAGCAATTTGCTGCCTGTAATGAATCTCATTGTTAAGGCATATTCAGGGACTACAACACGATTCTGTCTAAGATGCAGTCCAACATACAAGAAGATCCTTAGACTTCCATGTGTCACTGCAGGTGAAGGACAAGTTGCTGTGTCAATGTACAGAGATAAGTGATCATGAGACATGAACTTTATTTTCAATAACCTAAGCCTCAGATCATTACCTGCTATTCCCTTGACAAGTTTTTGGCTGTCACCAAACTTGCAGCCCCTTACTTGCAGGGCCTTCTCTCTGCTTCTACATCCAGGTTCCTACATCTAGCTGCATTCAAATGTATTATTCAACGTATTGTTCAAATTAGGCCACATGAGCCAGATGACTCTGTGGAAAAACCAACAGCCTGTAGCCAAACACAATATTACATCAGAAATTACATCACATGTTTTTAAAAGACCAGGGGGATTTGCAGGTGAGAGGAGAGGGGATGTAGGCAGGACTTGGGGGAATTGCTGCCGTTTACTGTTATTCATTCTCTTACCATTCCTTCAGCTTTTACTGGAAGGATCGTAGACCAGCCTGCTTAGTTAGCAGGACAAGCGTACTAGCTAGTCTGTAGCTATGCAGAAGACAGCGGATACTCTTTTGTCATGTTGGCACACAAGCCTTACCTTTGACTATAAAAGTAAGAACGTCTTTAAGGCAAGCATTTTGCTTGACTGTTTGGCTAAGCTGAGGCCTGTCTTTTATAAGACTTTTTCATCTGCTCAAAAGATCAGTCAGTTTACAAATGAAGAAGTGTTTATAACTCAATGCCTGAGGCTGGACCTGATTTAAACGAACTTTGAGCTGAAATAAAAACCATTCAGAGTTCTGATTTCAGCTGATAAAATTTGACTTTGACTTTTAATTTCCATCTTTGAAACCGAGGTGCAAATATAGATTCAACATGACCCTTATAAGTGATTTTAAATAGCTGTCTAGAAAGCCAGCTCCCCAAAAAGAAAGTCTTAGCATATTAAGAAGGGAGGAAGTACTCAAGACTTTCAGAATAAAACCTTGAAAACATCAACCAGGCGCAAATTCATTCCATATCCTGAACCCCTGGAATCTAAGAGCAGACAAAAATGAGCGTAACATTTCTGAGGTGAACCCTCTGTTAAACACTTCCCAGACTTTTCTCCACTGGCAAACTTCTGCAGTAAGCAGAAGCAAATGGAGAACAGCAAAGGGGATTTTAGTATCAAAGTCCTTTAGGCATCTTTGGATATCCTAACTGTGATGAAAACAGTTTCCACAACAAGCAGGTTCTTGAAAATAAATACAATGTATGTTTGTAAGTGTGAACTGCAATGAAGTGGACCAACACTAATTGTATTACTTCCGTTTTCCTGATTAGATTTTATTCTGGTTAAAGGAAACACAGATTAGGTGTGCTGTGAAACAGAATCACAGAACCACAGAACTGATAGAGGCTGGAAGAGTACTCTGGAGTTCACCTAGTACAAACCCCCCTGCTAAACCAGATTCACCTAAATAAAATACAATGAAGTAAAACACAGCAGAGTTTTTGCATGAAGATCATGGGCTTCTAAATAACAAAGAGATTAACAAATAGATCTTTGTGTTATATCAAGAATAATTTTAAGAAAAGAAACATAAAGATCCGAGTGTCAACTTCTAAAACCAGGACCTTTGAAGAAGACTTTAAAGAGAGGCCCCTCTGGTGCAGGCAGCAGCTAGAGAACTTTAACCTCTTATGTATGACCATAGTAATCATCTTCTGCATCGTCAGGTTATATACAATGACTTGTGATATCCAGTTACAGTAACTCAGATCTTCCAATCTTACTACTCTTTGCTTTGTTTGACTACTCATAAAACGTGAATATTTTGAACTTAAGGGCAGTAAGTAAAACCAGACAATTATTTATTAACAATATCCAGCTGGGGACAACTTTGATGGCAGAAAGCAAATCTTTTTCAGTATACACATGGCCAGATTCTTTTCACAATAATTGAGATTGACTGCTCTTCTCTAAGGCTCCCCTACAGCACAGCAGTAAAACACATTTTTCATTTAACAGCTCGACGTGCCAACATGTCTCTAAGCACACTTCAACAAATTCACAACACACTGTCCAGTTCTCATCCAAGTCACGCAAGTCCAATTCAGCCCTAAAAAGACAACCTTTTGTTGTCGCGGCATGTGAGGAGCAAAGCTGGAGCAGGAATCCATTACTCCAATGGCCTGTATCACTGGGGATACCCAGAAACCCCAAATGCTGTCTGCTGCTGGGGTTTGTGAGGTGTCACACAACTGACATCCTCCCAAGGGCTACAGGTGTCATGGGCAAAGTCTTGTGACTTGTGATAAGACCATAGCTTCCATATTCCGCTGATAAATGTACCATGGGAATAGTTACTGAATAGTGAAGGATGATAAAATAGATGCAAATCGATCTTGGTTTTTATATCAGAATGGATTCTACCACCAGTTTGCTGACAACAGTTTAGTTTCAGCCTAGAATGAGTACTGGTTTGTCCTCAACGTGAAGTAATATAGATTTTTTTTTCTCATTGAAGACTACTGCAACATTGGAATTAGTGAATCAAATGTTCCTTGGACCTTTCTCTGCCAGTCAGGCCAATCAGCACAGGAGGATCCTCATCCATACTAACAAAAATTCCTACTCCAAAAGCAGAGCTAATTTCAATAAACAGAAATCCTTCCAGGTGCTGTGCAACTTAGTAGTATAAGTGTGGCCCATGGGAGGTATATTGAATTCTTTCATTGAACATACATCATAAGAAGCCTTACTAGCACCTTAGCAGTCAATTAGGACAGAACTTAGCCAAATAGAGCTTACTCAGTTTTAGCTATGAACATAGTTGCCTTTCTATGAGATGTTTGAAAGATTTGATCAAAAGCCTTTTACAGACCTGCAGACTGGTAATTGAATACTCGGGGCAATTGCAAACAACAACAACAAAAAATCTTTCCTTCAGCTTATGCACAGCTACTAAGTTTAGTTGGAGAAATACCTCTTTAGAGTCTGTAACTGCTCTCTGACTTCATTATTGCTGATGTCTTTGCACCTGGACCTCAAAGGCTTATTTCCCTGGTGCTGGACTTCAAGAAAAGTCTTTGCTTCATCTGTAGAACGTGACGGGCATCCCATGACACACACGGTTTCCAGTCACTGCATTTTTCAACATACATGTGCAAACATCAAACTCCAGTGTCAGTTCTTCAGTCTTCCTGCCTCGCAGACCTTTGTGCCTTTGCCAAGACATTAGACATCCCTAGGAGAACACAGATTCTATTCAATTAAATAAAAAAAACCCTCAACACAGAAATCAACTACAAATGTTCAGAATAGCAAAACAAGCCAAAATGTGCCTTTCTAATTTATTTTCTATATTTTAAAAATGCACTGAACATTTGCAGTTGATTTGTAATATTATTACTTCTTTTACTGGATAATTCTAACTACTTTGTCTTATAATTAACCATTGTTGCCCATTGTTGTCTCCTGCTGCTTAATCTGTTATGCAGATTTTGAGTGGACCTTGAAGACTGCCACAGTGTTTTAAGATAATATTTATTATGATAGCTGCCACGGATATGCTCTGATAAATGTTGATCCATTTTAAGGAGAGATCAAGATTTGGCAAAAAAAAATTAGATAGTTCCTGTCTTTGTTTAAAGAGATCTAACCCTCAAAGTACATTCCTATTACAAGTACACACATTTACGCATTTTTATGCTCCACCTTAGTGTAATTGTGTGGAGGAGTGCAGCCTTTCAGTCAGATAATGAATGTAATACATGATAGAGCACTGTAGTACAATGCTTTTTTTGGCGTGAGCTTAGGATGAATGCACTCATTAAGAGTGAAGCCATATTATTAAAGGACACACTTCCAGATTATTAGAAGAAACCAAAATAAGCAATCTAATTCATAAATACAGAGATTATGAAGTTAATTTAAAGGTTTGCAATTTTATATATATATAAAGTATAATCTTTCTATATGAAAAAAATGTGCAGGATGTACAATGGCGATATATATAAGATCTATTTATGTACTATATAAAGGCTATAAAGAAGCTCCATGACCTGCTTCTGTCCCATGACTTGTTCTCATGATATGTTAAATTTCATGGGTACATTATCATTTTGACCTTGAGACCTGCACTCTATTGCATCATGCACATAACCAGCTCTGTCCTGCCACAGATGGAAGGTTTGCAATACCTGGAGTCAGAGTTGATTTTTAAGGCTGCAATGCTTTCATCACCATTGATAACAACCCAATGCAATTGCAACTGACTGCAGAATTTTAGCCCAATGACTCATAACGAAAACTGTAACATTCACTTGTGAAAGCAACCACCTGAGGTGTCAGGAATGAGGATAGCAGACAGAAATACAGTGACAATTAACAGTGAGGCATCAAATTAATGAAGAGAAGCCAGAAAATGCTCAGAGGCTATGTTGACACAGTCTTAAACAGCAGAGTTCCAAAAGAGAAGAAAAAAAACGTGCTTTCTGCATCCCATTTGCTATCTGTCCTCCATCTATCTGTCCTTCACGACATTTCAGACCCTGCCAGGAAGGAATCTGGCCAAGCTAACTGCCAGATGTTGGCTCACAACATCATGGGATCATGACAGAAGACTTTGGGAGACACGCATGGCCACTTGCAGATTTGAGTGTGCCCCTATGGAGAGTCAGTTCCAGTGAACATCGTTTGTCCAGTATTAGTTCCTGAAAGCAATAAGGCTCAGTCACAGGCCTGCGCTCACACTTTAAGACAGTATAGGTAGACTTTTAGGAAGCAGCTGATACAGGGTCATAAACATTCTTAAGAATTGATCCTTAGGCCAGTAAAGTCAACAGTGGCTTTTTCTACAGCAAGCTGCATCTCACATATCTTATTCCATGTAGGATCTTCTAATAACTTGAAAAACAAGCCCCTGTCAATACATGCAGCCATAAAAAAGACATTCAGGTAAATTATACTGATAATTTAGTAACAGATTGCATTATATCAATGTTTGCATTATTTCTGGTGAGGAGTATTTTCATTTTTACTTTGTGTCTTGGTCTCAATGATCATTCGTTTCCACGCAGAGAAGACTACTTTCTAGTACTACGTTATATACGTACTCTTATATGCAGGATTGCAAAGCTGTAGATATCCCTGTGGTACATAATGCCTACCTAGTACTTGATCCTGAGACTCACAGACTACTGAAGTGCAGAAATATATGGAAATCTCGACTGATTTCATCAAGGCTCCTCAGAAGGTAAAATAGCCCACCCACATAAATCTGATTAGTAGCTCTGCCCTTCATCCTGGTGAAACCTTTAGGACCTTTGCATATGAAAAACATTTGCTGTGAACTATCATCAGTTATGTTCCCAGGGGAGAAAAAAACCCTGCTCAACCATTCCTTATGACTGGGAGGAAAGGAGCAAAAATTTATTTTAAAGCTGAACAAACAAACCTCTCTCAAGGTTACCTTTCCTCTGCAGTTATTTCTACTGGGAAGTGATTTCTGGCTCTCTCCTAAGATCAGAGAAGGTCTAAAAGGGAATGTAAGAGCATTTTCTTTCTTTAAAAGACTAACAGCAGGAGCACATCTTCACAGTTTTCTTCGTGTGATGACAGTAGAGATGATTTTCTTCTGTCTTTCCAAGATGTTACATGACGAGCTGAGACACAGCAATACTGTCTCAGATTCCATTCCTGGGCATGTAACAAATATTTGTCCACTGTCACAAAATAGTTTCTAAGCAAGTTAATATTCTGAAACTTGATTTCCAGCATCCAGGGTCATGAATACCCTCACGGCAGCCTGGGAAAAAAAAAAAAAACCAAACATACTTTCGACCATCTGACAGTTTAATTGACATAATTTATATTCTTCCATACATTTCACTACATACATCTACTTTTAGGTAGAAGAACCAGTCAGGTTTTTATATCGGTTGTTGGCTAATTAGTTCCACTTGCTCTAGCAGGAGGCTTCATGAAAATACATGAGGGCCACCAGAGCAGGTGAACAGGCCTGGCAAAACACTGGGAAGACTCAAAGGGAAAAAATACAAGAAAGGTTTTTGCAGCACTGAAAAATGTAAATGTAAAGCGCAGAAAACTCAAAACTGAGGATGGTGGGGGTGTGGAAACATACCATGGGGATTTTCTTTGCTTAACAGTCACTTCTCAAAGTTCACTATTTCATAACTAGGTATTTTTGGAGTGGTCCTGAGCTCCTTTTTCTCCGAGAGCTGTGAAAACATGGCTGAAGCACACTTTTGGAGGACTCTGCATTGGTCCTGAATGTCTCAGGAAATGGCTGACCAAAAAACCTCTCCACTCATTTAATGAACCACAGCTTCGCTCCATTTTACTTCTAAATTTGGGAAATTTAATTTAAATCTCTTTTATGTTACCACGAACTTCTGATTTCTTTGTACTTTCTCATCATTGGAGATCAGGAAAGTATTTCTGCTTTTGAAATGTCAGGGAGGCGCCTCTACTTTTTACATCCCTGTTAATCATGGGAACAGATCACCACAGACATTCACAAGACTATCTTTTTTTCTGTCTGGGAATATCATGAGGCAGCAAATGATAGCCTTGCCCTCACTGCTGAATTTAAGTCTTTCTAACATCATATGCCAATAATAAACAAAAAAAGCTGGTCTTACTGGAGCTTTTACCCAAAAGTAACTGCTTCTAGGACAACATTGTGTTAAATCTCCCACATCTGACCTATGAGACACTGCAAGACCTTCACATGCTGCAGCTCTTCTCCAGGTTATCAGTCCTGTGTAACCGCAGGATCTAAAGACAATGAAAGCAGAAATGTAGCAGATTTCATTGTAGAAATCACTGATAGAAATGGAAAAGTAGAATTGCAGAATCATAGGACACCAGAGGTGACATCTGGAGGTTACCTGGTCCAACCTCCTGCTCAAATTAAGGCCAACTTCAAAGTTACAGGAGGTTGCTCAGGGCCATCTCTGGTCAAATCCTGAATATCTACAAGGGTGGAGGAGATTCCACAATTGCTGTGGACAACTTGTCCCCATGATCCAGCAAGCTCTTCACAGCCACTCAGGAATTTGTTTTAATTTCAGTGACAACTTCTCAGATTTCTGCTAATATGAAGAAATTCTAATGGAAGAATCTATGGAAAGCTCAGAAAGCTCAGAAAGATTGTGACAACGAAGTCAATGGCAAAACTCTGTCTAATTGCAGCTGGACAGGCATTTCATTCCTGAATTTCACTTGCCTGTGATCTACACCATTAACCTAAACATACAACACGATACTTATTTTCTTCCATACAGGTGGCATGAAATAAAGAACTAATAACGAACTAGCAAACAGTTTCACTAAAATGGAAATTAATTCAGAACTTTCTATGGCCTGTATTACAGATAAAATCCTATTAGAAGATCAAAATGGTCACTTCAGCTTATTTCCATAAATCTATGTTACCAAACATGATTACATTGTCAAGTAAGGTCAGTGGAAAACCAGAGAAACTAAAAACCAGAATAAGGTAATAGTAACTATAACAATTAACTCCCATGAAGCCAGTATGTTCCCCCAAGAGAGAAACCTTCAGCATGGCAGAGTCACTTCCTTCAGCATGGCAGAGTCACTTGGGTCCAGGACCATGGGAGGAAGGACCAGTCTGCTTTAGTGTGACTCTCTTCTCTCAGGTCTCTCCAAGTCTGTTTTGCAGTTCAGTCCACCCCCTTGAGCTCACACCATAATCAGCGCAGATCAAAAATCATTTGTAGAAATCAATTCATCTCATCTATCTTCAATATCAGTTTCAGGATGGTAATCCACTGGCTTGCAGAAAAGCTTAGATGTTTGGCTTGGATAAAACATTTAAGAGGCTTAAATCTGCTCACCAGCTGGAAAACACAGAATTAAAATCAGAGGAAAATACTCTTGCTAAATCGCGGAATAGTCTCTCAAGACATGTACAAGAAACTTTTTCATTTGGCTATTTAAAACACAATTGAATTATCACGTTAGATGTACTAAAGATGTATCCTGCCTTTGGCAGGCTGTAGTGGGTGGAATAAGTCCTTTCCAGTTCAAATATTAAGGTACAAAGTCTCTAGGGCTATATTCCAGTGGTTAGCTCTTAATCAACTTTTGCTACAGGAAGGGAGGACAGGGAGGCAGGAGGAAGGATGGATGTTTCTTGCATACTGGCTGAAGTTTGAACACAGTATGATGCTTCTGAGTCTCACTGGCAAAATATCTACATTACTTTCACAGCGCTGTCAAGAAACAGCACCAATGGAGTAAAGCAATTGGAGATAGGATGAAAACACAATGCAAATTTTGTTTCCATTCCAGAGTTTTTGATGCTGCAACCATGATATATGGCTTCTAAAAATCTTCTGGACAGTAGCTATTAAATAATGCCATATAATTTCATTTATAATCTTGGCAGATCAGTGTTCCTGAAAGGCTCCTCTTCTGTGTTTTTTTCTTTACAGGACAGTACAGAGTTTTAAGCATGTTATTTCTAGGGCACTTTAAATCACAAATATGAACGTGAAATAAATACTTGTCTTGCAGGTAAACCTTGATCTCTGCAGAAAAGGGATGCCTTCCAGTTCTAATATCTTTTTTCAATTGGAAATGAACTGTAGGCAACTGGTCCAGATCTAAGATACAGTGACGAAGTAGAAGTCTTAATGATCTGCATACTGTCTTCCGTTCTATTTCTTTAATCCCCAGCTCATTTAACACTCCTCGCTGCTTCCAAAGAAACAGGTTCTGAGCAGAGTGGTGTGTGGCCGCTTCTCCACTAAATGAGACCAGAAAATCATTACTTTCTGCATTGACTGGGGTCACAGAGTGGGTTCTCAGAAACAGCATGATGCTCATCAACTGACCTCCCATTTGTATGGAACATAGTTATCTATTCAGATTACTTTATAAAGTAAAGTATCGAATTTGGAGCCACGTTTGAGCATTGGCACTTGGAGCTGGAGTCACAGAGATGTTCTGTAACTCTCCACCCTCCCACAAGCCCCTACATTCTGTGGGAGCTCTGCCCAAGGGCAGATGGAAGCTGCATAGACATGGGACTGTGACAACAGCTGTGCTGCAAGAGGATGTATTATTACATTGGTGAGAACAGGATGCCTGAAGTGCTATTATTTCTCAACGCCTATTCTCTTATTCTTCTACCTTGAAGATTTTTAGATGAATTACATATCATGAATACTAATATCAGATAGCTAATAAATGTTTATTTTAAAAAAAAACAGTAGAAAAAATAATAAACCGTCTAAACAAGCACTGAACAGAGATATTTCTTATAAGTGTGATTTGTGTCTATTCGGTAAAAAGTTTTGAGCAAGGCTGAATTGTGAATGTTGTGACATACAGTGTTGGTTCTGGCTTTTCTGCCCAAACTGGTATTTTCTAATGCCTACAGAAATATGGACAAAGCCCACCACATTATTCTGGTTAGTGGGCAAATGTCGTGCTGAAGGAGTAAGAACTTTTCTAAGATATATTTCTTTCTGCAGTGGTAAAAGCAAAATGAAGCAGGGTGGAGATAAAATGTCCAGATATGAGCAATGCTATTTTGTCTTTGTTTTCACGGGAATTCTTATTTCGCCTTTCTCCTGAAATATAAACTTTCAAAGTATTTCAAGAATTTCTTTATTGTATTTAAATATGACTGGGTGAGCCAGCTGCCTAAAGTAAAATGCTAAGCATTCAAATCTGGTTTATATCCCCTGCTCTGAAAGTCATTGTTTTGTCATTGCTCTTGCAGGTACAGTAAAAGGAAAAAAATAACTAACCATGGTCAAGTAACCCATTTAAAAGTTTCAAAGCCTGAACATCAGAGTTTTTGAACCATAAAAGCAAGCATGTTTTTAAGCACACACTATTTTCTTAGCCTATAAAAAGGTACAAGCTTGTTGTGTAGGAAATGAAACATAATTTACAAGAAAAAAAGGACAATTAACATTTAATGAACACCATTGTCTTCTAACACGGATATATATTTTCATTATTAAGGGCAGAAGGAACTGTTTTTATATGTAGCAATGGTCCCGTATCTGTCATTTTAAGGTGAAAAGCAATATAAAATTTCTACTGAGAGCAAATATAGGAAAGTTTTCAGGCGTCTGGGATGTGAAGGCTATGCATGCCTGAAAGACTTTCTGTTTCGTCTGACTCCATCTCTTGGTCTAATACATTACCACCCCCTTCAAACCTTGTGATTTTGACATCATTTTTACTTTTAAGTGTTATAAATTAGAACGTAGATTTTTGTCTACCCAGAAAGTTAATTTGGACTAGAGCAGCACATGTACAGTGGGTACAATAGCTACCACATTCAAAACTAGACACATTTATTTCATGTAGCAGCATCTACATGGGAAACTGATCAAGAACAGTTATTTATAAATTAATTTCCATGTGTATAAATGCTGCAGAAGTTTTCCTAGTGCTTAAGTGAAATGAAATACAATCAGAAATTGAATACAATCAGAAATTGACACATAGCATACAACCGTGATTTCAAAAGAAACTAATTTACAAAAAACCCCAAAGATGTCCTTAACTCTAGCGACTGCTGTTTGGTGAAACTCACTGTCTTCCTACTTGGAACACTCACAAACTGCAATTTGGCAGGCTAGTTCAATTTGTTAATATTTACATTTTCTTAGTTCAAATATTTTGACATTTCAGTGATGAAGTTGTGATATCTGTTATTTTAGAACTGAGTTATTTTTTTCTTGACACAAGTTTCCTGGTTATACTGAGTTTGATGTCATTTGTGTCCAATCTGTTATGCTGCAGGAAGCTGGTTAATAAGAATAGCCACTTAACCCTGATTTTGATTCCAAAGAAAAGTGTTTACTAGAAAGTGGAACACCAGTTGTTTGTAGTGTTGACCCTGCTTCATGAAAAACAAAGACATTTTACAGTGAAATGCAGCCTGTACTATTTCTGATGAAAATATTTTCCTGAATACCCGGTAATATATAGATTTTGCCTATTAATGGCTTTATCTATTTGGCTATTAGTAGGCAACTACTGCTAGGAAGTCCTGGTGAACAAAGTGATTTATCTTTGGACTTCTGCTGCCAAGCTTTTGGATATAATTGCTTCTAGGAGGAGGACAAGTAAAGATGTGCAAAGCTGCATTTATTCAATCTTCTCAAAGAACACATTGTAAATGAAGGAGGACAAGCAGGCCCCGAAGAGACAGCTGTATGAGGTAACAAGGCAAGGGAAAGCTCTGAAAAACTCTGCTAGCTCTGGAAAGGAAAAGGAAATTAAAATAAATAAATATTATCATAATGACGGACAATTTTTTAAAAATCCACTTTTGTCTCCAAATAGGAGCTAAAATGAGGACCAGCTACCATTTAACCCACATCTTCATCACAGAATTTTCTGAGATTTATTTAGTAAAATAGTGTTTGTTTGCCTTCTATTTCTCTTTCTCAGCTCTTCCCTTTTTCCTATCCACATTTTCAGCACTCTTTGCTGGTGTACTACTAGGGTGGTAAGTACACAGTCCAAAGCCAGGACATGTCCCGCGGAAGGAAATCAGCTTTGCTGTCTGTGAATGGCACAACTCATTTTTCTTATAGTGTGAAAAATCAGATTGTTAATGACATGAGAGATAAGCTATGATTTCTGGATTTTTTTTTTCCTTAAATCACAAAGAACTAGATGGGAAGCCTTTTCTAAATAAATAGGAGTGTTCACTTTAACTCCTCTGACCTGCATGACTTTTATGGAGACACTTGTTGCAGCAATGACCAGGATGCTGTGTGTGACACTTCTCTCAAGAAATATTGCAATTTATGGAGTCAGACTGCATGGAATCTCTTGGTAAAATACGGCTTTTTACTATCAGAAGTGTTTATTGTTGTAAAACAATAGTGGAAGTTGTTATTATATATTGCTAACATGGAGTGTGCCAAGTCTCCAGCTTGAACTTGTACATTTCTATAACAAACACTAAGGAAAATAAGTGAATTATTGTACCTTTATACAAATTTCAGTCCTTCCTTGTTACCTCAAGGCATGAATGTCAGCACTGGCTTTGTAGGCAGGCATACCATCCCTCCTAGCATCACTTCCTAGGCTGGGCTTGGTCCCCACTCCTTCTGCCGATTTGGACATTGGAGCCTGAATGAACTCAATATGTCAGCCTAAAACATATCAGGAATACTTGCTTTTTGGGGAACAAGTTGAACTTCATCTCAGACCTTACCTTTTGAAATTTTAGATATATTTCACAACTGCTGCTTTGTTATGGCTAAACCCATGCATGAGCACGCATTTAATTTTCTGTGAGCTCTAACTTGCCCACAAATGAAATGAGAATGGACAACAGAATTGCATGATGCTCTCTAAATTGAAATGTGCTATGAGATGGGCATTTAAAAAATGTTTTTACTATCTGCTTATTGGTATTATGAGTTATGTAGCATGAACTTCAAGTGCTGAGCTGCATCTCTTTGAAGTCAATAGAATCATGATTACTAGGTCAAAAGCCCAACCAGAGGACTTAATTGTGAAGTAAAGGAACTAGGAATTGAATGGTACTCTTGATAAGAAAAATACTAGTCTAAACAAATGTCCAAATTCCAACCTGATATAATTCAATTATTTTGCCTAAATTTCTCAACAGTTTCAGCATGGTATTCTTCTGAACATCTACCCAAAAATAGATTTAATTTTGCTCTGGATTCAAATGTGAATCACATTCATTGGAACTTAACTATATTGAAAATAAGTGCTTTTGACAACACATCTTAGATTACTGCCTCCTTCACCTTGGTGTACCTTTTCATATCTTTTTGGGAAAAAAAAATATGATCATATTCTCAGTATATGCATTATAAAAGCTCAGGACCCCTTGACATCAAAAGATTTTTACTTTTTGAATTGAATGTATCTTGGGGCACTTACAGAAAGGAATCTCCAGTTTAAATCTAAATGAAATACTAAAAATCCTAATACTCCCCTATAAAAAAATGGGACAATTTACATTTTCAAAGTCCTCATGCCCCACGGGATGTGATGAACATAGTCAGTGCTTTATCTGTCTTTTGAGCTGTCTGTTTCAGTCCAGCTGGTTATTCTACAGCAAAACTCACCTAGCAAGCAATGCCACAAAAACATGAGACGGATACACCTTTGCAACAAATCTGATAGTTAATCAATAAAATTGAGAGGAAAAGCTGAGAAATTGTGTCCTGCAAAGAAGCAGATGTTAGTAGCAGTTTAGAGTCCAAACACTTAAAGCTGATAAGCAGCAAAGTTACTGTTATTATTCTTCAAAGAAAGGGGGAAAAGTAGAATGATAGGTAGGAGCTGTACCACTTTTCAAAGGCATACTGATTTTTTTGTGGATGCCTTCATCATCCCCAGTATTTTGTGCAGAAATCACTTTAGATGACTAATGTGCAGTAGTATTAGACACGAAAAGCTACAAAGTTTATTTTACTTTCTGCTACAAGTCACAAGTAGCAGCTTTCATTTTGAAAGTTTTAACAGATTCAGATTCTTAAACTAATAAAAGTACTTATTGTTAATGAGAAGGGTGACAATCACTTAATAGGAGCTGCCTCAGAAACAAAATACCTAAGACTTGAAGCTCTTTATATTGTTTAGATAACAGAAATCCTCATAGTCTTTGCTTAAATTAACTAAATTTCCATTAGTCTGTGTTCTAACGTAAGTTTAGCATAGGAAGCATGAAATTCTAGCTAGTTTTAAATGTTCCAGAAAACTTCAGGAGATGAAACTGAGACCAATGTTTAAAATTCTTCAATATTATTATTTTCCTTTAAGCATAGAAAGCCCAAATACAGCAGAATATTCTGAACATCTGCTCAGTGTAGACCAATCGTGTAATATATAGAACGTTTTATGTTTTCCATAGGATTTTGTCTATATGCGTTTATCTTTGTGTACATGTTTATCTGCAAAGTATTTTCATATACCTAAAAATACATGGAGTTGCATACAGTTTTATTACATGGAAACTGGGCTTGAGCACTGCAGCAAACTCAATGTACAGATCAGATTCACTTCCAGTTCATCAAACTTGTAAAATATAGAACTCATCATTTTTTACGGTTCATACATTTCAACATGGATGACAGCCAAATTTGGATATTGCAAAGAGTCCCTGAGCAGCCTGGGGTCAAGTGGGACAGTAAAGCCTTCCTTCTTCACTTCCAAAATCACCAGTTGAACAGCAGCAGGATATTTACCAAAAATACTTTTCAGGAACTTCTGGAGCTTGCTGCTTTGATTTCTTGCCTTGGACCCTGTTTTCCTCTGCTCAGCACTGGTCCTTGTTTTCTGGCTCTTTATACCTTACTCTCTGGCATCATTGTCCTAGTGTATGTTCCCAGCACCAAGCTTCAGCTCTGCCTTCTTGGTGCCTGTTGACAAAGTAATTTGTAATATTTTTATGATCAGATTTGGAGGAGCAGTCCTTCCTGGGTTGAACTTCCCTCTACTTCTTAAGAAATTTTGGTAACAGTCACCTCGAAGATCAACAGCTCTCCTTGCTGGCCCTAATACAGACATAGCACGTGTTGTTCATTTCAACAAATAGGATGAATATTTATTGTACTAAAGGTGTTTTATAAAGCTCCAATTCCAGATATGATAGTTCTTGCTGTTTTTCCAACATTTTATTGAAATCATAGCCATGTTTTTGCTTTGATTTAAATATTTATGCTTTCTCAAATTCAAGACAGAATACCTTTTTTTTCGTCAGTGTCAGTTATGTTTAATGGCAAGGAGGGTGTCCACTGAACAAGCACATGCTGCTCTTAAAACAATGGTCTGCCTTATAAACCATCTGATTCATCAACAATATTTGCAAGTATTTCTTCACTTTAAGATGTAATTTAACCAGTTGCATTCCACAGCTAGAAGAAACAAGAACTTCTTGTCATGTAATATAAAAATAATACGAAAGCTAATTATGGACGCTACTGGTATTTTTTATTCCATGAAGGTTCAAGCTTAATCAGTATAATTCTGAAAGACAGAAAGCACTCGCTATGCAGAACACCATTCCCTTGGGAGGCTCCCGCGGGAATGGTCTGAAACAGGTGTTTGTGTCAGACCCATGCTGACCGTGGTAAGCTGGAGCCGGGATCCCAGCCAGGCACACTTTATCAGCCCTTTTGGTTCCAAGTGATCACTGAATGATGCAACCAATCAATCTGTTTCTATGGAAGCCTTTACAGATAGGAATGCAGGTTTTTACCCTTAGAAAGTCAAGTTAGCAGAGGCTGTCAAATAAACAAATCTGCCAGCAGCCTCCCGATGCCAGCACTGTATTAAATGTTAGACATAACAACATTCTTCCCCTAGACAGTGAAATTCCTGGACCCTCACCAGCACCAGGCAGAGCTGGCTGGATTCTCTGTTACACTGATACAGAGTCAAAGCTGTGAGAGGTGAGGAGCCAAGCAAGGAGGCAGGTTGCCACCCAGGTGAGCAGCAGCTGCAGAAGTCTCCACCCCTTCAGCCATCCCCTGTGTGCCATCCCAGGAAATCAGACAGAGCAATTACTGATTTCAGTGGACTGCAGCACTGCTCTGAGTTGGAGTAATTCAATATTATAGAGTGAAGACTGCAAATCTCTCATCTATCCTTTCACTTTGTGTTCTCAATTATAATGACTGCAAACTCCAGGATACAATCTGTATATTCCTCCCTTTCTGGGCACTTCTGAGCTCACCACCTGTATTTGGTACATAATACATTGTTTTAAAGGTTTTAGCAATTATTATTAGGATGATAATTTATTAAGAATAAGCACACTGTCCCCCATGTACTCAGCCAAACGAATTTCTCCTCAGTGTCAGAAAAATTGCTCCTCTAACCTATCAGCACTCAGCATCTTGTCACAGATTTGTTTTCTTAAAAGAGCAAAGTATAATAGCAATATTCAAGTTTGTTTTTTACTTGAGTATTATCTGCAAGGAAGGACATGGTAGCCAAATACCAGTTTGGCCTAAATATGTTTCACCTTTCTGGAGTAGGAGACCAAGCCAATAATGCTGACTCAGCGCTT
Source organism: Cuculus canorus (assembly GCF_017976375.1). Lineage (NCBI taxonomy): Eukaryota > Metazoa > Chordata > Aves > Cuculiformes > Cuculidae > Cuculus > Cuculus canorus. Next base: position 37,631,243 of record NC_071403.1, read on the forward strand.
TCATCCCTTCCCACTGATACCCTGTAGCAGAAGATTCTGGTTTCCTTCCCCTCCCATCTACTCCATTCTCCCTTCCTCTCCAGCAGCAGTCATGCGAGCTCAGCTCCCCCTCAAAAATACGACAACCTCGCGAGTGTTTTGTTGGCTCGGAACAGCAAGCATCAGTTCAGCTGCACTCAGAGAGCCAGCTCCAGTCTCTATAATCTGCTACTCAGTCAGAGGCACACAGTAATTTGTTCAGCTGGTTTTGGGAAAGTGAGATGTCTCTGAAACCACCAGCTCTTTTGCTTCCTGCACATCTCCAGCTGACCTTCTTTGCTAATCTTTTGCCCCAGGTTACTGTTTTAAATTCAGGAATGAAAAGCTGTACAGTCAGATTCTGTATCTTCATCGCTTGGGGTTTTCTTTGTACTTTGAGCACTGCACAAAATGCTGGAGGGACTGGTTGCATTCACATACTCTATGCCCTTTCTGTACTTTCTTCTCCCTCTCTCTGAAAAAAAAGCCTCTTGGCATGCAGAAGGAGAAGCCAAAGGAAAAATGTTGTATTGTTTGGGGGAAAAAATGCAGTTACTAAATGAACTATTTCCCTTTTTTGTCCCTCTTGTTCAAACCACAGTTACTGTAATTTCTAAGTAAAGGTTAGTTTTCTAGCCAAAGACAATGTCATGCAGAGATACCCGTACACACTAACTAATCTGTTTCAGAAATAATACAGCCACTTAAGGGCAGTGCTACCAGTCTTGCTCTGGGCTTTCTAAGTGGTTCAATGTTTCATTGTTTCTCTATTTGATTGTTGTCAATCAAACCGGATGTCAATAAAAGTTCACAGACCTCATGTCAGTGTTGCATTTTGGAAATTTTATAATACAAGGTAGTGGCCAGATATGACTGCACAGCTGTTTAAGCAATGTTTTCTTTAGACATTTTTTCTAGTATTAGCTGTTTTATTCACACTTGACTGCAAACACGACCATGAATCTATATTCCATTTTCAGTGTTTGCCATCTCACGCATGTTACAATTTGCAAAAATCATTTAATATGTACAATCCAACATGATAATGTTAGCTTAGCATAATGAAACAAAATCGTTTAGAACTACTATGCACATTTTTCCAGCTAACACAACAAAACTATGCCCACTTGCTCCAAGAGAACGGGGTTTTTTATAGGTTAATATGAGCAACTTGGGCTGTATTTTCAGTATCTCTGACAAGGCTTAGCAGCATTTTCAATGTCACTGTTCACTGAAGTCAGCAGGAAACATCTCTGGACCTTTCTAGATTTTTTGCTCCCTGAGTGGCCTTCATGTTTCCTTCTATTATTCTGCATCACCTGGCCAATCACTAGGTGTGCCTTCAACAATTACTCCCTGAAATTCATAATATAGGTGGCAACACACTGTACAAGCCATCTGTGCTCACAGCCTCAATGTTTTGTCCCTTGGGTTTCATCCGAGCACTTCACTTGGCTGCGCTCCACCTGAGACTGAAGAGGACTTTGTGATCAGAGCGACACAAACATAATCTAGATCCTCAGCTTCGCTGAACTTCTATTAAATGGTCAAGAAAAAATACACCTGAATTTATACCAAACTTTCCGAGGTTCATATGAAATCTGAAATCTCTAAATGACAGAGGAGTAATATTTTCCATAGACATAAGTTTTAGCTGAGTAAATTTTCTGCTTGGCAAATTCTAATTTTGTTAGGGGTTAATTATTGAAAACCAGCAGTCCCTCTTTTGGTATCATACTACCATCTTGTCCCATTTTGTACACACCCAGCTTAATTCCAAAATAGACCTGTCAGCTTTAATTTAGTCAGATCTTTTCATGCATCACATTACACACATATTTCAATGTTGCGTGATGTGACTTCAGTACTCCAGACCGTTCTGCAGTATGATTTCAAAGTTATCTTTAAAATGTAAAGACATCCAGGCATTAGAAACAACTACTATCAGAAATAAACAATCTTTTATCAGTATAATTTTTGCTTATGTGCAAATTTAACTCTCAGACATCTTAATGTTCTTTATAGTTTAAACTAACTGCACTTTGTTTTATTTTGGGGAGAGAGGGTGCTGGTTTTCAACAAGCCAGCACATAGCAGTTATGTTTACAAATAAAACCTCAAAAATGTAGCCTACCTTCTGTCTGAAACTGTAGAGAACATGAAATAACAAGTCCAAGGGTAAAGGCAGTTTAGTTATTCCTGCTTATACTAAACCTAATGGCAATAAGGCCACTTTAAATGTCAACAATTCCACTGCTCATCAAAGCATGGAAGAAATGCAGGAACTGCTCATACAAAAATAGCTGCTTACTGCAGTTGAATCATTACCCCTTGTAGTAGATCTTCAATCAGGCATTAATTAAGAGGTTGCCAAGCAGTGCTGCAAAAGTGATACAATAGTTTTTTCTGAGCAAGGATTCAAAACTGAAAACACTTGGTCAGCAAGCTTTGCTTCTGTCACTAATCCTTCTCCAATTATGCAAACATTTGTGTATCTAGAAATGAGCACAAGATTGCACTTTGAACTGAGTTTGCTCAGCACACTTGTAAAGAAAGATTTTACTTTCCTCTGCTATCAGGGAAGACTTTTATTTGAAGAAAACCTGTGAGATAACACATTCCTGGATTAACATTTTTCCTATGCTATTTTTCACTGTTGCATTTTATATGACGTTGATTAAAGTCACCGAAATTTTATTACCAGTTTCTGCACACACTGTTTTGCCAAAATAAGTGTTTGTAAAAGCTTTTTTAAATTACCTACATTATTAAACCTTAAGCACAAACTGCAGCTACTGGAAAGTTTAAAAATCAAAATGTTTTACCTGGGAGGAGTACAATTCAGTTACATTCGATATGCAATTCAACTACACGTACTATACTCTCTAATCTTCTTGCTACACATACAGCTTGTTATTACTTGAATGTATATGAAAGAAATGGAAACAACGAGCACCTCTTTGCTGTGCTAAATAATGACAGTTCCACGGAAACAAAAGGAGCCTTTATAGCAACACTAGCAATGACGGGAGGAGATCCCTCCAGCAGCCATTAAATATCGCAGGAAAACATGGAGCATTGGAGGTTGTCAAATATTACAAAAATTTTCAGGTAATGCATCTGGAAGGCAAACCCCATGTCTTTATGTTGAACCTACGCAAAACTGCAAAAGCTTTGTGCCAGCAGAAGCCTTGGAATAAGGAACACGATTGTGTTTTAGTTATGACCAGTCACATGTGGCATACACAGAAATGAAACTAATGTGTCTGTGAAGTGTGGCCAGTCCAACTCATGGCTCCATGACAAAAGAGAGCTAAATAGCTGCACCATCAATAAAGAGAGAAACATTCTTCTGCAGGAGATCACAGAGTGCCTTTTGATGGCTGCTGTTCATTTGTTGTGCCCAATTATGAGTAGATGTGATACCCCACAGACTGTTTTTCTGGAAAAAGGTGGGGAAGTCTGCTGAACATTTTTAATATATCATTATTAAAGTTAACTTTGCAGACCTAGTGTTTTATACGCTAATGGCTGCATGCCAGATGAATGATTACTGTAAATGTGTCAGTTAAATAGTCCAGTGACAGGTCCATATGTGCTCTATAAAGAAGCTAGTTAAATTGATCCTGATCAAAACCAGAGTGATTAACTCAAAATTTCAGGAGCTCAGAAATAGAAAGACTGGTCAGAGATCTGAAATAGACCTAAGCAGATTCCTATAGCTGTTACGATTCTCCTCTCCCCTCTGGACTGCATCCATGTATGCACCCTACAAACCTATATAACATCTGTCCCTGGATGCAAATTTCATACCGACTTTGCAGACAACCGAACCAATTGAGGATGATGTTGCTGAAGGATTGTTTTATGAGCTCCTGCCTGCTGGAGTTGCTGCTGGTGGAGACTGCAGGAATGATCAGACAGAGACTCTTCTGCAAGCTTAGTGTAAAACCATGCACCATCACAGAGGTGAAGATACCACCAGCTGCTCCAGGGAGACACTGAAGGGTTCTGCTCTGGAATCATATTGCTTTCTCAAAGAGCAATGTGGCATGGGAGGTTGTTAACTCTCAAAACAATGTCCTATGCACACAAAAAGGTGTCAGTCAGACAACTGACCTCCATGTACACCCATACTATTCTCAAACAGCAATATCTGCTGGCAAATACTTCAGACAGAGAGTGCATGTATCAAGCCCATTGTGTTTGCTCCAACAAAAATGAGATATTTTACAAAGATGGTCTCGCTTCATATTCTGAGTCAGTTTGTGGTTGAGTCTTTGGAGTACGAGATAACATTAACTGGAAATAGTTTGGTATTGGTTTCAGAGGTAATTAGTTTCCCTTGTATCATCAGCTTCAAGAGCTTCAATATGTTACTGTTTTTCAGCCACAGAGCATGGCCTTTTTAAGCAACCAGATGATGAAACAGCCCATGTACGTTGCTTTTGTTCAACAACAGACCTGACTTTGATGTACTTGAAGCCATTTGTACTGCAGCATTTATTTTCACAATTTTCAGACTCTGCTTTTCAGATTACAGTGATTATTTTAAGGTTAATAGCCCCTCTGTCACCTCCTGAAAACTGATTGTTTCTATTTTGTCTTAGCATAGAAATGAAAGAATACAAACTGACTCTATATTCTTTAGCATTACTGTGCATGCTGGGTTTAATCCAACAGTGCTACAATAGCTGCAAAGCATTAATGCAAGGCACAGACTTCGGACTAAGCAATTCAAAGTAAACTTCTACAGACACTGAGGTTTGACCCTGAGTAGTCACCATCAACTGGGCAAGACCACTTTTCTATATGCATCTTAGCATGAAGCCTCCATCAGTCCTCTTTTGGCTTGATAAGCTCTTTTAGCAAACAGTCTCCCCCATCTTCTAAATATTTTCTGGAGAATAGGCAGTAAACACAGAATGCAGAAGGACCAAGAGTCAAGAACAGGTCATTAGTGCACCCTTAAAGGATGAAAGGCTGCAGTGCAAGAGTGGGCTTTATCCTAGGTTAGAAACGGTGCACCAGCGGTGAGCTAGATGACGACCCTAGAGTTGATCTTCACATATGCCAAGTGTCTTCTATCCACTGGAAGTCAGGAGAAGCAACAGAACAGTTCCTTAATCAAAAAAAAAATTGAAGAACTAATTAAAATTACCTAATTAAAACCTGTAACTGGTAAGAAAATGCAAGTGAGAAACATTCTCCTGTGCCACAGTCGGATCTAATGAAATCCTGCCCTGAATAAGCACACAGCAGGTAGGAATGGTTCTTTGCTGGCCTGTAGCCTGTTTGAATTAAGGTTTTTTGAATCATTATGCATGCTAAATTAGCTGAAGTAATCAATTCTAAAGTGTCATCGTGGTTCACTTCATTAATAAAATAACACTATGCAGAAGGAGTTACAAAGCAGTTTACTGCCAGTATGCCGAGTCTAAACAGATAAGTTGTTTTTCGCTAGATACAATTTCACAACAAAGTGTTGCTCTTCAAAAAAAAAAAAAAATTAAATTAAAATAGATGCACACTTGACTTTTATACTTTGTTGGCATATCTTTAAGTGCCATGCCTTCCATGGCTGTGAAATTAACAGCTGCCACAACTATAGACTTGTGGCTTGGCTTGTGAAGATTTCTGTAACTGCAAAGTTTTTCCAGCAATGTCTTTCTCTGTATTTGCTGATTATAGTTTCCTTTGAGGTATCTCCACATTTTTATGTCCATTGCCTTAGTGTCTAGTCTTTCTTTCCATTCATGCACTTAGTTGTGGTCTCTCACATTTTTTCCTTATTCTGAAAATTGACTTCTCACTCTCTCTAAGCAGTATTTTTATGTATTTTAAAGCAAATTCGGGTGGTGCTTAGGTCTCAGAGTGTATAAATTGTTGAGCTCTTTCTTTTGCTTTCTGAATTCTAGTAAGGACTAGTCCTCTGCTTCTGACACTTGGAAAAACAACAGCAACAAAGAGCTGTATTATTCTGTTCCATGTTTACTTCCTGAATTATTTGGGGGTTTGTATAATAGTATTGAAAGGCCCCAACAAAAAGATGGTCCCTGAATTGAAGAGCATATAAGTGATTATGTCAGAAGTAGGTCATAGTTTATTAAGTAATGTCAAAACATGTAACAGACAACTTCTGAGATGACAGTACCATGAAAAATACCATAAAGACAGAGGATAAAACCTTGATTCCGTTACAACTGTATTATCCCAGGCTAAAATAAGGCAGCAGTTCCCTTTTAAGGAGAACAACATCACTAAAGCGATGTGCTCATAAAAATGCTAACATGGTCTTTAAAATTATTCTAAACAGATACTTTTAGATAAGATATGGAAGCATTAAGGCTGTTGTGCATAGCAGTGGTGAGGCTTTGTCTACAGTACTGAGTACAGTTCTGTTTACAAGAAAAGTACTAAATTATTTTAGCTTGTTTAGGTGAGCAGAGAAAAAATTGAGGGGGAATATGTATGCTGCCTGAAATGTACGTTATTATGAAGTCAGACATTAAGGAGAGGATAGCTATTCAACTGGACAATGATGGATTATAAACAAATGTACAAAGACAAACAGGAGAAGCTGTAGGCTGGATGGCAGCAGAGATTCCCTAGCCAACAGAGTGGGCAGATTCTGCAACCACGTTGGCAGGACCAAACCCAGACTACCGCTAGAAGGAAGCTGGAAAAGTTTATGAGGGTCATTATAAAACATACTGCTGCAACAGAAGATGTAATTTTGGCCCTGATCTAGAGAACGGGGCAATAGGATGTCTTCCAAAAGCTTTCTTTGTTCCACATGTGAATTTTGCTCTCATAAGCTCTAAATTCAATGGCTCAGGATGTCCGTTCTAGTCTTATGATCCCATTTTATGCAGAAATCCTCTGTGTGAGAGATCACAAAAGTATTTCAGGAAAAACTTACACCAATAATCAACAAAGGAGAATATCAATGATTCCTAAGTGGAAGGCCCATATAACAGTCAGGTTCTCATACCATTGGAGCTATGAGCCTATGAGCTGTTGGGAAACAAGGGTACCCAGTATATCATAGAAACTGCTGTGTTTTAAAGATTTAGCATCTCCTAAATAAATAAATTTTTTTCTGTGCCTTACAGTTCAGTCCTGGTTCACTAACACGAAAGGCAATGTTTTCACTGATGTTAGCAACACAGGAACAGAACAGTGAATGATGTACCTAATGAATCAAGTGGTTTGTCCGCATCATTCATTATGATTTTAAGCCAGCTGCAACGTTTGATTCAAGAACATGATTTCCTCTTCTGTGATAAATGGACTGCTTCTAAACCCTGAACTTTTGTGAAAAGCTTCGGAGTTTCTCTTACAATCTTCAAGGTTTTCACTGAGAAAAAGATCAAATTATCTTTTTGGTTTCCCCTATAATTTTCTTTTTGCCACTGAACATGCCAAGAGAAATCAATTCAGGATCCTTCTTCACAAAACTAAAGTGCCCCCATCCTCACTTACCTCTTATACCTCTTTATGTAAAATAGGATATTTGGTGTAAATTGATTTCATGCAAAAGAATATGCATTTTTCCTTTCTTCACTCTTTGTACAAATTTCAGTATTGCCATTCTTGTAGCTGCAGCGCTCTACTGACGGCTGTGGGACACAGAAATCTCCTCATATAACATTTACAAGTTCAAAGCAAAACACCCTTTTAAAATAAAGTCCTAAACTTTGGCAATAGAAAACTGCACTACAGTAGTCTGATAAACAGGCTGGTTTGCAGAATTTGAACACGTGTGTTGCTGCCCCAGGCTGCATAGAGAACAAAGCCCTGTTTTCTTCAGAAGACCCCAGAATATCTGGGCAATCCTACTACAGAGAGAGTTTTCTGGGATTTCTTAATAACTCAAAAAACGTTTCTGTTGTGCCAGATACACTTAACACTTATAATTTCCTTCTCTTCATTTGGAAGTGCTTGCTGTGAATAGTGAGATCATGAAGGACGCCCTCTCAGATTCGCAGTCACTCACTCATCACCACAAGGAAAAGCATACCAATTATTAGGGAACGGCAAAGACAGACAATCATTAATGTGGTCATACAAATATTTTAATTAATTGCTAAATTAGTCCTAATTAATCCAGTTACTACTACCTGGAGTATTGCATGCTGCTAATGAGGAACTTTAACAACTATACAGAGGCCTGCACTTCAGAAGCCCAGTACAGTAAAAATTCTTTGAAACTGAGAAGCTTTGTGCTGAGAATTTTGGTTCAGGCTCCTCTCTGCTAGTGCCTAAGGGTCCTGGTGACCAGTATCTACCAAGAAGGGGCTTAGCAGGAGCAGAGTAGCTGGGACATTGCTGCCAGAGCTGTTCCACTGTTCCGTAGTACCACTCAAAAACAGTTTCCTTTCTCATCCCAAAAGGAAAGGATCCTCCCAGAACAGTGCATAATAGAAGTTACTAACAAGAATTCAGAGGATATTTCTGGCTTGCTTGTCTCAAGACAGATAATAATTGCTCCTATTAGAATATCTGTTTCAAGCAGAATCAATATTGCAGTAAAGCCTTCTACCCACGTAATGATTAATGAGTTTATACTAACCACCCTGGAGGTGCTTTTTTTTTTCTTTTTGAAAAGTTATAAACCATTTCCATAACAGTATCTGTAATATCCTGAAGGCTGCACGTACCACAGCAAAGTTCTGTATAGTCATTCAAAGGAATAATGACTATGTTCACACTACAACAGTAGTTTATAATAAGGGCTGAGGGGGAAGGAATATCTGAAAACCATAGAAAATATTTTTTAGAACCCATTACTCCCTTAAACTGTTTCTAAATGCTTTTGAAGAGGCAGAAGGGTGTTTTTCAAACTAATTTTTCAGCAGTTCCTACTCCTTCTGCTGTATGCATAGACTTTTTTTCTGGCATCCCCCAGCATCTCCTATATGAATGGACAGAAGGTTAGAACACCCTTTTTGCAACTGAACACATGTTCATCTCAGCTGAGGACATTATTGTCTTAGTTCCCTAAACTACAAATTTAGTAGTTTAAACATAGAAGTAGTATCTACAACACAGAAGCTTTGATGTACTATAAAGCAATGTTTTCCCAACCTGGTAGACACAGCACACAAAACACAGGAGACTCCACACCTGAGACAACAAGATCTGTTCTAGTCTGCCCTTTTGGTATCTTTAATCTTCCTCCCCATGCAAGGAGGCCCTTCATATCTCTCCTCTCTCCTGGGTTGGTGATATTCAAGAAGAATCCTGGTCTCTCTCCCTTTGCAGCATGAGGTATCCTTCAAAAGTTGTTAGATGTTCAAACACACTCTTTTGAATCTGTACTCCTCTGAAATATGTTGTGGCATAAGCAGCCTCATACTTCCCTGTCTTTCCTGGTGTTTCTTCAGCCTCTTTGCTCTACCCTTTACCACCTCCACATTCACATTTCCAGACCTACAGAGTTTGGAGCCCTCAAGCCCCCCAGATTTCAACACACTTGTAGTCTCTTTCCAGTTGTCTCTTTAGAGCTGTTCCTACTTTAAACTTATATAGAATTTCTTAGGTATGTGCTCAGTCTGGATTTTACAACACCCATACAGAATTAGCTTCAATAGTTGTATCTATATATACATATAAAAGCAAAAGAACAGACAGAACAGAGTATGGGTTACAAGCCCAGAAGACATCATTATACCACCCTCACAACCCACACCTTATCAGCCTCACTCACAAACTCATGAAATTACCCGCTAATTACCGGTTAAGCAACAATGTAGCTTCTAGAAGGCTTGTGGCTGTCTTTCATAACTGCAGTTTCCCTCTCCCACAGAGACTTTCATTCAATCCGCACAGAGCCATGAATAAAATTTATTCATATCAAGCACATATACGCACACTGCTCCCATAAAAGAGAGCACATCAAAGTGGTTTTTAACAGACATAATAGTGAAATAAAGACATTATTTTCTTCGCTATAATAATACTAAACCTATAACTTCAACTTCTCTTAGACTTACTTACCTCCTGCTTTATTCTGAGAAGACAATTAATTCCAGCAATGAATGCAAGTAGTCATAAGCACACCAGGATCCTTCAGAGTGAGACATTTTATAAATGTAACACATACAATACTGACAAGGTAAAATACTTGGCTATATCTAACTATGAGCCGACAGATATAGATGCAAAACAGACAAATTCTACTGTATTTAGTAATCTCCTGTAAGTTAAAAAAACCTCTTTTCTCTTCTAAACATAGATTATATTGACTTTTTCTTTTTTAAGCAAAAGGCAGATAACCTCTTGAATTTGTCAAGAACAAGAGCAGTTTTCCAAGGAAGTAGTCATCCTGACTTCTTTTCATTTCCTCTGTTCTGAAATTTCCCTTTTTCTGCATTTCCAGGAAGGCAAGAAGTTTGATTCTAGGTTGACAGAACTGAGCTCTTGACAGTATATACCTAAACTATTTGCCTATGCCAAGGATTACACAACTAACCAGAGCTGAGCACAATGTTGGAGGCAGAACTGGAAAAAGCATTGGGGATGGGCAGCTTCCAGAAAGCAGTTTGCAAATTACTCCTTCTAATAGCATAGTAGTTTATAGCATTGAGTGCTGCGTTCCTGACTGCATTCTTGTTATTTAAAACACTTAAAAGCAATGAAGATGAATGATCATAAGATTATGGAGTAACTAGAAAATTATATTATCATTAATTAGAACAAAAGAAATTTAAACTGTTGTGACTACCACAATCTGTGATTGCAACAGGCAGACCCTAATGCCTCCACGCAGTTCATTGTCAAATCACAGCCTAATTAAGATTAAAATTATGAAAGAAACTATTTATAAAGCATGTTCCTACAGAGCATAGTTCAGAAATAGAATACCTATCAGAAATAAGAGCAGAAGGTTCAAGTATATTTACATCCTTAAAAATTATGTAAAATACACATTAAAAATCCTCATCACTGTTAAGAAGCCCAGCTTTATGTGCTCTACAGGATTGTTCACCTCTCTGTAAACAAAAGAATGTAATTCATATTAAAACAAATGAAGATGTGAACTTATTGTAACAGTTCTACTAAAAGTCCGAGTGCAAATGAGGAAAAGAAGTTGTAGAGGTTCAGAAAAGGGAACTACGATAATCTCTTCTGAAATGTTGGTAAGAAATGATGAGGGCAAATCTTTAAGCTGGTCCTCTGCGTTTTTTTCCCATTATTATGCATGTCCAGCAGGGAAGCTCCACCAACAAAATCATCCATAACAACAGTAATCACCCCTGTAAAGACAGGATTGGAGACATGTGAGAAGAAATGTTTACACAAATGCAGTTTACCAAAACAATGGAACCATAAGCTAGATCCTTGAAACAGTCTGGTTTTTGCTGTTCCTATATACCCTACAGTATCTGGTCAAGTATGATTCTGCTACCAGTTAGGCTTGTATGACACCCAAGCTGACACAATGATAAGAAACCCGCTGTGTTCACATACATCTTATTTATGCGATTTAAAAATAAAAAAATAAATAAGACAAAGGATGACCCTAAAGATGAAATCCAGAGTAGAGAAGGATTTTTTCTATTTCAGGCTCAACTCAGCCCCCAGAAAAATTATAAAAACCCCACCACAGGAACTTCACTTTTCAATTTCCTACAAGTCCAGCATGGGAGCAATTAGCTCAAAGCGTGTGACTCTGGACAGCACAATTCAAATTGCATGAAATGTTCATGCTGAGAGCTAGCTTGTCATTCATAAGACATGCCAAAACCTCATTTTTAGTTTCTTGACAGTTTTTTCCTTATCTGAGATGGTGAGCTGCAAGAAGAATTATGTTCAGATATTGCATTTTTATTAATGTATGTTTACAGAACCACAGGGAACAGGAGAAGTAGCAAGGGGCACAGTTTCAGTAATAAAACAGATACATCCAGGGTACCGGGTTAATCTAAGAGACAAACTGTAAATGAAATTGTATCCATTTCAATTCAGGCAAGGGTAATGCAAGACTGTGCTGTTTCAAACAAAAATTAGAAATCTCTCAAGTAGAGAAATATTCTGCAAATCCTACGTCATACATTTTCAGGACATCTGGAGAATCTTTGTTCTTTACAATTCCCACTTCTCTTCTAAAGAGCATTATTAAAGTGTCAAATAAAAACTGCTGGCAAGTCCTAAGCATTTCATAACAGATTGTGCTATCTTATGTGATAATATCTTGTTAGGGCGTGAGACAACTAAAAACAATATGTGAAAAAACATTCAAATCAGAGAAGTCAGTGCAAAGAAGAATAAAACTAGGAAAAGTATTCTCTTTGCTCATTTTCAGTGTCCAGACAAGTTCACATAGCCAAAAGGAAATGGCAGGAGCCTCTTTGTGCTGAACAAAGCACCAAAGAATACCCTGAGAGGAAGGAACAATCATGAAGATAAACAGATACCCCAGAAAAAAAAAAAAGTCCAGACCTTATTTTCTGCAAGTTTTACAGCAAACCCCAAAATATGAGCATCCATGTTGTGGAATAAAAAATAAAATAAAACCATTTTGAAATAAACCTGTCAATCCACCTTCCAGATTTGGTAAGTTTTTTAAATAGTTTATATGTTTCAGCCGCTATGTTTCACTGGTCCTTTAAATCATTTTGACACCAGCATGACTCTATTGAAACCAGCAGGGTTACCGCATAACAGAGCAGAGAATTAGGACCACTAGTGTGATTGCTGGTTGCTAGACTGAAGGAAAAACAACGTTCTTTGAGTTTCATGTAAGTTCTTTTAATCACTACATGGGCTGAACTAATCCAAAAGACATCAGGCAATTCCTGTGCTTGGAGAACATCAAGTGCGCTGGGTTTCTTTTTTCTCCAGTTTCTGGGATATTACTGAATTAGCACAACAAATAGTCTGGACAACATAACTCTCTGAAGACACTTCCAATCCCACAGATGTGAATAGCAAATTAACAGAACTGGAAGCCAGGAAGAACCAGCAGGTCATCTAGTCTGCCCTTTTGTCAGCAAATTTCATCCAGTCTTTTGAGGCCAGTAACTTGTATGTCTGATTAAAACATTCCCTGTGATTCAGTTGAAGCAGAGTTCCCCAAATGATAAACAGATCTAGAAATTTTGAAATAAATTAACTGTTTCCCTAGTGGTTAGCTTCATGTTTTAAATAACTATTTTAAAAACAAAAACAAAAAAAAAAAGGCTTTCCAGGAACATCAGTGCAAAGAGCAAAGATAAATCTGGAAAATATGCCACGTCACAGATAAGTCTTGCATCTGCCATTAACAGGCATTCAAGCTGGTAACATCTAGAAAATCTAGCAAATGGCTTTCACTCTTAGCAAATAATGTTCTGCTGGAGGTGGGGCTAAAGATGCCTTCTCAGGTCAGACCAGGAGGCTTCCAGGACTGCAACTGCAAAAATCCCAATTCTAATACAGCCCCTGAAGAAATGTCTCACTTCCAGGCTAAGTAATTCTCTGCAGCTGCTCGTGCTTCGTGACATCAAATAGTAAGTTTCAGTTCCCAGAATTAAGTCGTTTGCTGCAGCTGCTAACAGTCATTTGCAGGAATAGCTGGGGCTGAGAGATCCCCAACATTAAAATACCTGTGGAGAGATTGTATCATTACATTGCTTGACTCAACTGTTCTTAAAAATGAGCATTTGCCCTGCTATTTAACCCAGTATTTCTCTCTGTGTATCTAAAGACACCAACATGTTCCCATTACACGATGACAGTGGATTTTTGTGCTTTTTACATTTTCCAGGCATTCTGTCTACAGATGGCAGAAAATGCAGCTGAGGACACTGAGATTATTTGACTGCCAATGTGCTTCCAGTGCCCTGCAAATAATTTGAAGGAGCTGGAGATTTTTATGTCTTTTTTTCTTTAGGGTAGAGATTGTAAAAAGTGTTTACCTGTTTGACAGAACTGTTTTAACCTCATAAATTCAGTTATAGGGAAGATGGATTGCTAACAAAGAATATGTGATAGAAAGATAGGAGATTGCCCCCTGTTCCAGCTGATCTGAACAAACACTATTACTGAACACAGGAAGGTTTCTCTTCTTCAGTTAGCATTCAATTATCGTGCAAAGTAAACTGCAACATCCTTTGCAGTACCTCAAAACTAACTGGAGACTCATTAGCTCTACAAGCAGATCTGAGGATTTGTGGCTCTGGGAATGGTGACAAATTACTTAATGGGACTCATATCACTAAACTGCTTAGCAAATCCCATTCCTTAAAGTCTGGCAATACATAAAATGTTGCTATACTCTGTTTTGATTAAGGTATACGAGGCTATACTCTGCTTTGATTAATGTATGTAAGGCTATACAAAAGCTAGGCTAAGGTTTTGCCAGGATTAAAGCAAACTTTAAAAAGGTCCTAAGTAACCAACTCACGCAGCATTTTGTGAAGACCGATGTACCACATTATTTTAAAGGCCTATAAAAGAAATTCAACCTCAATTTTGCCATATTTGCCTTGTTAAATAAAGTAGTTTTAGGAAGGTCTAGAGAAAAATTGCCATGCTCAGCTCAGATTATACTGGTACAAGTCATTGCCATGCTGGTGCATGTACTCACTTATGGTGTCTCCAACAGAGTGCTATGAGCAGACATAAATCTCCTACAGCACCAGATTTAGGGGCTGGATTGTGGCTTGTTACCCTCAGAGAGAAATTATATATACACTGCGAAAGCCTTCTTCTCTTGGGAGACAAGGATGGAGCCAGCAGTGACTGCTCATATAGGGCCCAGAACTTTCTATTTGATAGATATCTGGGAATGGTGAAGGTCTTTGAGATCTTTTCTTGCCTCCTCTCCTGCCACTCAGCCATGGAAAAGCTGTAGTTGGCAAGGAGAGGCTCTGTCTCCTGCGAGACGGTTAACCATAGTGTCTTTTGGAATCCAGTTATGAAGGAAATGATGATATTGTTAAATTATACTCAGCACTCAAAAATTTTTGAAAGCTGAGGAGCTTTGGGGAGCAGCATGACTTATATGAGGCTTATTGGGACGGAAAATGGATGACAGAGGGAGCTTGATGGACTTGCAGCAGCAAGAGGTGGCAGCTGCCACCCAAGGAGAGGTTGAGACCACCCCACCTTTGCTTTACAGTGCAGAGCCTGAATGCTTTCTTGAGTCTTTACCACAGCCCTTCCTTCTCAGCTTCTAGTGCAATTTCCAGTCCATATTTTGGAGGCAGATCATAGAATTACAAAATGGTTGAGTTTAGAAGCGGCCTTTGGTGGTCATATCATCCAACTCTTCCTTTCAAGCAGGGCCACCTACAGCCGGTTGCCCAAGACCATGTCCAACTTCCCTGGGCAACCTGTGTCAGTGCTCTGTTACACTTAACAATTAAAAAGTGGTTCCTGATGTTCAGAAGGAACCTCCTGTGTTTCAGTTTCTGCTCACTGCCTCTGGTCCTGTCAATTAAAAGGCCCTCTGTCCTTTCTACATCCTCCCTTCAAGTATTTATTTATACGCATTTATGAGAATCCTCTGAACATTCTCTTCTCCAGGTTGAACAGTCCCAGCTCTCTCAGCCTCCCCTCCGATGACAGATGCTCCAGTCCCCTAATCATCCCTGTGGCCTACTGCTGTAGTCTCCCCAGTATGCCCCTTTCTCTCCTGTATTGGGGAGCCTACGACTGCACCCAGCACTCCTGATGTGTCTCACCAGTCGTGAGCATAGAGGAAGGATCACCTCCCTCGTCCTGCTGGTGACACTCCTCTTAAAGCAGGATAAGGAAGGAAATGCCAATAGGTCTTATCTTCATGCACAGAGAAACAGTGATGAGCATAACATTGTTCAAAAGTCCTTCGGATTCTTCCTGCATGTTTCAGCATCACCTCATCAAAACATCACACAAAAAACTCCAGTCAAGAACCTAAATGTCACAAACTGGGGGCACCTTTTGTGTTTGAAAGCTCTCACTCTGCGAAAGTAACAACATGAACTTACTGGTAGCTGGCAGACTCATGCGGTTGACTGATATTATCAGTCACCTTGATAACGTCTCCCTGTAGCTCAGTTTGAATTTGGATTTTTTTTTTTGTTTAATTCTTTTTAAAAAATCCCGAAGAACAGGAAAAAATTGCAAGGTATGTGGCAATAATTAATAACAACTCCAGAAATGTCCTCCTCAAATCTTAAAGGGTCTTTGTTCTGATACTGGACAGTGACTCAGTTCATTAATTTGAAATGTTGCATAATTTTTCCTATTTCTCAAAACTTCCGGAAAAGAAGTGACATTTAAGAACTTTTCTAAAACTGTGGGGTTATATTGCAAACATTTACCTGCTAATATTATTATATATATCATCTGAGGATGATAACCATACATGTTTTACCAAGGATCCTTGACAAAATCATCATAATGTAACCCATAATATTCTCTAAAGGATGCTTTTTTCTTTGCCCCACAATTAACAGTAGATTACTGACTAATCTAATTCAGAATTACATCAATATTCCTTCACTTACAAAACATTCTGTGATATTTTTGTACATTTTCAGTTAATGAAAACCTTGCAATGGAAAAATATCAGCATTTGAAAGAGAGGTGCCTAAGGTCCTTGGCACTGTCATGGAGAGAGAAAACCCCTGTGATAACCTTAAATACTATTAGAAATTCGGTTCTCAAATTTTGGATGGGTTAACATGCCTAAACTTTCTGGATTTAGAAATTCCAATTTTTTGAGAGCAGCATTGTATATCAGTTTTCTGAGTAAAAAATCAGCTGAGATTGTAATCTCAAAAAGAAACAAATTTGTAGAAGGCTGCTAGCCAGGTGAATGTGTTTGCACTGGTTCCTGTGATATATGTTACATTTTATACCAAAGATTAGAAAGAAACTACAGACAGATCGTGGCATGTGTATTATCAGCTCACAGCAGGAACTAAAGATGAAATCCTGTGGAGTCAGAGTTCACGACAACCTCTAAGAATCCTTCCAGGTGTTTTCATGGAAATTGATACAATAGAGCACAGAGATGAAAGAACAAATATAAATTATTTTAAATCATAGCTTCGGGGCTTAAAGCTAAGCTCAGCAGGTACTAGGAGACCCAGCATGGATTTCAAAGCAAATGTACATCTAAAGAAAGCAATTTTTCATTAGAGTCATATTTTACACTCCATTCACTTTTGGTTTTCTTTTTTTTCTCACAGTTTTCTCTTCCTACACTATCACAATCTTTTCTTCAGCTGCTTCTTGTTAAAAAAAAACTTTTTCAGAAAATGAAAACATGTATTTCTTCTTATGTTTGTGGTCTCTTCATTTACCGTTTCCTGACTATGTGCAGAATTCAGGCATAATTCAGCTTAAAACTAGGCAAGCCAACAGCTTACACTCTGCTTTTACAAAGGCAAGAGTAATATCAAAGTAAGAATGCAAAAGGTCCTATGTCAGATGCACGCTATGAAAAAGAGAGTGAAGGGTCAAGTCCAATTTACAGTTAAAACCTGGCACGGCATTCTAGAGAAAACAGCATTTTGAATGTTCTAGTTCAGTGACAAGAAGAGGACAACAGTCTGATAGCCATACATGCAGAAACAAGGCATTCATCTGGATTTTCTGAAAGAATTTATCCATAATCTTGTACATGGTGGCCTGTTTTCTCCTATACAAAAAAAGCAAATGGATACCTGAGAACCACTTGTACCATTTTTCACACTTCTAGATACACAACCAGATTTTTACTTACTAATTCTCTGAAAGCACTATAAGCACTTTACATGATCAGAGAGATGACTGTCACGTTTGGATTGGTAAACTCTTGCTTGTGTGTGCAGCCAAAGATTTCACAGACATGTACCTGGAAAAATGCAATTATGTTTCAATCTGATTTCAGAGAGCACTTTCTTGGTACTTTGGGATAACTCACTCCACGTCTTAGATTATTATAAAGGCTTCCAAGAGACTTGATCTCATATGGATGGAGAGTATCTTTATATCATTTGCATTATGGACCTTTGTATTAAACAGAGAGACATACAGCCTCTATCACCGCTTACAAATAAATATACAAGGTAGATTAATATATATATATTAGCTCTTTCTTCTTCTGTTATCAAAAATGGAACAAATAGCATTCATTTAACCTGAATAGTTTAACACAATCCAGTCCCTTGTTCAGTTAATAGCAAAACCCCTTTACAACAGTTCATTTGAATTTATAGATTTTTCCATTCACAAGTAAACTTTTTAAAAGTTGTAAAAAAAACTTTAAATAATTAGGAATTGAATGCCTAAGAGAAAAACTTCTTTCCAAACACACTGGGGACAGAAACTATGATTTTATCACATATTCCCCTGGGTTTCTGATACCCTGGATGCCAGAACTACATCCACAGAAAAAGTAATACCACGAAACATCAACTTTGCGATAGGGAACGTAGAGTAATTCTTTTCAATTCCATTCTTATATGAGCAGAGCCTCGATGTGAGGAATTTTTATTCATGCACAGGGCTCAACATAGAAATAACTTTTTGTGATCTAATTGACTACCAAGGGTACTTCCACTACAATATTCCGCTTCAAATAATTGCAAAGTTACAATATACATAAAAGATTACTTGGATATAAGCAAAGAAATTTATAGAAACACACTGATTGCCCCCAGATGGATGCTAACTGTGGTGTGGCAAACCATAATACTGCACACTGTGTAGCAAATGCATCTATCTATCGGCTAAATTCCAGATAGGACTATATGAGAAATTGCAGAATAAACATAGAATGCATGCTTTACTTCTAAGAGCAATAGAGCTAGTGGCATTTTGGATGATAGGGAGCAAGACAGATCTTCAGAAAAAAACGAAAAGAAAAGAGGGAAAAATATGACAATGGTTTGGTTTCGGTACAGAAAGAGAGCAAGCAATCAAAAACAAATATACAAACATGAACTAGATATTTATCATCATTTTTATTGCATACTACAATTGGCCCATATTTCTTAAAACCTTTCAGACAAAGATTCTGAAACATTAACAGCCTTTCAGGAATTAATGAAGGTGAAATGCAAGGCCACTGGAAGGAAAATTGAGTTGTACAACAGTTATGGGATTTATCGAAGGTCAGGCACTGAATTGGTGACATCTGGAAATAAAAGCATGAAGTTTCCATTCCAGCACCCTCATTTTGCTGCTATACTTCGTATAAAAGTTTTGCTGCTTTTCATGGACATTCTGGCAGAAGCTTGAGGGACTTAATAGAGCAAAGCAGTACAATTTGCTGATTTTTTCAAAATCGTAATTGTCTGCCTCACTGTTTCTTTATAGGACACAAGATTTAGTAAAATTCTCTGTAAAAATGTTCTGCTTCAGTGTCAGCTGGAAAACTATATACTATGGATCCTTTAGCTGTACAATCAGTATGACCAAGCAAAGTAGAATCCACCAGAATAAGTGGCATCAAAAAAACCTTCTGTTTGCCTTGTGAAACTGACTTCAATATATATACATAAACTCAGATACAGATTTAGGTAGATACAGATCTGTTAATTTCATTATTAGTTAAATTATCATATGCCTCCACTAAGCATGTCTAACTGGCCACTCTTCCACTAATGATCTCCCTTATTGTCCTGAGCTGAATTTTAAAATAAGAGCAAGTTTAAATTCGCATAAACCAAGGCTCTTAGTGATGCCATGTAACATGAGCACTGTTGCTGCCATATTTAACAAAACAAATAAGGTCTGTTCAGATGTAGTGCTGAGTAATCCAACCACATTAGCCACTTCTGCTGACTGCTGCTGACTGGGAGCACTGGACCGCAGAGTTACCCCATGAGTCTGAGCAAGAGAAGCTGCATTCAATATACTGAGAGCAGTGGGTTGCTGTAGCTGGCAGGAAGGTCAACGGTAAGGGTCAGGAATAAAAACCAAAATTCACCGCGTATCTTGGAGGTTCACAGAATCATCAAAACTTTTTCATGGTTAAGCAAGCCAGATCAATCTTCTAATTGTGGTTTGTCTGTCGTCATTTTCACATGTGCCACGACGACTTTGTAAGAGCTTTACCCCTTTGCAAAGCTAACCCCTTTATTAGGAGGCAAGCCTACACCACAGAATAAACAGAACCATTTTTCAGCTTCTCAATGAAGCCTAAATGACCTTCCCCTCTTTAACTGTTCACATGAAACAACAAGGATAAGAGATTGACATTTGCTTTCTGTATGTTGCCAGGAATTACTTGCAGTATATCTAAGACCTACATTGCATGTACTAAAATATCTCAATTTTAAAAAAGTTAAAACATTTAATTATCCTCAAGATTAATGCATCATGGTTAATTTAAACACCCAGAGCCTGCTGAGTCACTATTAAAGGATACACCACAATCACGATTGATTGCAATATTGACCGCAATTTCCACATCCAGGATGCACACTGAATCTAATTTGCTGTGTGCTTCTACAACAATAAACTACCAAATCACAAGCAATCTTGCATTCAGCCACCAGTAGTGTGTGTCAGTTGACTACATATTCTCAGCTTACTGTGGCTTATTACTATTTAAATAGGTCTCACATGTGTAGTTAGAATGCTTAAATGCTGTTATAAAGTGTTTGGAGATCTACAGGAGGAAAAGCCAATGTGTCTTCAGGACTTTTCTGCACAAATAGCCCATTGCATGGCCATCTGTGATTGCAGGGCCTGGGTTCTGTGACCCAAAGCATCACTGGGACTACCCCGCACTTCTGAAAAAATATAATCTCTACTATTAGCTTCACCATGGAATCTGGGAATCATCTTACTAAAAGGTAATGGAAAGAGGTGGTAGATGGCTTTGCCACACTCCTAGATTTTTAGAATAAGCAGTTAATGCTGTAAAATGATGTGTCAGAAATCAGTAACGGATAGTCAGCCAAATTCTGAGCTCACTGATACTCCAAGTAACTCCAGTGAAGTAATGATTTTACACTGTCCCAACCAATGAGATCAGCACTGGGCCCATTTAACAGAGCAGATCCCCAGCTGGTGTTATTGTTCTAGCTCTGCAATTAGCAGTATTGGTTGATGTTCTTACTGTCTGTAGCTGGAGTCATGATGTTAGTATGTTGACAGCTCTTTATCCAAATAATTCAGCTGATCAAGACAAACTATTGATCCACTTGTACTTGTCTTTATTACTTCTTAGAGTGTGATCTTTATTTAGACTGGCAAGAGGAAATCAGTGGCGTATTCCTATAAGTTACGTGGCCACTGATGTCATTGATGATGGTGATGCAACTGATAGATAAACATGAGGTATGACATGTACTCTTAGCCCAGCAAAGAACAGTTTCTTATAAACATACATCTTTACCTCATCCAGTCTCTCAATTGAATTTTCAAGTTGCAGTGATGGTGCTTCACACAATCAGAACTATTTACTGTGATTTGTCATCGCTGCAAGCTTACAGACAAGGTGTTTTGCTTCAAAAAAAATATTTATTTTGGTTACTTGGATTACTGCCTGGACAGGAAACGATGAAACAGATGTCAGGGAGCCGGATGAGTAATAGAATAATTCTGAAGAGTGATCTGAGCTGCTAAGAAGATGACACTTGAGAGGTCTGGGGCACAAAACATTTTCCACTTTCTTTCTTTCCTTCTGAACTCAGAGCTTAAAGCACAAGCTGTGTGTGATTCAGCCTTGTCGAGCTGAGGCTGGCGTGGTCAGTGCAGCTATATTTTAGATCTATTCAGCCATTCTGAAGGTCTTCAGCAGTGCCATTTCAGGGGAAAAAATGCACATAAAAATTTTTTAAAAAGGTCAAAAAAGCAAAAGCAGGGAGATGTATTACAGCTAGAGAAATTGTTTCATGTATCATTGTGCTGTTACAGACATGGACTTATCAAAGAGGCTAAGAAACCATTAGCTACCCAGCCCGCCCCCGGCAGCACAGACTGCACTCG
Organism: Cuculus canorus; assembly: GCF_017976375.1. Lineage (NCBI taxonomy): Eukaryota > Metazoa > Chordata > Aves > Cuculiformes > Cuculidae > Cuculus > Cuculus canorus. The sequence goes on from NC_071403.1 coordinate 37,653,164, forward strand.
CACAGCTGTGCAAGACCCCATTTAGAGTAGAGCGGCACTCAGGGCTGTCCTACCGCTAAGTGGAGGCTGAGTCATTATTTAAGTTGCAGTAATAAAGACAACCCTTCTTGGTCTGGGTGGGGAATCTTTCCCCTCCTCAAATGCTAGTCCCTGCCTAAATGACAGATAGGTGCTTACTGTTCACAAAGAAAAAAGGCGTGGGAGTGGAACTGCTGCTATCTCTCCTCCAAACTAGGGAAGTGGGGCACCCAGACCTGAAGAAAGTGGACTGAATTCACAAGGGAAAGTTACTACAGGAGATGAAGCCAGTGGCATTTCAGTCCCCAAGCACTTTGATCACAAAGTTACCTTCGAAAAGAAGTTTGTAAAACTTCTTTGCCCAGTTATAACTGTCCTAGACAATAACTCTATCCAGGAAAACGGAGGCACATAAAGACCCCACACACCCCCTCAACATGCTGAGCAGCCAAAATCCAAATAGCACTAGAGGTTACAGCACAGCTGATAGGTAACCCCAAACGTACAAAAAATGAGTGTGTCCCCCACTGTGGGTTTGTCACAGCAAGCATGCGATAACACTGTACCAGGGGAAAGAGGTAGCTGTAGTCAGGGGACTTCTGCAACACTATTACCACAGCATTAAAAGGCAAAAACAGCGAAGTATTTAGATATTCTGCTTTTATTACCTCATGTTGCAACTTATCTGTAGATAGCAATTAGTAGACTTTCTGGGGATGTTGTATCTCACTCTGCAAGCTCTTTGATCCAGAAAGAAAGCACAGGATAGGTCTTCATTTGCTTAGCTAAAGTTATGTCTAATGTGGAGAACCCAGACAACACAGGATCAATCCACAACACAAACAGGAAGGAAAGTTTCTATTGAAGTAAGATGCTGCCACCTTCAGATCAAACTGAGGATTAGCAGAACTCTCATGGAGGCAAAATGCGCTCTGAAAAAATATGGAAGTGGGAGGAAAAGGCAAGAAACAAAGAATATCTCAATGCCATGTCAATAATACTTAGTTACAGGTTTTTCTGATTAAAAATATAACTTCGAATTGTAAGAAAGCAAGCAGAATAAATGACAGAGGGCTTAACACCTTTTGGTTTCTACTGTCCCATACAATGTTCTTTTCTTACAAGTAAAATCTAATAAAATGTTTTAGATTAAACTTATATAGGTTCTGTGCATTGCTACTTGGCATTGAGAAGACTTTTTTTCTGGAAGTGAAAGGTAACAGTAATAAGACAGCCAGTTGCAGAAAACTAGAAATTAGTTGTTCAGACCAGATTTAAGCTAAGTCATCGAGTTCTGCACATTTTATTGCTCGTTACAAAAAGAGCATGGATTTCTAAATAGCTATATGTTACATAAGCAAGACCAAGGAGAAGAAAAATGTAAAGGAAATTTTTCCTTCAATAAAGCACAGGAAAAGGACTCTCTTTTTAATTTTCACCTTCACCTCAGAGAAAGTCCCCAGATTGCTCTTGTATTTGTACAGATTTTAGGGATCTGGCAGAAACTTGGAACTATCCATGAGAAAGCCTTTTCCCTCAGTTTTGAGATTTGAGCACTGTTCTCTGCCAGCTTCTTGGCAATGCAACACCATTGAAGTCAGGACATCAGCAGCTCACTGGCCAAAAACCTTACAGAGCCATCTGTAAAATGTGGTTCTGAAAAGGGCAGAGGACATACAGCAAATTTAGGGATGCTTCTGGCTATATTTACATTGTTAAGCATTTGCACAGAAGTGGGATATTTGTATACACTCTGCACAATATCCCAGAGAATTCTCACTTGCAGTTCAGAACAGCAAAAAGACAATCGTGCCAGAGGTATGGTTGTCACCCTGTGCAAGTCAGGTGAAAAGTAAGCAGTCAAGGTTGTTTAGTGGTGTAGATCAACAGAGTACAGCTTAATGCCACAGGTGGTCAGGACCTCAAAGTCCACAAGATGGTACTCACAGCACTGTCCAAAGAGGACCTGCCACATATATCCCAAGCCCTGATTCCCAACAGGCATCAGAGCATGGTACTTAGTTGTAAGATCAAAGCAGCCGTTCTGTGGCTCAGCGCAGAGAGCAGTCTGTGCCTCCCAAAGGAACACAGACAAGTTTCAATACGGTATTTCTCTCTGAAAATCAGAAATACATCTGCAGCCTCACAGGCAAGGCCTTGCAAAAACTTTTTATGGGGACATAAATACATTTATAAAATACAGTATTTCTTGTTAGCAGGATTTCTTAATGATGACTTTAACTTGTTCTCAAACTTCAGTTATGCTGAAAAAAAGTTAGCATAGAAAGGATCAGGCTGCATGAAAGTCTGCACCAGTCTTTTTATGTGCAGGAACACATCAAAGGTCTTCAAGGGGTTTAATAATGGAACTATGACAGCCTGAAGAATAAACAGAAATTGAGTGGACAGATGCACAGGACTTAGAGCTTAATCTAGGAGTCTGTGACTTGCTGAAAAGAGCCAATATTAAAGCAATTATGCATTTAAAACAATTACTATTTATTCTTCAAAGAGTCATACTCAAGTGAAGTAACCCATTTTAAATTACTTCTGGTAATTGCATTGCATCCCCAAATTATATGTCTGCATACTCTTTGAACTAGGCTTTCCAAAAAAAAAAAAACCCAACCCACCTCTGTATTTTTGCTTAAACATTACCCCCCATCTTGAATACTTCCCTTCTAGCTTATCATTTCCCGCAAGTATAATGTAGGGCGTTAAGTCTGGGTAAATACCACTAATTTTAGTTTCTGTATCTAGGACAGAAGCCAGTTTAACAATGAACAACTGCAAATGCCTAGATTGTTCACTTACCATTGACCTCTGATAATCAGAGAAGTTCTATAAAATTATCAAGGCATTTCTATCAAAATTGTGGTAGCTCATCAAAACATTATTGCATGCAGCAAAATGACTGAACACAGATTTAGGAGGGGTCACTGCCCTGCTTCAGACAGCATGCAATAGCTTTCCATTTAGGAACTTCAACATATAAAATCTGGTTTAAAATAGTCCCCAGAGCATCCACACTCTACGGACACGTAATCACATTGTTCTTGTGTAGCAAAACCTAGGGAGAAACCTCAATCCTCTATATCTTCTACTGACTAGCTGCAACTGTAAGTATAAGTAACATAGTTAATGATCAATTTGTGGGGAAATTTCCAGTACTACACTTAAGAATATACCCTGTTCATATATATATATATATATGCGCATAGGCTAACTTTAAACTTGTGAGCCGAATTATCGCTGGCAGTGTGACTGCGGCAGAGCAGGCTTAGTACAGAGACTTGTCCATGGAACTAGGGCCATTTTGGGCAGCTGATCCATACCACGATCCAGCTTACTACCATCTATGAAGCTAGCAGTGCCACTGCTAGCTAGTTGGCAGCTTGCTCAGATGAGGCTACATAAGTTGCATCCCCAGCAGGAGTTTCGTATCAGCAGTGAAAACAATGCTGATTCTAAATGAAATGGTTTGGTTTGCTATAGACAAGACACCGCTCCTCCCAGTCTGCCTCGAGTCCACCAAACCTACTCATTCTACCCACAGAGTAACTCCTCTCCTCTCCATGCTTTGTCACTCTGCCCATTCTCTTTTGTTCTACAGACTGTGTCTCAGGCTAGATTTATATCACACAGGCATGTGCTAGCTAAATCTGTTGTCTCTTCTACCTTTGTCTTCTACCATATCAAAAGAGAAAGATCAGTATCTCCAGAAAGGAAATGTTGCATCAACCTCAGACCCTATCTCAGGGCAGGGAGAGCTGTCCATTGAAGAGTAGCTTCCACAACACAGAAAGGCTTTGAAGAAAGATTAAAGAGACTTAATTTTTTATCATTTTCATTATTGGTTTTTAAAGTAAGGACAGAATTGTCCTGCCTACAGAAAGACCACAGGATGAGTGGCTTAGACTAGTTCTCTGAAGCTGAATTCAGCTGCCTAAACATTGGCATCTAGAGGGATTTGAGTTGCTGCAGGGTTTCTAACACATCCTATGGCTTTGGCATATGGGACAGAGGATGTGTAAGAAGCCCCCTCCATTCTGATGTGGTAGGCAGCAGCCACCCTGGATACATCAAAAATTGCACAGAAGCCTATATTTATACAACTGAAGTGAGTCTCTACTGTTTTGGCATCTAGAGTTAGCTATTATTACTCCTAGTGCTTATTTTCTAAGAACATATCTTCACTATTGAAAGAGTGTATGATTTCCATTTTCTGGGCAACTAAAGCCTGTGAATTATCTATGCTACAGCAAAACCACAGTCAGAAGTGGGCACTTCCATTTTAGTGTGGGTAAGCCTTCGGATGACAATGATGTGTCATGAACCTCACAGTGACAGTAGAATTACTGACTTTGCTTATTGCAGTCTCTGGATAAATAACATGCTTTATTGCATTGGGTAAAAAAAAAAAAACCCATAGATATGCGCTCTAAGTATTTACTGGACATCGTATGAGCTACTTGTATGTTAGTTCACGCTGTATTGCAGAATTCAATTAGTGTGGGCATAAAGCATAAATATGTGAAGTTGTGATAGCACAAAGACCTCTTTAGGAGCTGTTAAACCCTTATTAGAAGTCATTCGCTTAAGTAATTTCACAATTTAAAATACTTCAAGATGAATATGCTTCCTAAGTTCTTTAAAATTTCCTCATAAATATGCTGGGTGCCACCCCCAGCCATCTGCAATTTTTTAAGAGAAGTCTAAGGAGTCCATTACTATATTCCATAACACTATCAGCCATGTAATATCTAAGGGTCTTTTCCATGAATTAGAAAATATTATATTAGTATAGTTTTCCAACAGTCTCCTACTTTAACTCACTCTTTCTCTTGAAAGCACTTGGAAATATCTCAGCATCACCCTTGTCTTTATCCTGAGATAAAAATATATGATACGTAATGCCTAAGAAAGTATGTCTACCCCTGCATGGGGCGGATGGTTATTCTAATTAGTCTTCTTGGTCATTGGGTTTTCTCTCTATCCATCTCCCAGGCCTTCCCTGGCTCAAAAAGCTCAGTCTGACTAATTGTTGGCTATTCCCATGGTCATCCCAAGTGTGGTCAGTTGTCAGCACCTCAGTCTAAGATGAAGGGATGTCCCCAGCACCTGGACATCCTGGTGGTCCATGCCAGTTTCAGGTGTCCAGTTAGTTTGGTGGGTCATGCTGGCAAATGTGTCCTCCTGCCTAAGGCTGCCTCGGATCCTAGAACAACAGGGTTTTTGCAGCACTTCAGGCAAGTGGGTTATGATTTTTTTGGTTCTTTATAATTAAAATTAATTTCTCTCAGCTCCTTGAGATTATATTTCCTGTGCTGTTTATAATTAACGTTGTTCCATTCTATCTTTTCCCTCTGCCTTCTGGAATAGGATGCAAGAAAGCAAGTATTTTCCTCTTGCTTTTTCTTTCAGCAATACTGGTTTTTATTAGTATGGGTTTTTTCCATTAGTCAGCCCATAATCATCAGAATAGCCTAAACTCACTGCTTTTGCTTCCTAGTCAGAATGTGTTTCATGCCTTGGAGTCCAGAGCTAACCCACTCTGTGGAAAAGGTGTGAAGAGCCTGTCTAGGTCTTGAGGGCACCCCCAGCCCTACCTATCCCTGCCCAAGCTCCCAGGGCTCCCCTCAGCCTGACTACACCCCAGGACCCTATTTCAGCTCCCCAGCCTGTCCAACAGTGCCCTAGTGATGCTACAGCAGGGCTGGTCTCCAGCTCCTCATTGCCCTGCACCATGGTAAGCCTGCTGGTAGGCCACTCCATCCTTCTTTCTCAGGGTGAAGGTGAGAGGTGAGCATCTCAGACAAAGGGATTGGTGCAGGACACCCTGCATGTGAGGGTGCCAGGAAACACCTTCCAAGTGAGCAGTACAAACAAGACTGCTTATTCTCATTTGGTACCACGTCATACTGTTTTTTTCCCTGCTTTTGAGCTTTTGACTGACTGACCAGGAAATGAGCGTAATTTCCTTTTTTCTATTTAATTGTTGTCATTACTGTGACAGGGTCCATCATGTAGACTGTTACTTAGAGGGATGTTTGGGGCACACTCGCAGTCAAATGCATCTCAAATAAATATGGCTATATTGGTCTGCCTAGACACGTTCTAGCTTAGTGTAGCTCCATGTGCCACCTCCAACTTATCAGTGGTGATATCTAGGAAACAGCTATAAGGACAGAGATAATTATGCTGCAGCTTGTGAAAATATGTACCTCAGGACATCATAAGGCAGAAGTTGTACCGACATCTTTGTACTTAATCCCTCTAGGGGAATTATTTTACATTAACTCATCCAGTTGGTTTCTGAATCCATGTGGGGTTTTTTTTGCCTTCACAATATTCTGAGTTCCAAGATATGACTGCCTTTAAACTCAGTCTAGTGGTTCACTGTTATCCTTAGAGTTCACACAAAGGTGTAGTAGTTATAGCTAGGATGAAAACTGCCTCCAGTTCTTCTCAGCTTCATGTATATCAAGTAATGATGCCATTTGTGCTGTGTTTGAGACTCAACAGCTAATATAGTATGCCCACTTCAGAGGAACTCTTTTTCTAAAGCAAAAAAAAAAACCTGAATTTTCAGACTGAAACATCAATTTCCTGTCAGAGGAATCAACTCAGATCTACTGCCATGGATGCACATAGAAACTAAGCAATAAACACGACTTCTGTCCTCAAAAGTTCATTTCTCCAGTAACATCTCATGCAATCACAAATTTTATGTACATTGGAGAAGGGAATAAAGGAAGCAACCTAAAATGACACACATGTAGAAAGCCTCTCATTCAAATACATAAGCAGATGCAGACCAAAACAGATTCACAAATACAGACTGAAAAACTGCAGATGAGGAAGGCTATAAGGACGAGTAATACATAAAACACTTGTGGAAACATTACTAAAACTGCTGTCTCTACTGCAAATACATGAAGTCCTTATTTTCCCAAGAAATAAGTAACATGCTAATCCAATAATTTCCATAAGGTCAAGCCATGAAATGTTAGGATTGCAGCTCAAGAACTGTTGATTTTGGACTTGAAAGGATTGTTTTCTCTTAGTATGAATATGTGCAATGACGCAGTGTTCTAGAGTTTACAATGTTTATAGTTCTGTTTAGAATTCACAGATATCATTGCTTCTCCCAGACAATGTTCACTTAATAAGGATATTGTGTTTTTATTATCACTATTTCAGCCCAGTTGTTTAGTCATTTATTAAGCATCCTTTGCTCTCATTTCCGTAATTGTATCACAAGAAGAAATCTGTGTATCAATACCATGTCAAGCAAAGCTAGAAGTTTTTGCAGAGCATACCAATATCCTTTGCACAAAACCAAGAAATCTGCACTTCACTATCAGCTGAAGCAAATAGTATGGCTTCTGCAGACTTTCCTCCCTGCCTAAAGAAAAGCAAAGTAAAAAATTTGAACCCACAAGTCTTGAGTTGCTCAGTTCAGCATTTCTGCTAATATCTTGACCTGGCTCCGTATGTAAAGTGAGGTTTAGAACAATTCATATACAACACATCTTTACTCCAAGGACAGTAAGTGATGCCGCTCCTGTCATTACATCTAAAATATTTTAAAGAAGGCTGACAAATCTTCTTGCTCTGTGAGCCATATCAAATCTTCATCTGTCTGACATCTACAAGATATATACTGTAGCCTTTGAAGTGGTGTGAAGAAGAGATTCCTGGAATAGTTCACAAATGAAACAGGGTAATGGTTCCACAGGGCACCACTGTGATATTAGGTTGGGAGGCCAGGAATGCCATTGCATCCTCGGAGTGCCCACAGATTGTTTCATGAATAACACTGAATGATTCATTTCCTCCCTTAATAAAAACAGAGATGCTTTGGAGATGCACCTGGGCTATGTATGAAATACAGTGCGATTCAAAAAAATGCAAGTGGACAACCTCTATTTTAAACTAAGGGAAAGATTGAGGTTTAAATTCAACTTTTTCAGTGCTTAGAAAATTCCTTTAGAAGTCGAACCATAAACAACATTCCTTTTTTAACAATTTTTTTAATCCAAACAGTCTCAATTCCCATTTAATATTTTTGTGCAAGTTTCTTCTGGAAAAATATTTTAATGAGTATATATTAAGAAGCAAAAACATGTTATAGTAATTTTACAGTCAATTTTTAAACAAGGCCATTTTCATGTCTTTACAGGGACAGACTTCTGAAACATGTGCATTGTGATGACTCTATGAGGTGGAATATGGTTGTACCAGGTACACAAAAGTGCGTTGTGAAAGATGCTTTAACCAGAAGGTCAGAGGTTCCTGTTGCCCCTGAAGTTACCATGAAATGATCTTCGTTTGCCTGCATTTATAAGGCAGGTGAATGAGAATGATTTATGTACAGAACCTTTTCTTTTTTCTGCTCCTTTGTGCTCATATGCTCATGCCTGTGTCACATTCAGCTTCACAAACCAAACCATCCCAGGCCAGAGCTAGCTTCTCAGAGCTTCACAGCATAAAATGAACTCAATATGTGAAACTAAATTGTTTCAAACAGTATCTTCAGCCATGGCAGGTGAGAGGTGAAACAGGTTTGTTAGACAACTGTAGGAAACTGAGCTTGTGAGCCAGCTGTTCTTGGCTAGAGAATAATAAATGTTCCTCCCAAGCAGCTGTCTTTTCACACATTCTGACACCATTCTCTGACACTAACAAGTCCGATTCTCCCTGTCTCTAATACAGATAAGCTCATTTAGGGATCTGTTGTCGTTTTGTCAAGGGCCTGCAGTTGTAGGTGATTGACTGCTTTTCCTCTATCCAGAGCTGGCCTTGCCTCTTGATCACATAGGAGGTAGACTATTAGCTAGCACACCTTGAATGCCAAGCTGTGCCCTCTGCTCCTTATCCATTTTTATAGTAAAAGCAAAATGAAACAAAACCACAGTCTGTCCCTTTACAAGAATATTTTTACAGTAAACAATAATTTAAAAGAATTAGTTTGTAGACAGTGTTTGTTAGTATATACTTTGCCACATTTTACTTCGGCCATGCTATACTTTGGTGCCATACACCAAACTTATTTACTTGCTGCTCCTTTTTGTCGTTCAAAGATTTTTCAGACTAAGAAAAAAATTTCAGGCCATTAATTTGAACATGGGAACATTATTCTCAAACATGTTTTCATAGTAGTATCATAGCATAGTATCATAGCATAATATCATAGTATAGTTAGGATTGGAAGAGACCTTAAAGATCCTCTAGTTCCACCTCCCTGCCATGGGCAGGGACATCCCACTAGATCAGGCTGCCCAATGTCCCATCCAACCTGACCTTGAACACCTCCAGGGATGGGGCATCCACAACCTCCCTGGGCAACCTGTGCCAGTGTCTCACCACTCTCACAGTGAAGAAATTCTTCCTAATGTCTAGCCTAAATCTGTCCCTCTCCAGTTTATACTCATTCCCCCCGGGTCCTATCACCACAAGCCTTTATGAATAGTCCCTCTCCAGCTTTCCTGTAGCCCCTTCAGGTACTGGAAGGTTGCTAGAAGATCTCCTCTGAGCTTTCTCTTTTCCAGGCTGAACAACCCCAACTCTCTCAGCCTGTCCTCATATTGGAGGTGCTCCAGCCCTCTGATCATCTTTGTAGCCCTCCTCTGGACCCGTTCCAACAGCTCCATATCCTTCTTATGTTGAGTATTCCAGAACTGGACACAGTATTCCAGATGAGGTCTCAAAAGAAAGGAATAGAGGGGCAGAATCACTTCCCTCGACCTGCTGGCCACGCTTCTTTTGATCCAGATGCAGCAGTTTTAGAACCACTCGCTCCAAGCTGCCTGTTCTGTCACAATGTAGGCATTAGAAATAGCTAATATCATATCATACATGGCATAAATACAACATTTTCACTTCGCTTCTTTATGGAAGACAGAGAAATCAACTGCTCTGAGGGTTAAATCTCAGCAGAAGGAAGATACGCTTGAGAGAACTGAAGAAGAGGTGGGCCTCCCTGTGATTTCAGCTTGAGCGAGTTGGTATGAAGTGTACAAGATCTTCCTGAGTGACCTTGAATGGAATACTTGGACAAACTGCTAAAAGCTTGGAGATATCCATTTCTGTTTTGCCTATAAAAATATTTCAAATGCCAAGAGAGAAGCTGTCAACTGCACAACCTTCCTCTGGACCACTGTTTATGAAGTTCTCACCAGTGAAAAACACAACGTAGTTACTCTGCAAACATATTCCAGTCTCCTGTCAGTAATAGTGCCTCCACAGCCACCATGAGAAGAAGCAATTTTAAGAATTTGAGTAGATTGTAGACATGTAATTCAATGCAATGTGAATAAATCCTTCAGTTGCACAGCCAGCTGTATGTACTCACATAATCAAGTATACTGAAATCACAACTCGCAGGAGTTTTCCAAAGTCACAAATATATTTCTTTGGAAGGAGAAGATTGTAACTGGGTTCTACTGCATATGTAATGAAACAACCAAATGATAGAAAAAAACAAATAGCTACTTTAAAAAATAACTAATTAAAGCCCTTCTATCTAGCTGTTCCATAAACTTTTAACTATATTATGAACTAAAGAACATAATTGAGGAAATATCTTGAGCTTTTCCTTGCAGTTTGCTTTCTGAGAACATAGGCTTTAAAAAATTCCTCAAGGAATTTCAGAGACGAATGAATACTAACACTGTCAAGAACACTATTTTTTCTCTATAGTCATACAGTGAGCACAAGTGAGTGTATTAATTATAGACTGTTATTATGCTGTTATCTCAGCTGAACAGATCAGAGTTTAGCCCATGAGCATATCTCTACCAAACCAGTATATATACAGAGTTACTGAGAGCACATTCTAGACCAATGACATTGATCGATGATCCAAAAACTGAGTAATTAAATCATTATCTACTTGATACTGCAGTCAGACAGCAGTCTGAGAGAGCAATCTCATCACTATGAGAGGCATCAGCAAGGCAACAGCTACAGACGATAACTCCCCTTCTATACCTAGATCAAAACACTCCACTCGGAGGCACTGCTTTCACTTAAATTTATCTCACACACTCAGAGCTGGAGTTATACACACAGCAAATAGAATGAGAGGCCCTCACAGGATGTGTGCATTCCATGATTGCTTTAACAGTTATTTCTTTAGAACAAACGTCTGATTTTCTAAGTGGATTCTCAGTTTTATTTCTATTTCTTAGAACAAATGAATAAAATCACTGACAAGTTAATGGCTCTTTTTACTCCTCATTGGGCTTTGTTTGATTTACTTTGTTTTAATTGCTCTGACTAGGCAAAAGGACTTTTTGATTTTGTTTAGAGAAAAAATCTAAAATTTAGCAAAACTAAAAATTAACCTCCACTGTTTTCTTTTTCTTACACCATCTTTAATGCTGTAGTTAATACGTGCTTTAAAAAGTGAAGTAGGTGGGTCAGGTGCCTTCATTCAAACACCTTTCAGGAGTGCCACACTCTACAGTCATAGGAATGCCAGATGAATGGTCTTTGAAAGCTTTTGCTCTGGATCTGCAACAAGGCACAGCAATGGCTCCTTTCCAGCAGCTCCCTATCACGTTCCATTCTGACAGCCATTTTCCAGCTATATCTACAGCTAGGGCCTATAACTTGAACAAGAGCAAAAGAACAAAAAAGATGCTAGAAGATTAATGATCTTTGGAACTATATCGCCACAATCCCAGCTTCAGTCATCATAAACAGAAACACATGAACAAAATCAATGTATCATGTTGGTTCACTTACTGAATATGCTTTCTATAAACTTCAGAAGAGTAGCATTAGGCTAACTTGGGCCTCTAAGCACCAAAAACTCAACTACAGCATATTCAAGAATCTTCTCAGAATGCCCCTTATGATGCAGAACTTCCTCCCCAATTATCTGCTCCTACAAAAGGCAATAAATATTCTTCGCTGGAACAAAGAAACCTTGCAGTCTCAGTTTTGCATCATCTGATTTGTCTGAAGGATGCATGCTTGCATCATTTTTCATACAGTCTGCTCCTACAAGAAGTTGTAGTTGTGCAGTACCTGATAATGCCAGATAACTGGAGTACTTCTGAGTAGCCAACAACTTCCCAGATGTCTACATTGACCTCAACCTCTGCACTTCTGAGAAGTACCCAAGATAGACTGCAATCTGGACCAGTAAAGATGAGAGGTAGGGTAACCAGAGATGCCTTTTGTGTCAAAATTCTAATCTTTTGCACTCTTGGCACTTTATGTTGTAGGTGAGATTCCTGTCCTACCTGGTACTTGATCTCTTCCTTCTTCTAGAAACAGAGACACCAGCAGGAAGGATTCATCCAGTGTTGCCAAGATTTTTTTTCTGTCCAGACCTCAGCAGTATGTGTCAGCTGAGGCTGAGGATGTGAGGAGGACATCAGTCTTCATCCAGATTAGTCAGAAGTGAACATGCTCCTCACAGACCATGGTCTCATACATAGAAATGAGCCTATCTAAGGAGATCGCAACCTCGTTCCTTCTCAGGCCTGTCTTCCTCCTCTGCTCCTAGCCATGAAGGTCCAGTGCTTCCTGTACAGGCTGCGGCATTCACAGGACCCTGCTATGATCTGATTTAACCCATTAAAAGAGATTTCCAGTTTTAGCTGCCATACTAGTAAAGTAAGTTCTCTCACTTGAGACCCAGAGCTAGAACAAGGTAGACGATGGGAACCTAAAGCAGAAAGCTACAAAGAAAGGAAGTAGGAGGTGAAGGAAACCTTTTGTATTTCAGTGGCAATGAGCTAGTAAATAAATACACTCTGCACAACTGTAGCCACTGAGTCCAAGTCCGGGTATGCACACAGTAGTTCTGAACTTGTAGTTAAAGCAGAGGCTTTTCTCCTGATTTACAGTCTGTTGCACTAAGATATGAATAGTGACGAAATTGAAATCCATTTATGAACATATGACACTAAAATACTTCCCTGGTAAGCCTTCTCTGTGCTTGGAAACTACCCACATCCATGCACCACAAATAGAGGTTTCATCATGTAACTCTCAAACAAAAAACCAGTGGAGAGAGTATAGTGTTTATATCTCAGAGGCATCTTAAAATAGAAAAATGTACTTATTATGGAATATCCAAAGACCACCCCCATCTTGGAGAAAGATTGTGGTAAATGAAGCTTCAGAGAAGGTGCATTTAAAATCTAAAGCATACAAGTGTGTAGGAGGCTCTATCATCCTTCCTGGTATGCACTATGTAATGGCTACATAGCGAATGTGCTGTGTAGCCGCTCGAATCCAGGCTAAAGAGCCCTTGTTAGCAGAAGCGACAAAAATTGCACTGCTGGCATGAACATACTAGGAAATTCCAAAGTAAGTTTTAGCAATTGGAGACTTTTTTCTCGCATCAAAGATCTCAGTCCATAAAAGGCTTCTGACATATAAGAGGAAAAGAAAACCTAATTAAACTGTATGGGAAGTCAGAACGATAGGTGGCCTAATTATTCCCAATTAACCTTGCCCAGTAACTCACACGCAAGGTGAACACAGACAAATCAGTGTTGTGGATAGCTGCTTCTACTTAAAACAGATACAAATAACACAATTGAATTAGGTGGCATTCACATCCTGCTATGACTAAAAACCATATATGATGAATGTTCTCCAAACTTACTCCTTCTTGTGATTCAACTTCTCTGTTATCTTAAGCACTGAAACTGAAGGATTCTCCCAAAGCTCGATGTATCCTATACCTACCTGTCCTATTTCTTCCACCAATGTGCTTGGTACTCTTTGTCCTTAGACCCCTTTTAGCTCCATTATTGGAGTTACACAAACACAGCAATCTGATTTCATTCAGACAAACAAAATTATGAGTCTTTTATATTAGCACATTCTAGGCAGCTGTAACCTTATCAGATGCTAACTCTGCACTGTTCAAGATGAAACAAATGGCAGACTCTTTTTAAATAAAGTTTCTAATGAGATAGTCCAGTCGAGATAAGCAAAATTCAATAAAGCTACACATTCAGCCTTGCAACAGATCAGCTTCTGAGCTCCATGCTCTTTTTCCACACCTCACTGAAAGTGGACTAGTGTACACCAAGGATGGGAAGCAGGATTAGGTGGTGCTCTACACTGCTTAGTCAGAAGTTCCTTATCTGTCTAGGAAACAGACATTTTTACCAAGTAAAGCTCATGATGACAAAGAATAAAATCCACTTAAATGTATATTGACATCCTGCCTTACACGTATCTCCAAAAGATTACAAATTACTCTTGTAACAGTACCCCAGGCTTCAATAAGAATTAGCAACCTACAAGAAAAGTGGTTTTGCAGCAAAGCTTGTCCCAGGGCAATTAAGTCCCTTTTTGCTGCTCAATTCTTGTCTGCCACTGCTATTAGTGAAAAAAAAGAGAATTAATCACCCTGTACTTTACAGTAAAACATTTTTCTCTGGTAGCTGTTACCTGTTACACAGAAAAATCTTGTGAGATCTTAATTTATATACAAACCAACCTACAAAAGTAGCGTGTGCACATAGGCACTTTATTTTAGTTTCATCTGCATGAACCTAGGCAAATTGTATTTCAGCTACAAGAAATTTCCATAGAGAATTATACTCTGCAAGTGCTATCACCAAAAATACCTGAGAAGTACTTGGCTTGAAACAACTACACTACAATTAAAGACATGAAGTAGTGATTAAAGACATGAAGTAGTGACAAAAAAAAAGTCAAGTAGTAAGTAATATTTCTAGAATATTTCTAGACTTGCTGTTAATGAAGTTGCATTGACTTCCACACAGCTGCTCACAATAACAATATAGTAGGAAAAGCAGAGAAAGGAAAATGTAATTTCATTTTTTTTTCTTCTTGGATTACATTCTCAAATATTTTTTGTTTCTGCTGTGATTGATCTAAAGATTAAGCATTTCCAGCAGTGATAACTCTTCATACTTGTAAGACTGGGTTGAACTGCATGCAGTTTAATGGTATATGTTGGGTTTACTGATGCACCAACTTGAGAAGTGATACAAGAAACTTCATGTATGGTTTTCAGGCTTAGATGCTCAGAAAAAAACACAACAGTTTACAAAAGAGTTATAGCAGTGATTTTTTTTTTTTTTACCATTACTGTTACTTTTTAAACCAACCGCAGTGATTTTTAATAAAAACAAGATTCTAGGGATGAAACTCAAATTATATGCAATGGCTCTGGTCTGCCCTTCTCTAGAGAGGAGTAGATTGCCTCAAAGCAAAGGAAGGAAAGTGGCCAGCATGCTGGAGGAAGGAGCTGTGTGAAAAACAAGGTAGCGAAAAGAAACTTTTAAAATTCAGCATTACCTGCAGCAAAACTTCAGGAAAAGCCATAGGTACATACTGCTTGTAGGAACTATACGGTGCTGTTTGCCTGGGATATAATCAGTTTTCCACTTTCTTATCATGATTTTGTCTCAAAGAATTCCCATATCTAAAAATTCTTCCAGTTCTGCATGTGTTTATGAGACTACTACCTTGACTAGATAACTTCTAAAAATTCCTTCCAACCAAAAGCATTCTGTGATTCTAATATTCTATGAACTCTAGTCCATTTAAGTAAAATCATGACTGGAAAAACGAAATACACAGTTTCAAGAAGACAGTCTGAACATCAAAATGGACACATTAATAATAAATAAGGGTAACCAACCCAGCATTAGGAATATTTATTGTTTTCATTATGAAATCTGTGCCCCCAAATTCATGTAAGTAAAGATCAGAAGTTAGTGGTTCCCATAACAATGGGAGTATTTTTCTTGTACACAAAATGGTCATGACTTAAAATCTGTTAGCTTTTTCCTTCATAGTCATGGCTTAACCTATTTGCAAAGAAACATTCATGGATTTCTTGCACGTAGATCAACAAGCTTTCTTATATCAGACTTCTAAGCTGTCACATTTCCAAATATTAATGAATTATTCTGAATTATATGAAGGTAAGGAGGAGGAGGGTATGTGGTTCCTTTCAAATTTTTATGTAAAGAGAGTCATACTAACAAAGACATTGAGGTGAATTAGTCTTATGAAAAGTTTGCAAACTGTTTTGAATACTCCTGCAATCATGTTTTGGTATCTACGCGGTATATACTCAAGAAAGAATTTTGTGGCAGAAAAATTTTATTGGGGGGGTTTAGGCTACCTGATCTGATTCAAATGTAAACATTTTATTTCTGAAGAAGATGACAATGGCTCACAGAAAAGTGTGACTAGTACAATCAAAGGGTACCAAGCAGGTACACTGAGTTGGTCTTTTCAGTCTGTAAAAGAGGTGATGGAAACAGAGATATGACAAGTATCTCAATAATCATGAAGCATAGCAGGAAGACAGTGAACAGGGAACAATTTTTCACATTCTTTCTCTCACACAGTATAAAACTGTGAAATTCATCATCACAGTATATTGTGGGTGGGAAGAAAAATCCATCAAGGGCTATTAAACACTAAGTTACCATCTCCAGTACAGGAAATCTTTGAGTTATAGATCATTAGAACCTAAAAATTGGAAGTTGATTATTCTCCCACTGGCATCTGCTAGGTTCACTGTCAAGGAGCAGATGCTCCTTAATTTGAACAAGTGCCAATCCCTTTATGTCATCATATATGTTGTAAATGGAAAAATACATTACCTATGTAATCACACATTTCCCCTTTCTGCATATATATACGCACGTATATATATGCACACATATATGGACATATATATATGTATGTATGCATGATTTTCTTTGGTTCCAGGTACCTTTTTATCTTCAAGCAATAGTATAAACTACTTTCTTAGCAAAGCCTTATCAGTCTATTAGTACAGGGACACCGTGAGCTCATACGAACTGTGACACTGAGACTCCTGTTACAGAGATTCACTCTACAGAGTCTCCCGAACTAGTGGAAACAGCAACTTCAATAATGTCTTTTGACAGTTTATTTTTCTGTAATGCCCCAGATTAAAAGAAAAGAAAAACAACACACCACAAATAAAATCTGGAAGGAAACCAGCCCAAATTCCGGCATGTAACTCCACAATCAGACCCACATGTGCCTTTTGCAGGGCTGGAATCTCTCGCTCTTCCCTACAGACATCCGCCACCAACCAGCTCCTCAAAACACAATCTGGAGCATTTTTATTATTTCCCTCAGGTCTCTTGGTCTCTGTCTCTCTGTTCAGGGAGTCTCAGTCTTTTTGGCTCTAAGCCTTGCTCAGTCTCCTATTTTCAAGAAGTATGCCTTTTCCTGGTCCCTCTCTTTTGCTAAATGTTTTCCGCACTAGATGTCATCTTACAGACTTCAGACTTTCACTTACAGACATCTTTCCCCAGGCTCCCAAACCCAGCATGTCTTTCCAAAATATGCCTCACCTGCAATCTTACTTGCTTTCTCTCCTTGACTCCCAGCCTGTCCCAGTTGGTTTTGCTCTCCACTTCTTGTTCATCAGGCTTTTGCCCAATCCCCTCATTTTTATCTCTTCCTTGTCTCTTCCCTACACAAGATTATTTTTCCCATTTTGCATTTAAACTAGCTAATGTCCTTCTGTAGATTTCCTCAGTGGGTCTACGCAGCCACAGTTTTCATCTCCTTGCTGTATGAACCAGCTGGGAAAAGTCTTTCCTCCCTCAAAGCAAACTTCTCTTTAATGAGGAAATACTTTTCCAAAAATAATTAACACCATTAGTACACAGCAGTTTTATGCCCAACAGTGAAACTCTGGGTAGGGCATAGCTTTTTGTCCCTTTTGTCAATGTTTTTGGGCCTCAGTCTGTCTTTAAGCTCATTTTGCATCTGTTGCCAACCATGCAGTCTTCTTAGGTCACTGCTCAAGAGGGTTGTCCTTTCTGCCTTTGCAAAATTTCCTCAAGTTCTCCTTCTAGTACTGACTAATAAAAGCTATGGCTTTGGCAAAGCATCTGGAGACCACACGTATCTTAAAGAATCTGAAATTGTTTTCCCCTCAAGACCTTCACCACGTGGCACTAAGCCTGTCCCAGCTTCTGGTAATTCAGTGCATCAGTGTCTTGTCCTCATCCTTCCCTTGCAGATGCCAGGCCTTCATCTTTGCCATGATGGTGGCAGCACCACGGCTCCAAGCACAAAAGGCAGAAGAAGAAAGAAGAAGAAGGCAGCCCATGGCAAATCCTGTTTCATCCTCTCAGGTCCGGGCTTTTAGCTTGTGAGACCTCTTCACTGTCCGAGCAGGGGAAGAGATGCTGTATAGTCAGTGACAACATAAACACAGAGATATTAGAGTGCTGCATATCTGAACAGAAGGTAAACAATGAGTTTTTGACTTAATTAATTGCATTTTATCCAATCATGTTCTCAATAGGAGCTAAAATAGTTTGATAGGATTTTCTACACATAGCACCAGTCTGTCACTGATATCTAGTCTAGCAAAATTTTACAAGTGTCAGAGTTTATCCTTTTATGACTTTAGCAGTTGCATCTGTAGTAAAATTAGCTGCTTTTTTTCTTATTTAACTTTTGCAGAAGATATGCAATGTCACCCACAACCCAAAGTTACACTGAAACAGACACTAATAGACAGCTAACAGCTCTGCACACCCAATTAAATATTGAAAAAATCATCAGCCTAGTCAAAAGTAAAATGATGATTGCAAAGGCAAAGGTTTTCTGCATTGTTCTGCAGGCTTTAGATGCATTAGACCCTCCATATCACAAGTTATTTGGGTTTAATGTTGTAAATACCTGTATTTTCTCCCCCAGCTGTATAACTAAAAGAGATCATGCTTCCCTGCTTTCTCTGAAGGTCTACTCCATGCACACAAAGGGATGAGTGAAGCCAAAAGGAGGAAGCAGTGATATGCAGAACATCTAGGACCACAGCTGGGACTAACTGAATAGACATCACTCTTCCCATTCTAAGGAACTTCCCAGAAGAGAAAGATGTTCTATGACTGCAGAATGGACTTCAGCTAAGAGAGCATCTAAAGTTGGCTCTGTTGAGAGGACTGACACATACCACAGACTGCCAAACCCCCACAGAGGACTCTCTCTCCAGCATAGAGGCAGTTTACTATCCAAACATTTTCCAGCTAAGGGAGGGGTCCTTCTTTTTTTTTGGAGGGTAGCGGGAGCAGCAGGTGTTCAATAAATTCGCTTAGTGACCAAATTTGCAGTACTAATCTCTCTCACTGTGTTTTTGATCTAATGAAAACTAAATGAGCTATTAATCTTTACATTTTTTTACTTTTACTCTTGCTAAAGATCATGAACTATTCACAGCTAAAAATCTTCACTGAAAGGGAAACTATCATCACAGATATTTCACAATAAGCTTGAGGATGGTTTTCTTCCTTTTTTTTTCCTTTCTCCAGTTTATCAGGAAATATGAAACTGTTAAGAGGAACGTAGTAACAACAGCCAGGACATTCTGTTCACTTGTCCTTTAATCTTTCTGCTGTAATGCTAGTGTGAGA
The DNA here is from genome assembly GCF_017976375.1 of Cuculus canorus. Classification (NCBI taxonomy): domain Eukaryota; kingdom Metazoa; phylum Chordata; class Aves; order Cuculiformes; family Cuculidae; genus Cuculus; species Cuculus canorus. The sequence continues at coordinate 37,672,612 of NC_071403.1, forward strand.
ATTGATACCAATTATTTTCCTAATTCTGTCCGCAATTCTGCATGTATTAAGCAGTTTAATCTAGTCTGCAAGAAAAATAATAATACTGTATTTGATAATCTGCTAGGTTAAGAGTCTTCTTTATCATCAGTGTTTTTGCAGATTTCTGTCCTTTGCTTGACAGACAAATTAAAAACACTGTGAAAATGTAAAGTCCTGTCCAGAGAACATGAATATATAACATAAAAAAACCAAGTATTACAAGAATGCTCTCAGATTCGGTCACACATCACCTTTTTCAAAATAAGATTTTGCTTGCAAAGAAGACATGTAAACGTTGTTTCCACAGCATTTTATAGGATTAACAACTTGCCCATTTGAATTATCTTCTTTTAAGAGATTCAAGTAACTAGAGAATAGTAAGAAGATACAAGAAAGAATCCAAAATATATAAAATCAATGTTGAATGTATGTCTTTACTCTTTTTACTTGTGCATTGCATTCCTATCTTTAATTACAAGAGAATACGACAATATGTGTTGCACTTTCTTGCTACTAGCCATATATAGATAATCTATTTCAGCATGCACATTGCTTCGTATGTGCCATGCTAGACCACAAAATCTATTTATATGATATGTAAATATAAATTGTATTTACACAATATGCTACATATTAAGGACAACAATGAGAAAAGTAGTAAATATCTGCTAGCATATTAGGCCAACAAAGTACTTAGCCAAGAGTTGCCTAGATGGAAAGTTATATGCTTTTATTTAAGTTTTGCATTTAATTTAGTTAAACTGATACAAAGAGCTATGTGAAAGCTCATTTCAATTTACAGAAGGCTTATCTCTGTTTGGCTTATATCATTTAGAAATAAGCTTAAACCTAAAGAGAGTTTGGTCTAAGGTAAAGAGAGTTTAGCTCTTACCTAGTTCTTTATTTTAGAAAGTAAGCTCTGTGTAATGAGCTTTATAGCCTTATAGACAATCTCCTTATTCTATAAAATAGCTGCAAAAAGCCTTTCCTATATAGTGTGCTACAAACTTGATTGAGGGCAGAAAGAAAGAATGTATTTTACAATTACTGTCCAGTGCATAAGGAAAATGAATGCAAAAATGTGCACAAGAAGCACAAATTCAGAAGTATTAATTTGATTTTATAATTGCTGCACAGTATACAATCGAAACTAGTTTTTGCAACCCGGGTACAAGTTAAAATTTCTTTCATTTTTTCATTTTTGTAACATGGGCACAAGTCACAAACAATTTTCTTTTGTTTTGTAGCCTTCTAAGAGCTCCAGATGACTAAATAATATACACTGTATAATCCACTACGGATCATTTTCAGCTACCTCAGATTTTGAAATGTATTGAAACAATAATTTTGAAATAAAAATATTTTAAAATGTACTCAAGTAACAAGAAAACAAGTGAAAGTTTAAGTTCATTTAAAATAAGATCAGTTCATTACAATTTCCAAAATTCACAGCTATATAAATTTTAAAATCAATAAGTGCATATACATACGCACAATATGCGCATAAAGCATGACAGAAGAATTCAAAAGGATGTTTTTTGAATGTTCATCTATACAGAAAAAGAGGAGAAATGCTGTGCATAGTTCAAATCTTCAACTAGCTACCATTTTTAAACATAGTTTTTAACTTAGTTAATCCTTAGCTTTATAATTTCTTTTGCCTGTTAAACAAAATAATGGCATCACATCATTTTATTTGTTAACCTTTTGAAAACCCGGTTTCCCAGTGAGAAGAGAATTCCAGAGTGGAAGTAGAAAACGTATAACAGGATGATTTAGAAACTCTTGGAAATATTCCGATTTATTCCTCTGTTAAGCATGCAAATGCACTGCCTAAAGCCTTCCTCTTCCTGTCAAATATGCGCAGGCTAGCAATATCAGCAGATCTATTTCCTAAGGGCCACTCTCACCTGCCAAATACTGTGAAGCATTTTCTTAGAGAGAAATTTCTCTGGAGCAAGTAAAAATAGGAAAAAAACCTAAAACCATATATTCCCCAGAGGAAATCTATTTACCTATTAACACTCCCTATTGCTTAGGTATTATCTCAGGCATTATTCCAAGTTTTCTGCCCACCCAGCCAGAAAGCTTTGCAGTTCTGGATTGGTGTCACCTGCCTCAGTAAGAGTCAAAGAGAATCGGGTGCACCACGCAGTTGAGAATCAAAATTTTACTCAAGGTCCATGATAGAAAGTCCACTGCCAGGCAAACCTCAGTCTCGCCTGAACTCATAAGGCACTCTCCTCTGAGAACAAGGGGGATGGTCTGATTTTTAACAGGTCTTTCAAGATTCAGCTCTGAGTTGTCATTCAGATTCAGATCTGAATGCAGAAATCCCACAAGTTCAGCATTAATAACACTCAGTGCTTAAGTTTTCCCACTGCTGATTTCTGAGATACAAAGTGGATATCTAAATAAAGATCTAGATATAAATCTCAGACTGTATCTACAAAACGGCAAAGTAAAGTTATTTTAATTGTAATGCATGTAAAATGAGGTCAATTTTAATACTTGATGAAATTATATGCAAAGTTATAAAACCTGGGTCTGTATTAGCTCAGATTTTTTTCCCATCAGATCTCAAAACTGAAATAGTGTCATTAAAGGGAACATTAGTGAAATCATCAGCAACACTCTTTCCTCACACACTAAATTGAGAAACTAAGAACGTGCTTTTCAAGCTAGGGCCTGATGTTGCCTAGAGGATGAGGTATAGGAGTGAAACAATTTTTGTTAGAGGTCACAAAAGCATCCCACTTCAAAGACGTCAACTTTACTGCCCTGCCAAGATTCAAGTTTGGACAATTATGGTATTCTGTTCTCCTAAAATTTTGTTTCCTTCACAGTAGTGCAGTGTTTTTCCTATCCTACAATTCTGTACAATGTTGTTCCATGTCTTTTAATGTTTTTTAGCAGTACCTTCACTTTAATAATGCACAGGCTACTGCCAAAAATGTTTATAGATCTTAACGTTATACTAGCATGGGTTTTTTTATGAATTCTTGTATCCAGAGTCACCTTTCCACAGCACCAAAACCTATGACAAAAAAATTCCAGAGTTTCTCTCCTGGGAAGAGGCTGGGGCTGCAATTGTTCATGTCCTACGAGTCCCTCCCTCAAACCCATGGAAATCTGCTCATGAAAATCCAACATAAGGTTGGTACTGGAGTTTTCCAAGTATCTTGTGGCCCCGCTTGACGATAAGCGCTATATAAAGGTAATCTGCACTGTGGAATGTGGACTTCAAGATAGAACAGTAGTTACAGGCTCCATTTTCTTAATTTTTACCTTGGATAGTAATGGCAGGAGTGCAGGCATTTTCTGTTTCAATGTGAACAAACTTTTACCAGTGTTCTTATACAGGACATAGTCTTAAAAATATTTGTCGCTTGGGCAATCAGCCTGTGCTGCTGATTTCAGTGTTGTGCCACCCACAGAGATGCTCTGGTTGTCACATTACTTGGAGAGCAGGAATAGCTATGAAGGCTGCAAAGCCAAGCTTCCTCTGCCAGATCCAAAGCCAACCACAGACTTTGATATGCCTACGGTCAGGATTTTAGTGTTTACACTGTATTTTCTTTCTGCTGCACTGTTGAGGGATAACTGTGTTTGTATTTTCCCAAATGGTGTTAATATGGCTGTCATTTGCCCTTTCCATGCGATGTCAAAGGAGCTAATGGTATCCTCTCAGGATTAAACAAAGCAGCAAGCAAATCTCAAACTCAGGTAGCTGCTTTTCTGAAAATAAATGTATCCAGAAGAGATGGGTAGAAGAACGTAAAAGTCCAGGCGTCCTGTTTAGTGGATACTCTAGTGGAAATTAGTGGATTTTATGCATGTAGGGTCTGGTGAAGAAGGCTCCTGAGGGTGGAGGGAGTCTAACTTTAGAAAGATATTTAAAAACTAGCTTATATGTTTATTTAGATAATGAAATAGTAATGTTTTGAAATACTGAAAATCTGTAATTTTAATAAAATAAAACCACTATCACTAGCTACATTAACAAATCCTAGAAGTTTATTACTGATTATCACCTGAAAAAGTACTACTTATAAATCATCAGTCTTCCTTGGCTTGGGATTCTTAAAATCAAACCTAAATATGCCCAAAGCTGACAAAATAACATTGACTGGACTCTGCTTTCTCTTTCCTATATCAAGTGAATTGGGCTCTGTATTTTTATAATAAAGAATAACAGGAGTACCTATTAAAAGGATTTTCACTGCCTTGCCTTCACATCAAAGCACTACAGCATAACTGAACAGCTTCACAACTGAAGGATTGGGGTTTTCTTAAATTAATGGCTATTCTATTTTTTTATTTTTTTCAAGTGAACGGAAATTGACCTTCACTGTCTCTTTAATCAATCCAGCTCAGAATCAAAGAGCAAGTTAATTATAACCATTTAAAACTTAACAGTTGAAGCCTTTTGATGTAATATTGCATTCATTTCTAATTAACTGTACATATGTCTTGCTGAGTTATCCAGTAACTCTTTGAGATCTGTCAGCATAAAACCTTAATAAAAGCATGAACACTTCAGGAAGAAGATTAGACAATCTTTATATAAGAAGCAACAGAAGGTGACAGGCAGTAAGACTGAATATAGGAAGAAATCTCTGCCTAACTGCTTTCCCTAACTTTCTTTAAAATGTGGTTGCTGCTGCATAGCAGCTTAGCATCCTGAGAGTCTGCATTGTCAATTTTAGTTTTATAAGTAAAGCCATAATAAAAGTAGCTGTATGTTTCAGCCTTTTTGATGATACATTGTGTAAAGCTTTAATATAGTCAAGCATAGACATTTTCTTTCCGTGTCTATTTACAGACACTGTCCTAGAACCTGGTCATCAAAATCAGTGAAAGCCACACCAGCACCCTAGTGAAGTAAACTGAAGTCAAGGAAATGCCGTCTCTCTTCCAGTGAAACTCTGCTCTCCAGTGACACAACCAGGGGCATGGAGTTTGAGTTGATTTGTGGGCTTTGCGATAAGGATCCAGTAATGTTCTAGGAAAGCTCAGGATCTTGGTTTTGTTTCTTTGACAATGAAGCTACAGTGTATCTTAGTTCATCAAGTTTATAATTATCCTCATTATTCTGAACACTTCTACTTCCCAAAATAACTCACTTCGAAAAAAGACTGCACAACGTGAATATGATTTTCATTTCATATGGTTCTTAAAATAGCAACCATCTAAACAGTAGGGCTCAGAAAAAGATTCAAAGTTACAGCATGTCCGCTTTCTTCAAAGCCACTTCTATCATCCTCTATCATCTTCTATCATAGATAGATTTGTTTGGCTTTTTTTCACTTGGTGGAGGAAGGATAGGAATGGATTGATTCACCACTCTGCTTCTTCAGCTTCAAACCCTATATCAGGTAAGGCAGCCAGAATGGAACTGAACCTCACCGTATTAAGAGCTCTGTTCACCCCACCAGGCGCATCTTCTCACAGCTGAGGAATATAAAATGGAGTGGAATCTCTCTGCTCGCAATACTGAAACTCAGGACATAAACATTTTCTTCATCAACAGTGGTAACCACAAATTCAGGTAAGAGTGATTATCATGCAGCAAGAAACCAGAAACAAATGACTGGAAACCCTTTGGAAAGAGTGGATGAAGATCTGGGAAAGGATGTTGGCAAGACCAGAACATCTAGGTGAGAGCGGAGAAGAAGCTGTGTTATTCTTTCTTAATTATAACTTTAAAGTTATTTGGAAGTTACTCTGGGAGAAAAGTTTACATTAGCCCCGACAAAGGTCCAGACAACTGAAGAAAAAGTTGTGAATCCACATTTTTCTCAGGGATATAATTTATAGTAGCTTATTTTTACCTTGGGAAGGGTGAAAATTAGTATTTACTGGATAATTACAGGAGACAGGAAATAAAGCAAGACTTGGGTGATAGTAGGCACCATTGAAGGAAATCTGCGTATTACAACATTTTCATTCCTGAAAGTGTGACACACCATGAGTCATGCTACTGCACAGTCTGCTCTGCCAAACTCCACTGAAATCATTGAAGAGGTAAGAGCATGGAAATGTCAATCACACTCAAGATATGTTTTCCACATTTTTCCCAAGAAAGAGGCTTGCTTTATTTTATTTATTGATAATCCATTGGACTTGGGACATAGGTGCAGTAATTTTTTTTCACTTTACCAGATTTTTTTGCCCCTGCTGATAATTTCTAACCAGTAAGCCTATTCCTGCCAAGGACTGGGAAGAATCAGACAGAAAGATTTCTGTTGCATAATTCTGTATCCAGTTAGACTTAAAATAAAAGCATATAATTGACCACAAAAATTAGCTTTGTCCTCATAAAATCTTTCCAAAAAATACTGAAAGGAAATTATGTCACTGAGAATATTTTGTATTCAAATGTTTTTGTTTAGCTTATCATCACAGCCAAGTAGCTGTCATGAAAGTGCTTTTGTATTTACGATGTTTCTCAGCATGAATGATCCCCAAATGTTTTGTTTTGTTTTAACTGGGAAAATATTCACCACTGAAATGCAGCCCCTTTGGCTTGGAAGAAGGTAGGCAGCTAAACAAATGGGATATGAAAAGGTCATGTAACTATAAAATGAACTAAATTAGGGCCAGTGCTTACAAGCAAAGCTATGCACCATAGAAGTGTGACCAGAATGATTTTAATATCCATATACTGTTTCTGTTTTGAAGGTATCCACTGAATGAACTCTGCCCTGAAACAAAACTTAATAAGAGATTCGCCTGGGAAACTAGAAGCTGTTAGTCCAAGATTCTGGGATATATGAAAACTAAGTTATCAGCCTTGAAACTTGTATTGCTCTTACTCTAACCAGATGTAAGATGAACTTGGAATAAATTCAAATGCAATTATCTAATTTGTGCAATCTATAGTGCAAAAAATTGTTACAATTTAGCAGCACACTGGCCATTTCCTCAGTGTAGCTGTACTAGGTACCTGGCAAATGGATGGCATATTTTAATTTTGGTGGATCTGAGACACTTACGGCTGAATCTGCAGGACTTTTAGGTTCTTTTCACTCTTTCAGCTCTAATAATAGCAACCAAAATGTGAATTTTTCATGTATGAGCTGTAGCCCTTCAAAGAATTACATAGGCTCACTTTGTTCTTGCTTCTAATAGATTTAAATCTCCACTGGAAACTGTCCTCTCAACATGAAAAGAAAAGCAGTGCTATTATTTACAAGGTCCAGGTTTAGCCCAGTCTACCTTAAAGGACTGAGTATAGATACACCAATCACTTGTAAATGTGAAGGCCAATTTACCAAGCAACTAAAAGATCCTTCTAGGAAGCACTAAATGAAATTCCATTCAGGGATTCACTGCTGAAACCAAGCAGAGGTCAGTAGCTTGCGTGGTCAGGAACTTTCTGCACAGAAACAAGTTCTATGTAAAAATGCAACAGCTGCTCATAATGAAAACCTAAAAGATCGTGATGACAGGACTGAAAAACAAAAACAAAAGAATCTTGCATTGGAAAGGAGTTATCTGGACAGTCATTTATATTTAACGAATGTGAAAATTCCATTTTGTGCAGAAAGAGCTGTGGGATGCTCTTTTAACTCCTAGGGGTTTTAAGCCAATAAAAGACAAAGCCGGGAAAGGAATCCTGGGGCCCAAACATCTGCTATCACACTGTGCCATATTATTCTTTTCAGAGATGCAATATGAAGCAGTGTGGGTTGTGGTCTGTGTTACTTGTCCTAGCAGGTTATTCCAGAGCATCAGGCTCTGATGGTGGGAGGCTGCCTTCTCCATTCCAGGATTAGTCTGTCTGTGTCCCTCCACAGTCTTTGGCACTCATCTTACATGTTTTTGCTGGTCAAAGGTGTCATCCCTGAAGCAAACAGTACCGTGACACTTCAAAATTGAGAGGAAACCCAAATCTCTGGTCTTCCAAAAATTCCATGTAGGGTTTTCCGGAATAAACAAAAGAGGTACAATGGCATGAAAAAGACATTGTGATCCTCAACGAGTCTGTTTACCAGAAAACAGCTTCTGTAAGAGGACACTGCCCCATTCCGGACAACATTTAACTCACTGAGCTGTACACACTTGCCTTAGGCCGCTCAATACCTAATACAATGTGTACACAGCAAGATTTTAGTAGTGCGAGGGCTGCAGGGCAGCCTCTGTGAGAAGAGGTTGGGGCTGCCCCATGCTGGACACGGACAGTTTCAGCTCATTTCAACGCACCCCCCCCAGGTTTAGCCTCCCAGATAAGGTGGACGCACCTCGTGGAAAGCCTATGGAAGGAAGGGCAAATAATGCTGGAGCAAGAGGAGGGAACATAAGGGAACGAGGAAATGAGGAGGGGATCAGGGGAAATGGCAGACAAAGCACCAAGCTGAGGGGAGGAGGAAGCACTCTATGGCACAGAAGATATTCCCAGAGACTGCAGCCTGTGCGAGACCCACACCTGAGTGTAGCAGAAGAGTAAGGAGGAAGGAGAAGAAGAGACAAACCACCATGTCTTGACCACAGCTGTCTTCTGAGTTGCTCACTGCCTCGCTGAAGGTAGAGCGCAACCTGCAGCGGCAACAGGAGTCTGGACCAAAGGAGTGAAGCTGAGCCTGGGAATGAGGGAGGACAGGTGTTTTACATGTGTCTCCCAATACCCAAATCAGTACGCAAAAACTTAGATTAATTGGTAAATTATTTCCCTGCCTTTATTTCAACCTATGATCTTCTCACTCTCTTGATCATCCTATCTTCTCTCCAGTCCTGCTTTCGGGGCACTGAGCGAGCGGCTGTGTGAGTACTCGGCCACATGCCAAGGCCACCTCTACACTCATAAACCAGATGCACTTCTGAGGTAAAAGAAATCTTTCTTGTTATCTTTCAGAAAGTACAGTTGAAGATTTAAACATTTCATCTTGTTTTGGGCACTGAACATTACACACTTAGCAAGGGAATCTTTTTACCCAGGTAACAGGAATACAAGAAAGATCAGAAAACAGAAGAACATAAAGGTAATATTACTTATTCAAAAGTAAGTAGAAAATGTCAAGACTAGGAATACTGCTCCAGATTGACTACCAGTGAAGTGTCCAACAGATCAAAGACGTGACAGATCAAAAAGATCTCGTAGATAAGATGAGAAAAAGCAACGGGTGCAATCCCCAGAATAAGAAAGAGGAACAAAAAGGTGGAAGAGATAGCCTTGAAATTATGTTCATGTTTTCAAATCTGCTTGGCTTTATAAAGTTGCTTCTAAGATGCCAGCAGAGCAGACTGCTGCAGCATGTCAACAGCCACTCCTGAGAAATCCTACAGGAAGGGGGAGGCATCAACAGACTAGAAAATAAAAAATAGTACCTATCTTTAAAAAGGACATAAAAGTTTAAATCTACATAACTTCAGTTTTGTTTCAGAAATCAAACAAAATTTGATAACGATTGCGGTCCTGGAAGGAAAGGAAAAGGGTGGAAGTATGTCATTATTTCATTCTATGGCAATATAATAACTGACTTCACCAAAGCCTCTATTTCCTACTTATTCCTACCAAACTTGTTCTAGATTAAATGTCCACAGGACTGAAGAGCAGCAGGTAGGTACCTATACCTACAGAGTGTTTTCTTATGTAGCACTGAGAGATAGGAAAAATGCAGCAACTTAAGTTCTGTAACAGTCTTCCCTAAATTCAGTATTTAAATTAACCTCCTGCTTACACTACTGAGTAAACAATAAAAATATCAGCAACACAAAGATGGAAGGGATTGAAATCATCTTAGAGGACAAAATAACAATTAAAAATCACCTTATTCAGGAAAAGTAGAATGTTATTCAGGTACGAAAAATGCAAAAAATAATTTCTTGGACACAGAATAGGACGCCACTCACTAAGCCTCAGTTCAGCTGAAACTGACTTGAAGGTTATATGGAATTACAAGCTAAACACAAGTTAACAACATCATGCTGTTGCCATAATAAATTTTAAAAAAGGCAAACAACACACTAGACTTCTAATTGGTAATACAGACTGCAAGATTTATAAAGGGATCCTTCTGTTCTGTCCAACATCAACAAGGCTTTTGGTATAAAGTACAGTTCTTCACCATAATTCAAGGAAGATGCAGAACAACCTGACAAGCATAGAGCAGAACAACAAGAACAATGAGGGCTAGAAAACACCCTTGACTAGGAAAGATGGACAAAATTAGAAGAGAAGCTGAGGGCAGACATTGTATATCTTTCAAAAGCAGAATAAACTGAAATAAACAGGAAAGGATTGGTTTATTCTCTAATGTTCTTTTACGTGCCCTAACGTATCCCATTCGGCCTCAGCTGCCTGTCCAGGACAGCGTCCTGTAGGACTTGTATCAAACAGACCAAGCCTCTAAAGATGTCATAGGGCATCAAAAATGTCACTAGGCACCTTTAACAACAGTCTCTCCTATGAGAGAAGATAATTGGCATATAGATTATGCTGTGGGCAACAGATCTCAAGGCTAAGCTAATACTGGGCAATGTGCCTTCTCCTTATGCTCCATTCACTTTGAGAATGACTTATTCAATCCAAAAGTCTTATGTCTGAAATAAACTAGATTACTTGCACTGGGGAAGTGTTTATTTGCCTTAATTCTCCACAAGGGGAAAGTGACTAAGGCAGGTTTAGAAGTGTGTACTGTAAATAACTACAATTATATGAGATGAATTTCACACCATTGTACAAATATTAACTCCCAGGACATCCAATACTTTCACTCCATCACAAGTTATGGTCTTGATGCAAGAAATACAGAGTGAAGTTCTAAAACCCATGCTAAAAAGAAGGTCAGATCATAAATCCCTGTTTCATTCTTATAACTTACTCCATATGACCAACCCATACCCTTCTGCACAGTGTTCCACTAAACTTCCTAAACTCTAATAAGAATCACTATTACACACTATAAAGGTCATAAATTCAGAAAACAGCATGCCTGCTCTGAAGGTAATATAATTTCTCAAAACAAAAGAAAGGGACATTTTAGCTGTTATTCTTTCAACAGAAAAGTCAACAACTACACTGTAATATGGTTATGCTTGGCATTTTCGTTCTAGATTGTGTTTTAAGCCTCATTGTCAAATGCTTTCAAGAAGAGCAAATGAAGACTATATTTCAGCCTCTGCAAAATGCAACATGTTTTCCATGTCTGAAAATGGACAAATTCCTCCACAGTAATTGGCCATGCACCTAGCAAGAAATAATCCAAAGTATTCCTGACTGGTATCTTTCAGTTTCATCTTTGCTTTGATGGAAGAGAATATAGAAAAGAAAACAAAATATTGTTTCTCTGAATTTGTTTTCAGCTTTCCCATTGCACCTGTTTACTCTGTGTAAGACCATGCATAAATGAAAAAATGGTGAGACCATTGCCGTGACTTTGTTCTCATCTTCAGATAATTCAAGAAAATAAAATCTGTTACACTTGGCAAACAAAATCTGCTACCAGCAACAACTTCTTCAAAGAAGTTCTCAAAGTAGTCTATATAAATCCAAATTTTCTGTGACCCTGATTGGCTTAAGTAAGGCTTTGGAAATAAAATAATCACCTTTTTTTTCTCCAGAAACTTCCACTGTCCTACAGCAGCACCATGCAGAGCATCTCCAGAACAGACTGCACTACAGACTTGTCCTAGGTATACATCTGTAAGGTATCAACTGGTTCAGCTCCTTCATTGCTTAAGGAGTCTTTGGAAGACTTATTTATGAAGGAAATAAACTGCTGTTGAGCTTCCGCCTTCAGTTTCTGACACCTCAAATGGCGAAGTTTACAGCACTTTTAATGATCCTTGTAGCATAAATACAAGCAAAGGATATAAGCAAAAAAAAACCAAAAAAAAAAAGTGAAACTGAATGAACTATGCATGCAAACCCCTACAAATGTAAAGAAAAAGATTTGGGATCTTGTAGATCTTCAGAGCCTAACTCGAATTTTGCACTTCCACTCTCTCCATGATCCTATAAGCAGTGTGATATTCTGAGATAACTGTGTCTAACTTGGAAAGCAACTGAAATCTTTGCATTACTGTTTACAAAGCTCACATAATATAATGGGAAAATTCATGTACTAATGACTGTGCATACTAGTTTCTGTCCTTCGCTTATATCTCTTGGATATCTGTGGATTTGATCACAGCCACAAAGCAGGTGGGTTTTTTGCAATATTCTGACTGCACGAAGCTCAGTGTGAAACTGTATAACAAGTAATGGTAACTGAAACAAAACTGATTTAACTCACATGGATTCTTTCACACCCACATACTTATACGTGTGCAAGTAGGCTTGCCAGGTTTGCTTTAGTGACAAGGAGGACAAGAGACACTTCGCTATTCATCATATCACCTGCTGTCGTACACTGGTAACCATGTGCTAGTTTTCTGATGTGTCTTTTATACCTGCCAGGCTTTGACAGGAATGATGATATTTTGCCTTTTCCATCCTGCAACAGCTCTGTAAATCATTAGGTAATACTACTGATTTCCTCATATTCCTCATTATTTTCCACATTATTACATACTACTGATAGCCTCATTATTATACTTCGTTTCCACATGTAGCCTATCCTTCATCTTAGACTGATCATTTTCCTTGTTGCAGTGTGTTGAGAAGGTGGAAGTAGATGGATTCTGTCCTTTACAAGGTGCTAAACTGGATGCCACCAACACACGCCATTCTTTTATCCATTCTTCTTGTTTGCTTTTAATTCATTTTTGTTACTTTCATATCTAGAAACTCTCATTCATGTCAGTCTTAATATTTCTATTACGAATCTCTAAATTCTTTATGCTGAAAAACAGTAGGAAAAGTAAAGACAAGTAATCTCATTAGCCATTTCCCTGTTTATCCACATAAAAGAAGGCCAACATTCTTTCCTCACCTGAATGCATAATTCAGAGAGCACACTATAGCATAAAAACAAATACACACAGAAATGGAATGACAGGATCAAGATGAGAGTTAAAATTCAGTTCCATTTCATATATGGAAATTCTTTCGGCACTAAGAAGGCCGCAGTTCTGAAATTTTAATCACACTCACTAATTCAACAGCAATTCAAATCTAGGATAAAGGAAAGCAATTTAAACTATAAAATATCAATGACACTGATCAGTATGTTTTTATAAAAGGCATTGCCATTCAATCAATATGATTGTAACAAAACCATACTGAGTATCATCACCATCACTTGCCTGATTTACCAAAACAGCATAAGGCAAGCACACATGTCCAACAAATTCAGCATACCTTGGCTAATTTTAGTACTTTTGACATTGCTACTGAAAATGTAATCAGGACAATCTTGAAAGGTATTTTTTCTCCTCGTGGCTGGAGATAACTGCATTGCACAATTGCCCAAGTGCATTTTGATATGAGCATCCCTTCTCCTGCCCATCAGAACAACAGCCATTTCCAAAGGCTACAGATGAATGATGGACAAATGGTCTAGTATGAAGTAACAGACCTTAAAAGGCTTTGCCCTGTTCTCCATTCACCAGTTTGGAAAGTTTTTGTTGTCCCTAGTTATAGTGTGTGTACCATTTCAGTGTCTAGAAATCTTCAAAGACGTTCACAATCTCTCATTTAAGGGAAAGAATGGTGTTTTCCACAGCACACATATTTTTTCAAGCAGTGAAATATTTAAGATAATTATGCCATCTATTTCATAAGACTAAAGGTGGGGGTCCCAAAACAGTCCATATTAATTTTCAGGAGGTACCGGTTCCCTTAGGTTCTCTGGAGAATCCCAGCCTAAAGTCTCCAAAGATTTTTTTTTCTTTCTTTATGTATGAATTTATCTCCTGAAAAGAGCTAAGCACATCAGAGATTAATTTTATGGGTTTTGGCTTTATTGCTAAGCATATCTCATATAAAACAAAATCTTAAGAGAAACAATTTTATGAAGTAAATTCATCATGAGAGGAGAGGATTCATATTCAACAGTAATGCTCAACTAGACAAATAACTTCACAAACAGGATGACTGTAGTGAGAATAACTATGGGCATGCAGATGTTCATAGTGTATATGTTCATAGAAGGTCTGCTTCTATGTTAGAGTGTCCTCTACCATAATAAAGCCATTAGGAACCCTTGTTTCAAGTGTTCATATCCTAGCAGAGAGGAGAAAGGGGATTGTTATGGTAGAGAGAAACCCAACTCCTCCCAGAGTGAAGAAGAAAAATGAAGTCCCAGCCAGCCCAGTACCATTGTAAGCTGTTGTTTCTACCATAGTGTGAAGCCTTACAAAAACATGACCCAACTGTTCAAACAGTCCCAAGGATCCTAGCATCAGTAATTGGTTCAGCTCTATAACTTTCTTTATCATCACTGTATAAGAGTCAGGTATTGTCCATCATTTTTTCCACCCATATGTACCAAGAGTGCACTGATACACAACACACAGGCCACCCTTTGCAGAATATTATGAGAAAAAAAATTACTAGAGAAAACACAAATATTAAGAAACTTTTTTTAAAAGAAATGTTGAGCTTTAAAAGTGTAGAATCCATGTTAGATCCTACCTAAAACAAATATTATCTAGAACTTATCTGAACATTAAAACTTAAATCAAGAACAGGTACACGGTCTTCAAAGGCACACTCTTTGTACTCTTTTATGCCTCACATAGATGGGTATCTCTGGTTACTTGAAATGACAGCTGGCATTCACGTGGAAAGAAGGAGTTTCTTTTTTCACCATTACCTCATTGTATATACAAAAATGTTGTTCTGAGATATGATGTGATTTGACATGAAGTGAGGCAAAGGCAAAAAGAATTTTTAAAGGTTTCCTTCAGCTTGGGTGATTCCTGTCAACTTACGAAACCACCAAAGAGCAAAATGTTTTGTGAATAATTAGCAGTTTAATTACCCATAAGCAGTGAGTAATTTGTATTACCTATGTGGTTGGCTCACCATGCAAAGACCCATTCTGATTGCACGTCTGTGTTGCCTTGCAAATTAGAGGATAACCCTGCAAGGCATTGTCTGTCCTCAAGTCCTATGGTTGTTACAACAGCGCACAACACCTAATTCAAAAGAGATTCCTAAAGGATGACAAATGTTTGGTGGATTTTAGATTAGATGACCTGGGGCAATGTACTTCAGAAAATGAAGCAAAGAAAGAAAAAAAGCAAAGAAAGAGAAAAATTTAAGTAACTGAGCCCCTCCAGAGCAAAATTAAATATTTGTTGTTCTGATTACAGTAATGTTCCTTTATCATCTGTTCAGTATTCATAAAATAACCAGGAATCATCTCTTGTTGGAGGAGCTGGGACAAACATTACTGCAGGAGTGGCCACTACTGCTGACCATATGTATGCCTGCCTGCCTCACCTGCACCCACTCCATGCTAGGATTCCCAGAGAAATTTCTCATTTTGCCCAGAGAGATATTTGCAGAGCTCTCCTCAGCTCTTTTAGGTACATCTGTGGTTTTCAGTCATGCAAAGACTTCCATATGCAATTTGTACAGTTGGCTACCCTTTATTAAATAGAACTTTTTGTTTAAATTTGGAGAAGTTTGTGGATTTTTACTATACTGACCACAGTGAAAACAAAATTTCCCCTGACACCACTGTATGCCCAAGTTCCAGGGCACATATCTCATCCAGTAGAAGGTTTTGCTTTGCTTTCTCACCAAAATACTCAGCTAAAGGTTTACAAGGGCTTGTTTCCTCAAAGACCTTGAGAACTGCTGCTAGACAGAGCTGTGACTCAAGTGCTACACCATGAGACCTACTAAATGCTACATACAGATAAAAGAAAAACTGCAGGCTGTAATATATTGTAGATGTAAGCGCAGTCATTAGATTAGATGTTTGCTATCATTAGACGCTGCTCCAAACAGCGAGCAAACTAATATCCAAAATGTTATATTTCTTTGATTCAACATTAGCTAAAGATGGGTTTTTAACTCCATTTCTGAAATGATTAGCTTCTGTGGATTTGAACAAGACCTTTAAATGTTATTTGAATACAGATTTATGGGTGATTCATTTACCAGAAAGCAAGTGCATTAATTCTCCTTAGTTGGAAATCATCAATATGCGGTCTGTTGAATATATGTGCCTCCCTCTACTCAAAAGCTGTGTGCAAAATATTTTCACTGGTATTTGAAATGTTTCTTAAAACCGTGATTATTGGAATACTAGAAACTGGAATAACGTTAGCACCACCTAGAGGCACACGTTAAAAATACGCTTACATTTTACCCAGAAAGATTTTAATTTCAGAATGTGTTACACCTCTTCAGCTTAAGGAGGTTCCCTTTGGCCTGCAGTTTTGAGGGCTAGTTCTGATATAAAGTTGTACTGCAATTTCTTCATCCAGTATGATACTTTTAATTGAAAAAAAAAGTACATTTTCTTTGTTTATCTTCTGCCTCAAAAGAAAGAAACTTAGAAATAAAATTAATTTAAATGTATCTTCACATATTTAAAGTGGACAAAATCACCTCAGCAATGAAAGAACAGACAAAAAGCACAAATGGTTCTGTTTAGTTGTCTTTAAATAAACTAATAAATTCTATTAAAACTGCAATCTTAGTACACCTGATTTTACACACAGACGATCAGATCTTTGTTTTAAGTGAGCTCATACCCTTGAGAATATTCTCATATATAACCAGCTTCAGCATCTCCTTAAGGCTCAGAAATACTTTGCCTGCTTGTCTCTGTCTTTTTTTTTGCTCATGTCACGCCAGTGAACCCCAGTCATCCAGTGTTTGTCTAGTGTATCTTGGTCCATCATTGTCTACAAACAAGTTCCAAGTTTGTAGTAAAGTTTTGCAGCTGATCCCTCAATTCATGACTTTTCATTTCATCATATTTTTTAACTCATGCCATGAAATGACAGGAATCCTCTCTTATTGGAGGTGTTGGAACAAACATTACTGCAGGAGCGGCAACTCCTGCTGGCCATGAGCACGCCCATATGCCTCATCTGCATTCATTCCATCTGGGACTCTGAAATAAATTTCTCATTTTGCCCAGAGACACATTCTCAGAGTTCCCCTCAGATGTCTTTAGTACATATTTAGTACATATTTAGATGTCTTTAGTACATATTCAGTCATGCAAAGGCTTCCTATTACTCCATTTTTCAAAAGTATCTAATTTTCTAGCGCAATATTCCAGTTCTTCATCCTTTTGAAAAAAATTCCTAACTTATTTTGTCAGAAACGTCATTAACAGATGGCAAAGAGGTTTTCATTCTCATCTCTGAATAGTTTCCTACATTTCTCAAAATGCACCCTTTTGAAGTCAAGGCCCTGAATACCTGTCTGTTTCTTATTATATTTTATGTCAACAGAATAAATTCAGTTGCTATATCCATTTTTTTCTATGGTATTTTAACTGTTTTTTAAAAGCCTGTTTAGTAAAGCATGCTGTTTTTCTCAGATCAGATACTTTGATGAAGAACTCTGTTAATTTTCACCAGGAACAGTGCCCCACTGTTACTAACAATTTTGCTCTCCAGCCTATACTGGGAAATTACATCCAGCAGTCATAACTAACCACTTCATTGAATTTACTTTTCTAATAATATTAGGTACTCAAGGCACCTCTAACCAAATGAGAGTCAAAGTTTTTAACAGATACTTACCATGGTACCATAGAACTTCTTTTAATTTTTCCTATAAAGACAATTTTAACCTAATCAGCGCTTTTTTTCTTCCTTTAAAGTCTGCCACCACTTTAGTACATATTCATACGCCACCATTACGCAGTGTCATTATTTCTTCCCTGAGTGGTAAAATATTTTTGTGTGTCATGATGTTATTCTGCATCATGATTTAAGATTTTAGTACTTTTATTCCACCATTTTATTCCACTGACATCCACGTTTACATCTCACTGCGATTATTTATAGTCCTTTGCATTAGTATGAAACTAAATGGATAGTTTGCGGATTTTCCTAATCTCATCCAAAATCTCAACACTGCATTACATATAAATTCTTTCATGACACGTATCATCTGACTGCTATCAGTGTAATTTTCTTTCTTCTTGCTACCTTACTCTTTCTAACAGATGCAATCAGCTTGTCTCTACCATTTACCTTTTCGACACTCAAATGCTTCACACGGTCACACCAGACAGGTATTTGTCATGAGCCTCTGCCTTCATGTGTAAGCATTTTCTTGGATCAAGTTAAGCTGGAAAACACACAGTAGGTAGTTGAATATTTCTTCCAAATTCCAGGAAATATATATTTTATTTAAATAAAGTTGTGAATGTGATAGCAGCATTCTTGATCTTAAAAAAATAGAAGCACACAGGTCATCCAATCCAATCATTCTCCTCGCTTCGCTATTACCACAGACACATCCACCAGCTGTGCTCTGCAAAAACAAAACAAGGTACATCCTCATTTCCAGCTAAAGTTTAAGGATTGAAATATCTAATTGCCATATACAAGTGCCTTTTTCTGCCATATGAAAGCTTATAAATTCAGGAAAAATGGTGGCATAGACAATTTTCCCACTGGGTGGATTGTGCGTCTCTCTTAGCATAGAGGTGTGACACCACCATTCATAAATGTTTACTTTTTAACACAACCTAGAAAGGTGAGTATTGTCCTCCGCTACAAGTCAGGACACTGATGGGTGTCACCGGTGGATCTGTCTGTCCACTGCTCTGCGCAACACAAGCTGGAAGAACCCCAGCTGCTTCCCACGGACCCTGAACTCTCCTACACCACAGCGACTTGCTGCCCTTCTGCCAGGGCTCAGCCTCAGAGGGGGAATCTGGAAGCCTTGCAGCAGGTGGGGCTGGCTGAGGGCTCCTTCTAACCCCCCTGCCGATGGATACCATTCCGCCAGCACAGCAAGCAAAGAGCATAGTCCCAGTTATCCTCTGGGATTTTCCTGTGTTAATTTTAACACCAAGCAATTGCTTATGGCCAGGTACTGAGGTGGTAAAAGGCACCAAAGAAACAGGAAAGGGGCAAACCGACAGCCCCACTGGCAGCCACTCATCACAGTGGGGCACACAGTAAGATCACAGCAACAACTAAAATAAATGGCCAACTCGGAAGGGAAATGATAAGGGCTTCTTTAAACAGGAAACTAAGGGATGCACAGCAGTTCCTTATAACAACATTCCAGTACCTGAAGGGGCTACAGGAAACCTGGGGAAGGACTTTTTACGATGATATAACAGTGTCTGGAAAAAAAAGACTATTTGAAAAATACATGCCATAAAAACCATGCTATCAGGAGGACATTCAGTCTAACTTTAAAAAAAGAAAATGGTTATTTGGATGAACTTTAGCTTACATCAAAATATTCCACTTTTTGTAATAGTAACTACTTTTATCAGTGCAGGGGGCCCTTGGCCTGAGGAGAGCTTTAGGCTCTGTCATGTTGCATCCCTGTGGTCCGCTTAACTGTGGATCAGTGTGCTGCGGCCTCAAAGCTCCTTCTCTGAGGGCTCTGTGCAAGTAATGAAACCTTTCTCTGCCCTGCATCCAGGCTGTTTATGACTGAGGTGAGAGTGGTCCCAGGTGCCACCTGGCTGAGCTGGTGGAACGTCGCGGTGGTCTGGGTACATATGTAGGAGAGCCTGTCTTCAGGTAATGCTACGGATTCTGTATGTTCCTCTGTCTCTGAATACATGAATGCTTGAAGGAATCACAATAAGTAGTTAAAGTGTCCTAGTAATAACCTAGTGATTCTGACTGAAGCTCACAAAAACAACATTGTGGGAAAGACATAGGCTATCTTTTCTTGTTGATTTTATTCTGCTCTTGAAAGAACATTAAGAGACAGAAATTATTTTCACTAACATGGAAACAAGGCAGTCTTTTTGAGGCTATGGTTTACCTTCAGGCGATAACATCAGTTTAAGTAATAAAGCCACACTGATGATTCTTTTAAAAAAAAACTAAAATATTGTTTTCTAATGCCTTAAATGGCAAAGGGTTCTGTGTTCTTGTATGATTTCTTTAGGTGAAAAGATGGAAGTGAGGCAATTTGCATCATGCTGGTGAGTTGGTTGGTTGGTTGGTTGGTTTCAGCTGTCCTGCTGAATCAATTATAATCTAGACATCTGGGTTTAATTACTAGGGATGAAATGGTCAAACTTCTAGTATTTCGGTGCCTTCAAGCCAGGTGCAGCACATCTTTCCTGTAACCCAGGTGGGTATATAAGGGAACCCAAGGGGTGCAGGAGTAATTGCGGTAAAGTAAAGGGGACAGGGGAAGAGTAGGAAGCAGCAGAAGAGCTTGCTGTAAGAAGCTTCATCGAGAAAAGCATGGGTTTTCTTGCTTGAGATACATTGAAGAAGCTTCGTATGCTTGAGGCAGAGTTCTTTTGGCAGTGTGTATGACTTCAGTAGCGTAACAGAATGGACAGCCTCAGCTGAAGATCCTCTTGGGAAGGACTGTAGCTATCATGAGAGGATGTGCGGCTTTTATTTATGCGAAGCCTGTGACTTAAGAGTTTGAGTTATGTTTATGTTATTGATTGATAAACTGACAGTCCTGCCTGAAAATGAATTTTTAATCCATGCCTGGCAGAAATGTGACAACTGTATCAGTAAGTAATCTCACTGTGGTTTATCACTGTTTTGTTAATTAAATGCATTGCATTGGGTTTGTGCATTTGTTATTTTAGGATAGTATTGAATTTATGCCTCACTGAGAAAGATTTCACACAGAGGACTTGCTGCTTGCACTTCAGGAAATCTGGCGACTGCTTGCACGATCTTTTTATGGTGCTTTAGATGTCAGGGTTTGAGATTTTGGTTCTTCTTTGTATGTTTAAAAAAAAAATACCTGTCAAGTATGAGATTCTTATTTCAATGTTGTGTGAGACAATGAGGAGCTTATATACAGCTAGGTGGTGTGGGGTTTATTTGATTCAGTAACTTTCAGAATTGTCACCTTTAACTCAAAAGTCAGGCTGGCTGTTTCTATTAGGATGATACTTAAAAAGTAAGGGCCAGTTTTCTTTGTCTTTATGGACTTGTGTACTGGGAGGGAAGAGCCAAAACTATATACAGGTTTTTTGGTTTTGTGGGTTTTTTTGGGGTTTTTCTTTTTCATTTTTAAGAAGCTATTTAGTTGTGAACTGCTGATGAAGGCTTCTGTGACCAACAGGTACCTCAAGGAACACTGCTATTGATTTACTCTGATTCCAGAAACCACATCATATGATGGCAGAAGTATTGTGTAGGTTTAAATAATGTTTTTTCATTAAAATAAGCTAAATAAGGAATTTCAGTTCTGCGAGTTGTGAAAAATTATTTTGTTCATTACTAAAATGCTAGTTGTGAAATCCTGAGTCAGTAAAAGCTTTTCAAATGTTCATTTTGTGGCTTTTTCTGTAAATAAAATTTATTTGAGCCCCTCGGTGCATGTCTTAAATAAGAATGACCTAGAATGCCCTTTTTGTATCAACATCTCTCTGAATCTTTATTCCATTGCTTCTTTCTCTTCTATGTGTGTATCTTTTCTTTATTTGTAGTTTGGGGGTTTTTTTAGAACAGTGTCTGTCAAATAAGGCTGAGACCAGAGTTAACTTTTCCTATTATTTCCCTGTTTTTGATGGCAGGGTCAGTTAAAGCGTCATCTCTCAATCTCTCAAGAATCTGCTTGGCTTCTCCTTGTGACAGAACCAGCCCCTGAGAGCACTGTGACCTGCAGCCACTTGCTGTCAATGAGCTGAGAAGCAGACAGCTGAGTCGCAAGTGAAGTGACTCGATGCATGTTTTCTTGACCCTGTAATTGCCTTCCATGGTCTGCCAGCTGTGCAAGGAAGGAGGTCAGGAAGCTGAGCTGGGCTGATTATAGCTCTTTGGCTGGGATATCCTTTTTGAGTTAAATACTCTGCTAGGAGAATGTGCTTTAAAAGACAAAACTATAAAAAGGTTAGTAGTGGTAATTGGCCTTTCTGTGAAGGTTTAAAATAATTGAACTGAATTGCAAAATCAAGACTTTGTACTGAAGTTTCTACAGAAGCCTTAACTGATATGCTTAATGACTTGATTTGTTCTTTAAGTACATTCATTGTGACTCTTGGATGTGTTACTGATTTAAGTTTAAAGAACTTCAGTCTTCAATTTAATGTGCTCCCTCCACTTTCTGTACATAACAGTTCCTTGAATAGTCTTGAACAAGATGCCCTAGTATTTATTGTCTGACTCCCCTGTGTGGGAGGGAATGTAGCCAAAGCACTTGGTGCTTCTACACCATCATTCTCAATTGGAGCACTAAATCAAAGTGGAAGTAATCATCTGGAATGGGAGTATAATGTCAAGAAGACTGAAAGCACAGCCAAGTAATTTAACCTCCACATTGACAAGGCAAGAATTAGTTTGCTTTTATCTTTTAAGAAATGATGACCTGCCCCTAGAGAAATCTTTCATGCGAAAGGGATGCCTGTAATATCTATGTAACTGTAAGCCAAGGGACAGGAATGAAAAATTGAGTGCAATTGCATGGAAGAACTTTCAGATTGAATAGTGATTGATACTTTATCTTTAAGACTCTAAAATGTAAGACCTTAAATCTGTTCTTGTGACTCAAAAGACTGAAAACAAAGTATGTTTATTAAAACAGATCTCAGAGGCCCAAGTTGTTGGATTAGCAGTGTGCCATTGAGCGTTTGTAGTACTAGTTCAGCAATCGTGCTGGCAAAAAAAGCAACATGTTTGGAATGCTAATGGAGTTTTATGTTTTTAAGTAATAATAGCCTGAGTTCGTTCACTAATTTCAGATATTATACTTCTACTTAGTCTTATGATATCTCGCAGATAGGGATACATTCTAGTCTTGGACTCTATTAGCCATATTCACCTTGTAAGATATGAGAGGCCTTGATCAAATGTTGCTGGAGAGCATCAGTGAGTTTTGCTACTATTAAGATATTTTGGTTTGCAGACAGGATGGCTGTGGCTTCTGTAGTCCTCAGTATTTGCACTGCGGTACAAAAAAACTATTCATGGTGAGCGACCCAATATGTTATCTTCAGTTAAAAATATCAAAAGGCTCAAAGGCACAAACTGTACTGTCTCACAAGGAACAATTGTGTATGATCCTGAAATGCTAGCAATTCACAATTCTTGCAAATTGAACATCGGTATCTAAAATTGTATAAGCAGCACTCTTATTTTGGAATTTAAATATCCCCTTTCAGTTGATATGGATGTTGGAAGTAAGCAAGCTTGCTTGTTCTGGATCTTCAACCTCATTTTCCTTCTCCTGTTCTGTCACCCAACTCTAGGGAGAGAGAGGCGCTCTTAAGAGATCCTGATGGCACTAAGCTGTAGTTAAAATTAAAGATGTATTTTCTTAACAGCCTTTTATGATTAGCATAGCACAGAATTTATGATTAGAAGGGCACAAAGCAAAATCAATGGAGTGCAATGTATAAGTAGTGTAATACAGCTTTTATAATACAAATTAACTTATGGTTTCTAATCACCTAGACCCTCTACAGGTCAGGTCAATTCTTAATACATGGTTTGCTGTATTGATGTAACAATCATAGTCTAGACTTGAAAATCACCTAATCAATCCCTAATCCTGGAGGGAAGCAAACAGTGGAGGTGTCCATGGTCAACAGGGGGGCGGGTTACAGGTCTTACTGTCCAGCAGCAGTTAAAATACAAGTTGCCCACTTCAGACTTGTAACTGCTTGGTTTTACAGACAGTGCTCTGTGTGCTGTTATGCTTCCCTCAGAGTCATCAGCAGTGCCTGTCTGGCTGTGTGCCTTGGACTGTCAAGGGTGGCAAGGAAAGGGAGAGGTTGGCCTGGTGCCCAGGAACCTTGAGGCTGGTAGGGAGGGAAGAAGAAATGTTTAATTTGTCTGCTTTGTACACAGAAGCTTCAGGGCCTGATAATGGGGGAAATGGAATGAATACATGACCTGCCAGGCCACAGAGAAGAGATGCTCACCTTATAAAATGGTGTGTTGTGCTAACTGCATTGCCAGAGGTCAGGAGTAAGAGGTATCAGTCACATACATGCTTCTTTCCCTTTTATGAACCTTTTGAGAATGTGAGGGAATTGCTAAATAAAAAAACTTTTCAAGCAGTCATTTTGTCTCTTTCTCACTGCCTTTATTTGGTGTTATGTTCCACTTGTTTTGGGGACTTTTACCTTGTATAGAAGTTGGTAAGCATGGTCCAGAGGAGACTGACAAGTGTTAGCAATTTTTTATCAGGTTCAAGGAAAACAGGATGTAGTGGATTCCACACTTGCATCATTGAACAGTATGCAAAATTCTTCTAAAGCTGGTATATATCAAGACTCTGAGCATGTAGGTTTGTTCTTAAGTTATGGGTGGAGAATTTTTGTTTTCTTTTCTGTGCCACCATCCCCCACAGTCAAAATGCTTTTTTGAGAATTCTCATTCTCAGTTTTCTCTTGCTTGTGGAAAACTATTCCATTATGAAGTTGTACATCTGCCAACTGCTACAGAGGCCTGCTTAATGGGGCTGGACTGATCTGATATGTGGTAGCCAACAGCCTGCTGTGTACTGCATTTCACAGGCTGGGTCACTGCACCTGTGTTATGTAAAGCACTGTCATTTTTTTTAACAATGTAGAACCACATTCCCAAATCATGTCTTTAGAGCCCCAGTAGTTGCCAAATATTAATAACTTTCTTTATGCTCATGTATCTAGCAAAGTAGACAACTGAAAAAATAAACTGTCTGCTAAACTGAAGAACTCTAGTTTAAAAATTATATTTCTTAAGTCAGTCTTCTAGTACAGGATGTGCAAGGCTACCTGAATCTAGAGTTGATAGCTTGGACCTAATATTTGTAGATGCCTGAAGTTAGCTGAAATGCAGTATGCCTAGAGTGCCCTGTGCTTGTGGCACAGCTACTCAGCTATTTCTGATGTGCAATTGTATTATGAGAATGCATTTCTTAAGCAGAGGTTTAAATCCTGTGTTCTAAAAGAAAGTAAGGAAACTTAGTGTTTAACGTTCTTGTGTAACTTGAGGCTTTTCTGAGAGAACTCCTGGTGGTGTAAGCAAGGGAGCCAGCTGAAGACTGGTACATCACTGAGACCTTTTCAGGGCTTTTGAGTACTTTCTTGAAGAGCTGACCTTTAAATCTAACTTAGGAGACTGTCAGTGTGATTAGCTTGGACGTACATAATCTCTGCTTCTCCAGGTGAAGTACCTACTGTCTTTTTATCTGTTCAGGATGGATTGCTGGCTGACTTTCTTTCCCATGTTGCTTATTTCTTTTTTTTTTTTTAATATAAACAGCTCCTGTGATAAAGGAACTCCTCTTAATAAATACCATGGTAATAATAAAGTTCTTCTCTGTTCCTAGGGATTATATTTCCTCTTGCTGCCTTTTTCCATAGCATTGCATCACAGACTTAAAATAAGCAAGTAGGGTGTGGCTCCCTTAGACTAGGGAGTTCCACGGACGTACTATGTTCCTGTATATGAAGGCTTTTTTCTTGTTTGGCATAGTTTTTTTGCTGTAACAGTCTTGAGAGATTATGTATTATGATGGTACATGACTCCTGCTAAACCAGTACCCTGACTTTTTTTTTCATTATCATCTCTGCAGAGACTATGTCTGGTATAATAATGTATATCAGATGGGCTTGTGGAGGGAGGCAATTATCTTTTATTAGACTTGCTTAAAATGGGACAGAGTGCCACGCAAGCTTTTGGTCACACAGTGATCTCAAAGGGCTTATGTGCCCAGATGCATATCGAGTCTCTTTTCCAGCTATATTAGTCTAATAAAAGGTATTACCTCCCTGTAGAAATACTGCCTGACTTGCAGCCTTCATGATCTAAGGATACAACAACACATCCACCATTACCAAGGCTGACCAATACACTCTTCTGTTTCCAGTTCCCCCTCTCTCGTCACATGCACTTCTTTTTTCAGGTCTAAGGCTTTTTATGCAAGGTGTGATGAAGTCCTCTTTAATCAATGTGGTCTTTTCTTTAAGTTGTGAGACAAAGTTTGTCTCAGTAGAAATGAAAAATTTCACTTTGTAATGCCTATCACTTTAGCACAGACTAAGGTTGATAACTCTGGGACCCTAAAGGTTATTCATGCTTCCAGTATAAGCATATGTAATTTATCACTACACGTTTGTTCGCTTTAACACTTATTTGTGTTCATGAACAACACAGTGCCTCATGGGATGAGATTTATTGCTTCCTTTGAGGTATTAAGTAAAGGATACTAGAAACTTGTTTCTGACATCTACATTACGCAGGATGCATTTTCTGACTGAGATAATAACTAAATTCAAAAGCAATTTAACAAATAAGGTGTTAGGATGTGTCAGTAATGATCTCTTCACTTGCCCTGTTTTATCTCCATAGATCATCTGTTTGCATGTAAATAAGTTTTACTTCTTGATGAAAGAAGAATTTAGTGTTACTTATAAAATCCCAGCTTTCCCTTGCCCTTTTTCTGTCAATGTTGGGCTTTTTTAAGATCTACTGAAATACTTCCTTTGAATTTTCAGGGGGGAAAAAAGCCTTTGGAAGGAAGTTATTGATATTAAACAAAAGCAAATTGACAGCACTGAGGCGATAAGTAACTGTAGTTATTGAGTGATGCTAAACCATAGAAATTTACGTAGTTTAAAAGTGTGCAATTATGTCCAGCTTACTTACGTACCTCTGACACTGAGGAGTACCTAGGTGTCCACCTAGATAATTGCCAGCTACATGGCCTTCTGAGATGTATTTTGGATTAAGTAAATAAAAATATCTAGCAGTGGTTTAAATTACTACTTTTCAGAATTCCTTACTCATATCTGAGGTATTTCAGGTGGAATAATAGCTACTGTGCTACTAGAAAGCTATTATCCAGTTCCCATCATAGAAACATGGTGGGATGAATCCCATGACTGCAATATGACTATCAACAGCTACAGGCTGTTCAGAAAGCACAGACCAGGAAGGAGGGGTGGAGGCGTTGCCTTCTATCTCAGGGAAGGGATAGAATGTGAAGAGCTGTCATTGAAGAGTAGCCATGAACAGGTTGAAAGCTTGTGGGTCAAAATTAAAGATGGAAGAGCCAATGGGAACCTTGTGGTTGGTGTATACTACAGGCCGCTTAATCAAGGAGAGACAACTGATGAGGTCTTCTTCCTCCAGCTATAGGAGGCTTTGTGTTTGCAAGCTCTCTTCCTACTTGGGGACTTCAACCACCTCAACATATGGTGGAAAAGTAGCACAGCAAGCTGTAGGCAATCCAGGAGACTCCTGGAGTGCACTGAGGATAATTTCTTAGTCCAACAGAGACCCTCACCTGAGGAGATGTAGTACTGGACCTTATAGTCACCAATACAAGTGAACTCATCAGTGACATTAGGACCAGAGGCAGCCTGGGCTGCAGTGATCATCCACTGGTGGAGTTCAAGGCCCTGACGCATATGGGACAGGTGAGGAGTATAGTCAGAGCACTAAATTTCAGGAAAGCAGACCTCCAGCTCTTCAAGGAATTACTTGGGACGACCCCCTGGGACGTGGTCCTCCAAGACAAGGGAGCGGAACAGAGCTTGAAAATATTTAAGGAAGCTTTCCATGAAGCACAAGAGAGCTCAGTCCCCGTATGTAGAAAACCAGGCAGGAAAGGAAGAGACTGGCATGGCTGAGTTGAGACTTGCTAGTTAAACTAAAAAAGAAGAGGGAACTGCACAGGTGGTGCAAGCAGGGACAGGGAACCTAGGACGTGTATAGAGATGCTGTCCAGTTGTGTAGGGATGAAGTCAGGAAGGCCAATGCACAGCTGAAGCTGAACTTAGCAAGGGAAGTAAAGACTAACAAGAGGGGCTTTTACAGGTACATCAACCAAAAGAGGAAGGTCAAAGAGAATGTACCCCCACTGATGGTTGGAAATGGGGATCATGTATCAACGGATGAGGAGAAGACTGAGGTACTCGACAACTTTTTTGCCTCAGTCTTCACTGATAACTGCTCTCCTTTCCCCTCCTGGGTCATGGGACAGCAAGATGGTGACTGGAGGGTAAACTCTCTCCCATTATAGAGGAGGATCAGGTTTGTGACCACCTGAGGAACCTGAACCTATAGAAGTCCTGATGAGATGCATCCCAGAGTCCTGAAGGAATTGGCAGATGTGGTTGCCAAGCCACTTTCCATGATATTTGAAAAGTCATGGCAGTCAGGAGTAAGTCCCTGGTGGCTGGAAGAAGGGTAATGTTTAGCCCATTTTTAAAAAGGGTAGAAAAGATGACCCTGAGAACTACTGACCTGTCAGCCTCACCTCTGTGCCTGGGAAGATCATGGAACAGATCCTCCTAGAAGCTATGCTAAAGCACATGGAGGCAGCCAGCATGGCTTGACCAGGGGTAAGTCCTGTCTGACCAACTTGGTGGCTTTCTATCATGGGGTAACCGCAGCAGTGGACATAGGTAAACTGACAGATGTGAACTATCTAGATCTCTATAAAGCCTTTGACATGATTCCCTACAACTTCTTTCTCTCTAAAGTGGGGAGAGATGGATTTGATGGGTGGATGGTCGTATTCAAAGAGTAATGGTCAATGGCTCAAAGTCCAGATGGAGATCCATGACAAGTGGTATCCCCCAGAGATCCATACTGGGACCGGTGCTGTTTAATATCTTTATCAATGATATTGACAGTGAGATTGAGTGCACCCTCAGCAAGTTTGTAGATGACACCAAGTTGAGTGGTGTTGCCACACCGGAAGGATGGGATGTCATCCAGGGGGAACTGGACAGGCTGGAGAAGTGGGCCTGTGAGAACCTCATGAGGTTCAACAAGGCCAAGTGTAGGGTCCTGCACCTGGGTTGGGGCAATCACTGTTTTCAGTACAAGGTGAGGGATGATGTGATTAAGAGCAGCCCTCCAGAGAAGGACTTGGGAGTGCTGGTTGATGAGAAGTTTGACATGAGCCGGCAATGTGCACTCACAGCCCAGAAGGCCAACCCTGTCCTGGGCTGCATCAAAAGAAATGTGGCTAGGAGGTCGAGGGAGGTGATTCTATCCCTCTATTCCTCTCTTGTGAGACCTCATCTGGAATACTGCATCCAGTTCTGGAATCCTCAATGTAAAAAGGACATGGAGCTGTTGGAACGGGTCCAGAGGAAGGCTACAAAGATGATCGGAGGGCTGGAGCACCTTCTCTATGAGGACAGGCTGAGAGAGTTGGGGTTGTTCAGCCTGGAGGAGAGAAGGCTCAGAGGAGATCTTATAGTGACCTTCCAGTACCTGAAGGGGGCCTACAGGAAAGCTGGAGAGGGGCTATTCATAAGCGTTTGTGGTGACAGGACGAGGGGGAATGGGTATAAACTGGAGAGGGGTAGATTTAGACTAGACATTAGGAAGAATTTCTTCACCATGAGAGCAGTGAGACACTGGCACAGGTTGCCCAGGGAGGTTGTGGATGCCCCATCCCTGGAGGTGTTCAAGGCCAGGTTGGACGGGGCCTTGGGCAACCTGATTTAGTGCGATGTCCCTCCCCATGGCAGGGGGGGTGGAACTGGATGGTCTTTAAGGTCCCTTCCAACCCCAACTATTCTACGATTCTATTTAATGTCTTTCATTTTCTGATAAATGAATGTGTGTGTACAAAAATAGCATCAATATGATGTATCTGTATAGGCAGCTATGATGACCAAAAGGATGGAGCCAGCAAGTCTCATTTGCCATGGTTGTTTGCCATGATGGTTTTTATACTCTTAACAATCCTGTAGTACATTTGTTCCACTAGCAATAAAATGTTTTGTGCTGGCAAAATAAAGCTAATGGCTTTCCAGTTTCTAAGTTGATGGTATTTTTTTTTTTACTGCAATCTAATTAGTTACTGAGAACTACTACCTTTAAGAGCAGAAAGCGTAGCATTAGTGCCCCAACATGGACAAATTTTCATAAACTATGTGCACTTACTTTTCTGCAAAATGTACAATCACTCCCCAGGTTTTCTAACATTATCTGAAGAAGCAAGATTTCATTGTGCTTTCAATGTTATTTAAATTATTGTACTTTAGAAATTAATAGAAGAACAAGGAATTATTTGATATCTCCCCCGCTGCAGCCTTCTCCACATGCTATTGGCTTTTCTTATGACTCTTGAAAATGATACATTAAATGAATTTCGGTCGGGTACCAGAAAATTATCCTTACCTTCACAGGATAGCAGGGCTCTGACTCTTCCTTCACTTCAGCACCTCTCAAAGGTATTTTTTTTGTTTTGGAAGTTACAACATCCTTAAATAAAATTTTAATATAATGAATGCCACATCATGGTTCTGATTTTGTTTTCTCTCATGATAAACTTTAGTTCTGGTGTTGCTTGTCTCGATTACAAATTAACATCTGGAGTTAGGCTGATGTAGGAAGGATTATTTTTCATTAATTGAGTGACAAGTGGTCTGTTCTCCAGTTTGTGTGGATCCCACCCACCTGAATGTTGCATTGCAGACTTACAGTCAAAGTCTAGGCCTGCCACAAAAGCAGTAAGGAAACAGATGCTAAAACTTAACTTTCTGAAAACAACTGACCCTGGTGTTTTTCTGCATTGATCTGTGTCATTAAAATGGTATCTCCTATCCAGGAGAATCTGTAAGATTCTCTTATAATCTTAATCTCTTTTTGTCAGCTCCAGTCCAGGAAACACTTCCTCTCTTGATACTGAAGTAATTTAAATGTGATAGTAGTGGGGTTTATCCCCTTTGCAAAATATAAACTTAAGAAGATAAGACCTTTTGATTACAAACCATGGATTTGCTCCATAGATATAGGAGGGATTTAAATGTTATATTTCTACACAAGTGTTTGTAAATGAGAGAAACTTTTTTTTTTTTAACATAATAAATTTCATAGTGTTTAAAGTCTATGTCTAAGTTAGTTTAAAGCCTCTTTCTAAATGCAGTTCCTGGAAAATCTGTGATGGATAAGAACATGCACATATAGCACTTGCAATATTATGAGGTTTAGGTTTGGTTTTACCAGCTGTCTTTTGGAGGTCCCTTAAAAGTAACTAATGATCCACATGTTCAAGACACTGGTTGAAAACAACTGGGCTCAAACTATCATAGATTTTCTCATGTTTCTTTTTTTTTCCCTCCTGTATTTTTAGCCAGTAATTGTTCTACTACAAATCCCAGGAACTTATAGCTCTTCTCCAGAGTAACTGGTGGTGTTCAGCACATACTTGCTCTGTCATGGCTAGAGCTATACTTGGTCTATGCTTGAACTCATAGCTCATGGATAGATGATACAGTGAGTATGGTAGGTAATTAATATAGAGTCAGTACTACTCAGCACTTCCTAATCATGTTGAGAAAAATTCCCTTAGGGATTTTTCATTTTCCCCTGAGCTCTAAGTCTTGCAAGATTTTTCTAGCTTGGTATTCAGTCATCACTTTTTGTGATCTCAGATTAACACTGATACAGATAGTAGTATTTTTACAGTGGTGACGCATAAACCAAACGCAATGCGAGTTGTAAATAATTTTATATGAAAAGAGTGGAGTAACTTGGGACCTTGCTGGAAGAGTGCTCTTGCCATAGTAACAGTGCAGGTTTTGGGTAGTCTTAATGTTTAGGCTTTTTAAATTTAAAGCTTAACTAGATCAGTTCTGATGTGGTTTTTCTGAGGGTCAAATACTTGATTGAAAAAAGCATATTCTTCATGGCATTTTGAAATTATGTCTTATGTGACAGTAATTCTTACTGCGTACACACAGTCATTCTAAATTAATGTTCTTGAAACTTATTTTTAAGCATTCAAATTAATATGCAGTCTTGACATGGCATAATGTGTTCAGTCCTGTGATAAAGAATCTCAAAGCGGAAGAAAAATATTTTGGTAGTCATGCTGTACTGTTAGCACAGTAATCTCAATATATGGAATTTGAGGAATTAGCTTTTTTATTAGGTCCATTTGGAAAATATTCACTTGCTGAAAGATGTATTAAGTATTGCTATGCTACTTACTGCTTGATCTGAAAAATTGAGAAAGAATGTTGTGGAACTCAATTTCAATCCAATGCATACTAGTTGTATAGGGCTGTGATTTAGCAAGCAAGAATAGAATGTACTTGAATGAAAATTTTTTTCTTTTATGGTCTTGGGATTGCTACCTGTGATCACTCAGTTCCCTATCGAATTTTTAAGTGTCAGATCTGTTTTCTGGATGAGTTTGCAAAGTTTTATGTATTGAAAACTGATGGAACAATTAAAGCATTGATTCTAGTGGAGTTTGGAGTCTCTATAGATGAGATGGTTTTGAGGGAATGTATAAAAATAGCGTGCCTTGCTGAAAAAGTAGAAAAATTACATGGCCTCACAACTGTAGCCACTGGAGGACCATGTTCCTTTCCATGATGTATTAAGCTGCTGCTGCTCAAGCTGTTTGGATAATGAGGTTAATAGTTTTCCTACAAAGGTTCCCATAAAAACACTAAACAACTAAGTGGACAAAAATAATTGAGCGAAACATAATGATTATGATCAAAATGTCATGGAAAAATTATTTCACTCTTAAAGGAATTCTAATAAATTCAATTTGTCAAATTTCTGAATTTGACAGTACAGTGTTACAAGGCCTATTCTTGATCCTTGATGTTGGTCAACAAATCTGTGTTATTGATAACTGGAGTTCAAAGCCCTCATGTGCTGTGTAATATTTGCACCTACAGTGAGCAAACTACTGGAGATCCATCCACTCAGTTGTCCCTTTAGCAATGCTGAACCAAGGATATCAGAGAGGTTATTTGTAACTGTCATTAGGTATCCTTGTTTCCCTGTCTGTGTCCATAGCAGTCTCCTTCTCGCATTCTTTGAATAACCTAAACTTAACTTGGATAACTCCTTGTGTGATAAATTGAGCCATATAGTTTTGAATTTTATTTTGCTTTACACTGAATAAATATTTAATTACTTTAAAGAAAATGGCAATTCGCTATAGATTGAAGTTGGGTGTTCCTCCTATGAGCAATTGCTGTTTCCTTTATTTTTAATTCTAGAGTTTGAAAAATCAGCGATGAAGAGTTGGAGCAGACACATCTCTGATATAGAAAAGGATGACTGAAGAGTAAGAGCAGTGCATTTAATTCTAAAGGGAAAACTGTATGAGAATTCTTAGCTCTATCTAAGCAAGGGAAAAGACTGTTCCTGGAGTTGAGCATTGTTAGTCTCTGTGTAACAATGAGGAGACAGCTTTGCTGTAAGCAAGTCTAATATCCTTCCTACTTGTTTCCTGTTCACCTTCAGCTGTGTCTGAATTTGTTCTAGCCACCGCCAGTTGGTTCAACATGTTCTTGCTTGTGGCCATAGCTGGTTTGTTAGCATTTTTAGAATGAAAAAATCGGTAAAGTAGTAGCAGAAAGGAAGAGTATTATGTGGGGCCCTGCAATGTATGTTGGGAAGGGTTAGTAGGTATTCCGTATGTTTGAGTGTGGGAAAAGAGGAATGAGATTGTTTGAAAAAGTGCCCCACCTCCTTCCCCATCTTGCCTACTCTATTCATAAGTAAAAAAGAAAAGGAGCTTCTAAAAAGCTTCATTCAGAAACAAGGGGGCTGGGAGCAGTCTCTTATGTTGACAGGACCAAGAGTGAAAAAAAGGACCCTTTTTCTGTCTCCGTGGAGACTTTTTCCTCACCAGACTACTGATTCTCAAGAGTGTTATTCCTTCTCACTTGGCAGGTTATGAGTTGAAAAGACAGTCTTGCTGTTTGTCTTAGAAATGAAGCTGAAGCAGAAGCAGGCCATGGTGAGAGGAAAGCTATTGTGGTCCAACAGTTGCTTCGAATCAGATATGAGACACGAGACACATGTATTTTAGTTACTGCAGTTGAATGTGAATGGAGTTCTACCATGTACAAAAGCAAAGGCGTCAGAACAGCAGTTTAATGTTGGTCTGAGGTGAGCATGTTTTTTGTTTTCGTTCCCTTTTTGATGACAGTACAAATGCCAATTCTTAGTGCAACTCCTCAGTTGCATTAATAATAAACGTGCTAGTTACGTTTTTAAAAGGGAATTAAGTAGTATTCAGCATATGGGTATACCAGAACGAACATGCACTATAGACTTTCTAAATTACATGCTAATGAAATATATCTTCTGGAACAAAACAGACATGAAGTCATTGTTTGCTGCTTTGAATCTACTGTAGTTCTTTCAGACAGTTCAGTAATACTTGATATCTGTCAGGTAAAATCTAACAAACTTGAACTGCACATCTTTCAGTTTTAATGTGCCTTTCTAGAATATGCTTCAGTGTTTTAAGCCTTGACATATGTGTTTGCTGGTGTCAGATTATCTCACAGGCTCAAGCGCAGAATGGCAATTTACTGAGGCTTTTCAATACGTATTAAGTCTATTGCATTTCCCTCCCTGTTTTCTAATGGACTGGAGCTAAAGAGCTGTTTAAGAAAGGCGTCCTGTTTTGATTCCATGCTTTAACTACTTTGCTACAAAGCAAAAGGCCAAATAAGTCAATAAGAAGATCTCTGTGTTTTGACACCAAGAGAACAGAACAAAAACTTAAGAAGTAGTGATTGCTGTCTGTATACTCCCATATTTGGAGCTGGTTACCCTAATACTATGAGTGAGAACTTCAACAAGGCTGAGATCGAGAAGCTTGCTGCCAGTCCTGAAGAATTCAGAGTGTAACTACCTGACTTGACATATCCGCTGTAGGATGTGTGAAGCTACCACCATTTTACAAACAAAGTAAAAATTAGACCAAGATTTGTGCAAGGCTGTGTTGTCATTTAAATTTTGAGGTTTTCACCCAGTTCCATGCTGCAGTCAGTAGACCTTGTCTACTGTGTGGCAGTTTGAAGCTCCTGTATTGCTTAAAAGATTTACCTCTTCTAAGTTTCCTTAGGCTACTCCACAGTTGCAAGATCATTAACTGACACATTCTAAGAAATAATGCAATCCTGGTTGCAATCTTCAGTTTAAAGTTATGGAAAATACTTGATTATTTGTTGACTACTCACTATGTACACATACAGAGGCACTTGTGTTCTTGCACCCATGTTGCCTGTGGCTTCCAAAAATGCTGAAAATTAACATTACTTGAGTTGGAATTATGTGTTTTTGTGATTACAAAGAATTTTACTGACAGAAAAATATTTTGCTTTACTAAAGGTCTTCTTCCTTCTTTACCACTTTGCCCAGAGGTTAAAAAAGAACTTATTCCATGAAAATATACTCCAATGGAGATGCAAGAGAAGTCAGTCACTTAAGAAAAAATAGTTATGGGCTGTATTCAAATCAAAATTTGTTTCACCACTTGCATTTCAACTCCTGTCTGGGATGGTTAGTAATTTTGTTTAACAAGACTCCTTAACTGGGTATATGTTGTCCTAAGGTTTGTGTAAAATGAAAGAAACTAAATTTTTAGATAAAACCTGTCTATTTTATGCAGTGAAGTATGTGGATGATTTAAGTCACTTTGGAGATTGTTTTTCTTTTTAGTAGGTCTGAAAACTTGCCATCATTAGCTTTTACTGGAACACTTCTAAATAACACTCTTTGCTGTTACACAGCATATGGTGTGTTAATGCTTTCTTTTTTATTTTTAGTATGCCAGAACTATGTGTTCCTCCCTACAGCATGAGCTGGCTTTCCTTGTTCACATTCCTTGCAGTCCATCTGCATATAAATGTACTCTAAAATCATCAAATGATGATGCTAAGGTACTGATATGTTAAGTCATATAAACAGTAAATTTTTTTGGTGTATTTGACCCAAACACATTCCACTAACACCCCAAAATCAAGTGCACTCCATTTTTTTAATGAAAATCTTATTTGGAAGCTTTTATTTTAAAACTGGCATTTGTCACATTGTGGAGAGCATCTTTATCAGCAAACATGAATTTTTCTCCTGTAGAGTGCCTACTCCTTTGTGGAGAAAGGGAAAATATTACTTGTGATTAGGGCAGACAATATAAACTTTTCTCAGGCTCAGGGAGAATGTGTTTTTTCAGTCATTGTGAAATTATGAAAAAAGGGTACATGCCTGTAAGACACAATTCAGCTAATAAGCTTTATTTTCTAAGAGTTGAGTGAATTGCATTGGATAATCCTCATCCAAAACAAAACTATTATTTTGAGATGTTGTGTTATTAAATACTGTATATTTGCAAAGCAGCAGAATTTGCCACCTCTTCTTGCCCTACCTCAAGTGGTTATTGATTTAAAAATACTAACAAACTTACAGTTGCCTACAGTCCACGAGTTGCATTTTTCACAACAGGCTCCTCAGGACTATTGAGCATGCTTTCAGAGTAATGCTTGCTGTGGCGGAGCCTTGAATTTAAACTGCTGTTAAGCAAGAGTCCCAGATCTTGAGATTTCATAGTGGAAAAACAGAAAACAGGTGGTAGAGCTAGACATAATGGTTCTTTCCATTTTTACTAGTGCTCTGAAAGCTTGCCCTAGGAAGATTTCTCTCTAGAAAAGAGATAAAACAGTAAACAGAACAAGACAGGCATACACAGTGCCTGTCAGTCTCTGACTCCTGCCATCTGCAGTATAAATACTTGGGTTTAAGAGCTGATCCTTTATTCATTCACAAATGAACGAAAAAATAAGCTGAAAAAAAAATAAATAACATCTTTTGTTGTCAGTATATGGCATGCTTAATTTAGTAACACTTTAGTTTAATTAGTGTTGTCTGTCAAGGCCTATGTATAACTTTAAAAAAAAATCTTGAGTAAACAGTTGATTCATAGCAGTATGTCTATGCTTTACCAGTTGCTGATCAGTATCTGAATAGTAGAGCTGCATACACCCACAGTCTTGCATGTAGTAATACTTTTTGTATTAATATCAGCATTTTCTAACACAGTTCATTTTTTTTTCCTAGGCTGAGAAATGTTTTGAGATGAGAATTCTGTGCTGTGTTTGAGTCTGTATAGAGAACTTTGTACTAGTAAATGGGCATATTCTTCTCATTGACAGCTGCTCAGGGATGAGCAGAAACCACCATATCACTGGCGCAAACCTAGATTGTATCAAGAAAGAAGAAATAGGCATCAGGATGCTGCTTTATCTGGATCAGCAAGGCAAATACTAAGCCAGAATCCTTCAACACTCAAGTGAGCATTGTGTCCAGGTTTGGATCTTTCTTGGCAGAACGCTTGGGAAAATGAGTCTTAAATATCTGTGCATAACATCCCACTTAACAGAATTTGGTGAGTTAGCCAATTTTTTTGTAAAAGCCTGTCCGTCTACCCCTGCTTTGTGTTAATTTCCTCTATGATGCAGCCTTTTCTGCAAACCCTCATGCTTGTGAATAAGTATTGCAGTGTCTAGCTTCCGTGAGTTATCTCAAATAGGTATTTAAAGGGTTAGGCTCTGATTAAAATCCCACTGACTCTATATTTTAGTTAGTAGCGTGACTCAAAATGCCTGTGTCAGATGTCTTTAACTTCTCCAGCTGTCCTGTCAGTGACGATGAGTCAGAAGCTAACACACTAAATCTGGAAGGCTCAACTGCTAGCATAACTGATTTGGCAGCTTGGGGCAGATTGTGGACTGGTGTGTTACTGAGGTGACAGTAGCCTTTCCAGAGTGGTGCAATATCTTTCAGAGGAGAGCGGAAATTTTCTTGGTCAGTTGTTTTATTCTACACTGACAGTAAAAACAGTATTTTCCAGGAGAGCTGAACTGACTGTGGGCTGGTAGAAACAGTGTTCATGGGGACTTCTCAGCTTGGCTGTATGGTGAATGTTTTGTTCACTTTCTATGCAGAAACAGCAACTCTGGTATTTGTGGGTAGCTGCTAAGCTTGCAGCACATGCATGATGCTGGAGGTGACTGGCCTGCAGTCCCCAAGCCTGAAAGAAAGTAAGTAGGTGGTTTACCCAGCCAGAAAAGTTGCCATTAAGACCTGGGCAGCTGTGCTCTTTAGTGGAGATATATATGGTGTACATGCAAAATGAGTTTGTGTGCTCAGTCCTGATGTATCCACAACTGTATCACCCAATACTAAGGGGACAGAGAGGTTCTTCTAGAGATCTTGAGTAAAATGATGATGGCACTGAGTTGTAAAGATGTATTTTCTTAACAGGCTATTATGATTGGCATAGCACAGAATTTCTCATTTGAAGGGCACAGGATTTCTACAAGCAGAATCAATGTAGTACAATGCATAAGTAGCATAATACAGCATTTATAATACAAATTAATGCATGGTTTCTGATCACCTGGATTCTCTGCAGGTTGGGTCAATTATTAATACACTGTTTGCTGTATAACGTAATTATAATCTAGATTCAAAAATCAGAAAAATTAGTCACTCCCTCGATTGTGAGGGGAAGCAGACAACAGTGGAGGCATCCATGGTCAACAGGGTTACAGGTCTTACTGTCCAGCAGCAGTTCAAATCCATGCTGTCCACTTCAGACTTGTAACTGCTTGGTTTTACTGATAGTGTTCTGTGTGCTGTTATGCTTCCCTCAGGGTCATCAACAGCACCTGTCTGGCTGTGTGCCTTGGACCATCAAGGGTGGCAAGGAAGGGAGAGGTTGGCCTGGTGCCCAGGAAACTTGAGGCTGGTAGGGAGAGAAGAAGAAATCTATTTGATTTGTCTATATGGTTCACAGGAGCTCCAGGGCCTGATAATGGGGGAAATGGAATGAATACATGACCTGTTAGGTCATGGAGAATGGGTGTTCGCCTTGTAAAATGGTGTTAGTTATGCTAACCACATTGACAGGGATCAGGAGCAGGAAGTACCAGCTGCACACTTGATGCTGGTTTGGTAGCACTGTCCTACTGTTAAGTAGAAACACTCCTCCTCACAGTGACAATAGCAGACTTCACAGAAAGTCATACTGTGCAAAGGTGCTTAGAGATTTGTGGCTTTCCCTGCCTTTGAGCCTTTGAAAGGAGAGCTCTGTGCTTTGTGGTCACCTGGCAACTATGTATACAATATGGGAGGTGATTTTTCTCTTTCCAAGTTACTTCATCTTGATTCAGCTATAGTTATAAACTGCTATTGCCAGGTTATAGATTTTTTTTTTTCCCTTTCTCCAGAGAAACTCCACAGCAAGTTTTTGTATGGTTCAAATGAAATCTAGATAGAATTGCAGTTTTAGGTCCGTAGACATAAAGAAACATTGTTTTTCTGTATTTTGTTGATGGCTATACTGGCTGCATGTTTGAGCGCATTTGTGTTTTGGTCTTCCTTTTAATATAGTGTTAAAACTCTTACACAAACAATGTTTTTAATTTTTATTTCCACAATATTTCCTATAGGCTTCAATTAAAAAGAAATGCATACAGCAGACAAGATTTAATCCTAGCTTTATAATGCCATTTTTATTGTTCCCTTAAAAATACAGCTTTTTCAGTGGTAATCATGAAACTTTCAACTAAATTTCTAACTAAATTTTTCAACTAAAACCAAATTTTTGAAGATTTTTCTTTTAAGCCATCTAGATTTGGAGTACTTTGCTGAGCAGTTGCGAAAAGAAACTGGTCTGTATAATAAAGGTACTAAGCCTGAGATCTTCCTTACTCAGGGTCAGAATAAAACAAACTGGAATAGAAAGGTTGAAGTTCACTAGCTAAGAAAGTATCTTGACAAACTAACATTTTGAAAAGTTACAGAATCTAGCAAGCTAAAAGGGCAGAAAATCTTTAAGTGTAAAGTTTTGCTAAGGGGAGAGTTCATGAGACTGGATAAATCTCATAAAAATTAATTTTTCTTCTGGCCTCAGAACAGATGCAGCTTCCCTGGAAATGGTAGGAGAGGCATGTAAGCAAACTAACGTAATTTTTTCTTTAAAAGAAACAATTTCAAAAATTAGTAAGAACACCATTAATTTTGCATGTCAAATACATGGTTAAAGTTGCTTACTGATACTTTTTGAAGTATTTCTACTGTGCTTTGTGCTTTTGATAAAAGCAAACCAATACAAGGGATGTTCTTTGACGAAAGCTTTCCGATGCTCTGCAATTGAGCTGGCAGAAGTTATTTTTATGGCGGATGCAACGTTTGAAATGTGAAATAGCATGAGATGGAGGCCTTTGATTAAATAACGGATATAGCATGTGCTTGCTAAATTAGCTTCAGGTTAGATAAAAAATGATTTTCATGCCTTATTTGATTTGATTTAAGAGTGCTTCATTGTCACAACGCTCATAACTTCTATGTTACAAAATACTACTCGAAGAAACAAAATCTGAAGAAATTTGTGCTACGTTTGTTGAATCTACATTTCATTTCGAAATAAAACAGTGTTTAGCTTGGATGACCAAATAAGCACATACGGTTATGGGTTTTTTACCAGCAAAACTGTTTTTCCACAATTACCAACAGATGGCCACAGCAAACTGCTCTAAAACTTCCATAAAGTTTTCTGCCAGGCATGCTGCCCATGAAGCCTCCCCCCCTTTTACCCTAGATCTACCATCCCTCCAAAAGCTTCAATAAAAAGATTTAACTTTACAAAAAGCCCTGAAGATCAGATAAGCTGGCCTGAATTTGGAACTCTTTCTTAGAGTATTAAGAAATGGCTTTAGATTCAGATTATTTTTTTCCTTCTTTTAAAGGTGGTGGGAATTTACATCTTCAAGCATTTTAAGACTGGAATTCTTAAAAAAAAAAAAAAAACAAAACAAACTACATTTAATTGAATGTTGTCTTAGCTTGTTTAGAATATACCTTTCCAAGTTTGTAACTCCTCCTCGTAGTACAAGAATATAGCCTTTTAAGATACATGGAGTATTTTCATGAAGTACAGAAGGTCCTGTATAACTGAGAAAAGCCTAAATCAAGTATCCATCATACATAAGCAAATAAAAAAACAGATACTACTTTGGTGCCATTTCTGTCGCAAGCTATCTTGAAGGGTTAGTAGTAAATATGGACGTACATCTGAATTTTCCTGTCAAGAAATAAGCCCTTGATCACGAATGGAAGTTGGTTTCAGTTATCATAGCTTAATTTTAAATATATGGTGGGGAACAGTTATAATTTTAAAATTTACTGCCAGTCTTTATTGTATCATTGTCTATTATATATATAGTGTTCTGACTGTGCCATGTACTATTCCTGCAGGATGTGTGGAGAAGGAAAATGAATCCTTTAGCCATACAAAAAAACTGAACAATACTTAAATCAGATGCACAAGGTCTGCATAAAACTAACTGAAAGGATATTAGCATTGGAAGAACAGCTCTTCAGAAGCTCTCTGAAACGTCACCTACTTTGCTTACTCTAGCCAGTTTCATCATGAACACATCTCCAAGACTGACACAGGTTCAGGGAGGATTAATTTAAAGCTAGGTCTCTTGGGGCCACTTATAATTCAAGAAGATCCTCATGTGCAGAGCTGGCACTCCTAGGAACGGTTTCAGTTATTCAAATGGCATAATACCTTTTACAAAGGTGGAAGGCTTGCATCAAACTTGGCTAGGAAGTGCTGTGCAGTGTGTTTGATACTACAGGCATTCTAGGATGGTTTACTTGTGGTCTTTTGTGCTTGTTACAGGCGCAACATATTTGCAAAATCAGTGACTGATTTTGTATTTTGCTTTCACAGGGATCAATACAGACAAATCAATAACGATAACTGGATCTGAAACACAAATTATAGCATGCCTCAGAGTTACAGGGTGGCCATGTTGTTCTTTATTTACTTTATCCTTGCCAGAAACTTTCAATGTCATGCATTTCAGTCAGGAGGAGAATATCTCCTTGAAATCTGTCACCATACCTTTGGCTCCCCCGTCATTTTCCATTGCTTTTTTTGCATCATGCTGTTCGTGTTAAAGAAAACCTTCGGACTGGTATTCCTTGGGGAGCTGACTTAGGCTTTACTCAGGGTCTGATGTTACAGGAATCCCCACAGATTGCACTTAAAACTTACAAGAGCCATGGCAACAGCCTTTAAGGGAAGCCGAGCTATTGACGCTGTATGTTCCAGTGTGGTGGAAGAAAATAGAGAAGATACGCTGAAGTTCACATCAGAAAAGTATTGTTACTCTTTTGTGACCTTTATTTTTAAATATTCTGTAGAACAAAGAATCCCCATCCCAAATTATTTTTCTTAAACCACAGCAGAACTGGACCATCAGTGGCCAAAGCTCCTTGAAGAAGGTACAGGACTATTAAAGGGCTTGCTTGCTGCTCTAGCATGAGAGAAGAGACCAGTGATGGTTCTGATTCTAAATATATGTGAAGTCAAAATAAACAGGTAGTAATAGGAACAGATATCTAGCTTCATTCCTTTGGCTTCCTGCCCAGATTTGAGGTGCTGCTACCTATACAGCCTCACTGTGAAAGCTGTAAGAAGGAGCAATGGAAATTAGTTGTGCCCTGTTGGCAATGCTCTCTTGGTCCCCAAGCACTAGGTCTTAGCTGGAACTCCTGCATATGGGGAAGCTGTGGATCCTAGGCAGGGGGAATGAGACTTGAGAGGAACAGCATCTCTTGGGGCTTGAAGGGTTAGTTGAAGGATATGGGAAGATATCCATTCTTTCTGAATTCCCAACATTTTCACAATACCCAAGAAGTTTTACAATGTTATGTGTTATTTGTAGTGAGAAAAGGGTGAAGACTGTATTGTGAAAGATTTAAATAGCTTTAGCTGTCTGGAAACTGAAAATTACCAGACCACTTTAAGCCAAATGCATGAAAGTTTTACTGTAGAGTGGAGAGAGATGATTGATACCACTGCTTATGAAGACACTGGGAAGACAAGTATACTCAAGTTAAAGACTGGTGAGTACCACAACTACTGACTTGTAAAATAACATAACAGTAAGCTTTATGAACACGGGCAAGCACTTACCTTGTGCTCTGACCTTGTAAGATAATAAACTAATTTAAGGGTTACTTGACTTGTATATTGCTAACATTTTATGCTAAGTATTAAATTAATAACTTACAGTTCTTAAGCCTTCAAAAGAAAAATTTTTTCCCACACTGGGCTTTAGCAGGAAAGGCTAAAAGACTTCCCTCAACTGTAAAATGTTGGAAATCAAGTTACACAATGGTCTTTCTCACCAAGGTGATGCTCAATCTACTAGTGAAATGCAAAAAAAAAAAAAAGTGCATGGTTCCACTTCTGTCTAAGCAAAAGATATTGATACAGCATTTTACCTTTTGAAATAATTCAACATTTACAAGCACAATTTGAAGTGTCCAACAAATCTACAAATCAACTCTTACTTTTAAATGTGTGTTGTAAACAAATGTAAGATGGAGAGCAACTATGTGTCCGGATTAAATCACAAGCAAGCTCTCTCCACTTATCCAGCATTTGTAGCTAGATAAATGGAACCTGGCAGGAGCTTGCTTACTCGGGCAATAACTGTAAATTTGTGCTTAAAATGAAAAGGCATTCTTTTAAGTTTTATCGTTCCAAATACTGACCCAGACAAGCTAAGCCATAAACTTAGTAACTGTGACTCTTCTCAGGAATGATCTAGTGAATGTCAGTCAATAAGTTCATTACAGGCTGTTGTAGCTGGCTAGTGCTATGGGAAAAAGAGAAGCTGTGTGATACTCAGGTTGAAATGGAAATATTTAAATTCATTTTCCTGCAGCCTACACTAGGCTAAAGGTTCTCATTTTTTTTCCTGTGCCATTGTGCTTTATTCTCAGTGCAAACCGAAGCAGATCAAGCTGACCTTGATTCTTTGAGACTTTCACAAACTCTCAACAAAATAAAACATCCATAACACTGTCAGTTGAAGAGGGTGTGTTTTGAAAATACTAGTTTCTGTTCCATGGATCAATTTCTTAAAATTATTTGCAATTAGGTTTGTAATTTAAGCTTAGCAAAATAATTGGTAGAGTATCGAAGGAAATTAATTTTATAGCATTTTACCATTCACTAGGCAAACTATTTTCTTAGATATCCTTTTGATTTATCCACTTTTTATCAGTTTCTTTTTAGAGTCTCCATAGCCAACAGATCTGAAGCCTTAACACAATTTGCCTTGGCAAGAGGTCTCCTTAGGGACTGCCTGACTTCTTTTATAGCAAGTCAGCTTGGACATCATGCATATGCTTATATTGTACATTCTTTTTCTTTGGTCACGTACATAATGATTTACCATGCTGTGTGTGCCCAGGTTTATCAGTTGACTAGCTATTGGCTAACCCTTCTGCAAATGCCTGACTGAGCTGTCTTTGAAAAGGCATATTCTCTGCACCTACAAGCTGTTGAGGAGATGTTGCCAACCTGTCCTGCTGCCCTCCTTGGGCCCCAGCCATAGGGTAAAGCAGATTAC
The DNA here is from genome assembly GCF_017976375.1 of Cuculus canorus. Classification (NCBI taxonomy): domain Eukaryota; kingdom Metazoa; phylum Chordata; class Aves; order Cuculiformes; family Cuculidae; genus Cuculus; species Cuculus canorus. The sequence continues at coordinate 37,716,834 of NC_071403.1, forward strand.
TGAGAGAGAACTGGTGCAGCAGAAGTGACTTTTACAACTAGCTTTGAGAAATCTGAACAATTTGGTACTTATTTTCATTGAAAATGTCATCAAACTGAGGGACCTGAAAACTTGAGAGTTGGATTGTTCTCATTACTACTAGAACTCTGAGAAGCATAAGGATGATAGTCCTAGCAACTTGATAAAACGCTGAAAACTTGACACAATGCATGTCAAGCAGTAGGTGGGAAGGGATCGCAGTGATGATTTGTTTGGTAGTGCTTCAACTCTGGACACAGCCTGTGTCTCCACTACATATTTGATAGAACCACAGAAGCATTTAGGTTGGAAAAGACCTTTAAGATCAAATCCAACCACTAACTTAACACTGCCGAGCCCACCACTAAACCATAAGCCTAAGCATCTCATCTAGACATCTTCTAAAGGCCTCCAGGGATGGTAACTCCACTGCTTCCCTGAGCAGCCTATTCTAATGGTTGACAACCCTGTCAGTGAAATACTACTTCCTAATAACCAAACTAAACCACCCCCTGCACAACCTGAGGTGCCATTTCCTCCTTTCCTATCACCTTCACTTGGATGAAGAGACCAACACCCACCTCGTTACAACCTCCTTGTGGGGAGTTGAAGAGAGCAATAAAGTCTCCCCTCCATCTCCTCCAGGCTAAGTAAGTACGATTTTCTCAGCTGCTCCTTATAAATTTTTTGCTCCAGATCCTTCACCAGCTTTGTTGCCCTTCTTTGCACACACCCTAACACCTCAATGTTTTTCTTGCAGTGAGGGCCCCTTTCTGAGAGGAATCACATAAAGTCTCTTCAACCACAGGGCCCCCTACTACTGTCCTTAGCATTTCACAGAGACGACGTTGCCATGTGCTGTGCAGCAGCTGCCACCCTTGCTATGAGTGTGGCGCTGGGCCCTGCAAGGAGAGAGTGGCCCTTGATACTGAGGTGTCCAGTGCCTGCAGTTATGGTTTCCTTCCCGCCCCGGCGCGACCCCTGCGAAGGCCGACAGGCTTCCTACGAACGCCCCGAGGTGCTCCCTCCTCCGCACCCCCTTAGGCGGCTGCTCCGCCCCGAGCCCCGTGTGCAGTGGGAGGCTCCGCCCCCCCGGGAGCGGCGAGCCCCCATAGGCCCCGACCCTCCCTCATTTGCATGAGCGGGCGTGGCCGGGCCCGTGCTGTTGTGACACGTGAGGGGGGCGCACGTGGGCCGGTTATGTAAAGCGCGTGGGGGGAGGAGGGCGGGTAAAAAGGGCGGGGAGGCGGTGGGCCGGCGCGCACGCGCACGCAGGCGCGAACCGGAAGGCGAGGGGCGGGAGCGAGCCAAGAGGCCGCGCCGTTTCTCCTCCCCCTCGCGCGTTTCCCCCCCAGCCCAGAACGGCGGAGTCTCCCGAGCGACAATGAAGCAGCAACAGCAGCAGCCTCAGCTCCCCCCGCCCCAGCCGCCGCCGTCCGGCAGCGCGGGGGTCCCGGCCTTTCTCAGCAAGCTGTGGGCGCTGGTGGGTGAGGCCCCCAGCAACCAGCTCATCACCTGGAGCCAGGTGCGGCAGCGCGCGCCGGGCGGGCCCCCTTCCCGCCGGGGCCTGCGGGTGGGCCTGGAGCGGGGGAGCCGCGGGCCTCACTGTGTGCGGGAAGGGACCGGGCACGGCTACTTGGCTTGGCCGATCCGGGGGATCCCTCTCTGCCTGCCCCCATGGTTGGGGGTGGGGGAGGCTCAGTGCTGGAGGGAGCCCACCTGCCTGCCCCCGTTGCTGGAGGGAGCCGTCCGCCCGCCTGCCCCCCCGGCTGAGAGGAGCCCCCATTGCTGGGGAGAAGCCCCTACCCGCCCTTACGGCTGTGAGGAGCCCCGATTGCTTGGGAACCCCGTCCGCTCCCATGGCTTGGGGGAGCCCCTGTTGCTGGGGTGAGTCCACCTGCCAGCCCCCATTGCTGGGGAGAGCCCGCATTGCTGGGGGAGCACCCGCTGCCCCCCACCCCTATTACTGGGGGGAGCCCCCTGCCCGCCCCTGTAGATAGGAAGGAGCCCCGCTGCCCGCCCCCAGGGCTGGGGAAAGGCCAGTTCGCCTCTCCTGCCGCTGCCGGTACCTGTGGAGCGCCAGGGCCGGGGGGTCCTGCTTCCCCCCCTCCCCGAGCTTGGCAGGGGTCCGGAAGCGGGCGGACACGCGGCTTGTGTTAAAGCCGTAACACGGGAGAAGAGGCAGCGCTGCGTGGGGTTTTCCCCCAGGAAAAGCGCCAGGGCTCGCCTTTGAGCTGAGGGCTGCTTGACAGCATGAAAGAAGATGGGGGGTACTCGTGGGGCGTGCGCTTGGCCTGGTGTGACAGCGGGGCGCCGGGCCCGGGCCGGCCGGGAGCGGTGCGGCCACGTGCGGCGGCAACTGTTGGGCTCGGGTGGTGTCGGGCCGCGTGCGAGAGCGGAGGCGCCGCACCCCCCCGCCTGCAGGGGGCGGAGCGCGGGCGGCCCCGGGGCGGGGGGAGCCTCGGGGTGGGCACCCGTAGATAGCGACGGGGTAGGGGGGACACCAACGCGCTTTAGTGTCGCTCTGGCTCTGTTCACTTCGATATCCGAAGCCCTGGGGTCTGCAGGTGTACAGTGGCTGTGCGGTATACATTGGCTTTCGTTGTCCTTAAAAAACATGGAAAACATGAGTTGGATGTCCTTCCATAAGGAAGATGCCCCATCCCTGGAAACATTCAAGATCAGGTTGAATGGTGCTCTGAGCAACCTAATGGAGTTAAAGATGCCCCTGCTTACTGCAGAGGGGCTGGTGCTGGATGACTTTCGTGTTTCCTTTCAACACAAACCATTCTATGATCCTTTATATTCAAATGCAGGCTGTTGTAGTGAATAATAAAGAAGCGTTGTCAAAGCACAAACTTTATAAGTACCTTAAAATATTGAAGGGCTGGCAACTTTGCCACAGTAAACATTCTAGCTCCTGTTATACTTCATAGAACCCTAGAATAGTTTGGGTTGGAAGAGACTGTAAAGATCATCCAGTTCCAACCCCCCTGCCATGGGCAGGGACATCCCACCAGGTCGGGCTGCCCAAGGCCCCATCCAGCCTGGCCTCGAACACCTCCAGGGATGGGGCAGCCACAGCTTCCCTGGGCAACCTGTGCCAGTGCCTCACCACCCTCATGGTGAAGAAATTCTTCCTTATGTCTAGTCTAAATCTGCCCCTCTCCAGTTTATACCGATTGCCCCTCGTCCTATCGCTACGAGCCTTTGTGAACAGTCCCTCCCCAGCTTTCTTGCAGGCCCCTTTCAGGTGCTGGCAGGTTGCTATAAGGTCTCCCTGTAGCCTCCTCTTCTCCAGGCTGAAACAGCCCAGCTCTCTCAGCCTGTCCTCTTATGGGAGATGCTCCAGCATTGCTAAGCAGTATTTAAATTTCATTTTTCTCTACATCTTGAATGATTTTAAAATTTATATTAAAACAGTCCCCTTTTCAAACTGTATCAACATCTTCAAGTGGTATCAGGGTGGCATCTCTAAGCTGAGTTTGAGTTAAGCGCTCAGGCAATGATAAAATGTCTTCCTAAATGTTTTGCTGATAATAAGTTACCAGTAACTTCAGCCAGAACTTCTGAACAAGGAAGCAGGTAAACTCAGATTTTGTAGGTTACAGCAGCTTCTCCTTCTTGTTCTTTTTTTTTTCTGGAAGAGATGGGCTGTAAGAAAATTCAGATGTCATTTAGCTTTAAAAGTGCCATTTTTACCACTTCCCACTTTTAATGGAGACTTGCCACATTTATTCCTTAGGTTTGTCTCAAGTGAGCACACCAAGGCTACTATTAGGTATCTGGTATTTTCTTGATTAGAATTAAAGATTAATTGTTCCAAGATCCTGCAAGGCTGTTTGTGGAAGGAAGATCCACTAGTCAGAGTTGATGTTACCAGCATCCACCAGTTGCTCTGTGGGGGGAGGTATTGTGGTCACTTGGTACACAAGTGATTACATGTTTTAAAATGTGCTATGTCAATATTATGTGGTACAGAAAGCTTTCGAAGTGTAACAGGAGAGGAAAAGGACGGTTACTATAATATTTCACTTTCCTCCTATACAAATCCATATCCTTACACTGTGAGGATAAACAATATCTGAAACCAAACAGCCAAATTTTGTCTCCCTGCATATGTATCTTGGTGAAGCCACGGGTACATGTTGTCCATGGAAACAGGTACAAGGAGTGTCAAATGAAGTGTTCGGAAGATTGCTGTATGCTTCAATCAGTGATGCTAGGACTTGAAAACTGCATCTAGCTATGTAGTAATGCTTCACTGAGTTCAAGTCAGGCCTTGACATCTGTACAGCTTTGCTGTGAACGGCTGTCAGGGCAGCGAGAACTAGTCGATGTGTTTCCCAGATTTTTTTGTAGATCTGAACAATGTCAAAGTGGCCGTGAAGTGAGGTGCCACATGAAAGCTGTCTGTTGACATGACAGGTCACTGTAGGGCCACTAGTTTCGAGTACCTTCAGCTGGTGAGTTTCATTAATCACAGTATCCTCCTGAACAAATTGTCCAGCATACAGCTGGATAAACACATAATGCAGTGGGTGAGCAGTTGGCTGATAGTTTGGGCTCAAAGAGTCATAGTGAATGGGCTTACATCGGGCTGGCGACCAGTCACTAGAAGGATTCCATGGGGATCCATCTTAGGCCCAGTACACTTTAATGTCTTCATAAATGATCTGGATGCAGGACTTGAAGATTTAATGAGTTTGCGGATGACATGAAATTGGGGAGAGCTGTTGACACTTGAGGGCAGAGAGGCCCCGCAAAGGGATCTAGACAAATTAGAGAGCTGGGCAATCACCAACTGCATGGAGTTTATCAAGGGCAAGTACTGGGTTTTGCACTTGAGACACTGCAACCCTGGGTATACATAGAGACTGGGGAGTGAGAGGCTGAGAGCAGCCCTGCAGAAAGGGATCTGCGGGTTCTGGTCAATGGCAAGTTGATCATGATCCACCAGTGTGCCCTGGCAGCCAAGAGGGCCAACCACGTCTAGGGATATGGCCCCACCTTGAGTACTGTGTGCAGTTTTGGGTGCCACAGTATAAAAAAGTTAGCAAGCTGCTGGTGAGTGTCCAGAGGAGGGCTGTGAAATTGCTGAAGAGTTTGGAGGGGAAGCCATATGAGAAGTGGCTAAAGTCACTTGTCCTGTTCAGACTGGAGGAGACTGAGGGCAGACCTCATCATGCTCTACATCCTCCTCACAAGGAGAGGAGGGGGAGCGAGCAATGATCTCTCTGGCAACCAATGATAGGACCCAAGGGAATGGCAGGAATATGTGCCGGGAGGTTGGATATTAGGAAAAGGTTCTTCACCCAGAGGGTGGTGGAGTACTGGAACAAGCTTCCTAGGGAAGTAGTCATGGCACCAAGCCTGACAATATTCAAGAAATGATTGTATTAATCCAATGGCTAAAATGATCCATTCTCGCCCTTTCTTTTGCTTCTGCTTTACCTTCCACTGACTGATTCTCAGAAGGAACTAGGTAGGCATTACTGGCCAGTTTTCATCTTCCAATGCTCATCTCAGTCTTAAGCTCCTAACTCATCCACTGGTGAGCCTTTTATAAATCCTGTTTCTGACACCCAGCAAGGATTGTCAGAAACAAGCTCTTGGGCGAGGACCTTCTTGTGGCCTCAAGGTTGGTTCTTCCAAGATTCTTTGGATCACAGAGCTGCTGGCATCTGGGGGTAAGAAGCAAGTGTGACACAAGAGCCAAAAAGCTTCTAAGAAGATGCAGTATCGGTGGTGGCATTTGTTGAAGATGATAGACTTCTCATTAAATACAGCGCAAGAGTGCTGTGGATGTACAGACAAAACCTGAACCATTTTGAAGTAGCTGATTTGAATTCTGCCAATTACTTGTCCTTTAGTTAATGGAGCACAGTCAATGAAGAACAAAGCTAAGCCTTTCAGTTTAGTCAAAGCCTGTGGATAAAATAAAACATCAGTCCTCCCTCACAATTGATATCCGAGGAGGAGGGTGGTGTTACCTTGTGTGGTTATCTTTTCAGTAACTCTAAAACCCAGCAGATGCCCTTAGTTCTTTGACAGCTCCATCTGCTCTGCAAATCCTGTCGAACTAAGCATACTTTTCTACTGGAAAGCAGAAAGTACTTCCAGCTGGTTATTGTTTTGGTTTTTTTTTCCCCCCCTTGCACAGTCTCTGTGTGATTTCTTCCTAATACTTTGAAGCTACATACAAAATTGATATTATTGTCCTGTAGTGAAACTGTGGCAATTGTAAACAATTCATTTCTTCAGGAAGCAATGAGTAATGATAGAGATGCTCCCCTTCAGATATGGTTAGTGATGGAAATTGATAATACTGTTGCTTTGCAACTGCAGGGCTTGTACACTTTTTGTTTTGGAAAACCGTAGGCAAGCAGATCAGTTACGTACTTCGTGCACAAAGGAAACATTCCTATCTGGTGATTAATTGTAAAAGCCCAGTGTGTTTTCTACAGTGGTTTTTAAATAGCTTAATGTATCTCTCTCATTTTAGAATGGCCAGAGTTTCTTGGTATTGGATGAACAGAGATTTGCAAAAGAGATTCTTCCCAAGTACTTCAAGCACAACAACATGGCAAGCTTTGTCAGACAGTTAAACATGTGTAAGTTACGGGCTTTTGCTTTCTGGCATTTCTGTATCCTGTATGTGTTTGGTTATAGACAATTTCCTTTGAGCAGTGGCCCTGTGTTCTCTGCAACTAGGCTACTGTCTCATCCTCAAAAGCGATAACAGGATAGTACAGCATAGTTTGAATTTCTTAATGTGGGTTTTGAGAGGTTTTCTTTTCCTTTTCTGTTTCTTTTTTTTAAGATGGCTTCCGTAAAGTTGTCCATGTTGATTCTGGGATTGTCAAACAGGAGCGAGATGGGCCAGTAGAGTTTCAACACCCATATTTTAAGCAGGGCCGGGAGGACTTGTTGGAACACATTAAAAGGAAGGTTAGTGAAAATTCAGTATGTTGAAAACCTGTACTAGTAAGTATGAATGAACAACAAAGTTTAGGTCAAGTATTTTGTAGGATTGTGAGTGCAAATAAGTTTGGAGTTTGGGGAAGGAGACTGTGCTGCTTGCGTATTTATCTTGACTTTTTCAAATGTATTTTGGGGGATTTGACTAGGCTCGTTTAGTAACAGCAAAGCAGGTTAGATATAGTAAGTTTTCATAGGTGGCAAAAATTAGCAACTTATGCAAATATAACATTTTGAAAATAGGTATTAGAAATTCAGAGTATGCTTTGAATTCAGCATCAGTAATATAACAATCTGCTTGTTTTTGTACCTTTTTTTTTTTCCACAACAAAGCCTCTGTGAGCATTAAATTTTCCCCCAGAGAGAAGAGGGGGCAAACCTGAAACATTGTATTACACTGCTAAATGTGACTCTGAAATGTGTTATTGCGAGTCAGTTGAATATACATATCAAGTAGAAATATGGGAAGTTAAACTGTAGTGAGAGGGATATGTACTTACTGACATTGGGTTATTGCAAAGCAGTTGTGATGAGCTAGAACTCTTAGGAGAATGTGCACAGCTGTTTTTAACAACTAAAGCTAATGTGGTGACAGCTGTTAGAGGACATTTGTGTGTGTTTCTGTGTTTTTTTTTATTTGATGCTTGGTTTATTGTTAACTCAAATGCATAGTTTATCAACGCTAGAACAAAAAATATACCTGGTCACCAAAAGAAAATAGCAGTTAATAATAAGTAAAAGAAAATGTTGTTTCTGGGTTCTGATTTTTTAAAGGTTTCTTCTTCGAGACCTGAAGAAAACAAGATACGTCAGGAAGATCTCTCCAAAATAATAAGTAGTGCTCAAAAGGTGCAAATTATACAAGAGACTATCGAGTCTCAGTTGTCTGTTTTGAAGAGGTAAGTTGCTCCATCAGCAACTAATCCGTAACGTTGAGTAATTCTAATAATAGTTTCCAGGCAAAGACCTTATTTTAGGTGTCTCTTGATTTCTTACTGCCTAGCTTTAAATATTGCTTTAGGAAAAAAAATTTAGTTAAAGAATTGCATTAAAAATGGAATATTCTGATGTGGCTAAAAATAATAGGCAATGTTGGTCTTCGAAGGCAGTTTTTGAGTAGTATGCAATTAATTAACACCTGTGATAATAGTTCCATAATGCTGCTGAGGCTGGATATTCAATTCAGCTCTTAGCATAAAGTGTGCTGGTTTATGTCTTCAAGTTTGAAATAATTACTGTGTTTAGTTTGAGGCAGAGTTTGGTTTGTGCAAATTACTTATAGTTCTTGCTAAAATTAGTGTCTCTGCTCATTGCTTTTCAACTTCCTGTTGGTGTTGTCTTTACTGCCCCACTGCTGAAATTTGCAGAAGTTAATGCCTCTGAAAATCTGTTTGGAAATTTATTAGTTACCTTAGTGAGAGGTGTAGAATCTAAAATCCAAATGTAAATAAGGTATTTTTGGAATTTAGTAATTACAATTTGTTCCCAACAATGAGAGAGGTGTTTCACATATTACTTAATACAGACAGTATATAGGAGCGTAACCTTGTGGACTGCAAGTCACAGGACCTCGACAGTAACTCTATCTCAGGGCTCCTTAACTTACATTGAGAACGTGAAGTCTAGTGTACCTCTGTGACATAGGTTACTGATCAGTTCAAATTTTAAGAAGCAAATGCTGACAGTTCTAGTCTTCAGTTTTAATTGCTTGAGTATTAGAATATTCAGAACCAAGTTTATTTTGTCTAGGTAGAGTCTTTATTAGAATCTGGTCAGTATAGAGTAAAAATTATCATATTTACCCTTTTCCAATCATAGACAAGTTTGGCTTGGAAGGAACCTCAGGAGGCTGAGAGGTCTAAACTGCTGCCCAGAGCAGAGATGACTTTGGCTGAAATGGCATGCAGTTGCTCACAACCCGACAGTTTATAGAAATTAGAAGATAGAATGTTCGGTCTTTGATGTCCATATTGTTGTCCTGTGAGTTTAAAATGATTGAGGTAGAAACTGGAGCTAAATCTGAAGGCCAAGTACTGTAAAACATGTTAATAAAACTGGTGTGCAAATTGAGAAAGTTCAGAATCCTTGACCTCAGTTGTTAAATTTATGATGGAGCTATGCTCTTTAAAGTATGTTGGACATAGGAACAGCTTGAGGAGGGAGTAATAAGCTTCATCACACTGCATATAAACAGCCGTTTCTGAAAACTTAGCTTAAGGTTTCGTAGAAGCCCAGACACTGCTGAAGAGATTTTCCTCCTTTTTTGGCATATATCTGTTTTGAAAACTGCACTGCAAAAGAGATGAGGGTGGTGTGTTGTCTTTCCATATTTGTTGAAGCTTTTGGTATTCATTATCTGTCTCTTAGTATGCTTTATCGTGTTTGAAACAACAAACATTGATGGATGTGATAGCAAGGGCCACTTTACAGCAGTTTTTGTACTCTCAGTAACTGAACTCCCGTGAGTACTGTAACAACCAAGGTTTGTAAAATGGCAGTGTTTTATGACTGCCAACTCTGCTGTGCTGTCTTAGCACCTAACATGCCTGTTTACTAGAGACCAGAAAGGCGACTGTTAGCTGCATGTATGACTTCAGAGCTTGTTCTGTAAAAATGCTCTGAAGGTGGCTGTACGGTTGCTGACAGGTGGTTTACATCTAGCAAGAAGTGTGTCAGGAAGGACAAACAGGCTTTATATAGATGAACTCTTTAGTGGTGAGAGCAAACTTCCTTCTTATGCTGTTGGTCTCTTGCTGCTGCCACAAATCAGTTGTGTGCTTGAATTTTTTTTTTAATGTAATTCCTTAGGATTTAATTACTAGAAGTAAGAGGAGAAGGTAACTGTTATGGGAAAGGAACCAAATAGTTTGTTTTCAAATACTAAATATATGTATAATGAGTATTGCTGAATTTGGGGTGAGTTGGTTGGTTGTTTCTTTAAGGGGACTGGAAATTCTCTGCAGGCTGTTGTCTCCATTTTGTAATTATTTGCCAAGGCTGCTGACTGTGTGACTTCTCCTCCAATCTAAAAACACATTTCAAAGAGCTTTAATGAAGCAAACTAATCTTTAACAAAAATTATTAATGTAAGTATTTTAAAACTTAGTCTTAGTTTGACTTTTAAATCATCCTTTTCAAACAGGGAAAATGAATCCCTTTGGAGAGAGGTGGCAGAACTTAGAGCAAAACACTTGCAACAACAGCAAGTTATTCGGAAGGTAAGGCTTCATTCAAGTGTCATATATGAACGAGTAAGTGCTTCTGAACTAGGAATGCTGTGCCACATGTTACATTGCTTTGCCCTTTTCTTTTTGTAGTGTCTGAAATGTCTGTTTAATAGGAAAAACAGCAGGCTGGTGTATGGTGAATGAATCTTTGTGAAACATTCAGTATATTTCACCCCAAAAGGGGAACGTGAGGCCAAACTCTTGTAAATATTTCCAAAGAAACATATTTGGGAACATCATCCGTCATTCATTTAGATACCCTTAAAATGGTCCATCCATTTTTTATTAATTTGGGCATTGGATGACTAATACCGTGTTGTATGATCTCAGGAAAAACTCTTTCTCACTGCAAGAATTACAACGTTCTGTATCAGTAATTCACTAGTGTCCCACTTAACTGACCCATTGATTGTATATTTCTGAAGTTATCAGAAGAATAGACTATTGAGTCGAACCCAATGGTAGTATGTTAGCTTAACTTAGTTTAAGTTAGATTTATGATCTACCAGAACTGATGCAAATGCAGAGTTCACAGGTATTTTTTTTTTTACACATTAGAAAGGCAACACTGAAAGTAGTCTTGTAGCAGAGACTCTTACGGATATTTTTTTGCAGATCATTCAAGTCAGACACCTACAGTTAATGCTTAAATTTAAAGCATAAGGGAAGAAAGTCTAACATTTCAAAAGGAAAGGCAGCTGATGAATACTGTGAAGTGTACATGTAATTTTTTCTGAATCTGTCAAACATGCCTTTCATCTGAACCAGTATTTACAGATATGTGTACAGTCAACATCCCTATGTGCCTTCTGTTATAGCTTATTAGAATTCTACTAACTGAGTTACTGCTTGGGTTTTTTTTGTGTTCTGTATGATGTAGTGTAAAAACCTACTCTTAAGAGTACCACAATTTTTAAGTTTTCTGAACAGTTCTAATGGGAGTTACTACGCTGAATAAGTGAGTTGCTTTTTATGTATAGATGTAGTTATTGAAGTCTTCTGCTAGAAGGTGTCTGGGTGCTCCAAGAGAAACGATTACGGAGTAGAGCAACTAATAATAGTGTTCTTTTTCTTACAGATTGTACAGTTTATTGTTACCTTGGTGCAGAATAACCAACTAGTGAGCCTAAAACGCAAGAGGTAAATATGGTCTTGAAAACCTGCTGTCTACATGTTTTATTGACTAAAAACAAATAATTAGTTTTGAGATGGCTTTGTTCCTTTACTCTTTCCAATTCAGGCCTCTACTTCTGAACACTAATGGACCTACAAAATCAAATGTATTTCCACAAATTGTGAAAGAATCAGCTGACAGTAATCACCATGTAAGTTCTCTTTTATATGTATTCTTTGTTATGATGAAGGAAGGGGTGGAGAGGGGGCAGACAGATGAAGTAGCTTGTCTTACTGGGAATAAAACATAGCTTTGTGCTGAGAGCTGTCAACTCTTAAATGTAAAATGCCGTGTTGCCTTTAGAAGACAAGTGTGTTGGTAGTGACCATTCTCTTTTAAATATAAGCATGTATAAGCCAGTTACTAGTGTATTAAATACAGCTTGACGTGATCCTACTTAAATCAGTTTTGGTTTTAGTAATAGTTCTGTTAGAAACAGTATATGTATGTTGCAGTGTTATCACTGGGAGTTAGGCGTCGCTATACCCCTACAAGGGATAAAGGTCCAGTGTGTTGCTCTGTAAGGCAGCATCCAACCCAATGAAGTCATGTCAGGTTGCTGTGCCATTTGAATGTGTCACTGTCCAAATAATGGTTAGTGAGGAAATGGTTAGAATGAGTGCTGTAGCATGGTACTAGAATTAGTAGCTTTATAGCAAGTACTATTTAAATATCAGTCACTGTTTTAATATTTTCTAGTTCTTATGTAGTCCTGATGTTGCAGCTTTTTTGTTGCTTTTTTTGGCAGTGCTTGTCTGTTTTTATTTCTGTGTGTATATTTGTCAGCTATTCTCCAGCTTGTATATTTATTTGTGTATTTTTTTCTATTAAATGAAAAATGAAACAGCTTGTAATCGCCAGGGTGCAGGAAAGCTCTTATGCCTCTCTAAAAGTGAAGCATTGTAAGATACAAAAATAACTGTTGGAATGCTGAAGCTCATTGTCCTTCTGTCCCCTGTCTCTTCTTAAAATTATTCTCAGGTACCTCTGAACAGGAATGAGGGCTTAAAAAGGGAACAGATTTCAGATGACATTATTATATATGATGTCACTGAGGATGTGGGTGAGGAAGAAAATCCTATGGCTGATGAAGAAAATCTTCCCATTACACCGGAAACAAATGAAGATACCACTTCAGATTCTTCCAAGTAAGTCTCTAGAAGTCTATGTGTATAATTGGCCTTCAGTGTTGCATAATATGCAATAATTCAGATGTTTTAGATATTTTTTTTTGTCTGGTTTTATTCAGTACTTGTGCACATATAGAAGCTCATCTGTGAGTTCACACTAGGTTCTGATTTATTTGCCTTTGGATTTGTTCCAGATAGCAAATTGACTCTTGGAGTTTTAATATGGTGAGGATAGAAACTGGTGAGAAGCAATCAGTATTATTGAGCTTTTGTTAAGTACATGACTTGTCCAAAGACAGAGTGATGTCTACTTACTTCTGGTTATGAATACAGGCAGGAGTGACTTCTCTTATTTTTGCAGATCTTTATGGAGAATAAATTGCGTGTTCTGTGTGTCAGGTGTTGGTATGGTCTTTGAACTTTATTAAGCCAGTTAATTTCAGCAGGGTTTTTTCAGTCCCAGATGTTTTGTGACTGTTCTTCCTGTCTTCACTATAAAAGTAATCCATCTTTCAGGTATAAGTAGTTGAAACTAGGTCCATGGATTGAGATGTGACTCTCTTCCTGAGTTGCATTGTGTTGATAGGGCATGTATTATGCCTCAAGGAATAAAATATAGATATTTATAGCTAATTCTCCAACTAGTACTGTTGTTGTTCAGCTGTTGTCTGGGAATGCATCCTCTGACAGGAAACCGTCATGAAGGTAAGGCTGTGATAAAGAGGCAGCACAACTAACAGCTACTTAAGGGTTAATAAAATCAGAATATGGAGGAAGGCAAATGATTTAAGACTCTTTCTTGTCTTTTATGTTGCTTTCCCAATATTCGTAACAAGTTTAGTTAAATACAGCGCTATCTACTGAGATGCCTTTATGCTATGGATGCCTTAGAGTTGGTTCAGTTCAACAGGGAAGATGATATATTGTCTCTCTAGTTTGATAGCCTGATACAATTTCATCCACTTCGTACATACTTTACATTTTTATGTGAGCTTATAGTTGTTCCAATGCAAACAATGTCAGTGTTCTTATATGTTTTTTGCTGTGTTTTGTAGTAAAAAGCAGCAGGAAAGTTTATTTACTTATGATAGCTTGACTTAAATGATAAGTAACAGAGCCTGTGGAATAATATAATGGTATCAGTTTAAATAAGTGTATGAAATGCTTTAATTTATTTCATATTACAGCTGTAGTCATTCTCCGGAAATTATAATTGTGGAAGATGATAATGAGGAAGACTATGCCCCTGTAATTCAAGGGGATAAAAGCACAGAATCACTTTCTGTCCCAGCAAATCATCCCCTCGGCCCTGTCAGTGACAGTCCGAGCCCACTCATGTCAAGTGCTGTACAGCTGAATAACCAGTCAACTTTGACTGCAGAAGATCCGGTCTCAATGATGGATTCCATACTCAGTGAGAATGGAGTCATTTCGCAGAATATAAATCTACTTGGAAAGTGAGTAGCCCAGTCTTCCCCCTCCCGCCCAAGTATTAGAACTGGTTGTTTGACTGAAGTAAAAAGAACTGGATAGTAGTTTATATTGAGAACTTGAAATTTATAGGTCACCCTTGTTCTGGCCAGTTTCTAAAGATCCTTCTGTATTTTAAGTATTTTAAGATGGCACCTCTGGTTTTCATTGTGAAGTGAGTGAGTCGGAGTGCATAATCTGACAGTGTGTCATTGTGGATATCCTTGTTTAAACTGTCAGAATCTACATGTGTAGCTCTTTCAGGTGGGTGGGACTCATTAGAGCTACCCAGCTGCAAAAATTGCATCTCTGCTGATATGGTATCATAGTGTGATTTGCTGTCTGTTTTGGCGCTCCAGCCTGCTTTACTTGGGTTCTCCTCTAAAACTGTGTTTTATTTCGTTTTGGGTTTTTTCCCTAGAGGTCGTTTCTAATGAAAGATTTAGTTCAGCCTAATTCTAGTGAATATTTTTAGATGTATGTAGTACAACTGTGTAAAGTTTAATTGTGGATTTCCCTTCCTTTTGTTAAGGGACACAGCATTAAAATATTGTTTGTCTTCTAGAGTTGAACTGCTGGATTATCTTGACAGTATCGACTGCAGTTTAGAAGACTTCCAAGCTATGTTGTCAGGACGACAGTTCAGCATAGATCCAGATCTCCTGGTCGATGTAATTTTCACTGTTTTAAGTATTTTAGCAATACACTACAGAAAATATTTTTTACTGTTTAAAGTAGATTTAAAACACAACAGATTTTTTTTCTTTCCTTAAAAAAAGGAAAGCTATAAATATTTGTGAATATGCTTCTGGGGCAATGATGTAATTCTGAGTGCTACACCACTGCTCAATCAAATACTTAAGTTTTGATTGAAGAATTACTTTCTTAATGAAATAATGCTTGTAATTGTTGCTGCATGAACTCAAGACATCAATTAGATTAATAATGTTGCTTTGAAATAGCACAGTGCATCATCTGTGGTGTTACCAATTAAGTGGGATTAAAAAAGCTCTTGCTGTTTATTTTATGAGTTTCTCTGCAATTTTAGGGTATTTCCTAGGAGTGTATACATAATGTTCCCAAGTTCTTTTCAGATTTATGTCAAGTAAAACGGTCTAGGTTGGAAAGGACCGGTGCAGGTTATCTAGTGCAGCCCCCTTGCTCAAAGCAGGGCCAGCTTGAAAGTTAGATCTTGTTTATGAGGACCTCCTTGACTCAAATTCTGTGTTAGATCAGTTGCAGTTTTCCTGCTGTACCTTGTAACTCTTGTTTCTTGTCCTTTGTCCACCTCTGTGGAGTTTTTCTCCATGATACATCTTTAGAAGAAGTGGAAGAGTGTAGTTACCCTCCGTTGTCTGCCATCTCCAGACAAGATTAGCCAAGTTCCTTTGGCCTCTTGTATGCCATAAGCACAGCACCCTCTAGTTTGAAAACACTCATCCTGGGAGGCCTAAAACTGGACAGTCTTCCCCAAGTGGCCTCAGGTGCTGTGCAAAGAGAAACATTTGCTTCCACTGACGTCCTGACTCTGCTTTGCCTGTAGCACAGCCTGCCTCCTTATAGCAAGACCTTCCTTCTGGCTCATGGTATACTTTTAAGACTGCAGCAAACCACATTAGTCTAAGTTAGATGTAATATGGTTGGGTTTTTGTAAGTGAGGTTCATGGAATTCCAAACCATTATGCTTCATATCTTTGCAGAAGTGGTAACTACTTGTAAGTAAACTCTAATCCTTATAGAGAGTGAAAACATAAAGTACAGGGATTACTCTCACACATGCTGATTTGACATTCTTGTAATCTTAATAGCAACATGAAGATACCTGTAACTTGATGTGTTTTGTCTTATTCAGCTTTTTACAAGTTCCGTGCAGATGAATCCCGCAGATCATATCACTAATACCAAAGTAAGTCTTAAATCCATTGCTCAGTGTACTCAGTAGTTAAAGATGCAAACTTTATTCATCCCCTACTGGTTTCCTTACTGGTGTAGTAGAACCTTTTTCATGTTCTGGCTGTGAAAATTTCCATGAGAATAGAAAAGCTGCAGCTGAATTTGTCTTGTTTGTTAGGTTTCAAACAGGAAAGGGAAAAGCATACTAATTAATAATATCCTTTACAACTTAGTATTACCATGAGGCCAATACCTGTACCTTGTACCAGTCTCTTAACTTTTTTATTCCCTAAGATTGCAGTATTTGGCAGATACAGTACATACTTTGTCAGAACATTTTCATCGCATTGTCTGGTGGGAAAAGAAACGTGAGAATAAGCAGTAGAGGGAAGATCTAGCGATTTGATTTTGTCCTGTTAATTTACGAGCATTAGTTTTGGTTCTTGCTCGAGTAAGCCTGTGTTTCCATTTCACATTTCCTTAGCCAAGTACTGTTGGTGTGGGTAACTGATACCACTGCATCCCTTCACAAACAGAAATTTTACATTTTTTAATAGCTGGTCAGCTGTGTTGTAGCAGCATTGGAAAACGCGTTAAAGCATGTGTTTGAGATTTTGCTTTCTGTTCCAGGTGGAGACAAAGGGAATAGAAACTACCAAGAATAACGATGGTCCTGCGGTTTCACCAGAAACACAAGTTTCTAAACCCAAATCAGGTTAGTTGTAGTGTTTTGTTGAAGCAGTTTAGAAGTTGAACAAGCATTCTTCTAAAAACCATCTCAATTATTTGCTTTTCATCTATTTTTGTGTCATGCTTGTAAGCAAATAACCAAAACAAAATATTTACTAGGTTTGCTTTTTAGGGGTTTCGCATGGCACCATATACAGAGAAATGATTGATTTTGCAGGAGAATCTGGACGAATACTGTTATGTATGAATGTAGCAATTCTTCAGTTGTTCACTTAAAATAAACAACTATAATGTCTTTTGTTAATTATTCTTTAAATAAGTTCTTTGGGTTGGATTTTTTTTCCCTTCTGCACATAGAAAGGCATGTGAACTGATAATGTTTGGGGAACTTTTTTTCCCTTAGAAAAACAACTCATACAGTACACTGCGTTTCCACTCCTTGCATTCCTGGATGGGAACCCAGGCTCTGCTGTGGAGAGTGGGAGTTCTGCAGTTGAAACTCTTTCCTCTGACAAACCCCTGGAAATGGACGAGCTCCTGGAGAGCAGCCTGGATCCTGAGCCCACCCAGAGTAAACTGGTGCGGCTGGAGCCACTGACAGAGGCAGAAGCGAGTGAAGCCACACTGTTCTATTTATGTGAACTTGCCCCAGCCCCCATGGACACAGACATGCCATTCTTGGATAACTGATGCGATGGGGACTCTGTACATAGTTACGAACTATTTATTTAGAATATTGTTTGGTATCTGAGTTTTTTTGTAAATCACTGTTTTATGTAACCAGGTAACGTGGAATCTTAAAATACCTTTCCTATGTTACTTCCTACAACCAATTGTTTAACTGTGTGGTTAGACAAGCTGTTAAGACACGGTTGGCAATACCAAGTGAGACTGTTACTGTACTGTTGTCAGATACTTGGTATTATACATATCACTGAATATCCCAGGTAACTGAACACTTGTTAGTAGTAAGGTTTGATTTATGAATTCTTATACTTCTGGTCTTACATATGACAACATAAACTAGTAGTGTATGGTTAGGGAGCACTGACTTACTGTATCTTGGTTTTTTTCTATTTTTTACAACGTTTTGTTTAACAAACATGAGGCTTTTTTGGGGTGGAGGGGACCAGGACCTGATGTAGGCTTTTTTTTTCCCTGCTTGAACTGGGAACAAAGTGCCTGTACCTTGCTAAATCTTGGTTCTGCCTTACTTTCACTTCAGTGGAAGTGCTCACACATAGCACAAACTGGGGAGAAGTTCTTTACAGCCGCCAGGCCCCTTGACTGCATGAGTACTTTTAACCTGGACCATCTACTCTGATAAAATAAATGTTACTTGAGTGTGATACTGGTCAAGAGTTGTCTCTTATTCTGTGTCAGGTGGGTATGGATTTAACAGCCTGTGTTTTTCATGCCTTAGTAGCTGCGCAATGAGGTCTGCTTCTGTGCATGTTTATTGGAAAATACTTATTATCTCCAAACTTCAAGATTTTTTTAGGTGCATCCAAAAGGTGTGGTTAATGCAGCAAACTGTTCTCCTTGAGTAATACACCTATTGTTTTGCTACTGAAAGGAAGGCTCTACGGAGGGATCTGAACAGGCTGGACTAGTTGGACTTTGAATTTAGCAGTCTCCTCCAACCTTAACAATTCTATGAGTGTAAAAGGAAGAGGGGAACACTTGGAGGGAGGGATGGTGGTGTGGTGTTTTTCTTCCCAAATAACCATTCCACCCGATAGCCAGCTCCAGGAAAACAGGGCTCTAACAACTTCCTGCCTGTGGGAAGTAGTGAATGGAGTTCCCATTTAGCTTTACCCATTAATCGTTTTTCTCAACCCGACTTCTCCTTTTTACGCTTCCGCTTCTCTCTCCCCCTCACCACTGTAGAGTGAGGTGGGGCTTAGTTGCCAGCTGGGATTAAACCACAACAAGCAGTTTTGTTACAGTACTTGGGAACTGCTGTCTTAAAACTGGTGTTCAGGAATTTTCCCCAGACTTAACAACCACAGATGCAATACGAAACCACAGATGATGAAGAAGTGTGGTTACAAGTACAAAGTAGGCTTGTGTGTTCAGGGGGACCCAATGCAGAGGGCAGAGAACAAGTGTCTGAAAACCTGACACGGGGTTGTGTGTGATCCTCCACAGAGCCGTGAACTGCCTTACAGGTGTACTTTGCAGCACTGGGAGCTGTTACTTCTCAGATGACAAGTCCCAGGATCCAAAGATGACATTACAACACATAACCACATGCTGTCCACATCTGGCCAGTCATATGAGACAAAAAGTCACTGGACATCTTCATCCAAATTTATTTATTAATAAGGTAACAACATATTCCAAATTATTACAAGCCTTTACTGGGTCCTTCCACTACCATCACAAATTTGACCAAGATGTCAGACTTCTGCAGTAAATGTCAGTGTTTAGGTGCAGAATTAAAATAAAAGCTTAAGAGAATAATTAGCAACAGGAAGTAACAGTACAAACACCACGATAACAGATCAGCACGATGTCTGCTGAAGGCTCTCTGGTCACTCCCAGTCAGGCTGCTCTGGTCTCAAGCTCTAGCAATTAGCAGATATAAATAATGCAGCTTACCTACTTCGGTCAAAGCAGCAAGCACAAAAGCATTTAAGATTTCATAAGTGCGCAGGAACTATACAGTACTTTAATCAAACGGCCTAATACCTTGCCTTATGCCTAGATTTATACTTTCTATGCTCCAGTCCATCTCTAGCAATGGACAATGAGAAAAATACCCAATACATTAGAATATTTCAAAATTTAGAGCCCCCAATACATTAAGAAACACTTTTGTTGAAGCCTTAGTTAATGCAAGCCTCCTTTACTTACTGTGATTTCAGTGCTCCTTTTCCTCCATTTCTTTTTATCCACAATGCTAAAGTAATTCCACTAAAGGGCTTACAGTTTTCATCACTTGGCTCCTTTCAACCTCTGTGATTGTAGCTCAGCCAAGAAAGAAAGTGGCACACAAAACAGCAATAAATTACAGCACAGCTAACCCATTTAAACTACTTTTAAAAAATAGTACACAGATGCACATTATAAACAGGTGCCTTAAAACATGCTTCTTAGCGTCCGATACCAACATGTTTTTCCCCAGAGTGTCCGTCCCCCTGTTTGCAACAGGACCCATCAGACCCAACAGCACCAAGACAGACATCAGCTCCTCCACAGCGTTAGGTACAAGCTTCTGCATTTAACATCCATACTAAAGGTATTACCACCCACAGCAGGGGAAAAGGTCAGGCTGTCAGTACCAAAGTGTGGCAAGATGTCCAATAAACTCCAAGCATGCACTATTTTGAGTCTAACAATACTTACTCAAGACTGGCTTCAGAATCAAGGCAACAGGGATTATCAAAGGCAGCCCCTCCTCTGCTTGCAAAGCCTGACCTAATACTGTCTTGTTACCCTAACTAACACTTGCACTTTTTTCCTCTACAACTTTTTAAAGCAACTGAGGGGATAAACCTACTTTCAAAAGGTGTTGATATCTACTGCTCCTGAAGCACTCAATCTAGGAGTAATCCTATGAAAATCATCATTCTAGCAATTGTCACTGAGCTCAGCTAGAAAAAGTCATTTAAGTGAAATGACAAAAGACATGATTCAATGTAATCATGCAGAATAAAGCAGGGTATACTACATGGATAGCACGTGCGCACACACACACGCGCACACACACACGTATTTACAACTGCACTATTATCTGGAATACTGTTTGCTTCAAAGAAACAGTGAAGCTAACACAATCTCCCTAGAGAGCAGCACTGCTTAGTCAAAGTCACGGTTTGTAAGAACCAGCGGAGCAACCAGAGTCCACACGTACAGCACGATGCCAATCCAGCTGGAAGATATCTTCACCCAGACAGACGGCCATTTGCTGGTCATTGTCTCATAAGAAGAATCCGGACTGTGAAAGAAAAAAAAAAAGAAAAAATATAATATACAATTTTTGTTTCAGCATGACATACTTGCATGGTAAGCCACTCTTCAGAACTATTTTCAGAGTAAATCATTTTCACTTCAACTCCACATCTCAAAGGACATTTCCACCCTTCTTCCAGGCAGTTCACACCAATTTGTACAAGAACACAATTTGTCAGCTGCTGTCAAAGGAAAGATGGAAAGTAACAGCAGCCTGAAAAATACTTAAGAGAAGCTGTCAAGAAGCAGCAATAACTACAAGGAATCTGTAATCAAATCTGTAAAATGGCAGGAAAGGGACAGCATTTATAGATACAAATAATGCATTTCACCTTGCCAACAGCTGGAAGAACCAATAATCGTGATGTCATATTGACCCAAGCAGGACCACAAATCACATCCACAGCAAGACTATCTATTAAGAGTTATTTCTGAAGAAAACCCCTTTCTAGTATTGCTATTTTAGTGTGACACAAACCATCCTTTTACAAATTATTAGTGACAGCTTTTTCTTTAAATTCTGGAGAATATCTGCTCAAGCTTTTAACAGAATATTAAAAAACATACAGAGCAGAAAGACTACCTGAATGACAACTCACACACATGAGGACTATTTTATTGTAAGGGTTTTTTCAAGGAGCAGACAACTAAGTCTCCTTCCCCTACAGACCCCATCACAGAATAGCTGAGGTTGGAGAGGACCTCTGGAGGTCATCTGGTCCAATCACTTGCTCAAGCAGGGACACCTAAAACAGGCTACCCAGGACTATTCCCAGATGGTTTTTGATTACGTCCAAGGATGGAGACTCCACAACCTCCCAGGGCAACCTGTGCTAGTGTCCAGTCACCGTTACAACAAAAAAAAAGTAGCTCCTGATGTTCAGAAGGAAGCTCCTATGTTCTAGTGTGTGGCCACTGCCTCTGGTCCTGTCACTGGACACCAGTGAATTGACGTGGCTCTGTCTTCTTTATACCCTCCCTTTATTTATACCCATTGTTAAGACCCCCGTGAGCCTTCCCTTCTCCAGGCTGAACAGTCACAGCTCTCTCAGCCCTTCCTCATATGACAGATGCTCCAGTCCCTTAATGTTTGTTTGCTGAACTCTCTGTCCAAGTCTGCCTTGTACTGCAGATCCCAGGACTGAACCCAACACTCCACCTGTGGTGTCACCAGAGTGAATAGATGGCAGGATCACCTCCCTCCACCTGCTAATATAACGTGTTCTACCTCTCCTTTTTCCAGCTCTGTGTCAGACACAGGTCTGGTGCTTACTTATTTTTAGTTTTCATAAAATTTAAGAGAGTCTCTCTTATTCACTTCACGGGACATATTTCTGCAGTCCAGTGGATCATGAAAATTACCCTAGAAAACATGACAGTTACTTGGGAACAAGGCTGATTACTCCAATTTTCAAATATGATTTATTTAATGTAGATCAAATAGCATACTTCGAGAAAGCCCATTCAGGACCTACATTCCTTTCAGCACACAATGCACACCTTGTCCAGCTAAAAAGAGCATCCTGTATGTTTATTATTAGCACAATATATTATCAAATGTAAATACCTGTACCAGTTGGTAAGCGTCATCATGATATACAGTGATGCCAGGAAAAGCATGAAATGAAAGAAGGAGTAACTGTAAGTAACTCCATCCCGCTCATTATCTATGGCTCGGTGAACATCATCTCCATCATCAAGGGAGCCGTCACTCCTGGGCATTCCATCCTCTATCAGTGTTGATTCATCACTGGTCAGCATCAGCTTGTTAACTTGGCTGTTGTTGGATGTTCGAATGCTGTATTTGACAGGAAAAAACACAATACACTTAACAAATAAATACAATTTAATATCTGACAATCAGCAGTAATAAAAGTTAATAGGATTTTTTTTTAAATTACTCTTACCTTGAATAGAGAACACACAGCAAAAACAAAATCAGTCCTACAATTCCTTGCGCATCCCACCACTGAACTACCTGACCTTGGACTGGAACAATGGTGCTGTTGTAACCAATGATGCTCAGCAGACTTGGGTTACAGCGCCTGTCTTGGGGTGGGAAATTACATTAGAACTTATTTAAAACAACAACAGAATATATATCCACAGTACAATTCCACACTGAACATGTGGCAATAGAGAGGAACTTTGTGACCATGACAGTCAAGTAAAAAAAGCTTTAAATTTAATTTCAGTCTATTGAGACTCTCTAAAGCAGGCAAATGACAGTACGTGGCATATAAATGTCTCTTTGAGCAGATAAGGGATTTTAAACTTATATAAGATAATGGATCAACTCCTTTACTGTTGCATTACGTGTAATCAGATGCAAAAAAAAATAAAAAAAATTGCTCTGCATATTAAGCTTTAAGAATTCTACCACTAGAAAACAAGTTTGACAACCAAACAGTTGCAGTACCAACTACTACTACACTTACCTGGTTCATTGGTCATAGCTGACCAAGTCAAATACATCGTATAAACTGTGATCACAGAAGACTGCAGCAAACCAGATCTCGGCTGAGATTCCTATACAAAGAAGTCACAAAACAGCAAGTTAGGCAATTAAAAAGATCTAAGGCATGATTATAAGTTTCAGGGACCGATAATATTAAAAAAACCAACAGGTAACAGAATAAAAACTATACCTGAATCCTTGGCAGAATTGACATTATAGACGCACCAATACACAGCAGCATATTGACACTGATAAATGTCTTGTTTTCAGAACAACCTTCTGGATGAGTGTAATAAACATAAAACAAGACAATGGCTACCAGAGACAGCAGATAATTGACAGCCGTAGCTGACAGCAGAGCTGTGAAAAGAGACAAAAAGAGTTAAACTGGTTAATAATGGAGAGTATTAAAACTGAAATAATATTCCATGACTATCAGGTTTTGGATATGGTGTACACTGAAAGAACTGAGAGCAGTTCTGAGCACTGAAATATAAAGGAAGTAAGTAGTTTTCAATATTCTGAGGTGTTAAAAGGAAAGAACACAATAAACGGGAAGCCTGAAGCCACACTTGGTTCTTCAGTGCTCAAACAGCAACCAAGAAGAGCAGGGATGAAGGAATCAGTTATGCTACGTACACTTTAGCCAAAAGCTTAAAAAAGAAACTGAAGGATTACTTCTTCAACAGAACAAAAGTCCTACTTCCAAATTCCATCTTATTAAAAACATTAAAGAGTGAAGTGGCCGCTGCACGAAGACAAGCTGTGTTCTGTTTTGAAATATCTAAATTATCACATCAGAATGGTTGGACTCGATGATCCAGGAGGTCTTTTCCAACCTAGTGATTCTCTGTGTGTGTGAAACACTTTATTAACGTTAGCATATCATTTATCCAGTGAGATGGTTTGTACTCTCCTTCACTATCTTGGCTTTTCACTTCACATAAACCTTCAAAGAATGACAGACTGTCAGATAGAAAGTAAAAAAACTTATTTGAGATGCTTAAGCTCAATAGGGAGAAGTAACAGGTAGTTATTTTTACCCAGTGCTAACATGTAACAAACCCATGGCTGAAAAAACACCCCAAAACCTACAATTGCCACATCTCTACTATCATAAATGGATGCTCTACTCCCAGGGACTATATCTTATTACTCAGAGGCTGCTGCCCCTCTCCCGGCCCTCTGTTATTTAACTTGACATCAAAAGGACAGCAAGACAACAGGGCCGAACTAAATCTTCTGAGAAAGCGATACCTATGCACAAAGCGCCATTCTGCACTCTGGTAAAATGCATTACTCAGTGAATAAATTATTTAATGTAAAGTACAATAAAATTTAAAACTCAATTGTAGTGCAGTCCATTACCTGCATACCAGCACCTTGAGTTTCCTTCCTCCATTTTTTCAACCCAAGATTCATTCCAGGAGTGGGCAAAGTCAATAAGCAACACCAGCTGAATAAGAATAAAGCAGAATGCTCCAGCCATACCTACATAAAACCACACTAGAAGAGAAATAAAACAAAACCAGTTCAGAACTAGAGAAAATCTACCACCTTGTCCTAATGTCTCTAAACACAGGAGAGTGATATAGTCACACAGGTACAATAAAAACTACAAGACATCTGCATGCACTTAGTTTTGTTATAAAACCAATTACGATTGCACCGTGATACAGTGGAAGACGATATTCCCTCACCAGTTGTAAATGGTCCCTCTGGTATGAAGAAAGCTCCAACACTAATAGCAAGTGCTGTTGCAAATTTAAAGAACCAGAATCTAAAGGAAAATTAAAAAAAAAAAAAAAAAGTCAGGTAACTGCTGATCCAATTCACAAAAAAACCTCAAAAGTACACAAAATGCATACCCTTAAGAGCCGTTTTTTTTAACTCACTCATTCTTAACTCACTACTTTGAAGGATAAAGATCTTATCTATCCAAGATCTCCAACAAAATATGCTTAAACTGTGCTAGACTGACTAAGTTTGACACATTTCCCAGAGACAACTTACCAATATTTTACAAATGAAGCTAGAGTGGAATATAACTGTTAGTTGAGTTTTTTTTAAGAAAGTTTTAAAAAGAGCAGTGAGATTATTGAACTGCTTGCATATCAGAAAAAAATGGTTAAAAAAGTCCTTATCTGCTCTTTACACAAAAAACAAAAAGTAAGAAGATTTGGATGATGCCTACGATGACAGAAAACATTATGCTGGAATTCCCCACCAGTCTCTATTTCCTACCAGAGGGAGGGAGATATACAAAAGCCTGGATTCTTTCCACCTAACTTCAAGTTATTTAGGTCTACACATGATGAAGATTTGTCACAAGAAAAAAGCAAAGGATTTAACTTTCACAAAAAGGACAAAATTCTAGGTCCCTGTTGCAGTGCAATAGAATTGGATTTTTTTTTCCAGTAAAAGATATGGACAAACAAAACAGACCAGTTGTTTCCCAGAAAGCAGACAAGGAAAAAAAAAATTTTGAAGATTCAACAAGCTCACCCTAAATACAGAATTTATACAAATACACCCTTCATAGGGAACTTCAAATCAAAACATTGCACCACCAGAACTATAAGAAAGTCAAGACTATTTTTTGTGATCACAGCAACAGGCAGTTCCAAATATAGGCACAGTACCATCTACATGTACTTCAAAACTGAATATAGCTCAAAGACATGTACCACAACCCCGCAATGTCAAACACTTGCACGGTTTCCAAGTTTTCTATTCCTATCCATTTTTTTCCCCATACTTTAAATATGTTTAATCTCTTCTTCTGGCTGTTAAAATCACGTGACAGTGACCAGAGGAGTAAATTCTAACTGTGCAAGAGGAACTACATGAGATGACAGAAGCACAGAACACGGGAAAAATGAACTAATTCACTGGGATATAGAGAAGTGACTAAACCCAGTTTGAAAACTGAATTAACTTACAACATTTATGACATAATACATAACCCACTACAACTAGATTTAAAAAAAAAAAATGGAATTCCACATGTCAATTCAAATACAGAAATAAGAACATGTTCAAGTTTGTATAAATTTCATCACCAATTCTAGACTTTAAGGAATCATAACACTCTACCTCATATAACGTGCACATCAGTCAAAAACAGTACTCGTGAAATAACACCTACAGCTGCTATGCATTCTCTGCAAGCTGGCAACAATCCCATGAATACATTCTAACTAACTTTTTTATTGTTGTTATTATTAATCTGAGACAAGAAACCGTTCTGACTCCTGCTACAAAAGCAAAGAAGGTGAACATTTGCACTAGATCACATCACTGGGCTTAACTTGCACACAAGTAAGAAATTAGTATAAATACATAGGCAAATCCAATATTCTAAAAAATTCAAATCACTGACAGAACGACTACACTGCAAGGCATTACCGAAGACACTTAAAATTTCAAAAACCAAAAGCTGTGGTTTTCATAAAACTACCTGTAATGCATACTACTGAAGCAACTAGTTACTACAAAATTGTTGGAAGCAACATTATTTAATATTTTACCAGTTACCATTACCAAATATCAGTTTTCCTTTCATTCTAGTGCTGACCCTAGACTGGTTAAGAAGAGTAAACTGCTGTGTGTTGCATAAGTAGTACCAAAATTTGTACTGGAGAGCACAACTACAGATAAGGTCCCAGAACAAGCTGCCCAGGGAGGTGGTTGAGTCACCTTCCCTGGAGATGTTTAAGGGACGAGTGGATGAGCTGCTGAGGGGCATGGTTTAAGGACTGTTAGGAATGATTGGACTTGATGATCCAGTGGGTCTTTTCCAACCTAGTGATTCTATATTCTATGACTCTAAGAAGATCCCAAGCACTTATGAAGCAGTTTTGGGTTAAAAGATTCCACATCATGTAAAAGCCATCTTAAACTGTTAAAAAAAACCACAGTGTTGATATGGAATGTATCTGAACCATTTCCTTTTAATTGTAACAATAATGCTCTCCTGAACAAAGCAGAGCTGAGGGAAAGGCTGAACCAAGTTACTGCTGCTAATGCACCTTAACACTGTATCCAGCCTCATTTTCTTGAGACAAAAGAAGTAAACAAATCAATCTTCTGCTCAGCCTTAATTATCTTCTTTTCCACTACAGAAATAATTTGACCTTTTTTCTCATTTTAAGCTAGAAATGTTTAAGCATATTAAAGCAAATATAAAATAAAATCACGACCTCGTTTTTATGGCCTAGTTGTACACAGTTACTGCTATATATAGCCACCTTGAAGAAGCAGTCGTCTAAGCAATCACTGTGACCACCAAGATCAGGCACCACAAATGGTTTCATGCTGTTCAGTGCCATGCCCTATTATAAAATTTCACACCTCCCTCATCCAAGAAGCTACATTACACATAGGCTGAACATGGATGAAAAACACCACTTGCATCAACCTGCAAGCTGAAATTCCACGATTATCTTCCACCCGATAATTCCAACTATAATGAAGTACAAAAGGAAGCTCAAACTAAATACATAACTCACTCTTCTTTATGCATATGGGAGACTGAAGACAAGACAGCAGAGAGGGAACAGGTATAGAATATATCTATATAGATGTAACTGCTACAATCTTTAAAAGTAAAACCGTTCAGAAAAGAGCACTGTTCAGAAAAGAGCACACCCTTACAAACGTCCTAGTTAAGAGGAATGCAAGTCGTAGAGCACAGATGAGACTTTCTAATCTTTCAGTTTGTTTAAAAAAAAATCTCAGTAGAATGAAGTGTAATATCATTATTCATCTCTGAATTCTGTCATCTTTGGACAAAAGCAGGATCTCTAATTTTAGGAAACCTCTGGAAAGATTATCCATTGTCATACTTCTTGGAGCCTGAAGTGATAGCCACGTGTATCTTCTCCTCTTACAAAAATTAACCTGCCATGTTTGAGAACTTAATAACTTAGAATTCCCTCTACTGAAACAATCTTCCTCTAGCTACTGTGAACTTTTTTGTTTGTGGAACAGTAAATGTAACCAGTGTGCTCAGCCTTTGGCTTTACTTTCACAGGAGCTGTATCTCATACACACATTCCCCACCCATGTCAGTTCTCATTTCTATACTTACCCATTGTGCACTGCTGCTCTTGGGTCATTGCTGCTTTTCACTTTGATCATCAATAAGGAGAAGAGAAGGAAGAACATGGCCATACCAAAGCACACACGGTACACTGCTTTGTAACCAACTAGTACATCACAATTCACGTGGCCATGCACACCAGGAATAGTTGTTCCCATCCCTCCATCACAAAATCCAGGAATCTGTGATAAATACGAGACACTTCAGTGCTCTGTAAAAGGCCTTCTCTGAGTAAATATATATTACTACATCATTAATATATAACTCATTAATACTGCAACATTATGCAACTATTAACGTCGCCAGAAAATATGATACTAAAGGGCTGTATTGTTAGTTACATCCAATCAGAATATTAAACACATTCAAGGAAAAAAATCCTAGATAGGCAAATTCAAAACAAAAACAAAAATACATTTTATTACCAGTGTGTTGGTGGGGTGTTACTAGCAATTTCAGAACTCTAAAACAATGCAATTTTCACTTGTTGATCTGATTCAGGACATATATAAAAGGTCTGGGATCTGGTAAATTTTTCTTGACAGTTACTATCAATTTCACGACACCGCTAGGAGAAAGCAGCCTGCTTATAGTTCTTTAAAACAGTAACAGCCTCCCAAAAAAAGTAATCAGAACCAATTAGAGGTATCTGTAACTGCCACAAGAAACAGCTGAGAGCATCCTTTCTAGTCACTACCAGGATATGAATAACATGTTTTTGAAGTTAATTCATGCTCCAGAACACCGTAATTTTCTTTCCTAGGTGACTAAAATGTGTCTCTCTGAAGCTATATGTAGTTACTATATCACACTGAAATAAACATTTACAGTTGAACCACTTGGGGGTAAAAACATCAAAAGCAAGCTTAACAGAAGTTACTACATCTACTAGAAAAAAGAAATTAAAGACAGCAAAACTGAGACTAACTGAATCAAAGCATGTACAACTCAGATCATTATTATAACTTCATATAACTATAAACTGAAAAATCCTGTAAGAAATTTCTAATACCCTTACTGAAAAGTATACTATTATCATTACTGAAAATTATCTGTTACACTTGTGCAGACTTGAAAATAAAATTTTATCTAGTACACCACAATGAAACTAGAAGACATCTTCGACTGTGGTTATTCTTTCATTCTTTTAATAACACCAATCAAAATCAATCAAGTGCCACAAACAAGCAACTTAGTATAAAATTTAAGACACATACATAAATCACTTTCTTGCTTGATACAAGATTTCATGGATTTTGGTCTGAGCTATTAAAGAAGAAGCGCAACTTCATTTCCAAATAGTGCTTTTCATCTATGCAGTGACTGTCTCACAATTTTTTCTTTATTTGATCTACAATTAAATTAATAGTGACTGTGAAGCACAGGTGGCAGCACAATCATGTATTTCCAAATAAAATCCATGCTTCCAAGATGTCATTTACAATTATCAGTGACATTTGTTCTACCAAACTTGTTAGCAAAGAAGTAACCCGACCTTTTTCAGCTGCTCTTCCATGCCTGGTATTAACATCACACAAGCAACACTCACACCAAGGAGTAAAAAGAATGCATAAATCAGCCGAGTGATGGTGGAGTTGTTTCCGCTGGGGCAGCATCGGCAGAGCAGGCATGGGGCACTTCCACACAAGCATGGTATCTAACACAAGACACAGAACATAAAGTAAGTAAAAGGTTTTGCACGACTAGATTTCAATATTTAACCAAGTTGTGCAGAAGTTATGATAGAAAATGACTCATCCTATGCATCTCATCACTAGCATAGACTAAACTGCTGCAACACATTACACAGCTTCCTAAGGATCTTGGCAGTGCCTCCTAATGCACCACTGTTCAGTGAAATTAGTGCTATGTCAGAAGTAATCATTTATCCATTCAGAGGAAATAAAAGACTGGATTCAGGCTCTTTTCTTCTCTTGAATTTTATTTCATTTCCGCTAAATGAGATACAAGGATTGATTTTAGTTCACAACTACACCCTTCCTTACACAGCTGCAGAGATTAAAAAAAAATACATCGCAGAAGAAAATTTTGAGTGCAACGTGGATCTAGGTTCACTTTCAGTATCTGGCAGAGTAAGGTCACCATCCTCACTGAGGCCACAAATATTACTGGAGCACAAACAATAGGTAAAATAGCCTAATGTTTAGGTTGCAAATCATTGTGTATTCAGCAGCTACTGATGTGTCACATGATTCTGTCACCTGGCAAAATTAACTTATGCAATGTAAAAAATTACAAACCGCAAGACCAAAGCAAACACACAGCTCCCATATCACCACCGGCAAAAGTGGATGGGTTGCTGTACAGCTGTAATACTGCAAGGGAAAAAAATTAAGATACAAGTTACCTGTATTCAATTCAAACAGAAAACTGTGGGAAGAAGGAAAGGGAGCAAATAAATAAATAAATAAATAAGAACTTCATCTGAGTGACAATTCAGGAAGTGAAAGAAGGGCAAGATTCCACAAGTAAGCATAAGCCAAAAGAGGAAAGGTACATTCAAAGTGTTTGTGGATTGTTGCGGGTTTTTTTCCTATTTACAAATAGTTTATTTTCCCTAGAAGACAATATCCCAGAAAGCAGTTAACAGCTACATTTTGGAAGTCACATACCTTACAGCTAAGGCAACGCTACCAGGCAAGCAATGCCCTACCCGAGCTACAACGGACCATGGAACACCTCTTACAAAGGTATTCAGCTGCAGCAAACCCCAGCTTCCCCCCAAACATCCATGTAGGGACACCTCCACAACATGACAAAAGCCACAGGTGTTCATCACTGTGCCAAAGACACCCAGTCAGTGACATAAGAACATGACTAGTTACACAGCCACATGACCAGTGCACATCAATCATCCAGTATGACTGGTATGTGTCAGAGAGAGCTATTCAAAGCTTAGTCATATGAGAACAAAAATGCCAGCAGTTTGCTGCTACCGGAAAGGACCCAGGGCTTGCAGGGAAGAGCAGACAGCCACAATACTCTTAGCAGCCTCCTGAAAAGCCCTTAGGAAAAGGCTCAGATTACATGTTCTTACAAGTTCAACCAGACCTACACACAGGGTCTTTTAAATAATTCCTTTGTATTCTTTACATATTTGTGTTCCTCTCCGAGGATGGAAGAGCCAAGAATTTTCACTCCACTATGCTTAAGAATCATTTTTAAATTGGCAAACCTCACTATTAAGTTTGACTTACTAAAAAAGTGAAAGTTTTCATTGCAACTATTACAGTATGTTAAAGACTATTATTGGCTTTTTTTACCACCTCCTCCACTCAGTATCATTACAGCATAACGAACACAACAGCACTGATTTCAGGAGAGGTTTCTCTTGATACAAGGAATATATTTTTTTCCAGTAACAACAATCTTTCACTGCAACAGTCGCCCCAGGTATGTGGTGGACTCTCCATCACTGAAGGTTTTCAAGACACAACTGGACAGGATGTGAAATAATCTAATTTAGGCACCTTTTCCCATGAACAGCTGGACCGGGCCAGGTTATGTTTCAAGGTCCTTTCCAATCTGGGCTGTTCTATGACTGCAAGCAATTATATTGAGACATCTACGCTTAGTAAGGAGGAAATGTATGGCAAATACTGACTTAGGATGTATCAGGATTTTACAGTACTAATGCATTATGCTATTTCCTACACACACAAGTAAACCTTCTACTGAAGAATATTTCTATTCTATTAGTTCAAAAATTACTTAACTAATTCTGTCTTCATTAATATTTTTTAAGTACTATTGAATAAAAGGTTGAATTTGGCAAAGCAGGACATGAAACAAGGTTCATCTGCTGCAGAAAAACTGGTCCAAGGACCATTTGGTATAAGTCACTTCTCTGGAGAATGCCTGTGTTAAATTTTTTGTTAAATACTGAAGTAATTCATGCAACTTCCTCCTGAGTGCATCACAGGAGGAACACATGTATCCTGGATGTTTCTAGAGATATGGGAGGCTCACAGTGGCTGAAATAAACACGACTGTCTCCATCTCACCAGGAAACACTATATCCTACCAAGGCAATACACCTTGAAGAGTCTGAGCTCTGACACTAACTTTTAGAACATTTTGCTCCCAAGTAGCTGATCCTTACAAGCTGTGCAGGTCTCCAAACAAGACACATCTATTGATAACTGATACTATTTATACAAGTTGGGCTCTTCTACAAGAGATCAATCACATTACAGTCCAAGTCCCTCTTTCTTTTGTCAAGACAGAATACAGTCTATATCATTCCAATAAAACAGCTTTATACTATCAGCAAAAACACTCCTAACAAGTAACAGTCTTCAAAAACAACAGACGGGAAGAGCATTTAGCCCAAGGAATTGAGTTTACAGGAAACAAAGACAGTCTGTGTCACTTTCTTCCTAAATTCAAAGCAGGTCTCCTACAACAAAATATTAATTTACAAACAGTAAGATACTACTACACAGATCAAAGCTTAATATTGAACTCCACAGGTGAAGGCCAGTTTAGTCATCAATGAAGACAGAGCTACTCTGCAATTAGTTTTAAGCTTGTTTTACTAAGGAAGCTCAGACAGCAGTCACTAAGCCACAATGGTATAAACCTATATATCACACTCTAGCAACTTTCAGACCTATCAACCAACTCACATCCCTGTGTGTTTCTGAGAAAAGAGAATAGCTCAGTGGCGCTCACTCGGGGAAGATAAGAAAAGATGACCCATACACCTATTCTGGGAGCAGCAAGCCGGGCAGACAAGTTAATTAACGCCTGCCAAACTAGTCACTTCGTTCTCTAAAGGCAGCAGAAATTGTAGGAGGAACACATGACAAGGTGAATACTGCAGAGAGGAGAAAAAAAACCTCTCAAAACCACTGAAAGTCAAGTGTTACTGCCCCTCATGCACAAAGAACACATTTTTAATACCAAACAATCTTCTTACAGGGATGATGACTAAATGATTATACACTGAATTAAATATTCACAAACACACTAAGCCGCCCTGCTGGGCCTAGTCAAGTTTTAGCTACATCATCCCTACTCATATGCTTAAAGGAACCGATTCAATCAAGATCTTTGCCTTGACAGAGCATTAAATCCAGCAAAACAGCAGCTGAGCTATTTCAGAGAAGAATACAATAAAGGAAAGACCCAGCAGAGTCAAAACGGCAGTGCCTGACTAATCTAGGTCGTCAGGATCAGAAGATTTTTGGTGAGATGACAGTGCTCTTAAGGCCTTCCCCTTATCCCAGCCTCATCTCTGACAGGCTTATCTTTGCTCTTAAAAACGCTAAACTGAAACACTCCCTGATCAATGTGGTATAAGGCAAAGCTACAAGCAGCAGATGAAATCCACAAGAAACAGAGTTGTGAGGCCAGATGCCGAGGTCCGTTACCCAGAGAAGCTCTGCATGGCACAACACGCAGCCTTGCACAGAGAAGCTAAACAGCTGAAGCAACACCAGCAACAGTGTCTTCCCAGACAAAAAGAGTAGTTTTTCTGGCCATGGCACAGTCCTCACTATTACAAACATCTGGGTTCCCCTGCAACATCACAGTGCACTTCTCTTTCAGAGCCACAAATGGTGTTTATACTGACATAACCTTAGAGGGCAGCCAGAGGGATTTCTCCAATAAGAGCTATCATATAGGCTGTAAGTGCTGATTAGCTGTGGTTTTAAATGTGGAAAGAAAATCAACACTTTAAGGCCGGGGGGCAGGATCAACAACACACACACAGAGCGATTTGTTTGGGCACTTTAAAGAATGAGATAGAGTTTAGCAACTCACAGTAAATCTGACTTAGTCAAGATTACACGCTCATGTAAATCATTCTAGATAAAAAACCATTACCTGAATTTCTCTGTACAGAAACAAACACACAAAGCCGAGAACAGGTATACAGTGATTCTTCATGCACTATAAACACCAGCCAGTTATCAGAAAGGCTGCTTATGCACGTGAATATGCAATATGTATTAACTCAAATATTTGAATTAAAACCTATAGTTAGTATTTGACAAAAATTAAGAATGTTAACGTTAACTTTATTCAGCTACTAATTAAAGCCTAACTGGCTAATCCACTAAGCAGTGCTTAAAATGTTAATTAAAGCAAAATGAACACTGACAGTAGCTCGTTAACAGGATATTATCAGTCGTCTAGACACTGATTTACATGCATATCAGTCTGGAACCCTAGCTTATGCAGACTTACCAATTCTATAATCATTTCATAGACTCTGTATAGAAGATTAAGGAATTAAGTATTATCTCTCTAACTAAATATTCTGTACTTGGGGAACTGAAGTTCACTTGAACCAATATGAGGTTTTAAACCATGTTGTGCATGTGGATTGTGTTAATAGATACAATTTTAATTAATCAAGCACAGTACGGTATTTTTGGTACAGAAAAATACAGGTTTTCACAATACCACTGACAACTTTAACACAAACGTTTAAAGAGTCACAACCCACCTGGATGTGTGTACTTGCATAAGAACCAGACTTGGAATGACATATCACTTACGGATAAGACAGCAGAGACCCAATCAAGAAGAGGACTGCCGTGCAGGATCTCTACCAACCTCTCTGTTTTTCTGCATAGCGCCAACAGTTTTAAAAGCATACCAAAGCATTTTTCACTGAGAAAAATGACCCCATCATGCTTAACATGGTGGTGACACATCACCACGGTCTGCTGTGCAATGAGAAAACGATGCTTCCATAAGACAAAGATGCTACAAAGGGTGGAGTTGCTCAAGACAAAGCCATAAGAAAGAGGAATTAAACACAATCATTAAAAACAGGGAAGCAGGCGAGTTTTAGTTTTCCTAAAAGAAAGTAACTCATAAGCATTTCTTTAGACTCCTCCACAGAGTTGAGAAAAGGGAATTTTAATGTCTTTAAATTGGAGAGATTTTGAGTAAACATTAGGAAGAAATTCTTAACCATGAGCGTGATGAGGTACTGGAGTTGGCTGCCCAGAAAAGTCCTGGATGTGCCCTTCCTGGAGGTGTTCAAGGCCAGGTTGGATGGGGCCTTGGGCAGCCAGATCTGGTAGGAACTGTCCCTGCCCATGGCAGGAACAGGACGTTCTTTAAGGTCCCTTCCAACCCAAACCACCCCATGATCCCATAATTTTAGCGAACATAGCAACATCTCCCCCTCAATAACGCAAACGAGGCGGCGCCCAGCAGCCCGGCCTCTCCGACTCAGCTCCGCATCGCCCTGCAAAACGGCTTCGCCAGGAAAGCCGGGAGTGGGGGGCCACGACGACCCCTCCCCATCCCGCCATCCCGTGGGAGCGGGGAGGAGCCTCGCAGCTTGAGGGAGCGGGGAGACAGCGCCGCAGCTGCCCCTGCGAGAGCAAGGCGGGGTGAAGGGGTACCCGAGGCCCGGGGGTGTGAGGGGGCAGCTCCGGGGCGCTGCGCCCCGCCTTACCCAGCTCGCCAGGGAGCAGAGGCCCAGGACGCCGCCCATGGTCCGCGCGGGGCTCAGCAAAGATGGAAGCCCGGCGGTTGTTTACGGCTCCCGACGGCGCTTCCGGTTGCGCTGGCGTCACATCCGGGGGCGGGGCGGGGAATGTGTGTCTCCTGGGCAGTTCTGACCCAATTGATGGAGCTGTAGAGTCATAGAGCGGTTTGGGCTGGAAGGGACTTTAAAGATCATCTAGTTCCAACAACCCTGCCATGGGCAGGGACACGTCCCGCTAGAATCCTTCGGTGGAAGAGACCTTCGAGATCATCGAGTCCAGCCGCACCTGTCCTGTACAAAACCACATCCCCCAGCACCTCATGCCCCATCCTTTAAATCCCTCCAGGGATGGTGACCCAGTCCCTCCCTGGGCAGCTGTGCCTGTGCCCCACAACCCTTTCGGGCAAGAAATTTTTCCTAATGTCCAATCTGAACTAGCACAGCTTGAGGCCATTCCCTCTTCTCCCATCACCTGTCACTTGGGAGAAGAGACCAACACCCACCTTGCTACACTCTCAGGCAGTTGTAGACAGCGATAAGGTCTCCCCTCAGCCTCCTTTCCTGCAGCCTAAACAACCCCAGTTCCCTCAGCTGCTCCTCGTAAGACTTGTTCTCAAACCCCTTCACCAGCTTTCTTGCTCTTCTCTGGACACACTCAAGCACCTCAATGTCTTTCTTGTAGCGAGAGACCCAACACTGAACTCAGTATTCCAAGCACAGCCTCACCAGCACTGAGTACACAGGCACAATCACTTCCCTTCCTCTGCTGGCCACACCGTTTCTGATAGGGGCCAGGATGCCACTGGCCGCCTTGGCCACCTGGGCACTGCTGGCTCGTATCCAGCCGGCTGTCAACCCACACTCCCAGGTCCTTCTCTACCAGGCCACTTTCAAGCCACTCTTCCCCATGCCTGTAGCACTGCATGGGGTTGTTATGTCCCAAGTGCAGGACCCATCAAAATTTAACCCCCTCCCAGTGTGTGACTGGCCTTGGGCTCAGGCTCAGGCCCATTGTCCCTGAGCTTGTAACTGGACAAGGCAGTGGTCTGGCGGCAGTGGCCCAGCTGCAGAAAGGCGAGCCCTCCCAACCCCGTGCACTGTCAGCGGCCTCCTGCTTCCCCTGGGATGGAGACTGACCCACTGTGCCTGCCTGCATCACCATCGCGTTTTGATCACCTCCCCTGATGTGATGAAAGGATATAATGTGGTGAAGAGTTGGCCTGTGCTTCTTCATTGTCTTCCCACACGTGCCTAAACCAGGGAGTGCTGGAAAGCGGGAATATGTCACTGGGAAAGACAGGGCAGCCTCCCTGCACCAGCTGCTGGTGCTTGTTGTGCTGCTCCTCAGCACCTCCTAAAATCAGCTAATGGACCGTATGGCTGTAGTCTCCCTTACCTGAGCAATACTAATGGGTAGGCTTCATCCCATAAAAAACATATAAAACCATAGAAAACTTTGACCACATCAAGTCTCATTAGGGACCACATTTCTTACAAGTGCTAATAAGAGAGTTGAGCCTGCAGGACCTTCTGGCTGTTGTGGTGGTGCTATGTGGAAGAGGAACATAGTCAAAGAAAAAAAAGTCCAAAAAAGAAAATAGTCCCAAAAGTATTCCTCAAAAATCTTTATAAAATAATTGGACAATCAAGGAACAGGAAATGTACATTTTAATAATACAGACATAATAATACTGAGAATACTCTCTTGGCTGAAAATACATGACCATTTCATTCGTCAAATGTGTTTTAATAGCTAAGCACTTAAGAAGGATAAATTAATAAATTGTATCTTTAAATAAACTGCTTAGTAGTATGAAACAGAATATTTCATAAAGCGTAAACAATATGTAACTATTTTACAGATTAAGAAACATTTTTGACTCTCATAAGTGTATCTGCTTACTAAGATGCAAAATGATTATAGTACTTCATACTGAGCTACTCCTCAGGTTGGACTTCCCTGTGGACATTGCTAAATCTACCATTTGCAATCGATTCTAAAGATAATCCTATTCTCAAAATCAAAGTCAAGCATGAAAACAAAAAAGCTAAGGAGGAACTTTTGCAGCCTGAACTTTTAAAGCTGTGATGCTTGTTCAGTGATAATAAAGGGAATGGGAATAATTAACAAAACAGCTATAGCTATTAGTTTGAGAGATAAGTAGACACAACTAGTGGACACTGATTGATGAACTGAAATCAAATGACATGCTTGTCCTTACTAAAAGATTTAGAAAGTTTCTGGAAGTCCCTATAAAAGTAAAAATGACTGTAGGTACTTGAGAGTGGGAGATGGGATTGACAGTTCACTGGGGTACATCTGCTTGTAGCTAAAGAGTCATCTACCCAGCAGCCTCCAGCATCTCCTCAGTCTGCTACCTCTTAGTCCTGCACTGAGACAACAGTTGAGGTGTGGGTGAGCTCTGATCTTAGTGTGAGGTCTAAGCCTCAGAATGTCAGAATTCTATATTTTAGTTAATTCAAACTTATAACTTTTAACAAATTATTTCTTCTTTCAGTGCACTAATTTGAGCCCATGAAGTGTGCTGTGTTCATCCTCTACATAGCACCACCACAACAGCCAGAAGATTCTGCAGGCTCAACATCAGCTCATAGCTAGCTTGGCTTGCTCTGCATAATGAATTTGTAATCTCTCTAAATAGGAGCCTATTCCCTCTCCTTTGAGAAGCCCATATTCTTTTCCAAATAGGAGTTTTCATTACTTACAGATTATTTTCTGCTTCAGTGTTCCTGTAGTCTTCACAGTACAGACTTTTTCTTTACAGAAACCTCTGATAGCCAAGGCAGACTATTTCTGAGAGACCATCCTGATCTCTTTTCTTTAAAAATATTAAATCACATCATTGTTCTCTGATTGTTTCATTCTCTCTGCTGTCTTATTTGGTGAATCTACTGTGGAAAGATACTGAAGTGTTACATACGCTTCACTGCAACCCAGTCCTCCTTCATCACACAACTTTTATAAGAAATTTTAAGAGAGAACCGATCTGCTACAGGAATTTCTCTGCTGTAGTTTTATTTCACTTTCAAGTCATACAGCTTGCCTGACAGCTTTAAATCATATTTTGAAATCTGGATTGTGTAGAAAAGAGCAGTTTCTCAACATTATTCCTCTGGAATTTGGAGGTCTATTTGGGCTATTCATATGCTGCTATGGAAATGCTTAGGACTTTGCTTACCTTTATCCCTGACAGGAGATACTTCCCTTTGTACTGGAGTTTCTTTTAAATCTTTGCTGTCAGTCCAACTGCCACTGGAAAAACCTCTTGCTGTGTTGCTAGGTTTGAGCCCTTTATTTTCACTGTGTTTCTTCAGTTTTGTCCAGTTTGAAGGTCAGTGGGATTCTTCATACCCAGATATCTCTTTCAGATGGCTTCCCCTGTATGATCCCCTGCTTCCCTATAAGCCTCTGGAGTTTGTATGTATGGATATGAAAATCATACTTGTGCATTACTTGAGTAGCTCTCTGAATTTGTTTTAGGAAAAACCAGGACCCAAACAGCTGAAGTAGCTTTTTTTGGGTTTTCTTATTTGTGTTACAGAGCTTCTTGCTAAAAACTGCATTTTTGTCAGATGCATATTGGAAAATGAGGCTTTTTCCAGATTACAGACTGTCTGTCAGTTCTGTGGTCTTCACAAGCAACTTCCATCAGCTCCTTCACTGAATACTAGATCTTCAGAGGCCCCAGAGCTGCATTGTGGGGGAACCCAAACACAGCTACACACGTCTTACACTGCAGAAGAAAAGCCCTGGTTAGTATTTTATTTCATGTCCTCAGACCACTGAGAGGAAGGGCTAACTAGACAGAACAAAACACACTAAACAGGATTATGTTTTAGGGAAGGCTTTTCCAAATCCATAATTTCTGTTACTGGTTCAACACAGTTAAACAGCATAAGAGAGAATCCTCTACAATATGTTAAAATATTTTGTGAAAAGTGTTGAACCCGAAGTGTTTTCTAGCCACCTTCAGCTGTGTAGAAGTTATGAGCACGCTTCTCCAGGACCCAGGGCGTTGCTTTGTGAAGCATCCACCACTATGGTACAGCAGCATCAGGCCTTTCACCATGGATAGACTCCTTACATCCACAAATCCCAAAAAAAAAAAAATGTAAAAGCATCTCCAGGCCTTCCCAGACAAGATTTCCAAGCACACACATTAAAAAAAAAAAATGTGTAAGGGAATAAAAAGCAAATAAACGTGGCTGTAATGGAGCATTTCTTACCTTTGTTCTATGATGCAAAAATCATGCCAATCATCAGCATAAAATTTAGAGGAGGCAAAATCTTCAGCCTTCAAAAGTGAAGGAGAAAAGTGAGGAAGACTTATTCTTGCGACATGGATGTGGAGATACAGCTGAAAATCATCTCCCCCAGAGGGCAGTGTAACTTAAAGAATGGAAATGTCTCCCTGTCAGAGTTTAAATGGAAATCGTCAATTTGAAGATATGGGTTTTTATCTCAACAACGTCAACAGAAAAATAGTCTATAGGGATGTATTCTCTGGAACAAATCTGTGTACACAGTGCGACTCTACATTCTCCATTCCACTGACTTTAAGCCACATTTAAGTGAAATCTGCAAAAATCCCCCTCCCCCTTTTTTTTCCTCTTGATCCTCCAAATGAAAAGGAATATTGAAATAATGTCTGTGATAACAGATTGTGACACCCAGGGTTATGTCTCTATTGTGACAGAGAAGTGGAGCACAAAAGCATAAAATCTTTGTTTCTGACAGTCTGTGCAAATACTCATAATATGGATCTCTAAAATTAAATGGAATTCAGAGGCAATATTTTTTAAGGACTGACCTAGATGTAAATCTAATGCTGATTAAAATAAACAGATAGGAGTAGTTTCTCTTGATCTCCGTCTTACAAGTTTTGGGGTTTTTTTCTAACAATACCTGCTCATGTAGATCAAAAACAAACTATACAATAGATGGAAATGATAAAGCATTATTATGTATGTTTATAAAATTACGGTTTATCTTCTTGAAAAATACTTTACTAAATAGAAGTTGCTTAACAACATACATATTTTTTATGAATACATATGAATTTAATCCTTCTTTAGAAAAGAGTGAATAATCTGGAATTTCTAATCAGCTATTGTCATGAAGCAAAGAATAAAAAATCATCTGACTGTGCAAATTGCTGTCACTACATTCATGGTGACAGAACAGTAAATGCAGGTTGAGTCAAGATTGTTATAAACATCTGTATTAAGGCCAAATACAATCATTGCAAGTGAGAAAAAAAAAAAATCATTCCTGCCTCTGTTACTGTTATTGTTTGCTTGGAAAAATATGTTCTCCAAGGTAAATTAACAAGACGGTTCCACATCTCTACATAATGTTCTAAGTTCTTAACAGGAAAAGCCATAAATATTTGTAATAAAATCAAACCCCCTCAATTTGTGTAGCATAGTATGGTTCAGTGTTTTAAAATAATTGGCAGACTGCTCTAGCATTGTACCAGTGTGTGATGGATACCTTTAAACTGATAACTTTGTCTATTCCCATCTTGCCCAGTGGTCCAATGGTGAGAAATTTTGTGTTTGCATTATTCATCCTGGGGATAATTCTAAAGAAAACCGGTGGAATTCGTCAAGGAATGATTGGGGGTTTTACACCTTCTTTTTTGTCAACCAGTGAGATTTTAGAAGGCCTGTGTTCATCTCTGTTCTTCAAAGTCATCCTGTCCTGTGTGTTGGAGGGCTCACCCGGGTTTCTGAGTGGACCTGAAGACATGTAGCTGTCTTTGCTTTAGGCTGCCTGCAGTCTCAGGCCTCAAAGACAAGAGATCTGGTCACAGTGGCTTTGCTGAAAGCAGCTTTCAATGCTGGTTTGGAGGGAGGCATGTGCTCGGGATTCCCCAGGG
The DNA here is from genome assembly GCF_017976375.1 of Cuculus canorus. NCBI lineage: Eukaryota > Metazoa > Chordata > Aves > Cuculiformes > Cuculidae > Cuculus > Cuculus canorus. Next base: position 37,758,316 of record NC_071403.1, read on the forward strand.
TGCACTCTGGTGGGCTGTGACCGCTCTGATATCCTGTTCTGTCCATGAACAAACACTTATCAACAGCCGGATGAGAACAGAGAAAGTGCTTTGAAGGCTGCCCCTACTTGTCTTCTATGCACATTCAGTGTTGTTATAAATGGTAACCTGCCTCTCTTCACTTTATTTTTTTTTTCTTCTTTTTTTTTTGTCTTTTGTGGGCAGGCAGTTTCCTTGGCTTTTACTCTGAGCAGATTTACAAAAAACTAGTTCAGAACAGAAAGCCGTGCTATCACCATCTTATTATATACTTGTATGTCTGAGTCATCCTCATAGGTACAGACTCACAGAGAATATCTGTCACTTCTCATTTTTCATGTATGAGATCTGACACACACAAAAAAAATGAGGCTGTGCTTTTAAGACTCTTTATTCAACAAATTAAGAAAATCAACTACAATCACCTTCAAAATAGTTTTCTTCTGAGTTGACACACTTGCATATGATGCTGCTGCCAACATTCAAAGCAATTCTGCAGATCATTTTCTGAAAGTTTGTTGAGGATCTCGGTCACTTTTGCTTTCGCATCTTCTACTGACCAAAAATGGGTTCGTTTGAGCACCGCCTTGATCACCGCCAGATCTGGGAGCCAGGTCTGGTGAATACAGTGGGTGCTCAGGCATGGTGATGTTGTTAGCTTACAACTAGTTCACAGAAAAAGCGTGGTGGGCTGGCATACTCCAGCATTTTCCAACCCGGGGTAAGGAAACATCTGTATTTGAACAGGGATCCACTTGTACCCAGTGAAGTGATTGAGTTGAGCCTTGTCTCATGGCAACAGGCTAGAATGTGTCCTATAGCCATCTCCTTGCCTCTCCCCTCCCACTCTTGATTCCTGAGCTGCAGCGTTAGTCTCATTTTTTCGTTGTTTTGGACTTTGTAGATACGTCTACATAGATAAATACGTGTGTGTGTAGTTATGTATCTGCATGTTGATATTGCATGTTGAACACTCATGTACATATACATGCACACAAACATACACATATGTACTTGTACGCATTAATAAGTTACTTGAAATGACCTGTCATGGATCTTTATGTTGTACCAGCACTTCCAGTGTTGGCACTTCACTCTACTTTTCAACACTGTAAATACACAGCCATTTGGGTTTTACTTATTTCTTTTTATTAGTAATGGCTAATTTGGAGGCAAATAACTTTCCTGAATTTGTATAAATGCCTTTTAACTTCTATGTGAAAACTGAGTATCTGCCAGAACCTTATCTGGCACAGTATCACCTTTCTCCACTAAATTTGGTGGAGCTGTGTGTGACCCAACCTTAACTAAAAAAGATATATTTTTTATATACATATAATAGGCAGCACATATAATTATATGACCTATAACATTTTTATTAATTGCATCTTTTTTGGCCAATACATGTAACTACTGTGTCATCTAAAAATAGGCCAAGAAATACAGATATTTTTAGCTCTGGATTAATAGGCAAGTTTTAAATGAGACAGTTTCATTTTAAATGGCCTCAGAGTTTTGTACCTCATATTTAAGGCACAAATTAGAAGATAGTGGTCTAGACAGTGTCTACCAGTATCTACCACTGTCTCTTTTCTGGATAGCAGTGTCTGGAACCAGTTGATTATTGCAATTTTTTTTTATTAAAGAATCCTTAAAATACAAATCTACATTTATATGAAAACCAAAACTGCTATAGAAAGTTGATATATTTTTGAGAGGGTATTTTTTTTCTTAATTTTTTTTTTGTTTCTATAGGAATGTTCCTGGATCTACGCTGATATATATCTGTTGTTACTGAGGACGTATTTCCCTCAACTGTGAGTTTCAGCTAAGTATAAAATTTACCAGTGAGGGGTGGCAATACAAAGGTTCTAATTTTCTTAAAACGTAATCATGAAGAGATAAAGCTGTAGGATTTTAATATTTGCTCCAGTAAAACACTTACTTGTTTCAGCAAAAAAAAAAAAATCAGCAGCTAGGAATCATCTTGCCTCTAGGACTCATATTTTTGACACTGTGGCTAATTTCAAAGACATTTATAACATTGGACGGATCAGATGCTGTTCACCGGCTGTTTTAAACAAATTGAAATATGAAATAGCCGAACCCCCAGCTGTTGTTTAACTGGCTCTGGCAGTTGTTCCAGAAGACGGGAGGCAACAAATGCGATGCCAGTTTTTCCAAAGGCTCGGGAGGCACCTGCACAGCTCAGCCTCCCGGGAACCCACGCTTCACAAACCTAAGAGCATTCTTTCCGAAAGTTGGTGAGCCCATGAATAAGGGTGATTTGGCTTCTACAGTGTACCTGGATTTCTAAAGAGCCTTACAGAAGGTCCTCACTGGGAGCTTTCAAAGCAACTAATCAGTCATGAAATGACAAAAGAGCCTCCTTTTCCGATTAATAGCTACTAGCAAGATCCATCAAGGGCCATTAAACATAATTGTCCAGTTGCAACCTCTATTCAGGAAATTCTTAAAATGGTAATTGCTGGAGTGGCGATGGCAAAGCTATCAACACCTGCTTGTCCTTCACTTACACTCTTTTCTGAAGCATTTGTTACCGGCCTCTGTCAGGGACATAATGCTGGGCAAGAAGACTTTTGTCCTGACGCAGCACAGCCTTTTCGATGTTCCTAGCCAAGTGTAAAATTATACACTGAGTAATAAAAAACTATCTATAGTTTCCTCCTTTTACTGATAAAAGGGCTCTTCCTTATGTAACTTAATAATTTTATTTAAAAATAGAGCAAAAATTTCCACATCAGTAGCTTCTTTTATGGAGGATATCGAACTTATAAAATTTGAGTCCTTGCTGTCCATTTTTATATAGTAATTGCTGCAGTACAATGTAGGAGCAATGCAGAAACCTATCATTCCTCTTGTTTTCAGAAGATTTTCGAGAAAGGAACGTAGCTCCTGCAGTTCGAGAAGTTGTAATGAGAGTCCTTCTCTGCAGATCCCTGGGAGATTGGTAAGGACACGAGTCAGTCATAATCTTTGTGCCCCAGAGCTGCCCTTGTGCCCTTGTACAAATTCCAAAGGTGGAATTTGTACGCGTGTGCCTTAGTAACTCACAAAGCCATAAGCACCAAAGTACTGGAAAGCTTGGAATACGGCACGAACTCTGCAACTGTATAAACTCACGTAAGAGACAGCAACACTATTCAAGTGAACTTTTCTAAATGTAAACATTCTCCCTCACTATAACTTCTTTTCCTGCGTGACCATATATATGTCTGTGGCAGAGTCAGATGTAAAAGCAAGCAGTTCTGTCCCTTAAACAAAGCTGTTAGGAGAAAAGATTTATGTCTGTGTACTAAATGGACAATTGCTCTCTCAGTCTATCAACCTGTTGATATGATCATTTGGCAAGCTAGAATGGTTCACCACTATTTTTTGAGTGGAACAAATTGCCTGTGTCCAAGTATAGCCTAATAGTAAATGACACAATGGATATACTGCTAATGCATTCAAGGAAGTAAATCAGTGTTTATTATCAGAATCCTTTGGCTTCATATGGAACAAATTTTTAAACAGAGAGAAAAAGAATCAATGTTTTCAAAGATGAATGCCTAAATTAATATGTAAATAAGTCCTCTGCAAACCCATTAACTTCAGCTGAACTTGCTGATTCTCTGGACTTCCAAACGAGCAGACCATTCAGGCCACCTAGAAATCATACCTAATTTTAAGTCCCTGTTTTCAAAAAAACCCTTGAGAGAATGCTTAGAGCCATAATTGATTTTTAACAATTGCTTATTTGTGGTGATGAGCAACTTATTTTGCAGAAACCAACATTAAACTGATTTTATACCATGAAAGAAGAAAACAGACTGAATCACACAAATATCTGTCTGCCATTTTTCTTCCCTGGCTTGATAGGTTGGTTTGAAGAACAGCATTTTTCACTGTGAAAGCTGCATTTCATCATTCATGGTATTCTGCACTGGAGTAATGGTATTGGAGCTGTCACTTTATAATGATGGAAGAGCCATAGGAAGCTTTCAGGAGCATTGGTATTTCTATGACTGCTTTGGAATATGTTCAGCACTGATTTCGTCTTTATGTGTATGAAATTACCCAAGCATAGCAAGGTTTTATTGCATACATCTGGTTAAGTACACTGCAAGTGGAATTTTGTTATCATGAAAAATGCAAGAATCTCAGTAATTTTCCTTATTTAAATAATAAAGATTTTCTATCATCAGAGTCACAATTTATTTCAAACTGTTGAAGTGCTGTTAAGGGAAAAGAGCAGAACTCTTTTTGATTTGCAGACAACAAAACTTCATTTGACAGGTGGGTGGAACTGGTGGCTAACCTTACCGCTCTCCGAAGGCTGGATCTCATGGCATGTCCCATGAGATATTATCAAGAAACATGTAAGTACCAGAAGGCATTGAAGGTAAATGTATTTGAGGTATTTACTTCAATACAAATAAACTGTATTTATTGACTGAGGACTATCAGTTAATATTCTGGCCAACTGACATGGCTTCGCAGATACAGCTTAGCAACAATGAGGAAACAAGGGGCATAAGACTTCTCTTGCACATTTTTTAAACTGTTTTCAGTTTTGGTTTTAGACTGTCATTTTACCTGTATTTGTTTCCCTAGCTATCACACGTTTCTTTTTCTTCTTGAAGCCTTTATGACAAGGAGGGACACTGGTCAAATATCATATATTGATAATAGTGTCAGGAAATATTTGCAGTCTGCTGTAAATCGAACGTGTACCATATAGGACTGATTTCCATTATATAAAAATTCTGATGCCTGAAAATAAAAGAAAGGGTTATTCAACCATGCAAGGGTTTAGGAGAGGACTATCTAGTCTACTGCCACAAACATGGCAATACATCTGATTCATTACTTGTAGCTTCTTGATTTCTTCCTGATCCCAGTTACAGATCGGTTCATTATAACCTAAGGCAGAAAAAGGAATCACTGTAACTTCTGTTTCTCAAACAACAAAAGATTTTGTACTTTTTTTTTTCTAGTGTGACTGAATTTTTGCTTTTTCATCTGTCTCACATAAGTGAATTACGATCATTGACTTTATAAGTCATTGATGATCTATTACTTCAGTATCACCTGGTCTAGTTTTGCTTTCTTAGGTGTTACAAACTTTCCTAGCAAATTATTATAGCACATTTGCTTGGTATGTTCTCTATATTTTATATAAATAATTTATTTTATATGGATATCCTTTCAGGTGCGGATTGAAAAGCATTTTTCTTGTCTTGTCTCTTGACTGTCATGACAGTTTAACTTTTATCCCAGAAAACATCTGTCTTCAATGACAACACTTGCCATTGGCAACGTGTGACAACCATAAAGAAAAAGTGTTCATGTAAAGGAAATACTGCTTAACCTCCCTCCTCCTCTGGGCTGTCTGGGCTCTAGCCTGCAGTGTCTCCCAGCTCCTCTGGCTCTCCAGAATGTGCAATAGTCAGCAGCATGGTCAGGACAGCTTCTGACAGCTTCTCATTGCACTCTCATCTTAGGTCTTACGACAGCTTGTCCCAGTCACCAAACTGTTTCACATATAAGGTTATGCAAACCTTTCAATGTTGGACTAGATCAACTCCGATTTTCACCTTATGGCTAAAGCTAGGACAGTCATGCCTGGGTTATGCTGCTCCTGGTGTGGATTTGCACTACAATTTTCAGCAGTCTCACACTATTTCTAGAATGCCCCCAGACCAGCTTTTTTCAGGTCAAGGTAGTTTGGTGAAAGCTGACCAAGTTGCAGATGGCATTTGCCTATCTCCGTGTAGCAAACCTATTTCCAGGGAAATGCAAAGTTTCATAAAAAGGGCAATGAGATTTTCTGCCAGCTCTGAGCAGTAAATTAAAGCTTAGAGACAAAGATGGTGTTCTCATCTACCCACCTGATATCCAGTTAAGAAGAGCCACCTCCAGGCTACTCAACAACAGAAGCAATTTTCAATTTTAAGGTTCCAAGAAAAAGAATAAAATGTAATTTTTTTCTTTCCAGGATGGTAAAATCTGTGACAGCAGTGTGTCAAGTGAGGCAGATGATGTAACAGGTCTGAAGGGGGTCAGTGGTGGTTTCAGAGCAGTGTGGATGGTGAAAGAGAAATGTCCAAGTGGTGCTGGTCCAAGGGATGCTGGGGGTGGATTAAAGGTCACTATCCAGTATCCATCATCCTGGGTAAATTAGAGGCACAGAAATGCCCTCATCTGTCTCTTGCAACATGCTAAATTGAAGGCCACTCTAAATCTCTCTTAATGCTTTCTTAAATGATGTGCCCCAGATAAACATCTGGTTCTCCAGGCTCTCCTACATAGTCAGTGAGTGGGTGATAGTTAACCTGCTGCTATTTTCCCATTGATTCAAGTATGGAATCAGAGGGAAGAGGACTTTGGACTCTGACACCTTGGTGACAGGACTCCAAGGCTCAGGGGTAGAGACATGTTTCAGGAGGGGGATGAGCTCCTTCCTGTGTGTACATCCTAACCGAGATGTTGGAGAATGGAAGTTGAGAGCAGCCTGCAGAGTGTGATCAGTTGGAGTGAATCCAGACTTGCTCGTCCAAGCAGGTGTGTGCTGGTGTCTCAGTACGTGTGATGTGGTTTAGACATATAAATACGCAGTGTATCTTTGTAACTAAAACATAGATATTAATGCAAAAGAAATACGTAAAGCTCATGATTCATGTTTTTATACCATGTTTATAAATTGAATTTACAGTGTTATGTTTTTATCGTTATTGGTGTAGGTAGTGACAGATGCCATTCTGGACCTCAGGCAACATCCCTAGCATTTTATTTAGTAGCAGGCATTTCCACATCCAAGCAGTATAAATGCTGATTATTGCTGAAACTTGTGTTTATACAAGTGTTCACACACATCTTTCTAAACAAAGGGCCACAGATCATCAAGCTTGGAAGACTGGGAACCGTTTTATGGACCATTCTAGCATTCTTGTGTCAAGGCTTGACATTCCATTAGCAGGAAAAGAGTTTTTAAAGCTGACTGCAGGAAAGGAATAAGGTCAGTCCCAGAAACTTTCATGCCCTGGTGACTCAAAGGAAGGGAGCAAACTATAGATCCTTTGTAGTCCTATGCTGGCATATCAATGAACCATCTCCATTTTGTGGAATGAAGTCTTATGGCACCAATGCCTCCTTAATTTGTGTGATCTAGGAGTGAAAGAAAACCTAGATGAAATAAGAATATGCAATGAAGATAGAGGAAAACCATTTACAACAAGAATGTATATTGGAACAACCCAGCCTAAGCTAGCTTCACCTACTTTTTACTCTTTATGTTTGGTACCATATTATTTTCAGCTCCTGATATTTGTAGCATTTCCTGGTTAAACTGTTAATGCTTAAGAGCCAAATAATTAAAAGGCACATACATGCTTGAGCATCCTTAGAAGTTCCTTAAAATGGAGAAAAACCCTGTGGAAGTTAAATCTTGCCATCTGCTTTCATTTTTTTTTTTAAATAAGATATTGTTATAGTTTTTCGTTCAATATGGGGCTATATTTAAATTGATGCAAACTAAAACTAAAAAATTTGGAAAATACTTTTTCCTTATGTTTGAGTGTTTCAAAGAAAAGTATTTTTCATTTCTGTGAGACTGTTTTGGACTTTAGGCTATTAAAACAAAAAAAAACCTCTGAACAAACCCCCCAAAACCCACAAACCAAGAATATCCCAAAGCTTACATTTTTTTTCATAATCTACAATTTTTCAAGAAAATTAGGAAATTTTCAGTGAAAGTAAAGGTATGGGCTAGGGATATCCTGTGTGGCTTATGAAAGCTGAAAAGACAATAGCATAAATGCAATGGTTGAAATCTCTGCTTTTGTATGATTTTTTTAATGTATTTAACATTGTCAGCATTTATATTTATACTCCATGGGACTCACTAAATTTACATTCATGGAAAATTAGAAAAGGATTGATCATGTAACTAGTTGTAATTGATTATTTCCCTTTCCGGGCTGTTCTGCGATGCTGTGAATGATGTGCTAGCATTAGTTTACACCCAAATCCATATTTCAACATTACAGAGTCAGGTTTGTGGTTTTTGCTCTTGTCTTATGATCAAGTTGACCTGACAATAAAAATAAAAATAAAAATAAAAATAAAAATAAAAATAAAAATAAAAATAATAAAAATAAAAGAAAAGACAAAGACGAAGACAAAGACAAAGACAAAGACAAAGACAAAGACAAAGACAAAGACAAAGACAAAGACAAAGACAAAGAGTGTTCTTATCTACCGACCTGATATCCAGGTAAGAAGAGCCACCTCCAGGCCACTCAACAACAGAGGCAATTTTCAATTTTGGCCTTCCAAAACCAAAGACTGCTCTGAAAAGAGCAGTTCTCCTAAGTCCTAGGAATTTATAGCTGAAAGAAAAGTTATTACTTGCTTTGATAATGATGATGATGATGATGATTAAGCAGATTTTCTGATTGGCAAATATATTTTTGCTATATATTTTTATATTTCACATCTGTAGTGTAGCAGAGGAAACTTGCATTCTGTTGTGTTGCACTAAACCAAAACAGGATCAATGTAAGTCAATATTGGCTCTTCCTGTATAGCAAGGGTCATTTTCTGTCTTCTAGGTGAAGACTTACTTACATAAGCAGCTATATTAAACTTAGGAGCACAGTCAAGTAAGTAAACATTGCATGAACTCTAAATAACATAGCAAACAAAATTTCCAGTGACAACCTCCCAGATCTTTGGTTTATGAATTTAGAAGACCAGCCACCTCTGCATATTGTGAACTTTCCCGTGGTACGTTTAGAACTGTGAAACAAAAATAATGTTTTCTAGGGGACAATCAGAGGAAACATATCTTTCGGGGGTTATGAGAGTGGAAAACCCCTCAAACTCCTACATAGTGATGATTTGAAAATTTTGTATTCTACAACAACCAAGCTCTTTACTAGTGCTACATTGTTGTGGCAGGATCTTCATAGTAAGTTTGAATTACAGAAAGACCACATGCACCATTTCTGTAGCCATCAAACTTTTGTGTGAATTGTTACAGCTCTTCTCACAATCATAGAAAGTTTGCAAACAGGTGTGCTGCTGTGGCATGCTAATAATATATGAATAACTTGAAGATAAACCCATTTATTGGTTCTGTATAAAGATATGATTTGTAATTGGTACTATATGACTACATCCAACTTTTATTTGAATATGATTTTTGTTGCAACTTTTTTGATAGTTTTGGTTGGACATTTTGATTACCATCAAGGTAGAAATATTTCAGTTCTGCTTCCTAAAAGCTCATCTCTCTTCCCAGCCCTCCACTGACAGTCTTTCTGTCAGCTAGATTCTTGCTCAAACTGCCTGCCTAAGAACTGATGAAATCTCAGATATGTCCATCCTTACTCTCTTCCTCTACAATCTCATTACCTGATATAATGTTTTGGACCTCCAAATCCACAGTGATCATTATCTTAATGATTTTCTGAATTATTAATAGTCCCATTTTACAGAAGACCAGAGATTCTCATACAAGGTTATTTAAGAGGGTCAGCCTGTGTCTTCAAATCCATTGGCTATGAGCTAGTTATGTTCTCTCCCTGAAGCTTTCTAAGGAACAAACCTCTTGCTTTCCTACTCTTTTCAGATAATTATAATTCCAACTGAGCTAATAAACACAAAGTTAAGAACTTTGATCTTCAAGGCTGCTAAATTTGAAATTAATTTTGTGACTAGGTGAGGATTTTTTTTTCTGGGGAAAAAGACTTTTTAAAGTGGAGACGATTTAATGAGGGAGCAAGAATAAGACTGCAGGTGATCAGTCACAGTACTTGACAGCTGAATTATAAAGATTAATTCTCCAGTAATGTTGGCAAGGCACTTCTGAGAAACTTCCTGAAAGAAATTAATTCTCTGATTCAGTGAAGGTTTCTGAATAGTGAATCCATAGAAACAGTCTGTTTTGTAAAGCTAACTTGACACACTCCAAAGAGCTGATTCATTCTGAAAGGTTCTTTAACGAACCATCTTCTCTTGGCTTTTTTTAAAAACAAAATGTCCTTTCACCTCTCCAACCTGTTTTTCGCTGTGTTTCAGTATCCATGTGCTCTCTCCCTGGAGACTTCTCTGAGCTAGCCATGAAATGAGTGCCCCCCAAAAAGACACAGTGCAAGTTTAATACTCTTTACATCATACTTGGCGTAATGATCCCTACATCTGAAGTGGGGACTCAGATTCAAGTCCATTCTGTTCTCTGATTATTTTTTTATTCCGAATTACTTGCATTAACTGTCTTCTTTATTTGAAACTTTTTATTCCAGATTACTCGGATTCCAAATTAAAATGACAAATTATACCAAATTAATAGATTGTCATGTGCTTGGATGCCTGTAACAATTTTATAGTTCTCTGATCACCTTGTGATTACATGCAGATAATTCTCCACAATGCTGTTTCTTTCCTCTTTTGTCTTTCTACTGGTTTGTCCTTCATTGCCCATTAATGACTCTCTGGGCTTGTTTGCTCTTCTAGCTGTTACAGCCACTTATAGGCCAGTTCATATCCTTTTAAAAGCTCCATCTCCTTTATGCAGTGCTAACTGAGGAGTGCTCCCTAGTTATCAGAAGTCTGAGGAGGAACCTGGCTTTTTGGAGATGACAAAGGCAAACTGGGTACCTTAACATGGTTTTCATTTAGCTGGGACTGGCACTCTGAAAAGAGCAGTTCTCCGAAGTCCTGGGAATTTATAGCTGAAACAGAATTTACAAAGGGAAAAGGTAGAGAACAATATTGTAAAACAGTTATGGAAGTATATTTACAATATAAATTAATAACAACACACTGTGTCCAGTCATTTGATGAGGAAATAATAAAATGTGTTATTTAGGGATTATGAGATACAATCAGGCACTGTAGCTCTTCTAGCCTTATTTCTTGCAGCTAACTCACCATATGATGCTATACAAGCAGTTTTTACTGCTGTTGGAGTCAGGAGCACTGACAGACCATGGCTGCTGTTAGACTACATATGCTCTATCTTGTGCTGTATTGCATCTGTGCTTCCTGTGCAGGCAGAAGGGATGTTCCACTATTTGCCTCTCTGTGCTTTAAGCAACAGGTGCTTGTGACAGGCATGTACTTTGTTTGCATGGCCAGGTTTGAGGGACAGGTCAAACACCCTTGGAAAAGGGAAACGTGGAAGGGGACAAGAAGGATGCTGTGAACTTGTCACTTCTAGAATGAGAAAAGTGGAGATTATTCTTTGTATTCCACTTGTTTTTTTCTCAAGTTCACTGCCTTTTTAGCACATTTCTTCAGTAATTACAGCTTATTCTGGACATCTGGCAAGACTGTTCCTGGGAGGACAACTTCCTGCTATGGTGTGCAGAGGACAAATAACTCAGAAAATGAGAAAATGTTCACCTCAGGAATTCATATAGTATATGACGTTACTGCAGCAGCCAGTGTGAGCAGCACTGGAAGGCTAACTGACCTCAGTCATAAAGAAACACCTTGCAGATTGCCATACAAGTAAATGTCTTCTGACTTCCTTGTAGCTTTCCAGGAGAATGAGGAAAAAATAATAAAAGGATAAGTGTAAAAGGAACTGGTGCATTGGAGGTGTATTTGGACCAAAATCTGATACCCCAGAGATCAGGAATTGTGTAAATCTTCCAACTGAGCTAACTTGCTAACTAATTTCTGACACCAGAGGGCCTGGGGTCACTGCATAGACAAGTATGGCCATTCATCACACTGGGAACTTAAGAGCTGCATGAAGAACCGAATCAGTGTCTTCTCTTTCAATGCTAATGCATAAATTGTACATTTCACCCCAGCAAAGCGCAGTGTCTGAGTACACTTCATCTGGTAACACATAACTCTTCATAGTCAACCCAGTTTTTCAGGACCCACCCAATAATTAAGTTAAGCATGTGTAGATGGTTGCAGAACAACAGAGCTTGAATGGAGACCCCACTTTCATGATACCACTCTGGCAATGTTCATGAGTGCCTATGGCCCACCCTTAACTCCATTTGCTGCTCCAGTTTACAGCATGACACACAGACAGTTGTACAAGACAACTGAGGAGATGATGCATCATTTCATGGACCTAAAACTGACCATCTCTAAAGTAGGTGTAGGGGGTAAAAGAACTTTATAACTCAGTGCTATTGTCAATGCATTCATATAATGAAAAGACAGTCTCAGCTGCCTATATTTCAATTGTAACATTGCAGTAGTATGTATTAAGCCTGGCAAATGTACCACAAAGCTCTGAAAAAGCTCATGACCACCACCACTTCGGTTCTTCTGAGCCAGTATGCAATGCTGCTTCTCTTCAGAAACCCAGCAAGTCACATTTGAGACTCTGCTTTGCCATTGTTGTCTTTTTGGGAATGGACTTAGAGCTCTGTTGCTGTGGTTCATCACTTCTGAACAAAATGTTTGTCTGTTTATTGACCTGAAAAGGAGATGTTTCCTTCCCAGCTGGGTGAAACATAGAAACATAGCCTAGGGAATGACTGCAAACATATTGCAATTCTGTCTTTTGGACTGTTTTTTCCCTGATTTCATATTCTCACCCAGGCTGTTAGGTTAGGCTGTTTATTTCAGAGGTGTTTCTTTACTGAGTGTGATGCTTTATGAAATTGTCAGCTAAGCATTAATCACCATTTAGCCTGTCATTTTGACTGTGTCTGACATTCACTAAACTGTACCTCAGGATATACACATCTGGCGATGACAGTAATTTGTTAATTGAATGTGACTTTTAATGAACTTTTCACCCAGCAGGCTATTCCAGGGATTTATGAACAACTGTATTTGTTACAAGTGGTTTTGTAATATTTGGTAAGCAAGCATCAAAAAGCAAAACAGTGACTTCGCGGTAGCTGCTACAGCATGTAGGGTTGCCTGTATTTTGTCTGTTAATTCTCACAGGTACCAATTGCCAAAATGATGTCTGACTTGCTAAATGCAAATTCCTAAGAGGTGTTTAATATCCATTCTCAAACGTATCATCTGAGTATGGCCATTCATCACACCAACCATCATAGCGAGTAGCTTCCTCAGTGGCAATATCACCAGCCTGATTTGTTTACCTTCTTCTCTGTTCTCTGGGGAGAAGATTGCTGCTGATGGCATGGTGCATGTACTGTTGGTAAGGCTGCATGTGTGCCTGTGTTCTCCATGAGGGTGACATAGGAATAGCTTGTTTTCCTTTAGAAAGCACGAACAGGCTTCAAAGGGTAGCACATGCTTTTCATATGAAAGAGGTGAGGATGACCAAAAGGATAGGACACTGTGTCTGTCTAGGATGCAAAAAAGCAGCTTTATAGCAGGAATGGACTCTTTCCTGATTCTTTTGGTTCTGTTTCTAATAAGGATTTGTTTGTAACAACTAGCTCAAGAGATGCCTCTTTCTTTGTCATCTTGATTTCTGATTCACATTGGTTACATTCCCTTGGAAGAAATGGAGATCAAATATAGAACAGGATGAGGGAAGCTTTGGAAATTAGCTATGTATACATAGACTTGGCAAAGGCATTAATAGATTCAAAGGAAAAATGCAAAAAGAAAGAAAATAATCTAAATTAAGTCAACTGGCAATATGAATATCAAAAGAGAACTAGTTTGGAAATGGAAATGCAGCACACTTGGAATTAATGTAGACTCCTTCTAGGTCTGGCATGATTCATATAGTGCCAACAGGCTGTACAATTTGCATCAGTGTCTATGTTTCAACGCAATTTTGTAACCAGGCTATTTAAATGCTCTAATCCTTTTATGAACGTGTGTGAGAGCCTGGAGATGAGGGAGGGTAGGAGGCAATAGCAGAATATCTGCAGGGCAAATCTCCCATGCAACCTGTCAGCACCAACTGCGGGCTGAAAAAGCAGCATCTCTCTTCAAACCCTGGCTTTGTCTTTCTGATAGGAACACACATTTCAGCTGCAGATACCCTGAGTAGACGTTTCTGAATCTAGGCAATGTAATCTCCTCCCTTCTCCTTAGAATGCTTTAATTCAATTTCCATATATAGCTGTCAGTTCTGTTCTAGTTCTCAGTGAGACATGAAGGCTGATGCTGTATCACAAATTACACGACACTTGCATGTGGAAGTTTGCATGTCTTTGTGTGCACACATGTAATCTTATGAACCAGAAGCTTGATTTTTTTTCACACTTGCTTTCAACTTCTATGGAGTTAACTCTTGATTGGTACTAATTTAGAGGCCAGTTACTAGAGGCCAATAGGTTGAAGGCCTTCTCCAGGTTTTGACAAACATGAGGATACAATAGTAACAAGATAAAGAAGTTGCCACTTAGAGTAATTATGCTATGTAAAATAGGAAGGGCTCCATGCAGTGTGCATGATGTCAGTATTGCAATGAAAATACTGGTATATAAGTGAATAAAAATATCTACTATTCTTAGATAGACTCATAGAATCATAGAACCATAGAATAGTTTGGGTTGGAAGGGACCTTACAGCCCATCCAGTCCCAACCCTCCTGCCATGGGCAGGTAGACCTCTCACTATATAAGCTGGGTCAAGGCCCCATCCAACCTGGCCTTGAACACCTCCAGGGATGGGACAGCCACAGCTTCCCTGGGCAGCCTGTGCCAGTGCCTCACCACCCTCATGGTGAAGAAATTCTTCCTTATGTCTAGTCTAAATCTGCCCCTCTCCAGTTTATACCGACTGCCCTTCGTCCTATCACTAAGAGCCTTTGAAAACAGTCCCTCCACAGCTTTCTTGTAGACCCCTTTCAGGTACTGGCAGGTTGCTATAAGGTCTCCTTGTAGCCTCCTCTTCTCCAGGCTGAAGCAGCCCAGCTCTCTCAGCCTGTCCTCCTCGTATGGGAGGTGCTCCAGCATTGCTAAGCAGTTTTTAAATTTCATTTTTCTCTACATCTTGAATGATTTTAAAATTTATATTAAAACAGTCCACTTCTCAAACTGTATCATTGCAGATGACACTAAGCTGGGTGGAAGTGTGGATCTGCGGGAGGATAGGGAGGCTCTGCAAAGGGATCTGAACAGGCTGGACCGCTGGGCTGAGGCCAATGGGATGAGGTTCAACAAGGCCAAGTGCCGGGTCCTGCACTTGGGGCACAACAACCCTGTGCAGTGCTACAGACTGGGGGAAGAGTGGCTGGAAAGCTGCACAGAGAATTTTCCCTCAGAAGATATCCAAATGAGCTAGAAAGATGTCAAGACCAACACAAAACATTACCAAGTCCAGGACTGTATTTTGGTACTAATACAAGTAATAGTGATATATATTGTGGTTGGGTATATTCTTCTTTCTTCATGTGACCTCACACAAAGGAAGCACATTAGGTGATCAGCACACTGAATTCCAGTTTTGTGTTGAGAAAACGAGCTGCTGAATGTAAATCTATGGTATAAATGCTAGTTTTATGGAAGAATAATTGCAGGTTCATTATTCTTAATAAACCTTTCCTACAACCCAGAAAATGAGAGACATCTGCTAATTATTTTCATCATAAAGCTAAAAATAGTAGTCATATTTTTTTTTGCAAAAGCAAACCATCTGCCCACATAATGAAATAAATTACAAAGAGACTAATCATTAAAAGTGAGAATAAATTATATTCTAATAAAAGTATTTTAAACGGAGTCTTGGCATAACTCCAAACTATAGCTTTTATACTTTAAGAGGACATTCGGAAAGATCTAATAAAAATGCAAGCTAATCAACCAGTTGTAAACCATCACCTGAGTTATTAGGTGTTTAAAGTTCCCATTGTAAATTGGATTACTATAATAACATGCCTTAAATAGTTTTAAAAATAAATCCTTAGTGTTCTAGGTCACACCAGAAAAAACATAAAAAGTAAACCCAAGGGATTTGAGGTTCAGGAATGCCAACTTCAGTTTCAAAATGAAATAAAATTCTAACCCTCCGATTCCCTTTATTTCTTATCATCTATAAGTATGATAAAAAAAATGACATAGTTTGTAGTGTAAGATCTGAAAAACCCAGGAATGATACCCGTCTTTAAGCTGAATCTGTCCAGTGTTCAGAATAACAGGTATAAATGGAAAACCTCAGTGCGAGTTTCCTAGTCATGCAGCTGACACTGGATCTATGGAAGTGACTGGATAATGACTCAAATAGGTATGGATTGGACACAGTGAGATTATCAAAACACTTTAAAAGGATTTCAGAACAGATAGTTTAAAGTCCTTTTGATACAACATCAAAAAGCTGTGTTTAAAATTACTGCCTAAAATTTCTAGATCTTTTAGAAAGCTTTCAAAGCCAGTTCGGTATAATATTGGTTTTACGCAACCAGCTGTAGGAAATGTGATTGTCCCTCGCTATTCTCTAAGATGCCAGATGATAACTTTTGTGTTTCCACTGAAACACAATAATTAAGACATTTCTGTATTATTCACAGGGCAACACTGTAAGAGGAAAAACGCAAAGACTGCTGATTTCAGGCCCAGACTGGGGTTTTTTTCAAGCTCCTGCGTAAAGGCATGTCCCAGAGGCCAGAAGTCATAGATAGAGACTACTGCAGCTGCAGCATAGCTGCTTCCTGAAGGTTATAGTAAAGACACTAGCCAAAAAGGGTCACATACGGCTACGTTCAGTTGCCAACTTTTTGCATTGTTTTCACACCAGAATTTCTCAGACGCTGTTCGCATCAGGCAAGAGCAGGAGGATGTCCTGTGTTATCTGCTGGTGCAGTTTCAGGGATTGCAGAAAAAAACCCCTCATGTAATATGAAAAACTGAGACTAAAATGAGTATGGCTTCAGATCAGAACTGTATTTTTCCCTGTTGGTTTTGGGTGATGAGGCTGTCCTGGGTGACAAAGACACCCCAAAGGAATGTTCCTATGTGCTTGTTGGAGGTGATGGGGCTGTCCCCAGCCAGGTCACAGAATCATAGAATGGTTTGGGTTGGAAGGAACTTTAAGGATCATCTAATTCCACCTCCTCTGCCACGGGCAGGGAGACCTCCCACCAGTCCAGGATGCTCAGGGTCTCATTTAACCCGGCCTTGAACACCTCCAGGGATGAGGCATCCACAACTTCCCTGGCAACCTGTGCCAGTGCCTCACCACTCTCATCCTGAAGAATTTCTTTCTAGTCTCCCTCTCCAATTTAAAGCCATTCCCCCTCATCCTATGGCTATATGCCTTTGTAAACAGGCCCTCTCCAGCTTTCTGGTAGCCCCTTCAGGTACTGGAAGGTCACTATAAGGTCCTCCCGGAGCCTTCTCTTCCCGAGGCTGAACAACCCCAACTCTCTCAGCCTGTCCTTGTACGGGAGGTGCTCCAGCCTTCTCATCATTTTTGCAGCCCTCCTCTGGACCCGTTCCAACAGTTTAACACCCTCCTTATGTTGGGGATTCCAGAACTGGACACAACACTCCAGATAACGTAGGGATCTCCTGTCCGGGCGGCAGCGGCAAAGCTGCGGGGGACCGACCCGTTCCGCTCCACGCTCCTTTATCCGGGGGAGCGGTGCCCCATCCCGGCGCCGGGCTGAGGCCGCCGGGCCGCCCCTCCAGGCTTGGCCCATCCCGCCGCGGGGGGCGGCGCGGGCGCGCGGCGGCGGGCGGGGACCCCTCGGTCCCCCGGGGCGAGCGCGGAGGCGGAGAGGCGCTGCGCTGCTTCCCGCACCTCTCCGGGACCCGCCTCGGTCCCCCCGCTCCGGGGAGTCTCGGGAGGAGGGGGGTCCCGCCCAGCGCTTGCAAACCGGAGTATTCCCGGCTGTCCGAGCATCCCCGGCGGAGCGCAGAGTGCAGGTACCGTGCGGGTCCCTCCGGCTGTTTGGGCATCACCCGCGCTCCCGGGAAAGGGACGGGGGAGAGTTACCGCCGGAGGACGGGTAGCCCAGCTGCTGGGGGAGAGCAGGCATGGAAGTAGCTGCTAAGGGTGCTCCTGCGGACGGGGGTGCGACCGTGGCCCTGGATAAGTCTCAACTAATCCGTCTGTGCCTCCCTGTCCTAGGAGCTTCCTTTCCCTGTCCCAGGAGCTTCCATTCACCGTCCTAGGAGCTTCCATTCCCTGTCCCAAGAGCTTCCATTCCCTGTCCTAGGAGCTTCCATTCCCTGTCCCAAGAGCTTCCATTCCCTGTCCTAGGAGCTTCCATTCCCTGTCCTAGGAGCTTCCATGCGAGTGACCGGCCGGGGGGTTTAACCTTTATTAACGTCTGGTGTTAACCCTTCGGGAAGTGCTCAGGGAAACTGGTGTCATAAAACAGACACGGGGAAGGAAACTAATACGACTTTTTCTCCGGCAGAAAAACAATCAGAGGTGCTCCAGGTGCGATTTTTTATTTTTTTTTTTTTTCTACAGCTCCTTTCTGAAGTTTATGTTTGTGCAATCAAATTAATCAGTAGAAACAACATGGAAAAGCAGAGAGCAAAAATATCAGCCTTGTTTACATAATGACATTGCTTATTTATATTAAAACACCTTTCTGAAAATAACCTTGGCGGGGGGTGTGGTGGTGGTGGTGGTGTGGAACTAGATGGTCTTTAAGGTCCCTCCCAACCCAAACTATTCTATTCTGTGATTCTATGATTCTGTGATTCTGTGAAGTCCATAATTGAAGTCGCATGGGCAAGATAATGAACAAGTGGTGTGCAGTTTGTTGGTGTAAAAGGTGTTCTTAGAAAATCAGTTAAAATACATGACTGACTTTCATCTATCCGTGACTCTAAGGAGTGTCCTTGTACTTCGATCACTCACGAGGCAGGAGTTTTGCTCTCTGACTGTAATAAAATGTTGGCAGTAAGAGAATTTTTTCTTAATTCAGTTATGAAAGATGCTCTTCTGCATTTGTTAAAAGTTATTTGTGGACGCTGAAAGGCAGGCAAGTGCTTTTAGCAAAGGAAGGAGTAAAAAGAAAACTCAAAATGCTCCTAAAATGATGGTTAAAATGATTTACAGGATACTGTTTGGTTATAGCAGATGCACCTAATTCTTTTGGTTTGAACTTTGAAAAATAATGAGGTTTTGGTCATTCCAAGAAAATCGTAGCTGCCTTCGCGGGCATTGTGGTTAGGAATAATGACTGTGAAAATAAATTCAGGGGGTTAATATAACCAGTATAGCTTCATCACCTTTTGTAGTGAGCAAAAACCAGTTTGAATGAAACGCTTGATCAGAATAAAGACCTTGAAGTAAAAAACATGACTTTGTTTACCTTTCTTCACTGAAGAATTTTGGGATTTTTTGCTTCAATTGCTAATATTCCCTTTGAAACGCTGAACTTAAATGTTTGTATTATGATGTTTGTGAAATGTTACAGTGTGGTTGATAAAACTACTTATATGGGAGTAATATGAACTGAAACTTCACTAGAAATATCCAAATAACTTCAAAAAGCAATTACCTGACTGTGTCATTAGAGTGAAGGTTTAGTTCTGTAGATTGGTTTTGAAATACATTCCTCTTGGAACAGAGACCGGTCTTTTATTTTGTCCTAGACATGTCACGACAGTAACAAATATAAGTAAAACAGCCTAACATACGTCACTATGTTATAAAAAAATGTATGTTTCAAAACCATGACAAATTTAGAAAATATTAATGCAAATCATGAAGTGCAGAGAGAGAGAAACTCAGTCAGGTCATGTTGTTAATATGTCTCAAAGTGTAAAATTGTTCCCTTATGTCCATTTATTGATCTCTCCTGTTCGATTACTGTTTTCTGTTAGTATAATGATGAACATTTTTAATGAACCATTCAGAATGTACCTGCTTTCTTTGATTTCTAAAACCTGGGATAAAAATCAGTGAGGAATCATATGTGCAGTTTTCTCCATCAGCTAAAGGTCACTCTTCTGGGAGATTGCATGTTCCCTGAGTCCTGCTGGGCTTTCTGCTGAACTTCATCGATTTCTCTTTCTGATGAAGATTCTCCAGGACTTTACTCACGCACTTCTCCGGGCATGGCTCCCTCTTGACTGTCTTTGGGGAAAGAGTGAGGGAAGTTTCTGTGCTCTGTCCATGTCTCAGTGGCCAAAGAGCCTTCGTGTGCTGCAGTGTCTTCCTGGCATGCTCCTTGTTCCCTCAGAGTTTTGTGAGCAGTGAAACAATGCAGGATTTAGTATTCATGACTGATTTCTTCCACTCTGTGGCATCCAGGCTGGCCACTCAGACCCATGGGATTAATTTACTCCCTGACTGAACACCAGCGCCAAAAGGAGAGAATTACAAAAACAAATCCAAGTGATCTTGTCTGCTAGAAATATTTGTGTAGTCAGACATCTGTGTTAGAATGGATTATGATTCTGGCATTTAAATTTTTTACAAGGGGATCATCCAGATTTTCGTTGCAGACTAGGAATATAGCTTAGCAGAAATCCTAGAAAGTCAGGAATAGTGATCTGTGTGTGACAAGCTCCAAAATCTGGCTTTCTTCACATGAAATAATGTCTTCTGAATGTGACAATAATTCTGGGTTTAGAAGTTTTTCCCATTTGAGATTTCTGTGTGTTGTTTCGTCCTCTCTGCCCTAACTATATTCTTTTCAACCTGGTTTCCTTAGGAAATGAAGCTAAAAGATTAATAATAATGTTGTCTGACTGATAGCTCCCCTCATTGCCCTGGAGTAATTTTTTACCCATGGGGATCAATTTCAAACAATATAAATAGAAAACCAGAGATTGCAAAGTGATTAAATTCTTACAAATGTCAATACTGCTGGTGACCAAGGAGATGGTAAAGATGAGGCTGATGCCCCCACTGAGGAAAGAGAGCTGTAGCAATCTTTCAGCTTATCAGACATGAGAAAATTTGTGTGGGTCCTCCATAGGATGCTGAGCTTAGCAGCTGCTGCTACTCATGGGGTTGGTGATTATATTTTTCAATTTTTCTGCCCCTTGGGAGCAGACAGTCTTGGAAGTTTTGATCATGCCTTTTCTCCTCCATAGTCAGTTCAAAATAAACTCTTATTTGTCCGAGATATTTCTTGTACTGATAAAAATACTGCTGTTCCTCAACTTCATGAACTGACCTGTTGCCTTCCTAGCCATAATGTAATGCTTCTAAGTAAAGGGTCGGTAGCTAATGATGCAGTAATTTTCTTTTGTTGCTGTGACTCAGTGCAAACACTTGATTACTGTAGTCACCATAAAACCTACTTTGTTCTACAATCAGTTTCTCTGAATTGCTTACAAGTTTTTTATAAGACTTTCATTTGCTTCCTGCTGCCACTGCTGTTTCTTCTGATTATGTCTGCCTCTGAGTGTACTCTTCTGCTTTCTCTGCACAGCAGGATGCTGTAGCACTCTCCCCTTGTTGTGACAGGAGAAGGGGAATGAAGGAGAAATATGAAAAGGTATAGTGAGCTTATCTAGCAACATCTTCATACATACATGGTGCTTTTATTGACTTTGAGGTGGTGGTTGTTGTTCTGATCATTTGTTCTGTTACGTAACTAAAGTTAAGAGCTGTACTTATGAATAATTGCCTCTTTCGTTGTCTTTCCAACATTTATACCATCACAATACTTCCTTTCTTCTCTCTTTCATTGTCTCCGTAAAAAAATTCTTTTGGGTATTTTTGTTTTTGTTTGCTTTTTTTAGAAAGCTTTAATAGTATCGTAAGTTACTTTGCTACTTTTTGTTCCCTTTGTAGAAATCATATCAACTGGACTTGCTGTCTCAGCATAAACATACATATACAAATGAAACCAAGTAAAACGCTTAGTGAATTATGTTAATTTCTTTTTATATATTCATCTGCATTCAAGTTGCACTAAGCTCTCCTTTACATCCTATAGAAATCATTTAAATATTGTTAAAGCCTGCATTCCACGCTGAAGAGAGAGCACAGTGCTTGTAGTCTGAATTTATTCTCCTGTTTTATATTAGCAAAAGGAGGAATGAGGTGCACAGGAAACTTTTTTCTCTGGGAACAAGCCCATATGCTCGTGTAACATCTTGCCCTGCCTCTTCTTGCACTTTGATGTACCCAAACATCCTTCCTTTCCTGCTGCAGTGACCTGGCCCTCCTGGCAGCCCCCCCAGGCACTCTCCACATCCCAAGGAGTTGCCACCAGGCACACCACATTGCACTGGGTGCCTTCCAACTGGTTTAAGAGGCAGCTTCCACAGTGGCTTCTCATCCGCCATCTCTCACCAGAAGTTTCATCACTTCCAGAAATGCAGAATGTAGCAGCCTGCATAGGTGCTACCGAGTCTATTTCAGTTAAGATGCATCCACGGCATCTTAAAACCCTGGCAGGAGAAGTGTTTAACTTGAACCACTGTGACGGATGAGGTAGGGTGTACAAACCTGTGTCCTTAACCTTGGCAGGTCAGAGAAGGACAGTGACATGCTGCAGAGAGGGGAATGTGGCCCCTGCCCAGAGGCCAGGGAGATGGGCCGGGATGGGAAAGCCGGCACCTGGGCTAAAAGCAGGAGCCCCTTAATGTGGTCCAGCTTCACCTAAAGCAGCACATCTGACTACAGCCCAGACAACCAGTGTCAGTGATGAGAGATGATTTTACCAGTTGGGGCAGGTTTGCACTGTGCATGGGAAGACATGTACCTTGAGCAGCCTTTGAGCGAGGAGCTGTGTCAGTTACACCCAGGCTGAGGCATTTGAACCAGAGGTGTTCAACTACCTTGCCAGAGCTCAGTGAGCACTAAAAATATGCAGTAGAAGCTTTTCTGCGTGTGTTTGCTTTGGTATGTAGCACATATCTTTCCGTGCTGACCCCAAAGGTGGGGGCAGGTCTATGCTAAGTTGTGCTGCAAGGACACAGCTCTTGATTAATAACCTTTCCTTTTGCTGTGGTATCCTTAGGAGTATCCCAGAGAAGCAACTACAGATCAAAGAGCACTTCTTGCTTTTTTCTTCTGTAATCCAGATTAAGCCGTATTTGCTGCAACACATTACTGTCCTCTTTATTGGCTTTCCCCTTCCTGTCCACATATTGCATCCAACAAAGGGAGGTGAAGTGGGTTTATAGTACACAGTACTGTTTATGTTTGCAGATCTAACATACCTGCTGATGCAGAACAGGGAAATAATTTATGCTGCTTTCCAGCCCTTCATGGGCAAATGGGCAGCCTTCTGTTTTAGCCTTTTTAAATTATCTTTAAAACTGCTTTACAAAATTCTGTAGGGAACTCACAAGTTTGTCTGTAGGATCCTGACTAACCTGTAACTGTGTTCAATAGTGCAGCTGCAGAGTTGTTGAAATGTCCTTGGAAGATGTGCTGCATTCAGCACCTCTTGGGTAGAGACAACTTCCTCCTCTGCAAAGAAAATCCCTTCAAGTCATCCTTGGATCATGTTGACATCCTACAGCTCTCTTTGCGTAAAGAGAAGCCAGCAGGTCAATAAAAACAGTTATTAAAGTGAACATCACTGGAGTATGTAAGCCTTTTTATGAGACAAACCAAATGCCTTCAGATCTCTGGGTTTGGTCTTTATTATTCCTGGCTGACTTGTTGAAGGGTAACATCGCTAGGATACTCTTCACAGTATTTTGAGTTAGTTGTGAGTACAAAACACACTAGTAGTACCTGTGTGACAGGCCTTAAAAGAAAATGAACCAACAAAAATGAAACCAGGAAGAAAGGAAGTTTCAGTTTGTGTGGCCAGAGCTTTTAATAGTGCTACTTCTTCATACTTTCAGGGCGATATTGCCTTAAATTATGTACATTTTTCCCATTACATAACATATTCTGATTAGGACACATCTTGAAGTTTTCCTGTATGCTAGGGAGTGTTTACATGGAAGTTTAGTGGATGTGTGTATATTCATGTACACTACAAAAAACAGCTCAGCGTAGTATTTCATGATGTCTAGTGACTGAGGCTGAGATACCAGACTAGTGTTAATAAAATTCATGCAACTATGTATTCTGTCTGGATAAAATATTCCCTTTTGCTCAGGCTTGACACCTCCTTTAAATTCTGTTTTGCCTAGTCTTGAATCTTGTGTCATTAGTATCCTCTAGCAGAGCACCTTACTCTGATATTTGTAATTCTTTCATTACAAGGTATCT
The DNA here is from genome assembly GCF_017976375.1 of Cuculus canorus. Taxonomy (NCBI): domain Eukaryota; kingdom Metazoa; phylum Chordata; class Aves; order Cuculiformes; family Cuculidae; genus Cuculus; species Cuculus canorus. The sequence goes on from NC_071403.1 coordinate 37,782,343, forward strand.
TGCTTTTGCTCAGACAGAAGCAGAAGCGTTTGCAGCTGTTATATATTTCATACTACCTACTGAAAGTGTTCTGTGACGTATCACTGTGTGATGCCAAACAGATTATCATAAAGGTGAGTCTCCACCCTCCCTCTGTGTCATCAAAAGTAGCTTTAATTCTTGGGAAGTATGTGGTATATTTTGTTAATGAGCAATTCCTAACTGCAAAACTGGATCTTGCAGTCCTTAATTAAGTTTCCATTGAATAGTGTTGGTAAGATTTGCCCTGTGAGTATTTATGTGGGGAACTTGGAAGGTCTCTTCCGTATGTTATAGACAGGATTTGGTTAGGTAGGAAGACTAAAGGAAACAGAAGGCAGGAAGATGATGTCTATAAATTCTGTCTCTGAGTGGACAAGCAATTCTTGGAATATTATGTGAAATATAACCAGAATTTCTCCTGTGATACCAAGTAGAAGGATGTAGTTTGCCTAATACCTGAAGTATATCTACATTTCTCAGGGCTTAGCCAGTGGTGGATAGCATTGTTAGGTTTGGCAGATGATATGACATGGTGTTAAACAATTGTATGGCACCTCATCTCAATTTAAATCTAGGGTAGTAGGGAGTGCTGGAGCTTTGCTGCTGCTGTATGAATAAAAAGATAAAAGGACTGGCTTTGTAAATTGTTGTGCAAAAAGGGGAAGCCGCTCTGGGACTGAGGAGCAAAGCAGAGCTCTGTGCTTCTGTTGCCACTTCTTCCAGAGCATGAATAGTGTGCTTTTACAGAGACAGCTTGTAACTGGAAGACATTACACAGGTTTAGCTGTGATCCTGCCTGTAGCAGAGCCAAGCTTGGACACAGGCACGTGGCTCCACCCTTGACACAAGGACTCAGGTGATACTGTGGAGTTGACGAGGGCTGTCTGTGTGATTCACCTGGATGTGTTTCCCTGTAAAATAGGGTGGACTTTTCCTCCGGGTGAAGAGCTTTTTTCCTAGAGTATCAAGAGCATGATGGTCATGGCTGGAGCAGTCACCCCACAGTGAGCATGAGGGATGGGCCTGGCTTATCCTGGAGCAGAGACAGCTGGCAGCCATCCTCCGTACATGTGGAGAGGTGCTTGAGAAGAGTGAGTCAGAGAGACAAGGGGCAGCGACTGAGCCAGGTCAGAGAGGTTCAGATGAGACACAAGGAAAAACGTTTTCCCCTGGTGTCAGAGGTGTAGGATGCCCATGGACGCTGTGCTGTCTCTATCCAGGGAGTTTCCAGCCCAGAGGGGTCCCTGAGCAGCTTCATCCAACCTCAGCGCTGAGCCTGCTGCTGCAGGGCCTGACCAGGGACCTCCCAAGCTCCTGTCCGGCCTGAGCTGTCCTGTGACCCTGTCATCACAAGTGCAAAGCTGAGCCTCTGGAAAGTTGCTGTGAAATTCTCATTGCCATCTATGTATGAAAAGTACAGCACAGAAGAGGGACTCTTAGTTCCCAGACTAAAAGATGGCTGGTGACGGTACCTTTAATAAGAAACAACAAATAGATGCTTACAACAGTGTAGCTGTTTTCAGTCCCTGACTTCAATATCTTGCTAATGTAATCTGTCTTAAATATGGTTAAATTCAATGATTTAAAATTATTTCTAAGTGGGCAGCATGTGCTATAGTTCAGGCTTCAAATCTAATTCAGTTTACTGCCATTTTTGTTCACCCAAGGAAAGTTTTCTCCAAGGCACAATGTAGTATTATAAATATGCAGTGATTCTGTAAACATGTTTTGCTAAAGTGTTAAGATATTGTTTATGTTCTATGCTCAAAAATGAAACACTAATTCAGTTGCTTTCTTGACAGTACGTTTCATTCACAATGGCATGATTTGAGGTTTTAAAGAAAGGTCTCTAAGTGGGGGTGGGGTTCTTCTAATACATCTCACTTGTTTTTTTACTTAGGGAGCTCAGGTATTAGAAACTGTACACTACCCTTCTTATGTTCTCTCTGATTGTCTTTTCAGAGGAGCTGGAGTGCAGTGAAACCTCATGATAATGAAGTCTCCAGGGCAGACAGCCACTCGCTAATCTGTTATTAAGAGTGTGGGTTGCTTCTGTTTAACAAAAAAAAATTTTTAAAAAAATAAAAGAAAAACAATTGCTTCTAAAATAGATGTAGTCTCACTTAAACAAACATCAAGCAAAAAGCTTCTCTCTGTGTTGTCAAAGCTGTTTCATAAGCAGTGATTGAACCTGTGTTCCCTGAGTAGTATAAAAGAGCTTGCATTAAGAAGCCAGTGGTGCTTTCAACCACCTCCTCACTCTTCCCCATAATTACTCAGGAACCGTCACTAAAAGCACTTTCTGTTTACCTCAGAAAGCTTAAAAAGACAAGCATGTGCGGGTTGGAGGAATATTTGTTTTCTTTCCTTCTGAACTCGCATTTGTTTGCTGGAAAAGCTAGAATTGTGGAAGGAATTGAACTGAATAAAAATAAATCTCATCCAATGACTAATGGAAACATAATTTTATTGATGTGGTTGGAAGCTTTCCCCTTGAATGTGGAAGGCGTAGAGCATAGAGCCAGAGCACGATGCCTTTGGGAAGAAGACTTACTGAAAAGGCAATGCTAGCTTTTTCTGTTCTGACTTTGTAGCTTTATTACTTACAGTTTGAAGAAAGTGTACATGTTGTGCAACAGTTCCTCTTATTAATGGGCTGACTCACTTTTATGTGCCTTCTCTCCTTCTAGATTCTCACTACTTACAGGTAGAAGTAAGTAATGCTTCAAAGTAAAACAGAGCATATGGGACAATGTGTTTCACAAACAGATTTCCCAATAGATTCAGTGTATTGTTCCTGTTCTAGCAACTTCTGAAAGTAAAAGAAATAAATATTAATTCATAGTATGAATTCACTTACTGATTATTAAAGTAATTCCAAATGAAAACCTACTTGTTATTATCACATTTAAAGAGAGATAATTTCTTGTTTTGAGTGAACTATAACAATTTCTGTATCTTACCATGGAAATTGAATGTTATTACAGAAACATAGCTATCTTGGATGGATATAATAAAACATTCAACTGTATATTCACTGTGTTAATTAAGCAACTGTTTACCAGGCCAGCCCTTGTAGAGAGTTGTATTCTGTCATACAAAGAGAGAACAAACAAATTTGGAGGTCTCTTTAGAAAGAAGCAGCAATTGGTGAAGCCGCTAAAGAGCTAGAAGAAAGCTGAGCAAATTTGCCCAGCTGACCTATTTTGCAAGCTCACATGGAGTGATATCTGCCTCTTGATTGTGACTACCAAAATATCAATTAAAACTTCACACCATAATGATCTTAAAAGTTGCTTTTTTAGATTTCTATCAAACCTAGAGCGTGAAGTTATATTGCTTCAAATTAAATGAGATTTCATCCTCTGGAAGAACTGGAAATTCAGAGAGATACTTTTTTTTTTTAAAAAAGGAAAAATCTTAAGTGTACTTAATCACTTGATCAGCTCTTACTGTAAATATTTTAGCTATACGTAAGTTTTCTAAGCATGCATTTTGAAAGGAAGTGCTAATTTATTTATTTAAATTTGTTTCTTGGCCTCATTTATGTAACTTCGTAAATTAGGAAAAGTGTGTAAGATTAGAAGTGAACCACAATAAGTTTAAAAAGGTCGGTTTAAATTTTGGACGGTAACCCCTCTCACCCTTGTTCTGTGCCTTGGATCCATTTGATTAAAGCTGCCAAAAAGCTGAGATTTTCACTCCAGACCTTTGTGTAGAGCTGCCATTCAGGGTAGGAATGAATGCATGTGAGCCTGCACTATTGCTGGTTGAGAACTGGAGAACAGCGATAACGGCCAGCACTGTCAGTTCTGGAGATTAATGTCCTGAAATGTCCTTCAGGTCATTTCCCGTAATCTCAGTGTTTGTATTAAGACTTTCCGATACCAGTGTTTCATGGTGGAGGAAGAGTGGGGCTGACAGCCTGAGCTACCATCTGATGGGAATCAAATTTGATGCAGAAATGGAAGTGGATTGGTTAGTTTTGTCTGTAACAAGTGATGCAGTCCAGCAGTTTAGACTTAGAATAGGGGCCAATCGAAGGTGGAATGTAATTACCATTTGAAATTGAACTGACTCAAAATGGGGATATCTGTTCAGAAGTCTTACCAGGAGCTGGCCGGGCAATCTGGCTCCATTCCTCCCATGCCAGTCTGAACTGCTCCATCAGACAATGCACCAGTCTAGAGAGCTAAACAAAATATGTGCAGGGTAAGACTTAGTTCTGATTTTCTGGTGTCCATGTTGATCTCTGCTATGTTTTGAGGCAATGGCCTTGATAAGAGCATGCATAGAGACCTTTAAGGCTTGATCTGATAAGAAAGAGTGTAATGTTCAAAAGCAGGATGAGGATAGATGAGGGAGCGGGAAGATGTTCAGCCTCAGGCAGCATAGGAGCTAAAATCAGCTTGGTGGTTTTGGAGCTGCGCTTGCACAGTGCCAGCACAGCCAGTGCCTAACTTCCCAGTGTCTGGAGCTGTTCTGGCTTTATTCAGAAGTGTGAATCCTCAGGGAAAAAAAGCCCTGAAGCTGTGGAAGGACTATTAAGGCACCATCATGTCTGGTATGAGTATGGGAGTTTCAAAAATCATTAGGAAAATAAGCATATGGGCTGTGTAAAAGGCACATAGGCTTATTTTTAGTGAGGAACATAGCAGACACTCTGTTCTCCATTTTACATCTCTTCAGAAAGTGTCTTCACACTTTTTCCTATGTATTTGTGACTCTGAATTTAGGGAGGGAGGATGAATTTAGAGGAGGAAGGGAAGCTGAGGAGAGAGCAATGCTGGGATCTGACAGAGATTAGCACCAGTTTATTTGCAAATGGAAGGTGCAGAGGAGCTGAAGTGATGTGTTATATTCTTAATTATAATATGTTTCAGTGGAAAAGCTGCTGCTCAGGAGAAAAAGGTATTTCCAGTAACAGCTCTGGAGTTGCAGTTCCTTAGAGAAATGCCATTGTGCATGAACATGGTGCCTAGCATTTGTTGGTGAACTGCGATGTGAAATAATACTTCTTGAGATAAAAATAGAGCTTAACTGTGCTAAACTTTCAGTAAACAGTTATTGAGACTTCAATCTAAATGTTTAAGCTGTGAACAAAATAGCAGGAAAAACCCGTGACTGCTTTCTGGATGAAATTGCACCCTCATTTTCTATATTGGAGGAAAAAAGATATCTTTTTTTTTTCCTCGTATCATGCTGCATTTGGTAATAAATGGCCAGAAAATAGCTCATATATTTCTTGTCTGGGGTGATGGGCCAGCAGGCAGCTCAGGGAGCAAAGTCTGCAGTGCATGGAAGGGGAATGAGAACCTCTTTCTGCATGCCATTTGGCCTTAGGGCTGTGATCACACTGGACAGAGAAGTGAGATAAAAGGATGGGGTGGTTTGGTTTTATAACTGAAATGGGCAGGATGAATCTAATGAGACCATGCAAATACTTTCCTAATCTATTGAGGAGAACAGTAGCTGAACTAAATGATGTGCCTTGGTGACAGCAGTTGTACCCAGTTGTCATCTCAAGTTTTGGGAGCTGTGGCGACTGTCCCTATGCAGATTACTTTCCTTCTTCAAGGTACTGGTCACTTTGAATAGGCTTTGAAATCTTGGATTTCCCCCTCCTGTGTTAAAATAGAAATGTATGCTATAAAAATACCAAGGCTGTGTAATTTTCTGTGGTCATAAATTTCTTACAGAAAGAGTGCGCCATATTCAACAATTTAATGCTGGGAGTGGTACTGATGCTTGGGTTTAATAAGGTTTGTTAAAGTACTATTTTATTGAAGTATCTTCACTATTCAGAAGAATAAAATTGCACTGATTGATTTGCACCATTTTGCATTAGTTTGCACCATTTTGCACTGTATATGCAGTAACTGAATTGCACTATGTGAAGTTTCTCCTGTTTTGGTGGTAAAGACTGATTTACTCTTGTCTCCAGGATTCAGGAAGACTTCTAATGTTACAGTGTACCGCTGAATCTGTATAAGCAGAGAAGATACTGGTAATCAAACATGAAAATCGGTAGCAAAGGTCATTTTCGTTACCCGATGCATCTGCCCTCTTCCCATCCACTAACTTGCTGTTTTAATGGATCCGGGATAGCACAGATTTATTACTAATCCTTTTTTTGAATCAGCAGTGCCTACTCAGATATTACGGGAATTGTACAGAGCTTTAGACTGATGGATGGCTCGGATTAAACAAAGAAACAAACAAACAAAACCCAAAACAGATCAAAAGATCTTTTCTACTATGCCATGAAATTGATTACTTCTAATTCAGAAAATAATTTAAACCTTTCTTTTTATTTGTGTTTGTTTTTCTGGGATTGAGTAGTAAGGGCAGCTATCCAATTAATCCAGACTGGCCTTCCACTAATTCCAGATTTTGATGTGCAGCATAGCAGTACTTCCTACTGTTGCGGCAAGTACCTCGTTCTCCACATCCAAGAGCACGGGACATGGAGAAGGTCTGCAGTTATTTGTCTACTACTTGTTATATCACAGCTGTTGGCATTCGCGCCACTGGCTTCAGCTTCACATCTTCTCCTCAGCCTGGTGGTTTCATGGCCATTTGTGGCCCCTGTCACTGCACTGTTCTTCACCCTTTTCTCCAGTCTGCTGATGAGCCACATTGGGCTGTTGGACCTGGTGCATGGTGAAGTGTATGTTGTGGCACCTCACAGATCCCTCCACCCTGCAGTTTGGCGATGAGGATCCCCGCTCTGTGGCTGGAGGCCATTGTTCAGTTGTGGGTTATGTGAGGTAGGAGTGGGTTTTCTCACAGATCTCCAGCTTGTTCTTGCTAAAACGTTAAAATATTACCTTCTGAGAGTGAACTGAAGACTTCAAATTGCACCGTGTCACCAGAGAAGTTTCTTGAAAGACTGAGATTCTTATGTTCTTCTGATGAGGCAAATGAGTGATGTACTCTGGATTCAGTTGTGCCAAGCAGTCGATAATGGAAATTCACTGTTTGTAAAAAGTTTAAGATCTTAGGAGCGTTTATTGGCATGTATGTAAAACATGCTGCACAACAGAAGCATTCTGCCCTCTTACTGACTGGGCGCCATTGTTTCACTTGATTTATTTTTTTCTACAGTCACTGAACAACTTCAGTTCCATTGAAGTCACTTAGTAAGCAACTTGAAACCACAGTGCTAAATGCAGCTTTCCTGGATATGTATGTTCAGCATATTTTCTTGCTGCATGAAAGGCTATTGGTGTATCCTGACTTTGTTTTCTCTTTTTATAGCATTTACAGTTTCAAAGAAAATTTCCACTTGCACTGGGAAAAGGCAATGTGAACTTGCAATTCATTCTCCTTTGCCCAAGTTATTTTGTCTGTATCAGTTTTTGAGATATCAGTCTCAAGTTTTTTGTTGAAAGACCACAATTCCAGGGGAGTAGTTAATTTTGTAGGTGTTTATCCCTTTTTCGTCATCCAGGTGTAATTTTTTATATATACATGGAGTATTTAGACAGTCAGCTCCTAGACGTGTTCCAAACCTACATCTCTGAAGAATGAAATGTTAGCTTATGAAATTCAGTGAGCACAAAAGCTGAGAGGACAGTGTAGGACTGGCTGACTGATGTATCCTAAGAAGAAGGCATGGTAGGAGGAGCCTGAGCATTAGGCACAAAACCCTGACCAGTTGTATTTGTAGCATGCTAGCTTTTGTGCTTTTAACAGTCATGATACTGCTGCTGAATGTCTCTTCTTCTTCGTGCTGCTCTCGGAATTCTTCAGACAAGCGAAATCTCGCTGAGGGCAAATAGTGATAGAAAACTGCATTTCTTTAAAAGCAGAGAATCTTTAGAAGAACTTTTTAGCAGCTCTTTCAGGAAGAGTTTCCTGCCTCAAGAGGTACTTTTAGGCAGCTTACACTCACAGCTCATCAAGACCTAGGGAACAGACCACCCAGGACTTGAAGGGTATTCTATTGGTTCCTGTCTGTCTTGTTGAGCTTGAGGGTATATGAGCATGAATTTGGCTTCTAACATAATTGAGAATATCTGATATAATTTGTGCCTGACTACATTAGCCTCTCAGCAGCACCGTGGTGCACTGGCTCCACTTTTTCTTGAGGGTTGTCCTGCATACCAAGGGCAGTTAAAAAACCTGTAGGTCTGCCTGCTTGTCACTGTAAAGCTGCATGGTTGATTGATGTGTGGACCAAACATATCTTTGTGTAGAGCATTGACATGTGAACTGTGGTCAGAATAAGGCAGTGCGTTTGTCCTTCTCCTGAATGTGGTTCAAGGAAACATTTCATTCCTCGAAGGAACAGAGAGAATGCTGTTGCTGTACATACCTGAGAGAGATATGAACTGGGAATGGTACCTGATGAATTAACATCAGAATTGTGTTCACTTACAGGCATAAGTAGACTCCCATCATTTAAGTGGCATACATAGCAGAGAGAAGAGCAAGAAAATCACCAGATTGTCCGATGTTTGGTTTCACAGCACACTGAATCTGAAGGTAACCTTCAGTTATCACCAGTGTGACATCCTGGGTGTGCCAAGTGTGCCAAGGCTTCCTTCCGTTGTTTTGTTTCAGGTTTGATTTCAGTGATAGCAGATGTGGAATAATGTGATCAGTCACAGCCTGTTAGATTAAAAGAAATGTTAGCAAATGCAGTCATAGAGGCTGAGTGATGGAGACCCTTGTGATAAAAAATGGAATAGGTTCTTGTGCAGAACAGTTTGGGTGGGGGAGAAGGAGGAGAAAGTGCGATGATCAAGTGAGAGGAGATTTGGAAGGGGGAAATGAATGGTGGATTCAGGAGTGACATCAGACAGGGGACAGTAGTTTTCAAACACACTTGCTTCTTTTCAGGCTTTATGATTAAGGCTTCAGGGTTATTGTCCTGCTGCTGTTGACATCAGTTATGCTTCTTCTTTGTTGTTTTTGTTATTCATAACATGCAAATATAAATACTGTGTTTTAATGATATATAAAATTGCATTCCCTTCCTGATAGCATCAAGGAGTCTTGCAGGGGGATTGCAAAGCACTTTAAAAAATCCTGTTTGATGATTGAAACTGTAATGGAGTATGCAGAGGTTAGGGCTGGGATTTAATGATTCGCGCTCTCCCTCTCCTACTCTTTGCAGAGATGCTGTTGTTCCAGGGGGAGCTAAAAAGTGCAATCCTAACCCTCAGGGAATCCATTGTGCTGCAGCTGTGTCTGGCCTGGGTAGTGCAAAACCAAAGACTGAAGAAAACCTTTTTCCACATCTGCTGTCCCTCTCCACCTTTTTAGGATCAGATATGATTTATTGTTTTCTCTGGGACTGCCTTCCACTCAACTCCAAATGCCATTCAGCCTTTGACAAGCCCTGTTGTGCCAGCAGATTGCTTCAGCTGAACATTGGCAAGTGACCACAAGCTGCTGCTAGGGTGAGTCTGGGCTTCTGACATCCTTTTCGTCCTAATCACAGGTTTTTAAAGAGGGATTTAGTTTCAGAACTGCTGACCGGCGCTCACATCTATGCTGATAGCTTTATTAATGGCAGATACAGCACATGAATTAGCATGTCCTGACTGCCCGATGTCAGGGATGTCTCTGTAGGCAGGAGAGCAGGTGGTGTTTCTTTGGGGCATTTGACTTTTAGATTTCCTCATCATCACCTTGTTTCAAAGAGCATCGCTTTAGGAATTGATTGCTTCTGTCGCTGCCCTTTCAGAAGGGCAACATGCAGCACTGCAGGGCTGCCTCTACAGCTGCCAGCAGAGAGTTACTGGGCTTCAGGGATGATCGATGTGGAAAAACCTGTGTGTTCATCTCTCTGTGCACTGTGAAACTTCTCGTTTTACCATTCGAGCAGAGTTCCACAAAAGAGGTCACACAGTTTCAATAGGAAGACAAAACTGATAAGCTTATGTTCTTTTCTGATTGAGCTCTTTCAATCTTGAGAGTGCTTTTTCATTCTCTTCTGCTTCTTTGAAATGAAAAAACTAAGCTGGATGAACAGTTAATAGGATCATTGCCCATTTTCATTGGAAAACTGTAGTGTCTTATTAGCCCTTGTAATTTTCCATTTCAGATTGTGCTTTCTACCTCTCTAAAATCAGCAGACACATTTGACTTCTTTGTGACACAGGAGGGACTAGTCCTTCTCTGCAGGCGATTGCTGTGGGGCTCGTGGAGGTGGTCTCACACACCAGCTTCTGGGGGTGGAAATCAAAACTGAAAATGGTTTTTGTGGTCTTTTCTTTGTTAGAAACTTGACATTCTACCTTGCCTCAGCACTGTGCAGCAAAGACTGGTCTAGATACCTGTGTGTGTTGTGCTGTTCCACTGCTTGGTTGTCCAGACAGGAAGGGATTTTCTTAAGTCAGTGTGACTAGATGACGTGGAGTGCTCTTTGGTGTGGAAGAGGAGGAAAGTTTTCTATTTGCTTTGAACTCACATAGTATGTATTTCATTTGGAGGTGAGAGGGTGGTATTTTTATATTTTCCTTCAGAGCACAAGAACAGTTGAGCTGGTTCAGATAGAGTAGCTGACTTGTGTGTAGTGTCTTGCCGCTTCTTGCCGCTGAGAGAAGTGAAAAATAACTGACTAGGAAAAACACTATGAACACAGTATTCTCCCCTTTATATTCTCTGTGTGTCTAGTGCTCAGCAGCTCGTGGGTTACTTGAGACAGGTGCAGTAGCTTTGTATAATAGCTGTTGACAGATTTTACTTTCTTCAATTTTTTATGACCTTTTCAATGTTATTAATTGCCTCCTAGACCTCTCAATCATCTTTTCAGATTGAACCCAGTTTTCAGATCCTGGCTAGATTTGTCACAGACATCCACAAATTGCACCCTGTAGCCACCTGGATGACATCAAGCAAGTTCTATTTTGTAAGCAATCGAGATTTATTGCTTATTGTTTCTGTGGACATGTGAACTGCTAAGATCGTGCATAATGGCAAGCAAAACATAAATCTGTGGAGATGTGGGACTTTACAGAGTGTTGGTTTCTGACAGAGATCCTGGCCAAGGTACAGGACATCCAGAATGATAGCACTAGTTGCCTTAAAGCCAAGCCTCACTTACTGCCACACTTCATCTTTCTTTCAGATGTCCCTGCTACCTCCTCATCATGCTCTGCTAGCTGCTGTAATTGTCTCATTGTCCCTACCCCAGCTGTAGCCATTGCTTTCTTGTCCAGGTTGGGTGTGTAGGGATGTTGCCAGTGCTTTACAGGGTAAGTGATTTAGCAGGCAGAAGTACTCATGCACTTTATGTGCTCGCAGCACACAAAGAAATACTGAGATGAGAAAGGGCTATGTGCAGTGAACACACTTTAGATTATCTGCCTACTCTTTGGCTTTCAGAAGGCATACACTGAGTTGTCCCAAAAGAAGAGAGTGAAGCAACAACTAGTCACAGCTCTGGAAGAAACAGAAACAGTCTTGGTTATTTTTAACATTGTATTAAAAAGGCGTGTGTAGCTCCTTAACATTGTGTTTGAAGATCTGAAGAAAATGTATGTTAATAAAACATCTGAACTAAAGCCTAATTACAGTAGATGATTTTTACACTGTATCATCTAACTTAAGTTCGTGGCTATCCCACAGGAAAAGTGTAGATATTTAGCAGTTCTGCAAATCAGTAAGTAATTCAGTAGGTATTGAAAGCCAGGACTGTTAAGTGAAAGATGCTTAGTTAGACCGCATTAGTATAGATAGACTTGGTTTTGAAAAATTGTTTTTCTGCTACTGAAAACGAGCTTTTTTGGGGTGCCCATTCATGAATGTTGAGAACAGATTTTGAATTTGAAATGCTTATAAGTAAGTGGCAATAACACTGGGTATGGAAAAGTTTTTTTTCTCTCTGCATCTTTGAAATATATTTTGAAAGTAGTAGAACGTCCTTGCTTATGCAAGTTACTGGTAGAGGAAAGAGCTACAACTGTAAATAACCAATAATAATAATAAAAAATTGATTGTACAAAGCTTTGTCCATTTTTGAAAGATAAACTCCTTAAATATGAGTTTACAATGTGGAAATCGTGTCTGCCAGTATTCTTCCTGTTCAGAATAGGCTGTATCAGATGGATTAAATCGCTGTGGATTCTCTCAGGGCTCGAAGATGCTTCACAGAAGGCAGAACTCCTCACTGCTAGTCCAAACCTATTAAAAATCCCTCTCGTTCTGTCCTGTCCTGCATCTAAGATTCAGGAAATGCTCCCCATGACTTCAGCACAAGGTAGATCAAGTGTTCAATCCATGTTAATTTCGTATCTTTATTTCTTTAATATTTCATCAAAACCTCAAGGACTGCATAGGCACCACACCGAAGTGTGTTAACACCCAAGTTAATATAATGGACTAAGGAGGAATTGTGATAAATGATTTTTTCATTGGAGAGACTATGTCTAAAATTCTTTAAGAAAGGAATCTCTAAAGCTGCTTTGTGTGCACGTTAAAGATGCCCTATAAAGCACTGCACAGTCTAAATTATGCTATGTTTATGTATTTCAGAAGAAAGAACAACTTGGCCTTTTACGGCCAAAGTCATGCTGTAGTTGCAGTCATGGGAATAGAGAGGAAGCTTAAGGAGGTTTGGTCCGTGGGCTGAAGTTCTGGTCCCTCTCCTGCAGCAGCTCTGTACTCAGCCAGTAAGGCTGTGGATTTCAGTAGCTGGCATGAAATGCCTTTCAGTAGAGGTCAGCACTTTGGAGGCTGCTGCTAAAAGAAATATGTTAACTCACCTGAAAGCAGAATGAGACAACTGGTAAGTATGTCAAAAACCTATTTCTGAGGGTGTCCATGAATAAAAAGCGTTTCTTCACCAGTGTCTATAGCCTACCTTTTTCTGCATGTGATGGGATAGAGCCGTCTCCTCTAGGCTACTTTTTCTCCAGTCCATGGTATGGACAAGGAGCAGGTTCATTTAGGTGAGAAGTGTTTATCAGTACCTTCATCTCTTATTCCAAAACAGGTGGGAGTTATGAGTGATTCTGCTTTTACTGGAAACAGTACGTGAAAAAAAATCAAAAGAGTAGCTGCAAGATGCCATTTCTTATTCTCTTTTGACATGCCAGTTGCCTTTTATGTTTTTATCTTGAGAATGATTAGGAAAGGCATGACTGCCTTAGGAAAACAGTGGCAGATGAGCATCTGGAGAGTGCACTGGTATTTGTCATGGTTTTCTATGATGCATAAATCAGATACCTATGTCCTGAAGGTCATGCTCAAAAATATTTATTTAACAGGTCTGAAGAAATACTCAGGCCCTATAAGAAGGGACGTCCCCACCCTAGAATCAGACTAACATCCCCCTTGTTTCACCAGCCAGATAGCTAGAAGATTCTACACAAATCCCTTGTTCATGTATTTCATGGCTGAGGAACAACGAGGGGTGAGGGTAAGGCAAGGAGCACGCAACCCTTTAGCTGGAGTCTTGGGGAAACAAAGGGAGCTTTATATGCGGGTTGGCAGGGAGTGTCCTGTGACTCGCCTCTCTCCTGTTCACTGGAGGAGGTGGCTTTCATAGGGGAAGTGTGGCAGAAATCCTTCTGTAATGCAGCTAGAGGAGAGGAGCACTTTGCTGCAGCAGGTCGCAATTCCTTTTACATTTCGCAGCTGGAAGCTAGTGGTTACTCAGTCTAAATTCCAGGTAAATTAATATCATAATCCTTTCGTAGGAGACAGCTCTCCGTCTTCAAATTTTTTTGAGCTTAGTCAAGCTACTGCAAGCCATGCTACCTAGACCTATGGGCTGAATCAGTGCCCTTTGTCTGCTTTGGAGGAATGTTGGTTTTGATGTTTTCAAGTTTAAATTCAGTACTGCATCCGCCTCATCAATCACAATATGAAGAGAACCCCTGTCAGAGAATCCAGGCTTTATCTTTGCTTTTTGCTCTTCTCCAAGACACGGAAAGAGGAGGGGAAAACAGCTGTCAAATGCTTCTGGGCAATAGTACTGAGACTCAGAAATCAAAACTGGACCAGGGCAAAAAAATCTTTATCATAGGTGCCAGGAGTGGAAGTCTGAATCTGGAAGGGGAAATCAGAAGGCAGACTTTCTGCTTTACTTTGCTTGCTAGTTCTTCTGTTCTGATTCTGTTTGCTTTTTATGAACCAAATTTTTATCATGCTGATTTTATTTCACTGCTATTTTACACTAGTGTAAAAGGAAATATATTATCAAATCTAGTGGGTTTGTGTTTGCACTTGTATAAATACTTCCACAAGCTATTACTTCAACTATTAGTTATTTCTTCTGTACAGCATCAGGGAATAAAAAAGAGTGTAGATGTTCATAAATAAAGATTGTATTCCTAGGGGAGCACTAACAACTTGGCCTAAAAGGCACGCGCCATGTCCACAGTCCAGTATTTGATATCTGAAGTTCCTATACCAAAAGGACAGTAGTAAAGGAAGGTAACCTTAACAGAAAGCATGTTTAGCAGTTTAGCATACATTTAAAAACTTGCAGCATTGACAACTTCTACAGCATTGCTGAGTTAGCTGCATAAGGGTGAAAGATTTGTGATCTTACTGTCAGCAACAGGCTATGAAGGTCTGCTAGAGAATGTAATGAAAATATTCATTAAATTTTTGATACTCACTACTTTTTTTTTTTTAAGTGATGACCCTTAATTTTTACATGGATATGAAAAACAAATGAATCACGATTTTCCAGCGGGAAGTAAAATGGGATAGTCTGTTCCTTAAATGGGTTTTTCCTGGTTGCCTGTGTCCTAATGCCTTCCAGGCAGAACTACGTAGTTATTTACAACAAAGCTCTTTCAGTATGAGGATAGACTGGTTTTGTGTGTTTCACTGCATGGATTATGTTGTTGTCTTTAAACTAAGGGTTTGGGAAGGGCACGTTCTCTGTTCTTTCCAATAGGCTGATAAAGCACAGCTTTCTCAATTGCTGTAACAAGTCACTTGTGCTTTCCTGATCTTCCCTTGCCACTTAGCTTTGCAAAGAGATACTGGATGTAGCTGAAGTATGGTCTCTGATCCTCATCAAAACCAATAGATCTCTTCTGCTATTGATTCCTATGCAGTCTGAAAACCATAATCAGGCTTTGGCATTGCTTAAAACTCAATACTGTTACTGACTTCTTCAACTTGATTTTGAAATTTCCATTATATTTCTGTCATTGGGATCTCTTGCCCTGTTGAACAATAATGCTGTTTACTGAGAGACGCATCAGAAATGCAGCTGAATAAAGGGAACTTAAACACTGTGAAAGCAGATTTAAACTTCATACAGCTGCTAGGAGGTATCTGTATTTCATGTCAACATATTGAGGGCAGAAAACAACTGTCACACATGTTTACATATCATCAGTTTTCTTTATTTTTCCAGCTTCAGAAAGCCCTCCATCTTAATTCAATCTCTGCTCCTCGCATTACTCCTGGAACACACCTGTAGGATAGAGGCCAATAGGACACTAGAAATGGCAGCTGGAAGTTTTTTCCTACCTAAGCAAAGCAAGCATGATTTGATATTTCAGTTGTGATACATGCGATACGTATATACCATAACCACCCAATTTCTGCACTTTCCTTATTAAAAAAATTTAGATAGCAGT
The DNA here is from genome assembly GCF_017976375.1 of Cuculus canorus. NCBI lineage: Eukaryota > Metazoa > Chordata > Aves > Cuculiformes > Cuculidae > Cuculus > Cuculus canorus. The sequence goes on from NC_071403.1 coordinate 37,797,924, forward strand.
ATTCTTGAAGAGGAATAGTACCAGATTATTTTTGAAGTGGTCATCTGATGATTTCAACAGTTATTCAGACCTGAATATGACTGTCTCTCTGGGAATGAGTTGTGGTAGCGTTTTCCTAATTAGTGTACAGTTGCCCACATGAGGTCTAACAACCTGTGGTAGCAGTTCATGTGAATATAATCTGTTCTGGTCATGAGGGAATGGCAAGGGGAATCACGTTCTAGTGACTTAAGAAAGCTTAGGAAAGGATGTATCATTACCCCTTTAGACTAATACATTGTCAGTTTCTGCTGGTTTTAAACTCATCTCCAGGATGCTGAAAGAATTCCAACCAAATTTGTTACTATCATTATGGCAGTTGAAAATTCAACTTTAATCAGTCAATGGCATTTGCAATTTCGGTGGCTCTTCTGTTCTAAAATCACATTGAATGAAGGACAGGCACTGTCAGCATAAATTATTATAGCTGTGACTTATGTGAAAAATAAAATAAAGCTGGAATGGATGATTACAAAGATAGAGGCTGGTTGAACTTTGTGCATGAGTTGTTTGCTGGGATTATTTTCATCAGCCTGTAGCAGCGTTCTTGATCAGATGACAAGAGGCAGCGGCTGTTGAAACAGGTAGAGGAGCAGGCACAGCACAGATAGTCCAAACGGTGCTGGGATGAAGCTAAGCTGACCCAAAAAAACAATCCACTAAAAGCTCCAGAGACATCAGAAACTTCACTAGCTCTTTGGCTGCTGGATGTGCATGGAAGGCTGATAGCAGAATGCACTTCCAAAAGCCATGGTGCCGAGCTAAATGCAAACATCGTTCCCTTAAACATACTCTTCTCTTTTACCCACACAGAGGAACATGACTCTGATCAACTGCAGACTAGGAAAGAGAAAATGAAGGAAGGAGCTGGTGAAATTTCTGGATTTTAACATTTGAGGGGAAGTCTGGTGTGCTGGGATGGTGGAGAGGCACTACAGTGGGCGTATTTATGTTTTGTTTCAGCAACCAAGAGCATGGCTGTATTTTCAGAAGTCACAGTTAATACTCTGGGGGAAGATTGCAGTGTAACATTTACATGCCAGTTGTACTTCATTGTTTGTCACTTTTCAACACAGAACAGTTGCCCTTTTTATTTTCTGTCACTTTTATACGCTGATACGGAATGGGATTGTATGGAGGAAGAGTCAAATGAGAAGATTATAAGGTCAAATTTTCATTTTGGTTGAAAGACAGCTTTTTCTTAGTCTCAACAAAAACATCTCCAGTACCAGTTTTCCAGGAGTCTGTTTCTTTAAAAAGATGTTTTCAAGATTGATTGGTATCAGGTGTGCAGTGCCACATGACTCAGGTGTTGCTATGGTGACCACTCTTTTTAGATAGGATGTCAGAGACTATAATTGCACTTACAAAATCCTGAGCACAGTATGATAACCTGCACGGAAATAAGCTGTAGCCTCACTCAGACCTAGGTCTCTCCCTGTAAATTTGCTGATTTGCAACTGCAAGCCACTGAAAATTGCGTGCTGATGGCTGTGGGAGATTTCGCTCCCCTCTCCCTTTCTGTGTGACGAACAAACCAGCATATGGGGAAAGACTAAATCTCTTCAACCGCCATTCCTCCCCAGCCCCTTTTGAGTCTGTGGCTCTTTCTGCCCCTCAGTCTCACAAATATACCCAGTCAATACAGCACTCTGTTGATGTCCATATGGCTCCACTTGGGTCCACATCATTCTAGGGCATATGAAAAAAAGTTGTTTATGACCCTACTGGCATCTGTGTGGTTGTTCTGTGGACAGTGGCAAGCCTGAAACAACTTCTCTGCCTTTGGCAAATGTCTGACCAGTGATTAAAATTAAATTACCCTTCAAAATGCTGCTGGGTCATCAGGGTGTTTCATGGGTCCTAACACTGCAGCCACACCTTTCTACAGTGCAGCTGGCAGTAATGTTACACTCGTTCGTTAAGTTTTGCAGGCTTAAGGGCACAGGGTAATTGGCCCCTCTGTTCATACACTGGTTATGACTGTACAAAGGTAGTTTGACTTTTTGGCTACTACAACCTGTAGACTCCTGCGTTTCTGCTTCAACTCAAGTAGGTTGTAGTTGGAATGAAATGTAATAAGCTCACAAGGCTTATTAGCTTGAATTCTGCCTCAGTAAGATGAAGAGAGAAAAGTTGGTAACGAGTTGAGGAAACTGTGGAGTGGGTTCAAGATCTAGAAGCAAAGGCTGAGGGAGCAGTGGTTAGAGGGTAATGGGCCTTCCTGCCCCAGTTCCTCTATTACACCTACTGCTTCTTAGCAGCAGCAAGGACCTCCAGGGTCAGCCTCCTGTGGTTGCCTTTAGGCACAATAGTATGAGCAGCAAAAGGAATCCTGTTTTCCATGGCTTGCTACAGTATTGTTCCTTTGGTCTCATCAGAGGTCTTAGGCTCTCATGGCAGCACAGTAGACCTACAAGAATCTGTGTCAGTATACTGGGCTGTTACAGGAGATCACATGTCAGGGAAAGGTCTGCCACTAGAAAAGAAAATTTCCCTGGAGTTTAATGACGAAAAAAGACCCTTCTTGATGAAGTTTTGCACATTCCTGCAGTTTTAATTGGGCTTGATCCTTTAAGTTGCTAAATAACATGAGCTGTCCCCAATATGTGTAAAGTCAACAACACTCAGTACTCTTCAGAGTTAAGATTAGAAGGTTGAATATTTGGACCTGTTGTTTCCTGTGGTGTCTCTTAAGCGTGCAACTGCTATTTTGAAATATGAAATTAGAAAATAAGATCAAATAAGTGATTATGGCCCTAGTTGTACAAAGAGATTAAGTAAATATTTTTAAGCATTCAACTGTGAAAATTAAGCACTTGATTGTGTGCTCTGATGTACTGGAGCTATACAGTACAATAGTGTGTAATGCTACAACTTGGAGTTATAGTGGCAATTAATTGTATATTGTACCAGTTTATTGATTTTACATTATCCCTTGAGGTATTTGAGTTATCCTTTGCTAAGCAATAAGTGGGCGTGATGCAACAATAAATGGAACATAGTCAAATAGTTAAAGGTGAGTGTAGCTAGCAGTTTTGTAGTTCAACTTTGTCACATCCGCCCTGTATTAAGTATGTGCCCTTCAGCTGTGTTGGGAGTTTTTTAGAAGCCAGAGTTATTCCAGGGGTCAAATTCTTAAACCGAATTTCACCATTGACTTTTAATGATATTCATCAATGAATTTGAGATCAACAGGCTGTAAGGAACATTTCCAAATATGAAAGGAATTAATACAGGCATCAAGCAGTTTGAAAAATTAAATACCAAAACCAGATGAAGAGCAAAAGAAGTCAGATTTTATATAGCATAGAGCACAAACACAAATATGGAGACTGATTGAAATCTGAAGGGATGGTAAACAAGAGCATCTGTCTTTTCAAAGACCATGTTTGTTAATAAGGAAATAACAAGCACTGTTAATTGGCTGCTTTGCATCTAACTGTGTAAATAAGACTGGTAAATGCCAGCCAAAGCTACTACAGACAGGAGAGTCAAATAGTGAATTGTTTGGCCTAAAAGTGAAGCTTCCACAGCTGGTTCCTTACTTGAGAAAACTGTGACACAAGAAGTGACTTAACTTATTAATTACTGCCTTATTATTTGTGTTTTTACTTCTGTTTCCCTGATTTCTTGCTTCTCTCTGGGGAAGGGCTTTCCCTCCTGATTTTGCTGTGTTCTTCTAAGTAACAGAAACACACAACAGAAAACCATCTGGAAACCAAATTCTGTGCCAGCCCCATTCAGAATAAAAAAGCTGATTTTTGATGCCTGATTTGGAGTACCACATGCTCTGCTCTACACATCTTGCAGCCGAACTAGAAAACAGTCAGCATGCCCGGTTTCCAAAAGATAGGAGCACTTAGAATACAAAGTCCTGCTGGATCGGTTGATACTTCCTCATCTTTTGGACATCTTTCTGAGTGAGCTGCTCAACCTGAAAAAACTTGGTAACATCTTATCCTGCTTTGTGCATTGCCTGCAAGCCAAACTGCTTAGTAAGGAAGGTGCACTCGTTCAACCACGTCTGGAAGGTGCACTCATTCAACCATGTCTGGAAGACTGTGTCCAGTTTTGCCCTGCCTTACCAGAAGGATGTGATGAAGTCAACCAGGAGACCGTCAAGTTGGTCAGGGAAGGAACACTTGCCCTGAGAGGAAAGGCTGAGGGACTGGGGATTGTTCGTCTTGGAGAAGACTTTGGGTGGACCTAAGAGCAGCCTTCCCATACCAGTAAGGTGTTACTGAGAGGATGGAGCCGGGATCTCTACCGAATCACACAGGAAGAGAACAAGAGACTATGATCACCACCCAGAATAGCGAAGGTTCAGGCTGGGGTAAGGAAAAGCTCATTCTGCATGACGACAGTCAGGCCCTGGCACGATTTGCTCAGAGGAGTTGTGGAATCTCCACCTTTGGAGATAATCAAAAGCTGACTGGACAAATCCCTGAACAGTGTGGTCTGAATTAAGTACTGACCCTGATTTGAGCAGGAGATTGGGGTAGATGTCCTGAGGTCACTTCCAACCTGAACTACTCTATGATTTTATATAACCTGAGTTTTCAGTCTTCCTTTATTCTCTACTTCTGGCTTTGTCCCAGACATTTCCTCCTGGCTGCATATCCTGTTCCGCTCTCAGAAGCCTACGAGTAATGCAGGATGTCACTGCTGTTCTCTACCAAGTGAGCCTTGACACAGAATCACAGAATCACAGAATCACAAGGTTGGAAAGGACCCATTGGATCATCGAGTCCAACCATTCCTAACACTCCCTAAACCATGTCCCTAAGCACTTCATCCACCCGTTCCTTAAACACCTCCAGGGAAGGCGACTCGACCACCTCCCTGGGCAGCCTGTTCCAGTACCCAATGACTCTTACTGTGAAGAATTTTTTTCTGATATCCAACCTGAACCTCCCCTGACGGAGCTTCAGGCCATTCCCTCTAGTCCTGTCCCCTGTCACTTGGGAGAAGAGGCCAGCTCCCTCCTCTCCACAACCTCCTTTCAGGTAGTTGTAGAGAGTAATAAGGTCTTCCCTCAGCCTCCTCTTCTCCAGGCTAAACAACCCCAGCTCTCTCAGCCGCTCCTCGTAAGACTTGTTCTCCAGCCACCTCACCAGCTTTGTTGCTCTTCTCTGGACACACTCCAGAGCCTCAACATCCTTCTTGTGGTGAGGGGTCCAGAACTGAACACAGTATTCAAGGTGCGGTCTCACCAGTGCCGAGTACAGAGGGAGAATCACCTCCCTGGACCTGCTGGTCATACCGTTTCTGATCCAAGCCAAGATGCCATTGGCCTTCTTGGCCACCTGGGCACACTGCTGGCTCATGTTCAGTCGGCTGTCAACCAGCACCCCCAGGTCCTTCTCTGAAAAGTGTGCTGGTTTTGAGATGTTGATATGCTCCTGTTTTGACAAAACCCTACATTGCCTTTATAAGGGAGTTGTTTGGCCAGGACTTGTAGACAACTGTCCCAGCAGGAAGTGTTTGCTTTCCTTTCATACCACCACCTATTTTATTTAGAATGGTGTTTTGTTGTCTTTAGCATTGCTGCTCATCTGGAAGCTAATATTTAACTTCTCGAAGTGGTGACTGGCAACAAGCCATAGCAATAATTAGCAGGAAAGCAGAACATTCCAACAAACTCCTAGCTGAGGTAGTTTAGTATAACAAAAATGAAGTTTTATTTCTGCTTCAGCAAATGAAGAAGTAATACTGTCTAGTGGTCCAGCCTCAAATAAGTTCAAGGAACTTGTGTTCAGGGTCCAAAATAAAGCAGAGCAATTTCTGGGTGCAGGAAATGAGCCAAAGACAGTGGATACTTGTTCATTTAGGCAAAAAGACAGGTGGGGAAAAAAATTTAATCTCCATACAGCACAACAGCAGTCATTGTCAAGAGACTAAGTAACTTCCTGCATTAGGGAAGTGTGAAATATGTTTCACAAATGGTCATCACCTCAACTGATCCTGTACAGGAGTTCAAACCTGTGCCAGTCTGTCTCTGTGGTCTTGTAAATCTGCTTGGTGAGAAAGACACTTCTGTCCAATGCTGTAAGTATAAGTTACTAATTTCCAGCTGGCTGCCTCATCCATTTACTCCCATTGGAACAAAACAACTTTGTTTTGTTAACTTTTTGTTCTCTGTGAAAGAAGTTATTGCTCCTTTTTTTTTTTTAGGAGACTGACATTTTAGGATATCTTTATATTTATTTGTGCTTGATCTTCTGAAAGAAGCACGAGCAGACTGTGGCCTCTGAGAAACCACAGGAGTCTGCTTCTTCATGTCTCATGCACCCCATCTGTTTGTAAAGTATTCAGCAAAGTCAAGTAAGATTCTTTGCTTTGACTTAGTTAGGTTTTTCAGTTGTCCTAGAAGCAGTGACCCTAATTAATTTTCATATGCAGAACTCTTTTTTTAGAAGATTAAGCAGAATAAAATTGAACTAGTTAGAGCCTTTCCTAATTATGTTACTTTCCCTCCTCAGCTGACTTTGAGAAAAGCTCAGAAAGTTTGTGCATTTCTTCTGCAACAGTGTCAGAATCCACACAGAATGGGCAGATACAAAGACATCATCTAAAATGTGCCCATGAATAGTCTGAAATAATGATTTACTGATAAATAATAGAATCATAGAATCACCAGGTCGGAAAGGACCCACTGGATCATCAAGTCCAACCATTCCTAACACTCTCTTAAACCACATCCCTAAGCACTTCATCAACCTGTTCCTTAAACACCTCCAGGGAACGTGACTGGACCACCTCCCTGGGCAGCCTGTTCCAGTGCCATGTGAAATGCAATTGGGAAAATTGCAGAATCTGTTTTCTAAAATTAAAGGGACTCAAATGTCAGATTTCTAATGTGGGTTAGTGACATGTAAAATTTCTAAACTGGTGATAAAATATATAATGGACACTTTCTTGGCCACTGTAGAATGTTTGATATTGCATCTTTTCCCCCAAAGAAGTTGCTTCTGGACATGAAATATGCTAGATTGTCTGACAATAAGAAGAGCAAAGAGTCTTTCCCAGAAAACACGGCCTGAAGTTAACAGTGAGGTAGATTCATCAGTTTGTCTATCAAAAGTCATTTGATTTCATCCAATTATACTGCCTTGACAACTGGTCATCACTGTTTCCTTAGCAGTTGCTAAGAGTTCACCAGCCTCGAATTCAGTAATTAACTTGGGATGTGCCTGAGAACTTCTCTCCAAAGAAAGACTTAGGTAAATAGTCTTTCTGTTTGGTAAATAGTCTTTCTGTTTGGTGAGGAGAACAAAACAAGGAGCTTTTTCTGATGTGTGATGAAGTACATGTTGGCATCAAATTTAGACTTCAACGTGTGATGATCCAATTCTTGAACTCAGTGTGGCTTGTTCAGGGTTTGAAGTCCTAGTAGGAGACACACAGGTGATGTAGAAATGATAAACATAGAAACTGATGCTCGGAGTTTCCAAGATAATTACATAGTTATCTTCATTTATTTTGGACATGTTGGTGGTCTGTTTTTCTCAAGTACTGTGTGTCTAACAGCTTATGCTGATCTTCTTTACTTTTTTTTCTGGACTTGTAACTCCAGTATTCCTGGCAAACTAATGTATGCAATGCATTTGAACTTCACCAGTGGTTGGCAAAAGGCATATTTTTTTCCCTGAGGTTAGTTGTATGAAAACTGTATAAAAACTCTTTCCAGACTACATAATCACTGTTTGAGTTTGTTACACGCAAATAATGCATTTAATTAAAAGCTGACTCTTCAGTTTACTTCTAATCTTGTTCCTTTCTTTGTGGGTGTGGTAACTCCTGAGTGGCACAGATTAATTCTAATGACCATTCCCCATTGGAGATAAGGAGAGTCAAACTATCAGTTGCAGTGAGTCAATAGAGCAATTGGGAACAGAGGCAATTATAACTGTCCTATCATCAGATTAACAAGTTTGTGTGGTGAATGATCTCATTTACTTACAGTTACAAGAAGCATGGAAATGTCCTAAGGTGTTTTGCAACTGTTGACTCCTAAGAGAACAATGTCTTGTTGGGGTCCTCCTTAGTCCTCTTTTTTATCAGAATTTTGCTAAAGTAATATTCTTCTAGAGAAATACTCAGCAGATCCTTGCAGCATGGTCAGTGTTTTTAGTGTCAAGTCTTATTTAAATAAACATACAGTGTTTTGATTTAATTCTGTTTTGGCTTTGCTCATGTTTGGGTTAACCCCTTTCTGACAGCTCAGTGCTGTGAACACTAGTTAGCTAGTTGGGAACTAATTAGAGAAGAGAACATGTAAGAATTCTTCATTTATGGAGACAAAATGAGCACAGTCATTAAGGTACTGGACTGGAAATCTGGAAATTGTGGATGTTGGACTGACTCCAAGACTCTGTCTTCTTGTATATGAAATAGTCACTGCAGAATTTGCAGAAGCAGTCTTCAGGTTTCAAGCATAATATTTTTCCTCTGTGTTTCTAATAGTGGCCTGGCTAATGGCAGTCCAGACCCCCAACTTTGGCCACATACTCTTTTTTCCCACCCTCAAAGAAAGCATTGTATTAGAGGTTAAAGTGTGAAGACTAGGGCAAAACTTAGGTTGGCATCAAAAGAGCAGAATTTCTGTTACAATACTTCCATTATCTTCTGCGCAGAAGCTCAAGGCAGCTTTTCTTCAAATCTCTGGGTGTTCTCTGGGCGTGTTTACAAAAGGGGGAATGAGCACTGTTAGGTGATTTGAATGATTCATTGCAAAGTCGATGATTTCATCTGCTAAAGTGAGCAGCAAGTAGATGCAGGTACTATCCGGCAACCCAGAGCAAGGAAAAGTCCATGATGCACAGGATCCCTAAGCATGCCCGTTTCCTAGGTAGTAGCTGTTGATTAGTTCCAAGTGGATTTATGAGATTGGAGGCAATTTTCTGAAGAATCCAAATCAGTAAAGGAAGCTTTTGCGTCGAGTTCTGCAGTTTCACTTCTTTCTACCTTGAAGGTCAGTACCAGAAGTAAAGGTGTCATTGCACCTGTGTTATACAAACCCTTGTATTCTTGTTGACTGAAAATGAAGAAAAATCTGCTCCCAGATGCTATGAAGAGTTGTGGTGTGCGGAACAAAAACAAAGGCAAGATGAGGTCCAGGAGCAGTAATGGGCCTTCATCATGATAGTCTACAAAATGCTGCACATTGCATTTGGCTGCTTAGAGTAGGCTTTAAGACTCACCCTTTATTCATTTTAGAGAAAAATGGGTGGGTTTATCAGCTGTAGTATGACTGAACAATTCCATATCCAGTGAAATTTAGAGAAGTTTCTTTTCATTCCTGATGTTGCAGGGGTACAGGATGATAGACTAGACTATATATAGAGATATATCTACAGATACATAGAGAGTGGAAACTTTTATTGTAACTGTTAATTGATACATATGCAAAGTGAAAATTTTATTATAAGTGATAACAAGGTAAAGGTCTCAGCAATGTTATTTGGAAAATAAATGTCTTTAGATAAGAATTGCAAAACTGGTTTCTTAATAAATGATGATATGGCAGAGTAGACTTTCCACAGTCCAAACGTTATCTTATTTGGGAGATTCTGAATGCTCTTAGCATTGCAAGACAAACAAAGTTTATAGCAAATAATCTATCCTTATATATGTAATTGGCATACTTTCATCAAAGTGTCCTGCTGCATACCAGTAAGCTGTTAGATCATTAGTTTATCTAAGCATCATGCCAGTTGCCCAACTTTTAACTGTGAAAGTGGGGTTGGTGAGTCGCAGTTTTGGAAGCTGCAGAAACAGTTCAGAAAAATGTAACCTTTAGCTGGTAGAAACCCTAGAGAGCTGCAAAGATGTATAATATATATGCTTTTGAACTTTAAAATGGAAAAGAGAAACCCCATCAACAGACCTTTTATATGTATGTGTTTTTTCCTTCCTCTCCTCAGCACTTAAGTAACTATAAAAGGGCTAAAATCAACACATAAAATGTCAAGTTTGAAAGGGCATGTAAGCAAAGAAAGGATTTGGGGCTAAGGATGTGGCTCAGAGCACTGACTGTAACAATGGTTTGTCCCGTTATCAGCTGAAGTAAAAGGATGGGGTTTGGCCTTCAGTTCAGCAACAGATTTGAACAAGAGCGTGTGTTAACGTGAGATAACGTTCATAATTTTGTGCTTCTCTGCTGACACCAAGCACGATTTATTGAAGGGACAGGAAGTAGAAGGAAAGAAAATAGGCGAAGGGACTAATGAGGCTCTAGCCATTGCATTATCCCAGCTGGGCTGTGCGTGTGCATCAGCATGATGGCAATCACGTACTTTCTTTCCACCACTGCAGCTCAGGTAAGTGTGACCCTGATAACATTTCCTGTCTCCCTTCATTCACACTAGTTTCTTCAGATTGTGGTTCTTAAATTAGAAATCCACTCTTGCTTTGCCTCACCAGCTGTACTAGTGAAATAAATAAAGCATATCTTGTAACTAATGGCTAAAGACAGTTACGTCGTTGAAGTTTTCTGAATAATGTGATTTAATCACAACTTATAAAATAGGCATAATCTACAAGCACAAGAATAAAACTAATTTTACAGGCTGCTAAAAGCTTCAGGAAAGAGTGCATGTTTTCATGTAAATTTATGCTTTCTTTGTTGTATTGGTTACTGTTGCAGAAATGTTGAGATGGAGGTTGAGAAGTGGTATTTTTGTGATTTCTTTTGCAGTGTTTTGAAGTCCAGTAATCTCTCTGTAACAAACTCCTATGTACTTCAAAATCCTGATCTTTGTATTATTATTCTACTAACTTTCTGGAGTATCATTTTTTATAACTAGCACTTCTGGAACAGGCAGGAGTTCTCTGAGCCCTTTACAAAATTTATACTGGGTTTCATGAAGTATTATCACTTAATATGAAAATTCAGAGGGAAGAATGTTCACTGAAGGAAGAATATGGGGAAGAAAACATTGCATCAGGCAAGTGCTGAATTGCTGACTGTATCTGTGCAGACTTTAGTGTGGTTTCATACTATACTTAAATAAATATTTACATGATTTGAAGGTTACCTTATTATAACCATTAAAACAAATTGTTTCCTTTTTTTCTCTTGTTTATATGTCTAGGTTAAACATTTGAAATAGAGATAGCATAGTGCAAAAAAAGGAATATCTAGCTAGGCAAATTAATTTCTATTTCTGCTATTGCACTTTATAAATGCATTGGCATCCATTGAAATGTCCCAATGTGAGCTCTTTTCACTCTAGAAACTAACTGTCTGATGTGGTTTGTGGTACCACCCTAATCTCAATTGCCCTGATGTACATCCAAAGGAACCTAACTCCTATAGGATTGCTCTGCATTTACAGCAGTTGAGTTTTCACTCAGTTTGGGTCCTCTGTGGTGAAAGAAAGCTATTTGTGGTAAATGAAACTCCATCTTCCCCCCCATCCCCTACCCCCACTTCCCATCTCTCAGCTGTGGATGACTGACCCTTGACAAATGTCAGGTGGAGACTATCTTGCCTTTGTACAAAACATTGAGTCATTTCTTCAGTTGAGAAGTTAATTTTTCTTCAGTGATCCTTTTGTGTTTTCCCCCCCCCGCTGACTTACTTAGCACACAAGAAGCTTTTTTATTTGAATAGCTTCAAATTGTTTCAGCCTTTCTGATTTTTAAAAGCTGGGAGGTTTTTCCAGTGGTGATTTGCTTCTCTGTTAGTTCTGTGATGGCAGGTTATTTGAGGAGACAGTGGAAGCCAGAGCTGCTGGCACCTTCCTGGATGTTCATTCCTCTCTGTGACTACCCACAGTTTAAGCAGTGGCTTTATTCTGTAGCTCATGCCCAGCCCATCTTCAAGAAGGACCATGTTGTGGGGCTTGAAGGCATACCTGAACCATGAACTTTAAAGTATTTAGCATTTTGGGGAGCAGAATTGGGCAGGTTGGCCAACTGACCTTACTAGGTGACCCTTTTCCCTGTAGGCTGGTTGGTTCTCCAGCAACTGACAGCAAATGCAAGAGTAAGCAGTATAGTTATTTCCAGGTAACTTCCTTGTCTGCTGTGAAACTTTGTGTCAACACTGAAATGTTAAGTCTGTTGTAGACCTTTGCTGAAAATGTGGTGGTAAAGTATGATTTATCTTATAACAGTGTGAAAGCAATTTTTGCCATAGTTACTCGTTATCATTTCGGATAGCAGAATGCCTTTGAACAGACATGGCTTGCTTGCTTACTTGCACAGTATCCAGCTGCAGTTGCCACCTTTGGCGTGATTGTAGCAACAGTGCTGCTGCAGAGAGATTCACTCTCTTTTACAGGAGGACAGAGAGTTTGTTATATGATGTGGTTGTTAAGGACTTGGATTTTGTAGCAGAAATGCCCCAAATGGAAAGGCTGAAGCCCTGCAGTCTACCTGTATGTCATGTATGTGAATTTGTAGTTTATTTATTCATTTTAAACGTATTCAACTTTCATTTCCCTCTTGGCAACAGTTCAGCTTCCCCTTGGCATTTTGCCATAGTCAACTGAAAGCCAGACATTGAGATCACATTCTAGTTGTTTCTGAGTGTCTCTGGTACTCATCAGCCTCTTTTTGCTGTCCTGTAAGTAGCCTTTTTCTTACGCTCTAATTTGCTGTACTCTACTATTTGTGTTCTTTTAGGACGTTTTTAAAGCATTTTAGCAAGGTTTCATAGACATCTAGCATTCCTAATGAACTTTATAAATGAAGAGCTATGTTTGTCTCCATACCGCTTTGAACAAACTAAGCAAGAGAGAAGTTCCTCTTTATTTAAATGTATGTAGCTTTGCCAGCACTCTCCTGCTCACAGGGCTTTACACACCTCAGAGTCTTTCTAGGCTCCTCACTGAAGCACTAGAATAAGAATCTTCTTTGACATAGTAAATGTGTGTAGATTGTTTTTTTTTTTTTTAAAAACACTCTAGATGATACATTCAAATGTTATTCTTTTTCTGTGACTGTTGGAGCTTTAGGGAGTTCCCTGCAGAGAAGTACAGAAATGGGTTCAGTTTCTTGTGTGGCTGCCTCTCTTCCTTCTTCAGAGGGGAAGAAGGATTCATGAGGCAAAACTGTTCACATGGCCCTTCAAACACGGACCGTCAAGTCAGTCCCGTAGAGACATGCATATCACAGCCAGGTTTCTGGAGCTTTCTGTGTCCAGGAGGAATCTGAGATGGAGCACTGGCCATGAACAGCTCTGAAGTGAGCACAAATAGCTACTTATGCTTGGACCTGGCTTTTGCGCAGTCCTCACAGATTTGAGTAACTCTTTACACTTTAGGGAGGAGTGCTGCGATGTCTAAGGCAGGAACAAATATTTCTCATTACTCCCCTACCCCACTAGAATAAATGAGCAGAACTTTTGTGGAGGAATATCTGCAGAGAATATTTGCAGAGATTTATTTGCTTTCGTCTCTCTCCTCTCTGTTTCATCGAACAAGTCTGTAGTGGTTTGGATGACGTTATAAGGAGCAGAATGTGACAGTTTCAAACTCAATGTGGCATATAAGTCTGGTTGGTGAAAAGTCATGTCTTTTTGGCTGTGATCAAGAAAATTCAGAGTTATTGTTGCTTTTTTTTTTCTTTTTGAGAAAACAACAAATAAAAAACACTGTAAAAATTTAGCAGAGAAGACCAGAGAAAATGTTTCCTGTGGCACCTCTAGTCTTCCGTAGGTCTTTGAAACATGAGATTATGTGCAGAAAAAAAGTCTACCCGGAAATCAGACCATCTGCAGTTCTCTACCCCAAATCATGCAGGACTAGGAAGGTCGCGTATGCTCTACTCGTCTGCAGTGTTGAGTGGAGTTTAGAAAAAAATGATCCACCATCTCTAGGGTTATGCGCTCCTCAGAAAAACATGACGGGTATCCTTCTTATTTTTGACCTTTTGAAGATATAGGTTTTAATGCAGAAGTAAATACCAATGCATAAATTAAGGAGTAAATGTTTTGAGTACTACACCAACATCAGCGTAGCTCCTCAAAGATCTGCACTTGTCAGTCAGTGTAATTTCCAGGTTTTTGTTTTGAAAAGTTCAACTCCAACAAAACAAAACTCCCCTGGAGTTTCCATTAGGCAATGTGTTTAGGTTTGTGTTTCTAGGAAAGATGTATCTTTGTAGAATGTGTCTTTCAAATATCAGTTTGCAAAAAAATTCAGTGATAATGCCTGTTTTCCTCCTCTCCCTGTCTGTGCTTAATAAGACAAAATGGGAAAAAATAACTTCTGAGGAATTTGCGAGGGGGTAAGCGAAGAGAGGAGAGAAGAGAGATTAATTTACGCTGCCAGGTGTCAGACTGTAATATGATTATGCTGGCAAAGCTAAAAAAGGAACTGTTCGGAGCTCATAGACATTTTGGAAGAGGTTATTAGGTTAGCAGATGGGAAAAAATTGTTTCTGAGCATTCAGCAGTTCCTGAACTCACACACAATGTTACACAGGTACATATACACCTGGCCAAATGCCATGGAGGCTGCGGAATCCTTAGAGGAATTTGCAAAAGTGGTGTTTCCAATTAAACGTAAAATCCAAAGGCTACAAAATGTCAGCTCTGAACAGTAATCTCTCACCAACTGGAAATGTTCTTCCAGGCTTCTCGTTCCTTGGCATCAGGGTGCCTTTGCCTAGTCTGTGGTAACTCAAGCTGACTAGCCTGCCACTGCGCTAACCGTCCTCTCTCCCCACGCCAGGCCCTGCCTACAAGGCAAGCAACTCTTCAGCAGCAGTCAGCGGACTCTCTCTTGTGTGGACCTAGGAAAAAAGTTTTGTTGAAATTGATGTGACTCAGGAATGGCATGGTTCCACTAGACTTCTGTGGAGTGGAAGTGTGGATTCCTTTACAAAGGAAAGCAGTTTTCAGTAGGAAAATCTTACCCGATTCTGGTCCAAAGGAAAGCAAAGTTAAAACATTTGCTCAGACTGATCTTGCTTGTTACTTTTGCTGTGGGAGAACAGCTCTGGTCTGATGTGTCAAAATTAGACCCCATTCTCACTCAGAATATAGCAGACTAAATGTTAAATTGAAAATAATAAAGAAGGGGGGGGAAAGAGCACTGATTGTTAAACTCTTAAAACTAAAAGATTCAGTATGTGGACCTCCCAGCTAATGTTCCTATGACAAATAAGAACAAGACTTGATGGCTTTCTTATATTTTGGTGTCCATCCCTCCACTTTTCCTTAAGTGTGGGTGGCCTACATAGATTAAAAAAAATTAATAAAAGTTCAGCACTTGGTGACATTCCAGGTAAAATAACTTGAGTCCAGCCGTACTTCATTCAAGTAATTTATAAAAAGCACAGTTTAACTTTCTACTCTGTTGTCTTTTACATAGTCCTATATGTAAAGGCTGTTTTCACAGCTTCATTATCACCTGGGATATAAATACATATTTTGGTCCCTATTTAAAGTACTTTATCCAGGTGTTTCAATAGCAGGGCATGTTTGCTGAAGGATCATCTGCCAAAATGAGAAAGACTCTCTTAAAGCCATCTGCCTTAATTAGAGATAATTTTAATTAAATTAATTTAAAATACATCTATTCAAATTATCTGGCTGCCAGCCCAGTACATCCTTAGAAATGACTGTTTGGTTTTTGTTCTGAAACAACAGATAAGCTATAATGTTTGAAGGTAGGGATTTGCTTGTAGGGCTTAATATTTTTGAGAGGCAATAATTTTCCTCAGTTGCCGAGTAAGCTCAGGGAGACCATAAAATAATTACCTTAGCATATTTTACTAGAATTTTGATGAAAATATGTCTGTTTTATGGAACTAGTCTATAACCTTGAAGCTCTAAGAGAAAAGGCTGTTTTAATGTCCTAGACTAAGGGCATTGGAGGGTAATAGAAATGATTCATACCTCTCATAAAATAGAAGTATATTGAAAGGCTAAAGAAATTAAACGAAACGAATCCCAGGTGTAATTCTACTGACTTGTTTAGGCTTATAACTAGTATGAATTTCACCTATTAGACCTATTCTCATAGGAAAAAGAGACACTGCAATAGCATGAAAGTCAGAGAGGTTTATAAATCACTGTGATCAATCGTATCCTTTCAGTAGGGACACGGAGGAAACAAATGGCATAATCTAAAAATAGGAAGACAGGAACAAGTATAGTACTGCAGATAAAACCTTCACCTAAAGCGTAAAAGTAATCTAAAATAAGTTGCTAGGAAAAAATTCTCAGTGTGTACTGTGGCTAATCGTTCAGCCTATTTGTTTCCATCATTAGTTCTCAAAAATTGTGGGTTTGGGATTATTTTTGTTCAATTATTCGAAATTCTGTTTTATCGATGCTATTCAGTGGAGCAGGGTGTAGCTGGTTCATTCCCAGAAAATTTAAGTACAAGATGCTGCCAAATCTTTGTGTCTTCATATTCCCTATTCTGTGGAAAAATTTGGTAAGTTTTTTTCCCCAGTCTCAAAATTTTCTGGCAGAGTAAATTTGAGACTAGCCTTGTTCTGACCTTTTGTGCCTTTGTGTGTATGTAAGTACCCTGTGCTCTGTGACTATTCACAGATGTCCTGGAGAAATAACAGACAGATGAATAACCAGGGGCTGTATTGCAAGTGTCTGATCCACTGGAATCAACTCTTGCCTCCAGATCTGAGTGGGACAAATCTGACCCAGTGATCTGCTCCTGAACATTAAAGAGCACATTCCTAGTGGTATCTCCTGCCTGTATTATCAAATCTTAATGGAAAGAATAGAAGCCTTGCAATTAGATAAAGTTAAGTACGTGCATAACTGCAGGATCAAAATGTAAGCCTGTACGATCAGGATATATTGCAGTGAATCGTAATTGATTGAATTAATTTTTTATTTGTGAGTTAAAGTCTATTGTAAATATAATTGGGAAGTCTTGCGAATCGAGGTCATTATTTAACTTAAATTATAAGGCTAAAGGAAGACACATTTCTCAAATCTCAGTCTGTTTCCTTGGTGAGTCACCATGGGATGAAGCAGATTTTTCTACCTGTAATTTTATTAAAGTTAGTAAACGGGACTACTGCCAAGATTGAAGAAGTATGCTTTAGAGTATATGACCTGGGCGGAATTCTATTACAGTAGGCATGATGTATGTTGAAGAATGAAATGAAAATGAAAAATTGTTCATTTGACATTGAAGAAATGTTGTATCTGAAGCAAAACTATATGCTGAAGCATAAATAAAATATAAATGGAGCATACAGAGCAGGGAGCTGAGGGTCTAGATTTAAAATGCAATTTTAGAAAACGGTGCATAAAAGTTGTATAACATAACTTCTCAAAATGTAGCTGTATGTCCTATTGATTTTTCATCTTTGTGAATGTTGACTGACATGCTGAGCACAGCGGTAGGAAAGTTCAGTAACTTATTAAAGGATTCCAGTGCACCAGGATGACTTGCAGCTGGGGGTTAGTTCCGTTTTGATTGTATTAAACTCCACATCCCAAATGACTGTTTTCTGCTGGGACTCACCTAAAATCAACAGATTACTGTGAGAAGCATCTGTTGGTTCATCTTCCGCTGAGGGCAAACTGAACCAAAATGATTTTGTAGAACTTTCCAGCACCTGTGGTGGCCTAAGGACATGGTCAAGCCAAAGTTTTTAGAGAGAGATAATATATTTTATTAGTTAGAAAAATGTCATTGGAAAAACGTCTGGATAGACCAGTTCTCCTTCAAGCTGAGATGGCTTTATAGAATTATGGCTTTATAGAATTATCCTACAATAGTTTGTATTTGGAAAAGCAAAGCCCTTTTACTGCCCTTTTGTAGGTGTGTTGTAAACAAGAGATAATTGTAGGGCAGCTGAGTTGAACCTAATTGCTGCGGCTGTGAGATCTTGAGATGTGACCAATCATTGGGGTAGCTGCTAATGAGGTGGTAAGGGTGTATAAAGCCTAGTGTGGCAGAGCAGTTGGAAGACCACTCAGAGGAGAGAAGACCACTCAGAGGAGGAGCTAGGAGTGAGAGAGAGAAAGCACTACAAGAGAGAGAAGTCGACAAAGTTAAGAGTACTCCAAGGAGGAGCTCGGAGTTAGAATAGCACCTAAACAGAGGATGGGTCGTGGCCAAGAAGCAGGAGGAGGCGGAGAACAGAGACCAGGAAGAGGTCTGGCTATCCATGGCACCCTTGAACTGAGTTAATAAAATAATATTTTATTTAAATTAATATTTTATATATAGAGTTGTACAAACATGATTTTCTTTCCAACATCCTATTCAGTGAAGAATGCCAAATTATTTTGGATTGGTTTTCCAGGACCATTTGTGGATGAACCAGAAGAACAATTCAGGTAAACTTAGATTATTTGTGGAGTAGAAGTGACTGAAGCGAGAGATAAAACACATAATTATAGGGGAAATAGTTATGCAGAACTTCACAGTGAAAGCAAACACTGCTGAAACCCTGGGAACCATGTTTGAATGAAGTGCCGGGGTGGTACTTACAAGATACCATAGCAGAGCTTCAGCTGGTGTTTGTTTTTTGTGAACAGAGTGGAAGAGATGCTCTCATCACCAGTAAACACTGGTGAAATAATTGAAGTTGTCAACTGCTTTCCCTTTCAGACTGGTACTTGAGGAAGGTAGTTGAATAATAAAAACTTGGAGTGTTATATTTAGAAACTTAGTTATAACAAAGACAAGCAGGTTTTGTGGCAACTTGCTGTCCTAAAGAAAATAAAATTAGCTTTTAGTAGTACATTAGTACTTTTGTTGCCAAATAAAGACTTGAGAGTTAAGCTGGCTTTGATTTAAATGCTATATTCAAACTTCTGTGAGTAAGTAGAAATTAATTACAAAGCTCCTCTTCGTTTGTTTTGTTTTGTGTTGGGCTTTTTTTCCTATTTTTGTTTGCTTTTGTTTTGTTTGTTTGTTTTTAATTAGAACAGACTGCTATGAGTAATTCTTGTATATCATTGGAAATAGTGACTTCTCCTTATGTGTGTTCAGCACTATGGAACCAGAATGCAGAAATGAAAAATTTAAATAGGGAAGTTTTACTCCAACTTAAGAAGAAGAATGGTGCTTGGATTTGGTTACACTTTAGATTTTCTAGACTGTCAGCAGATATGAACCATGTCATTACAAGACAAAGAGTTTTCTTTCCTATCTTCAAGGGAAGAAGCACTAAGGGGTGTGACTGCAATAGTGACTAAACACAAGTGTTTCCACATTAGTGAAGTGCAACTGAAGCTGGCGAGGGAAGACGTTCACACATAAGGTGGGATGTTCTCCAGGTCTGATCCAGGCCACAAAAAATATGGCTTATAAGTTTGAAGGAGGAAGAATCGTACAAATAAGATATGAATTATCTGTTTTTATATGTAATTGTGGAATGGTATCTGGCCACAACAAAGATAAAATCAAAAGTCAGCTTTCATTTGCATAACTGAATGCCAGACACAAATCTTAAGAAAGGATTTGGAAGGGCGGAGTTCTATGGCTGAACTCAGAAAGTGTACAGTCTGCACGTGGGTAGGTAGGGCAGGCAATATTTATACATTTTGCAATAGGAAATGAAAACTCTCTGAGAAGAAATGGCCAAAATATAAGAGGAAGAATTAGGTTTGTTGGTTGGTTTGTTTCCATTAAGCTTCGTATCTTATTCCATAGAAGGTTTCTTTCTAGCATCACTGATGCATTGGATTTTCTTCCCTGCTGAATTGTGCTTCCTGTGAAGTTGACTAAAGCTTATGTCAGTCATAGCTTTTGGTCATTTGGAAAGTGACTTGCTTGCTTGGTATTGACTGCCTTCAGTTAATATCACTTCATTTATTTCTTTAGATAACTTCTGTTTCAGTTGCCAGTATCATGACCTCTTCTCTCCTTATTTTCTTTCACAATGGGAAAATTGTGCTTTTATTTGAGACTGCTATTAGCTTCATAATGTGTTCTTCTATGCATTAGAGCACTGCATGTATTCAGGGTTAAACACAGCTCACAATAAAGCTGTTCTACTCTGCATGAGTTTGTGGAGGGTGAACTCCAGTAGGGTATCTGTACATTCTCCAGAAGCATAAAACCAGCATAACTAATAAGTTATGTGGCTTTTTTTCTCTTGTTTGTTCCATGATTATGGTATTTGCTTTATGTAAGTGATCAGAAAATTTAACTGAATGTTTCAAAGCACCAGTATGAGGAAGAAAAATTTAATCCCATTTAATTTGTATAGAAAGTGGTTTCATGCCGTATGTACCTTGTAATGCTGGTTTGGTGTACTGGATTACACAGGTCCTTTCAGCAGCAGTATCTATACAAGTGCACACATATCCTTTTTAGGTACAGTATACAAGAGTTAGCAAAAGTTAAGATCTCTGTTGTATTTTGAGCTGAAGATAGATGAGGTTTGTGATGGTCCTTAATAAGATTAATTTTCCATCTTTAACCTTTCCTCATGAGAGCATAGACAAGATTTATCTAGAAATTGGTCTCACCAAGGGGCAAAATTTGTCAGCTCTTGTCTTTAACCTACAGCTTTGGCCAAGGTTTTCAGATTCTGTACCCCAAATGGATGGGCATCTGAACAAGATGACCAATGTCTTGGATCTTCATTCAGTGCTTCTGAGAGCACCAAGGAGGAAATGGAGGAATGGTGTAATCTTGGTATCCCAGACTCGCTAGTTTGAGACTAGGCAAATTATGTATGGAAACCATTTTTGCACATTATCAGTAAGGATGTCATCCCTGCTGCAAGAGCGTACAGTAAGTCACGTATCCAGAGCAGAAGAAAGACACAAGACAAAACAAGTGAAAGCCTGTTATAAAATATGCTAAACTTTAAAATATCATCCCAAAATATCATGTGTTATATGGCCTGTAATATCCAGACTGAGGCAGAAGACGTAGAAAGACATGCTTCTGCAATGTAGATTTACTGAGATGGGATATAATTTAGTTTCTCTGTATGGGAAAACAACTCATGAATTTTTCAGAGGACATGCACTGAAGAGGCCATCTCTCTTGGTACAGAAAACCTGAATCATCTAACATGCATAACAAAAGGAACTCATTTCAACTTTAGTGATATATTAAAAAAACTGTAAGCCAATAAATGTACTTTATTCCCCGAGTGATTCACTTCTAACTTCTGTATAGTTAGCTATGCCAACTATACTATGTACTATACTATATACTATAGTTAGCTATGCTAACTATATATATATGCTTTTATATATTAAGAAATGTGTGGTCTCTTGTCCTAAGATCCAAACAGAATCAAGATGCCTGTGTTTGATACCAATATGCTAAATACCACTTGCTTATCTTTCTCTTTGCTTCCTAGCACTAGGTTTACAAATGTGTTACGAATATTACTGATGTGAAAAAACATGTAACAGAAATTTTTCTCACAAAAATAGTTATGCAAGTGTCCGGGTTACTGTTAGTCATCATCATAATCTCTGGACTATCCAGAGCATGACTTTTCCTAGCTTTTTTCCTTTTCTGTGGTCCAGTAGTGCTTCAGGATGAAGTTTGAGGTTTACATGAGCATATATAATGAAAACGTGCCTATTCTGAGATCCTTGGGAAAAGGAGGCAAAGTTGTCAGGATGTAGCTGCAGCACAAGAGGATGTGAAAGCATGGCAACTGCACAGCAAGGAGATGTGGTTTTCATCTCAGTTGTATAGCGGGAAGTACTTCTTTCAATAAGTTTTCTGTTCTCCTTACTTAGAAACTTTTGAACCCACAGACTTTTGAGGTAAATGTGTTTGGAGAACACTCATTTCTTAAAAGCAGATAAAACCCAACAAAACACAACCAAGAGGACTCAAGTTCTTTATGAATAAGATACTGAAATATGTCTTAAAGTAAGAGAACATTAAGACACAAAATAAATCAGTCTGGCTCTAAAAGTACTTCTTGGCTATTGTATTTTTCAGGTGTTTGTGGGAGGATTTCACACTTTCCAGTTTGTTCCTATGAAGGAGCCTTCAAAAGGAAAAGTGTTTGGGAAGTGAAGCTTTCTCTGATAGTGCAGACAGAGACTATTCATTAGACCTAACAGAAAAGTTTTTGAGAGAAGTGCTTGAGTGGCAAGGAGTGATGTGTTTGGTCTTTCAGTCTCCTGCATGGAGTTATAACAATACCAGTGTCAGGAACCTTCTGACATTTCCCGAGGAACAGTTTGTCCTTCCAAGCAGAACAAAACCAGTATTTTGTCTCTGTGTAAGACAGTAAAAAGATCAGAAGAAAGAAGGGCTTTCACAAATACGTATGTTGGAGATTTATCTACTTTCTAACAAATAAGGTGAGGAAGAGACAGTGCTGACATTTAATCTAGACCTTGGCACCTGCTACAACTGAGCACTGTAAAGCGTTTTTTTCCCTTGATCTTCAACACAAGGTGTTTCAGGAGACTTATTTATTCTTTTCCTTTGTCATTTACTTAAATAAATTCTCATTAGCTTCTGTGACTAATTTTCTCCCCAGAGGCTGTCTATACTGCTAGCGAAAGAGAATTCAAAGATCAACAAACTAGCTGTCTCACTAAGAGAAAATCCCACTGGTAGTTTACCTGCTGTTGCTTTGTCTGAGGATGCTTACTTAAATGTCTGATAGATACAGTAATTCAGTTTTACTTTTGATTGTAGCCAGTTTTCACAAGCAGAACATTTCCTTTGCCCTTGCACACCTAAGTGGTCTGTTGTGCATTCTCAGTTGTCCTGCAGGGATTTCAGAGGCGTATATGAGCAGATGAACCTAGTCCTCCCAAAAAACCCTTAGTGCTATGTCACGGCCCAGTAATGAGCTGCAAAGTTAGTCTGGTGTCATGGAGAACTAATGAAGTACTAGTTGGGATGCCAGTCAAAGCCTTCAGTCTGTAATTTTAGAAGGTGAGCTTTTCTGGAGGTCCACCTGTCTTCCTGCTCTTGACCATCTGCAAACAGCTGCATCCTCTGTCAACTGTTGTTTTCCACCTGGCCCCCTTCTGCATTTTGGTGGCCTAGTTTTGGTATGGTGAAAAAAGGGAGATGGAGAAGTATGGAACCTTCTGCTCTCAAAATCTGTCACTATTCTTTTAAAGCTGCACACTATTTGTCTGGTGAGCAGTGACATGGGGGAAAATGAGAGCAGTAACTTGGAAGCTGAGAGAAGCAACTGTGTGCAGATATTGGCAAGATGTAAATATCTTTAACTTCGATAAGGCTACAGTAAAATGCATTCATTGAATCTGAAGGACATGTTGTTGGCAGGAGGAGAAGTGGAATTGAGGAAACAGATGCTGTGCACATTGTGATTATTATTTCCTCTGTGAGGAAGCATGACAAATACTACACCTAATAGATGCGAGAAAATGCCAAAAAGATAGTTCTTTCCTGGTGAACGTGTTAAAAAAAATAAAGGTAGAAACAGATAGAGTGGAGTAACTATACATCCTTACTTGGATGTAGGTCTTAGAAAATACTATTATAAGATAGCATCAGAATCAAATTGAAGAAATTCCTTACACCATTAAAGAAAAAAATGCCATTTATCTAAAGTACAGAAGCAAGCTATTTTGAATATGGTCTGTCATATGTTTGGAAGTGGATTTAAGCTTTGACTTTTATGGACCTAAATGAACTTAATTTTTGATAAGTAATGTCAGTTCTAAGACTGCTGGGGTAGCCTCTTGTCTTTCAAATATACTTAATGAACATCCTGTACTAGCACAGTGGCGAGCCCTTAACTTTTGAATTCAGTCTTCTCCTCAGCCACTAATACCTTAAGTGGAAAACTTTTTCCTTATAGGAAAAAAAAGGTGAAAACATAATGGTAACTGCTACATATGTAAAGGATTGTGTACTTTTATTATTTTTAGATAGCTACATTTGAGTTACGGCTACTGGACTGAGGAATAATAATCAGCTGATTTTCTGTCTGACAGATGTCTCTGCACATTTTTTTAATCGAGTGCATAAATCAAAATTCATGTACATGAAAGTATGTCCGACTGTCCCCTTTATCATCTTCTTGGGTTTTCTAGTATTATGCAATGAAGGGAGAACATGTCAAGGGAGAAAGAGATAAGCTGGAGAGGGAAGGGAAGATTTTAAACAAGTGCACAAGGTAGGTAAGATGAAACTGTACTATAGAAGAGAGTAGATTCATATAGCGTGACTTGTAGAACAGATTTTCTCCATTTAAAAAGTAACCATTCAAGGACCAAAACATCCATGCAGGAGAGAAAAGGTGAAAAAAAAAAAAACCCACAACACATCCACAAGACAGGTTTGAGAAAGTCTTTGGTGTGTTTTGTTGTAATTCTGTGAAGAGCAGTGAGGTCACAACAGTATTGCTGTCTCAGCAACTAAATGGTTGAAAAGTTTAACATAAGCTTTACTAAGCAAAAGGAGATCCTGAGTGTTTTGTGTTCTGAAGCAAGTCTCTTTATTTGCTCCAGTGAGTATATGGAGAAATACATTTAGGACACTTATAGTTTAGTAAATACGAACACCCACAAAAAGCCATGGGACTGTGCCTGTAAATATGATTCATTCTCCTTATTTTGACATTTCTTATCAAGTGCTGACCTTACACATTTTAATGATTACATAGCATAATGCTATATCTGAGAATGTTGATACATGTACTTTGTATATTATCTCAATGTTGCATTCGTGAATGTCTACGTATAGTTTTTTATATTTTTGCTATGTAGGGAAAAGATTCATTTGGACTTGACCTGACTGTTTACACGCAGGACAGGAACTTCCTGCTAAATCTAAGGTGCAGAACTTTGATTAGAGAAAGTGATTTATTTACATGTTTAAGTTATCTTTCAGATTTGCCGATTTTACGCAAGACTTTGTTTCTTGCCAAGAAGGATTAATTTCTTTTATTGCAAAGTATTTAGAGATACAAAGAATATTAAGAATATTTATTCTTGTTATTGGAGTGACACAGCTGAAAAACACTTTGAAGGAGAAAAGGAAAATGTTCTTTGTGGTGGAAGCACCAGGTCAGCATCAGTGATCAAATTTCTGCCTCTCCCTTCCTGCACATCTGAGCAAGTCTGATTGATCCCTATGTGCCTTGTTTTTTCTATCCATGAAATGAGAGCACTGATATATCCCAGCCTTAAGAGAATTCTAGAATGGGGACTATGTGCTTTGCTTCTTATATGAACAACACTACTATGACTGAGATTTTCCTTATCTAAATCTTATTCTAAATACAGCCAGTTGACATCTGAAAGCTGACAGCCTTCCATCAGAATGGTCTCCAGCCCAGTGTGTATCCCTTCCCACACAAAGCACTGACCAAAATTACACAGAGTCAATATTCCTGTTCCCACATTGCGCACAGAAATGCTCTCATATAAAGCAAGTAAATGATGCTTTTAATTGAACAATTAATGCCTTATTAAAAATTACTGTTAATTATTGGAAATTATTGTGTACACTTTTGTGATTCTTAATAATAAAGTTGCTAATGGTGGTTCTCACTTGCAGCTAAATATCACCTCCTTTTGCTCCAGGTGTGCTCACTTAAGCTGATGCCCTGAGATATGATCCTGTAAACACCTCTGTGCCCAATCCAAAGACCTTTTTGGTCAGCAGGAGTTTTTCCATTCAGCTCAATGGGCTTTGAGACAGGGGTCAAGGGAGCAGAGAGCTGTTGGTCCTATTATTTCCAGGATTCAATTATTTATTAGATAAAAGTCACGAGCACAAGCTGAGATTAAACCAAGCTAACAAGGAGCATCGGAAAACAAATTGGTTGATATCTGCAAGATAAAGAAGTTTTATGAAGACTTTTAGTTTTGTTTTTGAGAGGCCTTTTGATATAATTTGCTTCTCTGTGGAAAGAGTTTGTTCTAACAAGATTCTAAATAAGATTCTAAACAACATTTGTAGTAAAGAAAACATGCTTTGCTTCACAGAGACAGTAAGACAAAATAGTTTCAATTCCCTTCTGAGTGGTTGTATGGCAAAACCACTTAAAAAGAGGGATCAGGTCATAAAAAGATACACAAGTGGCTGGCAGAAAGGGCTGCTGCTGACCTTACCCATAGGTTTCTTGTAGGTACAGAGGTGTTCATTGTGCTAGTCTGATGTGCAAATGGCAGTATAAGGAAATGCACAGAGTTTCTTTTATCTTCTTCTGGTGCACAAATAAAGCTTAAGCCCTCAGTATTGAAGTATATGGCTTTTTATAACAAAAGACCCATTGGGCAAAACCTATGGCTATTGTATTGTTGAGCAGGTGAGGAGCATCCATCCAGGCTACAGCTGTTTTCTTCTTACATTTGTTCCATGTGCAGATGTTGCTATGAGGAAAGGAGTCAGCAATGACTGATGTGGAGCCTGTGGTCACTGATTTTGCAGCATCAGGACGGGCAGGCCGCCGGAACGCCTTACCAGATATTCTGGGCTCTCCTGCTGGTGCTGGGACTTCAGACCTGCCACACAAACTGGCTGAGCTCTCTGTTTCAGAAGGTAATGGCTGCACATTTGAGAAACAGACATTTTTATGCGGTTGTCCTTTGCTTTCTGCCATCATGCAGTTTTGATGTCAATACTAATATTTCTTTTTTCATTTAAGATTAAATTCAACCTTCCAAAGCAGTTACCACTTGTACCTCCTGATGAGACAAGTTAATTTTATCCCAGATTCAGTGTGCAGCAGCTTTGGGGAAAGGTGCTGGGAACTGAATTCCAGTTCTGCTGAGGAAGAGCAAGCACAGTTGCATTGCTGTGCAGCTTGTAAGCCCATCACTCCAGCTATAAATTAGGGTCTACTTCAGCATGGAGGTAATTTAGCACAAGACAGCAAGCTGCACTGTTAATCCAATTACAGCTATCCTAACTCAGACATGTATATTAAGAGTAGGATTTGCAGCATTTACTCCTGCTAGTAGGCTTTCACCTTTGCTATCTGAAACCAGTGTCCTATTTTGCCATGTCCTTCAATTTGATAAGGTGCTCTGTTGATTTAGCACAGGTCTAATGAACACCAGCTTTACATTTGAGTTCTTTTTACTTTCAGGGGGATTTTCAGATTCAGAAAAATCTGTTTCCTAATGCCTGTGAAGTGAGAATTACAGGTTGGCCCTGAGCATGGATTGCCCCTACTTTTTTAGGTTTAATTTGGCAATCAGTTTTTCTTCTCACGCCCTTCACTGTTGCTGCTGTGGTCCCACATCCAGGAGCGATAATGGTGTGGGTGCAGCACCGCAGCAGGCGGGCCTGTGGAGGGTATGTGAATCTGAACTAAAGTAGATTATAGGAGGGATTCCCAGGCTCTGAGAGTGCATGTCCTGCTTGTACATTGCCCGAAGCAATTTCAGGATATTTACAGCTTCCTAAAGTTCCATAAAGGCTCTGTGTGCATGTGTGTGTGAGAGAGAGTGGTGGGCTTTGATTAGAAGCGGTTCTTGCTTTGGTGCTTTAATTTGTATTCATGTACTTGGGGTTCTGCAATTTAAACATGGGCCTATCGAAGGAATGCAGGGCAGGTAAAAAGAACATTTCCAATGGAAGTAAGAAGAGACTGAATGACCAAATCCTGTCTTGAACCTGGGAAAGAGAGGAAAATAAAACTCTGAATGGGTGGCGGAATGTTACTTTTGCAAAAGGAAGGCACAAAGATTTATGAAGAAGAGGGGATGGGCATAAAGGAAAAAGACAAAGACAACAAGGTCAGATACTGTCAGGCTACAGTGCCATAGTGAGGGGAACTGGGAGAATCTGGAAGAGCAGGTGAGAAGAATGGTGGGCACTGTGGAGGAGTAAAGCTGGGAGACATACAAGTCCAGTTAAAACTCCTTTGTTTCAAGGATAAATTTCTCCCTAGGAATATGGAAAGTATATCCCTACAGGGTTTCTTCTAGCATGTGTGACTGGAGCACTGGAAATATATTCCAAAATACAGATATTTCATGCTTTGGTTTTCAAATATTATAGAGTTTCTTTATTCTGAATATCTCTTCCACCTGGCATGGTTCATGCACTGTGACCAAGAGTCAGACTGCAGCAGGCGAGAACTGTTTCCCTTATCAAAGAGGAGGCAGATGGGAATTTATATTGTTACTAGTATCAGGAGCTGTTGGAAGGGAAGTGACCGGTCCAACCCACTGAAATACTTACTGCTACATTGTGTCTAACTAACCTTTGTATTGTTTAGAGCAGTAAACCTTTAGGGGGTGCACGATATTAACCATGTTAAAGCACCAAAGAATACAATAGCTGTAGATAAGTTTTTCTTGTTTGTTGCATTTTGGCATCTGGAAAGTTTGGTAGTTGGAAAGAATATACTTTTAAGGCATGCAAAATTTCTCTTTCAATCTTTTTTTTTTTTTTTTCCTGGTTAAAAATAAACATGAAAGAGTGAAAGTCCTCTTAAAAGAAATGTTATAGCACAGCATAAAATAAGTACTTAGCCCTCCAGAAA
Organism: Cuculus canorus; assembly: GCF_017976375.1. Classification (NCBI taxonomy): domain Eukaryota; kingdom Metazoa; phylum Chordata; class Aves; order Cuculiformes; family Cuculidae; genus Cuculus; species Cuculus canorus. The sequence continues at coordinate 37,826,331 of NC_071403.1, forward strand.
GAATAATCCCCCTCTCCTGATGCCCATCCAATGCGTTAAGAAGAAATTAAACACAGCTACATTAGTTTCAGCAAAATATTCTGATGCTTTCTTTCAAACACAAAGGCTGTCAACGCCAGGATTTGAAGAACAATTAACAGTATGGAATTATCCTTTGCTTTTGTCATTGGCGTATAACTGTACCAGAGTTTGCCTGGAAGGAGCAGTTTCTCTTATCAGCAGTTTGCAGTAGTGACAATAGGAAATGAATACAGGATACCGTTAGGTCCACTCTGACTGCTTGGATGGTTTTTGGGGTTGGGAATTTCACAAGTACCAGATGGGAATTACTGCCTCATTATGTTGTAAGTTAAACTTATGATGAGACAGCAAGTAAAATAAGAACAATTAATGAAAATGGAAAGCAAGTTTGGGAGTTCATATCCTGTGAAAGGGAAACTATTTGTTTCTAAAACATTTGGGGCTCTAACAGGCATCCCTTTTTGCCTGTTTCTATCTTTAACAATAAGTCATTAAAAAAAATGAAAGCAATTTCCAGCTGAGAACATTGGATAAATGAGAAAAGTGGAGAAGATGGAAAATGTGGCTATATAAAGTATGCCCTATTTATTTTCTGCTCTGGAAGATTCAGTGAAGATTATGGGAAATGGTGAGGAAGACTGTCTCCATCTTGCTTCAGTCCTAGCTAATGCTCATTGGATCATACATTTCCTCTCTTTCTAAAATGCTGTCAGCTGCTGTCATAGTGAAAGGTCAGGAACAGGATGTGCTAATACCTTTTGTCTGACTTAGAAGAGAAAAGAGACATTGCTTTATTTTTTATGAGTTTACAAGGATCATTGCCGAGTGATATAAATTTCCGTGTACTCTGCAAGCCACGACAAATTAATGTGCTCATGATACGGACATGAGAGATGTTGGCAGCAGCTGTTTATCTCCGAGCCTAACTCTGAAATGAAGACCATTTGTATCCTGTCTGATCATTCTCTGGTGGTACATAAGTTTAGGAGGGCTGGGACTTTCCACAGGTGGGCTGGTGGGAGGCTGTGCTGGAACAATGTTAAACAGTTTATGGATGTCACTGACGATCGGTAGGTTGAAGAGAAGTTTGCAAGAAGTTTGAGAGCAAAATGTTTATACTGTCACCCACATTTGGTAATCTGTGTTTGGGCAGCATTCTGCCAATAACCTTTGTGGTTTGCTGAATTTTTTCTAGGTGACTGTGCATCTTGATATGAGTTTAGCACCTGTTGCACACCTAAGTACTACCAACTATGGGATTAGATTTCCTCTAACAAACTTTTTCCTCTCCCCTGCAAGACTCCACTAATATTAGACATCCAACCCCACACAGAAACAGCCAATAGAGGCAATTGCTCTGTCTGCCTTTCTTCAACACTGCTGTGCAACATAATGCTGAAGGGTGTCAAATAACTTGCTTCTTAATTTACCAGTATAAAACCGAAGCTTTCAAAGCTCTGAGCAGACTTACAACATCAAGCAATTTCTGCCAAGAGCTTTAGCTGATGAATTGTGTACAGCAGTATATACTTACTGTGCTATATAGAGACCAAGATATATAACTCTTTTGGCTGTTTGTGATATTTTACAGCAAGTCTGCAGGGCCAATAGCTGAAAATCTACCCCTTGGATTACAACTACTAGAGTGGAAGATAAAAGAGTCAGATGTGCAGAGCAGACCTCTCCTTGCCCCCAAAAGCTGTGGGCTGCCCTAATTCTGAGTATGCAGACTGTTCTGTTAGCACTGGTAATGTCATGTGGGACTTGAAGGTTGTGTGAAAATTATTAGGTTTGCGAGAAAATCGGGGCAAGAGGAGTTCCTGTTTCTCAGTGAGAGTACCTCAGCATCAAAAGCGACAGTGTGGAACTCTTTATCTAATGACCACACTGGGGAGCTTTTGTTTATTTTAGCCATGTAAGCATTCAACTCTAAGCTACGGAAGACTGAACTTCCAAATCAGAGTAACAAAAAATCTCCTTGTCCTGTGAAGACAGGGTGAATTCTCCTAGGTATTTCTTGGCAAAGAGGGTCAGCTGGGTAACTGACACATTCATAAACTGTAATGCTATCTACCTGAAGCCAAGCAATGCTCAGAGCAATGCAATATTATTCTAACTATAACTTTGGAAATGACCCCAAAAAAAAGAGTAATAATAATAAAAAGTTATCTTCAGTCTGTTTCTTACACCCAAATGCACTTCAATCAGCATGTGCAAGGAGCAGGCAAGCTCTGCAAGTTCTTTATTTTTATCTATTCTTTCTAAAGCAGCCATGAGTGTGGTAATAAAGAGCCAATCCAAACAGAGGTGATCAGTGAACCCAAATATTTGGGTGCATCAAAAGGGCTGTGAGAATGTGCATGATATGAATGTTTAATTTCACCTTATTTTTTTAGATGAAGGAGCAGAGGGTGGAGAAGTCCCATCATCCAAATCCTTGCTGGAAAGTCAAGAGGCAAAAGGAAAAAACAGCAATTCCTGACACCTAAGAACTGCTGTGTTAATGAAACTCATCAACAGACTTCCCAGTTTCCCTGTGTCACCCCTTCTGAAGCGTGGTAGCAACTTTATCAGCATAGACAAGATTTTGCAACACACCTATACCTAGATGAAATTAATGTGGAACTACTGCTTTTTTTACTGTCGTCCTTCAAAATCGATGCTCTACACATTCAAACGAGAAGAGAACTAAAGAATGTAGCTCTTGTTTGGGGTTTTCTCATGGTTATAGTATTTATCCTAACTAATTTTCTTTGACAGTTCCAATTAGTATACATAGCAGATGTACTACTAATGATTGCTCAAAAATAAAAATCCTATTTCTTAATTTACAAAAATAACTTTGTCTCTCCAACACAGAGGTATATTCACTCTCCCACCTTAAGATGCCATTAAGTGTATAATAAATTAGAGATATTATCTGTAATTTAATTCCTGAGTTTTTTCTTCTCATCAGGCATATGTAGATGAGCGCAAGAAATAAAAAAAGAAACAATTTTTTCTCTCCTTCTCTTGTCTCAAAAAGATTTTGTAAACTATTTAAACATCAGTGTTTGTTTTCAAACTCTCTTTAAACTCTATTTGGCAGATCTTCTCAGTTATCCCACTTTTTAACAGTCTTGCCACTTACCTGTCATTTCTGGTTTTAGGCTGAATATTGTAGATGTTCAGGTGATCTAAAATAAAGTACCCATGTTTGTAAGTGATTAAAATTGTTAAATCTCACTGTGGAAATTAAATAGCTATTATCTTTTCTGTCTTTTGTCGATTCATTGGCATTTCTCCTGCTGGACAAGACTCAAAACCCTATAATACATATTTCTTTTATTTCATCTGGTTTTTGCTTTATTGTTTGCTGACAACAAAGATATTTTGATCGTGATTTTTCAAAGGTTTTTAAGGAAAGTTTCTCCGCTGAAAGGATTTGTCTTATTGTAGAGGTCATGCTTCTGAAAATACTTGGCACTCGTTCCCTTGTAGGAGATGTAAGATTCAGGTACAGACATGCACCTTTACCTAGGGCAGCAGCCATTTATGTACTTTGTGAAACCCAACTAACATTGACCACCAAATGCTTATATTCGCCCACACAATCTTTCTGCTGGGCTGTAACCAGATAGAGGAAGCATCTCTGATGGGTGCATTCCACATTTGACTGCTATTCCACCTATGGAATAATTGTGTACTTAGCTTGTAAGAGGCCTCTTTGCACACCCACAATTCCTACTGTGCATTTACTCGCACACAGTCTTTTGGCGACGTTTTCAGTAAAGAATTGTTTCATCCAACTGAACTGACACTTGGTTCCCTCCACTTAGCTATATTCATTTAATGAGGGCAACATCCCAGAATTACTTATAGGTCTGGAAAGTTAAAATATTTCACTGGAGCAAAACAGGTGGCTTAAGAAAGTCAGTGACTGAACTAGCTGGCACTGGAGGACCAGAGTTGAAAAGCACAGTGGAGAGGAACTCGCAGCTAACTATATTTGAAGTACACGCTGTTGTTCTGGGTTACAGTCCCATCCTCATATACCAGCCTCCTTTACAGCGTGAAAGTACATAAAATTGTTCAGTTTTAAAAAGCTAAAATGATCCCATGGAAATCAAGTATTGGAGCATTACTGAAACAGAATTCCTTATATGCTTTAAGTGGAGCATATGCTGAAGTGCTCTTCTGGGTCATGGCCTATATACTGAATTCTCTTCTTTCACAGTTGTAGCACTGGATATATTTAGATTCTTCTCTTATAGAATACAGAAACTGACATTTGGGTTACAGGAAGAGATACTTTAGGCACTTTGTTAGCCTAAGATGCTTTGAAGTTTTTTGATATTAAAACACCCATTATGAACCAGCTGAATTTAGCAAATTATTCATGTGCTAAACTCTATATAAAAAAACATTCCACAGCTACATACATGCATTGTTGTAGCTGCTCAGAGACGTACAGCTTAGAACTTCTCAGAGTGTTCAACACACTGGAAAATTGGTGCTTACTTTATACTTGAGCTGTGTGAACCTGTCATTGAGAAAAAGTTCTGTAGAAAGAAGAATTTTAACAGAAAATTTGAAAAACTGCTGAAGAAGTAAAGACTAACAGGCACATTTTAAATGCAACTCAATTAAAAGCAGGATTAATATTTTTAATCTGTAATATGTGGATCACGTATTATACAGTTCTATACATATCTAGTTGCGGATTAACCAAGTTCCAGATGCAAAAATTCATTTTCTTGTTTGTATTTTAAAGATAGGTAACAGTCCTACTGAACTTTGGCAGAGCCTTTAAAGAGCAAAAGAAGAGTGCTTTTGAATAGATTCCTCACTGAGCCATTTTATCCAGTTTCAACCATTATGGAGGCTGTACCACCCTCCGTAGCCCAGCTAATGGGTCACTGATGACAGTGCATTCTCTTAATCCACAAGGTAACAAAGGTATGGCCTTGAATCAGCAGAGTATTTTAAAACACACTTAACTTCAAATGCAGACAAGCCTCACAGAAGTCAATAGAACTACTTAGTGCCTAAAATTAGGTACATACTTAATTACCTTGATAAATTACCACAGCAAACTTCTATTAAGGCTAATCTGGTATTATAATGCATTAATCCAAATTTCCATTTCAGCAAGAGTGGCACAGGTAACAGCATCTTTTTCATCAGTTTACAGCACTGTCCTGGGCTTTTATAGAACAAACGTTCATTTTAGTACCAAGCAAAAAAGGTAACTTTCTTGTCTCCAAATTTTAGAACTTAATGGAGCAATTATTCATTCTTAGCCACTCTGCATATTAAAGAAAAAAAAGGCAGGAAATAACCTTGTAACTTCATTTTGCTTATATAAAACAATTTAGGTAGTTTGAATATATAGAAGATTGGCCTCCAAATCTTTTCCAAATGTCATTAAGAAGGTAATTTTCTTCAAGTCAGTTTTTCATCAGAAGGTTCATGGAAGAGGTAGATGAACATGCTGAGGTGCATCTTTTGTTGCTATAAAACAGGAAAGTTCAATTTGTTACCTGGGATGCAATGAAGGACTAAATAGGTTTTTAGGTAGGGGATTGATTATTAGAATGTTCTCATTTAGAGAGATTAAAAGATGTAATTAAGCATTTTTTAAAATGTTCCTCATACAGCTATCTCCACCTGTACTGTATACCATTATTCTGGTATAACACTGCATTGGCTGAGCTTGGATAAATGAAATGAGTTGCAAAGCAGTTCACTCAATGTCGTATTTTAGAAGGACTTTTGAAATCATTGATAGTACAGCAATGCATAGGCCAGATCTACTTGCCACTGAAGATAAAGATTAGTTTTATACTAACTACAGTGTGAATTATATCTTACTTTAGTTTCAGGCATGATTTAATGATCATACAGGAAAATTCTTCCAACTCAGAAAGCCCATGAACACAAATGCTTGAAGGCAAGGCGACCAGTCAGTGGAAATGTCATATATGTTTGCAGTATCCAAGACATTGTATTTAGTTACATGAACCTATAATCTGACCCATAGTTGCCACTTCTCTGTCGTGCGGCTTTCATACAATAGTGACCATAAAAAATATGATTGCATTTGCACTAGTTAAAAATGACAACAGAAGAGTGGCTAGAAAAGGTTTAAACTACACTTTATCATCAGTATTCCAAATAAACTTTATGTATCACACATACAAAGAGGAATACTTCAAGATTTAGTAAAGTACTTGAGGCTAGTTCGTATTCTCTTTTGGCTGCTGGTTCTCTGTGTGTGATAAAGCCCATGAAAAGGAACCGAACAGAGATTTCTCCACCAGTTTGGCACAGGCTATATTTGCTGTACTTGGCAAGCATAAGTCCCAGACTCATCGTGGTGTGTGTGTGTGTGTGTGGGGGGGGGGGGGGGGTCCTCAGGAATCCACACAGCACAAGCAAGTAGGTCTGAGCCCACTGCCATCCCAGCGCACTTGCTGTGAAGCGGTAGGGTAGAAATAGCAAGGGCTTAAACTGTCCTGCCATCTAGTGGGATCTTCAACCTGCCAGGTCGTTTGTGCAAATAAGTGGAGTGGAACAGTTACAGAGACCTCAAAACCAGCTGAGAGGCAGCTGCTTGAGAGCAAAAATGTCAAGCGGGTTTGAGGGAATTTCACTTACAGTCTACCTAGTGAGAAGTAGACTATCTCCGTCCCGTATCTTGGTATCTCCGTGTATTCAGAAAGTTGTGTGATCACGAACAGGAGATGTCTCATGTTGCTGCTCCAATGGCTTATATAAGCTTGGGAAAACAATGCCAGATGAAGCCTCCTCATGGCTGCCTTTTGCAGGCATAAGATGTTCCTGGTGCCCCTTGTAGCTTACTTACTTCCTTGCCTGGTCAGTAGGAGCTTGTTGGCTCTGGTTCGAAGTCCCAGAACTCTCAGTGGAAACTCATTCACAGTGCCTGGGCAAAGGAAAGATGCCACGCTTGGGCACCAAGGAATGAACTAGCCAAAAGCATTTTCAACCTGTAAACTCTGTCATAAAACAGGTGCCTCAGTCTGGCTTGCAGCTTCAGATGCCTGCTCTGTGATTTGGGTTTGGATGCCAATGCTATCGTAGATAACTGATTTTGACATTTTTTAGAGAGAATTCAGTTTCATCTTCCCTACCTGAAGCTGTTCTGTTTTGGATAGTAATCAGCAATAAATACAGAGAACTGTTAATATATTATTTTGGTTTATTTCCTTGTTCAGCCTAGTGAGGACTGGTTCTTAGTCCAAGATGGCTGGGACCAACAGGAGGCATGAAGGCTGTTGCTCCACCCTGTCGTGTGCCACATCCTAATGCTAGATCTCCAGCCTTTAATGCAAGACTTACATTTGATGGAAAATGGAGGGATGGGGTTGCTGTTGATACAAAGCCTGGGTGCTGTGGGCTTTTCAGGATTAAACATATACCCAGCAATTGCCTGCAATGTAAAGGGCCCTGATGTGAGGATTTACACAATCTTAACCAGTGCTTTATTTCTGGGATTGTGCTGTGCAGTGAACAATACTGTCAATCCAGTGCTTATCATAAAATGTACAGAAAAGCTAACCTGTCACAGACTGGCTTCACCTTCCTATATATTTTAATCTTTTTTACCTTTGTAAATTATGCATAAGCAGGGTAAACAAAAAGCAGGAATCATAGAACCATTTGATTGGAAAAGACATTTGAGATTGAGTCCAACCGTATCTGTCCACAACTAAACCACATCCCTGAGCACCTCATCTATCCATCTTTTAAACCCCTCCAGGGATGGTGACCCAACCACCCCCCTGGGCAGCTGTTCCAGTGTCCGATGACCCTTCCAGTGAAGAAACTTTTCCAGATATCTAATCTGAACCTCCCCATGGGCAACTCGAGGCCATTCCCTATCACTTGTTACTTGGGAGAAAAGACCGACGCTTCACGTAAACTGCTGTTAAGCCCCAGCAGCATCGCAGAAGCAGTTTCCTCATGCTGCTCCTGGTTTCCTAAGGGGACTGGAGCACCTTTTCCCCGAGCAGCCGGCGGCGGGCAGGCAGCCCGCGGGCACAAGGTGTCGCCCGAGCCCGCGGCAGCCGCACGGCGGAGCCCCCGCCCCCGCCCCGCCCCGCCCCGCCCCGCCCGCGGCGCGCAGCGGCCTCGGGGGAAATGGCCGCGGGTCGGCGTACTCTGCGGTCTGTGGCGCGAAAAAGAGGGGGAGCTGTGGCAGCTCCCTCCCGACCCGCGCCGCCCTGCCCCGCATGGGCAGGGACACCCCCCAATAGATAGGGCTGCCCAAAGCCCCATCCAGCATGGCCTTGAACACCTCCAGTATGGGGCAGACACAGCTTCCCCTCGGTGAGAAGAAATTCCTCCTTAAGTCTCGTCTAAGTTTGCCCCTCTCCAATTTATACCCATTGCCCCTCGTCCTATCACTACATGCTCTTGTAAACAGCCCCTCCCCAGCTTTCCTGTAGCCCCTTCAGGTACTGGAAGGTGGCTATAAGATCTCCTCTGAGCCTTCTCTTCTCCAGGCTGAACAACCCCAACTCTCTCAGCCTGTCCTTGTATGGGAGGTGCTCCAGCCCTCCGATCATCTTTGTAGCCCTCCTCTGGATCCGTTCCAACAGTTCCATCTCCTCCTCACGTTGGGGATTCCAGAACTGGACACAGTACTCCAGATGAGGTCTCACAAGAGAGGAATAGAGGGGCAGAATCACCTCTCTCGCCCTGCTGGCCACGCATCTTTTGATGCAACCCAAGACATTGTTGGCCTTCTGGGCTGCAAGGTATCAGACAGACCCATTAAGGAACTTTGAGCCAGTCCCTGAATAGTCTTTGTCTTGAACACTGAAAGAGGGAAAGCTTTTATTAAAAAAAAAAAAAAAAAAAAAAAAAAAGCTTGTGATTATGCAACTAGAGATGGTGTTGCAATGTAAGAAAGTGCTGAAATAAGTTTCTTTCAGGCATGTTCTTTCAGACAGCCTTTGAACTCTTGACTTTGCTTTTTTTTTTTTTTTTTCAGTTTCTAGGTAAATTTATAAAAGATAAAATGAAATACTGACATGTAAGGAAGAGTATATTTAAGGCCAGGGAAGAGAAGGGAGAATGGGACGGAGTTAAAAGTGTGAAAGTTGTGCCATGTTTTCTCTCCATCACCCTTCTTTTAGCAGAACGACTTAGCACTTCGCCAGTCAAGATGTGAGTGAGGTAGCCTGCTTCTGCACCCTCTGCTGGCTCTGGACTCTGAATGTTCCGAGCTCTGGCTGCCCAAGAAAGTTTCAAAGGTCTGGAGGAAGATGCTATTAGAAGCTTTGTTTAACTATTACAAGATTAGTTAAGGATTTTGATACACAGAGGGTCTGGGTTATGCTTACCACCACACTGAAGGAGAAATCTTTTCAAATGTGTACACATGGATGTATAGAAATGGAGGAATAGTAGATGTATCTATACTTCCCCACCAGCACTTGCTACTACATACTTCTTTTCCTTTTTGGGCATATCTGCATCTTTTCCCATAGTAGACTCTGGATTTGGCAAACTACTCACCTACACTCAGCAAGTGGGATGTGTTTTTAAGTTTCCTGGTTTAGACTTGCCCATTGTGACCATCTCATGTGATTTCTTGCATAACCCAGGATATGGAACTTCTCTGAATTACTTCTTGCATCACATCTAATAGCTGTAATTGTTAGCATAGTTTACAGCTTGCAGGGATGAAAAGTGTAGTAAGCACTTTGAAAGTTGGTCATGAGGTTAAGTTAATATGCACTTCATTTTTAATATAAATTTCTCTAGACTTAACTTCAAGTGACTGGGGTTTTGTATACCAGACTGAAGAGACTACTCTTAATTCTGTTCCTCTGGGATTGTCTCCAAACAGCTGGAATGCTCTACTGTCACAGTACATAGGGATGCAATGAGGAAGGTTAAGGCCCACTTGGAATTAAATCTGGCAAAGAACATCAAGGACAATGAGAAGGGCTTCTTCAAGTATATCACCAGTGAAGGGAAGACCAGGGAAGATTCAGCCTACTGCTGGAAGAGATGGGTGCCCTTGTGGCAGAGGATGCAGAAAAGGCAACATTACTGAATCATAGAATCATATGGAATCGTGGAATCGTGGAATAGTTTGGGTTGGAAGGGACCTTAAAAATCATCTAGTTCCAACATGCTGCCATGGGCAGGGACACATCCCACTCGATCAGGATCAGGCTGACTAAGGCTTTGTCCAGCCTGGCCTTGAACACCTCCAGGGATGGTGCACCCTCAACTTCCCTGGGCAACCTGTTCCAGTGCCTCACCACTCTCATTGTGAAGAAAATCCCCCTTATGTATAGTCTAAATCTGCCCCTCTCCAGCTTATACCCATTGCCCCTAGTCCTATCACTACAAGCCTCTGTAAAAAGTCCCCTGCCCGGCTTTCTTCAGGTAGCCTCTTCAGGTACGGGAAAGTTGCTGTAAGATCTGCTGGGAGCCACCTCTTCTCCAGGCTGATCAACCCCAACTCTCTCAGCCTGTCCTCATATGAGAGGTGCTCCAGCCCTCTGATCATCTTTGTAGCCCTCCTCTGGACCCATTCCAACAGTTCCATATCTTTGTTTTGTTGAGGATTCCAGAATTGGACACAATGCTCCAGGTGAGGTCTCACCAGAATGAAATAGAGGGGCAGAACCACCTCCCTCGACTTGCTGGCTACTCTTCTTTTGATGCGGCCCAGCATACGGTTGGCCTTCTGGGCTGTGAGCATACACTGGCAGCTCATGTCAAGCTTCTCATCGACCAGCACCCCCAAGTCCTTCTCTACAGGGCAGCTCTCAGTCACATCATCTCCCATCTGTATTGAAATATGGGATTGCCCCAAACCAGGTGTAGGACCTTGCACTTGGCCTTGTTGAACCTCAGGAGGTTCACACAGGCCCACTTCTCCAGCTTGTCCAGGTCCCTCTGGATGACATCTTGTCCTTCTGGCATGGCAACTGTACGACTAAGCTTGGTGTCATCTGCAAACCTGAGGGTGCACTCAATCTCACTGTCTGAGTCATTGATGAAGATGTTAAACAGCACCGGTCCTGGTATGAACCCCTGAGGGACACCACTCATCAAATAAAACTGATTTTACTTTTTGTCTGAATCTTAACTGGTATTGAGAGTGATTTCAAGATATTGCAGCAAATGGAGTACTTCAGTATGGACAAACGGAAGGAAGGTACATTGAGCTATTCCAAAAGTTTCCAACACAAAGGAAAGAAAAGACAAATATTATAATAACCACGGGCCTAATGGTACAAAGTTAAAATAACTGCATCTTCAATAAATAGAACGGGGAGCCAGGAAGGTGTCTAGCTGTAGTGCAGGCTAATTCTTTGAGGAGAGCCTCAAAGCCTTGGGTCCTCTAAATGTCAGATACAGCAACATAAGACTACAGACAACAAGCTCCAAATGCCTTTAAGAAGCAGAGAAGACCCTGGAGATATTTCATAGTATTTGCTTCCCTCTTTAAACCATTGCAGACCAGCTGTCCTCTCAGCTTAAACCAATCCGAATAAATGTCTAATAGTTCATAATGAGGTATTAGCAGGTATTTATTTTCCAGGACTCTCCTAATCTTAAGTCACACCAACTTGTAACCTAAGAGACAGTGTAGAAGAATGAAATCCATGATCACAGACCGTTTTGTTTTCACCAGTTAGCAAGAGACACCAGAAATAGACCTTAATATGACTTGTGTTCTAATGTTAATCCATCCTGGCATCATTTTGGTTGAGCTTTTACAGTGGCAGGAAGCCTGCTAAACATGCTCCTAAGCTTTGCCTAAGGTATGCTGTGCTCTTAGACGGGATATGGTATAAACATGTCTTCCCTCCTCCTGCCTGTATTATCTTGCATGTTGCCTATCTTCTGGTCTGTGCTTCCAGCAAAGCCCTTCCAATGCCATTTACACAGCATAAGACTGGATTCTGCTCCTTTGCACCTGGGGGCATTCTGTGACCACTTGCTTGTGCAGCTGTATAATTGTGTCTTCTCCATAAAGCATTTATCTCTTTTGTTTAAACCGGGATTTCTAAAGAACTGTCCATCAATAGAGTAAACCTAGTAACTTTCTGTGACTCACTGACAGCACCAAGGTAATTTATTTTTATTAGGGGGATCAGCAAATCTCTTAGACAGCTAGAGGATACATGAGATAATTTTAGTTAAGGACATTCTACTGCTCTGTTTGACATTAGGTTTTTCTGTAGCACCAAAAAGCAAATCACAGTCAGCCCTGAAGCAGCATCATCCCATTTGACACGGTAGCTACTAAAATGTGGTCATTTCTGTATTACATTGAGATCAAAGCTGCACAGAGGCTCAGAGCAGGGCTTGAAACAAGGTTAGAATGTGCTGAGAATACTCTAGTCTGCTGTCCATAAATGGAGGAAATCACAGCTACACATTATTTTCAGATTTTCTAACTCAAAGGTAGCCCCCTATATGTTTCAGAATGCCAAGAGATTACCAAAATGCTAAAGTGAGTTAGGACCCTGAATCATGTTGACTTTCAATGTGATTCAACACCTAAATGGCCTTTGAGTGCCTATATCTTCTTTGGTACCATGGGAGTTAGGCCCTGGTGTCACTGTTACAATTTGTTACACACATGGGAACAAGATGTTCTGCAGTTCCAGGGTCTTGTTGCCCCCAAACACAGAAATATTTGAATAATGCAGTCATCACTAAATTATCTGAAGGTCTTATAACATATTATCCCTTTAACTACTGATCAGAGTCTACAGAGTAATATGTTATTCCTGCCTAGTGTACTGCAAGGATGGTGAAAGGATGGGTTTAACTGAATTGGTGTAGCAAGAGTGCCCCTCGTGTGTTACAGCCACAGATAAATCTAACTTCAAACATTAACTACATCAATTTCACTACATTCTACATTTCCATAAATAGAGTACTAAACCCAGTGGACGCCTGCAGTGACTAGATGCTCAGCAGTTCCTGACATTGATTATGAGGAATCCACACATGATGGAACACCTTGGTCAGACTTTTCTACTACAGGAGCCTTTTTTTTTTTTTTTTTCCCTGAACGAGTATTTTTTTTTGGAAGGCCTGAATGAAGGCTGAATGAGGCTGAGAGCATGATGCATTCTTCTGAATGCCCGAGGGCATGAGAAGGGATATAACAGGGATATAACAGGGGGGTGAAAGGAGGCATAAGCAATTTTTGCATCCTGTATTCAAAGGCTGAAGGTTAGAGCAGTCCCACATTCACCCTAGGTGGCCTTTGGAAGCAAGGATTACTTATTACACAGAGATGTCTTGCCACAGCATTTTCATCTTTCAAGCAAGCCTTGCAGAGAGAATGCAAATCTGCCTAGTTATACTGCTTAGGTGGTATAAAAAGTTTAGTGTAAATGAAAATGAGTTCCTGGATGTTCAGAGAAGAATCTCCAGAGACATCCTTCATCACACAGGCTTTCTACAGGGGACTACGCTGCTTGTTAAAATCTTCAGACTCTGCTGTTGAGTGTAAAAGAAACTCCAAACTGCTGTCTGGTCCAGCAATCTGAAATGCACACCAGGCCAGTTTATTTCACACTGGAATCTCCATTACAGGCATAGCAAAGCATTTATAATGATCCAGTTAACTTGTACTAGCTGTTGACATCAACACAACTCTCACATAAGGATCCACAAGCAAATACAGGGCATAAGGTGCCACAGAAAACATTTTTGGCTGTGGCTTGTTACCCCACAATGTGTTAATAATGTAATATTTCCTACTGTTGATTTATCCTGCTCCCAAAACATCACTAAGAGACAGGTGGGATCTCACCATCATAAAATCTTGTGTGATGACTTTGGCAATCTATCTCAGCAGCAGAAGGAATGTGAACGTTTCAGCAGACCCTGTTTTACATCTGAAGCATGGTGCAAAGTGTTAAGAAGCATTTTTTTTCTTAAGACTAGGTACTTGTCTTAGCTAAGTATGTTGAGAAATCCTGGTAGAACTGAGCCATCAACATAGGTATGATTGCTTAAAGTATGAAGAATCCTGAAGTGTCTACCTCCCAAGGGCCAGGTCACAGCCTTGTCTGGAAGGAAGTGCAAGGCGGAAGTGTCCTTGAGTCCAGCTACCGACAGTGGCACTGAAACAGTTTCAGGAATTTTATATCACACAAAATCCATGAGACTGGTTCTACACAACAAACCATGGTAAGCATAGATAACAAGGAGCTTTCCCAAGGCTCTGTGTGAATATCCACACCAGAAGGCTCCAGCGCTTCTGCAAACAGACCTTATAGGAGAGGATAACTGTCTTGTCAGTATTGGGAGAGGAGACACTGTCAGTTCATGAAGCTATTGGTAAAATCATTTAGGATTTAATGTGATGCATCTCAAATGAAGTAGGTGAGTGGGGAGGTCAGTTTGCATGTACTTGCATGTCAGCTGCCTTGAATGCCAGCTATGAAGCTCTGTGAGACTATGGCTGCAGGGTTTGGCTATAGGTGGTGAACACTACTAAATACTTAATAATTTTACTGCGTTTAAGGAAACACATTCCCAAACTAAACTGGAGTCATAGATGATACTCATGCACAATATCACCCCCATGTGCCCCATGCATGACAGTGCCAATCACAAAGCATATTCCTCATTTATTACAGAGTGTTTGACTGACTACAGACATTACGTTAGTGGACATATATATGAGACGCACTAGTAAGGCAAACTTTGGAGACACGGCATTATTCAACTTTGACAAAAAAAAAGGAACTTAATTCATTTCAGCTTCATGAACAGCAATTGGTGGTCTGTTATTTCAAGTGATGCCCTTACTCTCCCTGGCTTTCTGAGAGCTAGCTGAAAAGTCTCAGAAGTGTGGGTCAGAAGAGGAACTCAGACATAAACCGAGCAGCTAGAGGAGGGCATTTTGTGTCCCTCTCTGCACTTCAAAGTAAGTGGACGGAAGATTAAAGAGAACTAGATGCACTAGTTCATACCCTTAGGGCATCAAAATTTATGAAAATGTTGTTGTGTGGTAAAAGGAATTAGGATTTTATTCCTGGGGTTAGTTCAGAGAGGGGTTAATTATTTCTGAGGACAAATGAAAAAGTGGCAAACAAAGTAAAATCCCATCAGAAGCATCACTTGCTCTACATCCAAAGAATGTGTCATACTACAAGAGCCTGAAAGAAATGCAAATAACAGTCAAAAAATAATTTAAGAATATTAGGAAAATATTTATAATTAGTTATATTTCATATGACTAGACCAGGTAGGAAATTGCTGAGGTTTTGCTCCTAAATCATAGAAAGTCTCCTTCACTTAGTCCCCAAGTTTTGTTATGAGAGCTGAAGAGCTGGATTCGTGACTCTAGAATCCATCCAAGCCGTAGGATTGGAAAGATGAACACTTGTGGCTTGGCTCAGGTGACTACAAAGTGCCTTCCTTGAAATTCAAAGAATAATTAAAAAGAGGAAAATATTCCCTCTCTAGCAGAAAATAAACCATTGCATTTAATGAAACAGTTTTCAGGTCTTTTCATTCATAGTTTCCAAATGCTGCCAGTGGTGGAGGCAGGATGCTGCTTCCAGCCAGGAACCACAAATGCCAGTTTCATAGAATCACCAGGTTGGAATAGACCTCTTGGATCATCGAGTCCAACCATTCCTATCTGCCACTAAGCCATGTCCCTGAGCACCTCATCTACCCGTCTTTTAAATACCTCCAGAGATGGGGACTCAATCATCTCCCTGGGCAGTCTGTTCCAGTGCCCAATGACCCTTTCTTTTTCCTGATATCCAGTCTGAACCTCCCCTAGTGCAGCTTGAGGCCATTCCCCGTTGTCCTATCACCTGTCACTTGGGAGAAGAAGTCAGCACCCGCCTCTCTACAGCCTCCTTTCAGGTAGTTGTAGAGAGCAATAAGGTCTCCCCTCAGCCTCCTCTTCTCCAGGTTAAACACCCCCAGCTCTCTCAGCCGCTCCTCATAAGACGTGTTCTCCAGCTCCCTCACCAGCTTCCTTGCTCTTCTCCGGACTCGCTCCAGAGCCTCAACATCCTTGTAGGACCAGGCAGCATCCGCACAGATGCCATATGATGCTGGGAGAAAGGGATTTGTACTTGGCCAGCACCAAACTGGCCTCGAAAATCTTCGCTTTTACAGAAGGTGGTGTGCGGTAGCGTTGCGACCCCGCATTTTTATTCAGTCATTTCACGTTCGGTGCCCGCGTTACCTTAAGAGGGACACAAACTCGGCGTTCCCGCGAGTGCCCCTGCCCCGCGGGGCGGGAACCGCGCCGTCCCCTCCTCCGCCCCCCGCCGGGCGCCGGCTTTAAATGCGGGGCGGCGGGGAGGCAGCGGCGCTTCCCACCGCAGCCCATCGGCACCCGCAGCCCCACGCCATGGTCGAGGCTTTCTGCGCCACCTGGAAGCTGGTGGACAGCCACAACTTCGATGAGTACATGAAGGCACTGGGTAGGTAGCGGCACGTTTAGGAGAGGCGGAATTTTTGCACCGAATTTTTGCACCATCCTAAAAAAAAACCAAAAAAAACCAAAAACAAACCAGCCCCCACACGCTGCCAGAGGTGTAGGTGAGGCTTCTGCGGAGGCGGGGGGAGGTTTGGGAAGCTGTGCCTCTGTCGATAGGGTTGATTTGATGCGGGTCATTCAGCCGGGGGCGTTGCGAGAGAGTCGTCCTGGTGGGCAGGGGCTCCGGGAGATGCCCCCGGGTTAGGGAGAGCGCCCGAAAGGAGGGCTGCCTGCGGTTAAACTGGGAACAGACAAACGCAAAGAAAAAGAAATCATTATGATGATAAAGGACTGAAATCCGCCTTAGCAGAAGCGATTGCCACCCGTTCCTTGCCCCACGGTGCGTGGAGGCGAGGGCGAATCGGAGAATTATCCCCATCCATGTGGAGATAACTATGGATGCTTAAGGTATAAAGGCACAAGCGAAGCAAAGAGTGATAGCTTAAAGCTGTAACGGGAGGTTTGTGTGACTCGATGCGTGGCAAAAATAATAATAATAAAAAACCCTAAAAAATCTAGTGCCTGATGGATTTCTCTTTTCCCTTGATGGTCTAGGAGTGGGGTTTGCAACGCGACAGGTGGGGAATGTGACTAAGCCCACTGTGATTATCAGCAGCGAGGGGGATAAAGTAGTGATCAGGACTCAAAGCACTTTCAAAAACACAGAAATCATCTTTAAACTTGGAGAAGAATTTGATGAAACTACCCCCGATGATAGAAACTGCAAAGTAAGTGAAGTTTTGGGCTGTAGTGGCTTCTTTTTTCTCCTCTTCCTCCCCACCCCCATCCCGAGGCTGTATCTTTGGTAGGGTCAAAGGGGAAAAAAATGTAACTTCTGCTACTGCCAGTTGTAGCACTGTGAAGGACAGGAAAAAGAGACAAGATTGCATCTTACTTGCCTCCTTACACCATGTCTTGTCTGAAGCAATGCTATGTCGCCAGCCCCGTCTGCCTTCCAGAGCTGAATAATTGTTAGCTGCCCACTTTTCTTTCAACCCAAATACCGTTTAGCATAACTTTTTCCAGTCAAAATGGGGAAATGCCTTCTTCCCTGCATCTTTGGGGACTTAACATAAACGTATCCCAAAGCACTTTTGAAATACTAGCTTTTGTGAGACTGGAACTCAGAGGATGCAAGTTTTTGAATCCTTTGACACAAACAGGAATTGTATAGAGCTCATGCTTAAAACAAGGATGATTCATGGGCTTGGCTTTAAAATGGCTGGGACTACTTCATCATTCCAGATCCACATCCATCTATTGAAGGGAATTCAATAGAATAGTGCACGCTGAACATGTGAGCGGAATCCTAAATACCCCAAGTAAATTAATGTCTTTGTGTTTCTTGGTATCTCACAGTCAGTTGTGACCCTGGATGGAGACAAGCTAGTACATGTACAGAAGTGGGACGGCAAAGAGACAAACTTTGTGAGAGAAATAAAGGATGGCAAAATGGTAATGGTAAGTATAAAACTCACTGAGCATTAACATACACTGCTAACACTCCTTGCTTACGTTTATCTCATGCGTTATGAACAGACAATCTTTCTCGTACACAAATCCTTAAACTAATTGATGGGGAAAGCCAGCAGAGGTTTTTCAAATACTGGTTTTCTTTCGCATCTTATTTTACTGACAACTAGAAAATTGCTAATGTTTTTTAGGTAGGCCAACCTGTAGATTTCCAGATCTTAAATGCTTTCTAGAGTTTGTGCCCAAGCAAGAAAAAAAAAGCCCTGGTTAGCTGGAAAAAGTACAAAGTTCTTCATTACATAGGCAATGATCTGTTGCCAGTCTTAATTTAGATTTTTTTTTTTTAAACTTGTTCTTTATATGCATGCATAAAATAATATTTAATCACACACAACAAATATTTTCACAGCAAAATGAAATTACAATATTGCAGGAGGTAATGGTCTTTTCATATTTAAAAATAAAGTATTTATTCCTCCTCGCTTGTTAAAAACTACAATTTAACAGCAATTGTGTGAAGAAAAGTCTTGTATTAAATTCACATTCTTTTCCTGACTTTTGAGGAACAGGGGTATGGGGTGAATAAATGGTTTAAATTATTATATCTGATGTCCAGGATGGCACTTCTCATACTTAATTTTAGCACAGAGATGTTGCTTTTAAAAATAAAATCTCTTATAATGAAACCTTCTAAAACCTCATACTAATCTGTGACTTGGCTGTTGAAGAAAACCAGTTAGATTATTTTCTAAATGGTTCAGAGAATATCTGTACGGATGAAGACTTCCAAATAATTAAAACCTTAAAGAATTCTCTCAGTGCAACACAACGTGACAAGCAATTCAAGGGAAAAATACATGTTTGGTTTTGGAAGCAGCTACACACCTATACAGTAAACTTTTTCCTTTGGAATTTGAACACAGTGAGATGTCTTTTCCCACTTAAGAAAACACCTCCAAAGCTTATATACTACACTTAAGTGTTCTTCACAACTGCAGTGACTAAAATATTTGGTAATTCTAGCTTCGTAAGTGCACAAAGGCATTTATTTTAATACAATATTTTCCTTAAGCATATGTATAATAGTTTAGAGCGTGGTTATAGAGGACTTGAATTTTAGATTGGACATTTTGCAATGTGATCAGCTTTGGGAAAATAACTATTGCATCTGTATTAAAACAATGTGGTGTTTTAGAAATCACATTCACAAAATTAGAGAAATTGAAGTAATTTCCAGTCTTGCTTTAGTTGCTGTGTACATGTGCATAATCGGCTTCATGGGTTTCAAAGTAGCAGGGACAAAGCTATATTTATTATGGGGTCCATAACTTTGAGTTTTTTTCTCGTTTGTTCAGAATACCAATAATGAAGACCAACTTGTTTTTCTATGAGTTACATAATGTGAGACAACCTTGTTCTAGTGTGGACTTCTGAATATGTGTTAAGTCATTACAGAAAACGGTCCAGAATCTAACATGTCTTTCTTTTCCTTGGACTTGCAGACTCTCACCTTTGGTGATGTGGTTGCTGTTCGTCACTATGAGAAAGCGTAGCTTACCTGACCTCTGTCCAGATGTTACTTCTGCTGGATGGATTAATGTACCGTCCATAACTGAACGTAGCTAAAATGCACATTTCTGGCATGAAAAGTTAATAAAGAGGGGGTTTTGGGGTGGTGGTGTTTTTTTAAAAAATAAAACAAAAACTTTATGCCATGGAATTGGCAAGTTTGTGCTGTATAGTGAAACAGGTTAATTGTGGCATTAAATTTCTGAAACACTAGCTTTTTTTTTTTTTTTTTTTTTTTTTACAGTAAGTGGGACATATTTGAAATTGTTTTGGAATCAAGATCAAATAGAAATTAAAGTTTTTTTTAAACCTGTGTTCATTTTGCATTTAATTGGCTAATATTCCTGTGTTCCGGAGGGAGTTGTTGAAAGTTCCTTTTTCCGAGTTAAACAACAGAAATGCATGGTGTACACAATGCTGTAGCAGCCTCTCTCTGTGATGCAGAGTACATTGGAAATGAAAATTGCCTTCAGAATACTCCAGTGGCTTGTTTTTGAGGGAGAAACCTAAAGCCCCTATCTTTATATATGTAGACAAAGAAGTAAGAAGCTCAAGCCAGTTTTAGCTCCTCTCTTCGCTGGGAGCTGGTTATCCAGCGCATGCCAGGGCCAATGGACAAGACAGCCTTCAATGTCAGAAGGATCCTGTAGTTTTGGTTTTAATAGTTTTTCATTTGTTCTGGTGGGTTTTTTCACTGACACACAAAAGACTGAAGTAAATCAAAGGGCAAAGGTTGAAGTGTTTCACAGGATGGGAGGAAAAGACCAACATGATAAAGGACAGGACTGGAGGAACCTAAAGTAGTACAAAGCTTATCATTCATCAGTCTCCACAGAGGTGGGAAGAAAGCAAAGGGAAAACGGTACAAGACAAACCCTCTGAGCTTCCACTCCCTGAGCTAATATGTACCGGAGATAACAATTTGCACTGTGAGCAATTTAAGATAAACTGCTGCTTTAAAGAGAGAATTTAAAACCTTGTTGCTAAAGAATATTCTCTAAAAGACCATTGTGGGAAAACTGCCTTATACTTTAGCTTATCAGGAAAATTGGAACAGGTAGCTGGCAGCATGTAGATGTTTGGAGAGTCCACGCTGTCTCGGTGAACCACATGGAGGTGTAGCTACTTAAAAACCTCAAACAAAGGCAGAGCTGAGCTGTGGCCTTTAGCTGGTGAGTACTCCCGAGCGTGCGGCTGCAGAGGGAAGTGCAAGAAAGGCGTCCTACCCAACTTCTCAGGCCTAATACTGCACTGGGCCATCCTTCACATCTACTGTGTGTAACATAATTCTTGCTTCCCTGGGTAGCTAGGATGTCACGGGTAGCTTATCTCACCTGCTAAAAATTCAGACACAACCGTGGCACTGAGCCAACACAAGTACAAAATTTAATCTTGCTAGCTTTACTTTTTCACTAAGAAGCTGTCTGATGGGAACATCGAAGTCTACTCTCTCTTGTGGGGAACACCAAGAGTCCTTAATTACGAACCATTATAAATACGCTTTACTTGGTGGATATTGTTTTTAAAATCTAGAAGCTACATTTTTTTCATGAGAGAAATTAAAAGCAGAACTTGTTCCAGTGGCACAGAGAGCTGCAGTCTCTGCATTGGGCTGCTTCAGCTGCTGTAGGGCAAGTTCTGTTTCAACACTACCTTCTGCCCTTTGTTTTTATTAGCTCATGCAACCCTCCAGTACCTGATACAGCATTCATATGTCTCCCCTGCGTTGCTGCCTGTTTGCCCACGGGTGCGTTTGCCACATTACTATCCTTCCCACCTACCCCTGCTCAGAAAGGTGAGAGCTGCTTTCATTCGTCTCTGTGGAAAACAGACTTGGGTCCCCAGTACTGTCATTTATCCTCATGACAAGTGATTTGTGGGGTCAGAGATATTAAAAAGTAAGGTTTATATTAAATATGAGGAAAGAAATAGCAAAACAGATTGTTTACAAACAAACCCTGAACAGTAAATATTTTACATTAAACACCTTTCAACAAATATTATTTTTTCCCTATATACATATGTTCACGTGCAACCATCATAAGCTTATTGAAGAAGAGTTTTGCTATTCTAAGAATAAACAATATTAATGTCAAATAAGTGAGAGAAAAATGGAGAATTGGTACCTGTAAAGTGCCTGTGGCACTGTTCAGAGGAGTAAAAAAGTGAGGAAAACTGACATATGGGACTTCCAGCCTCTGATAAAATGGTGTTGCAAAGTGCTGGAAAACAGATCTGTAACAGAACAGCACAGTGAGCAGTGGGACATTTTGGGGCAGCTACAGAATCCAGGGCATCATTATTCTGGTTTGCTCTTAAAACTGACACCGAGTACTCTTCCTCACCAGAAACGACTCCAACTTCAGCAATAAACACGAGGTCCTCCTTAGCCATGGAGCCTCCTGTTTACAGTACGCCTCAGCATCTTCTTCAAGCTGCATTAAAGGTGTACTCGATGGAATATTTCGCCATCTTTTTTTTTAATTCTAAAGCGTGTTAAGTAAACAGGTTTCATTTCTACACGTACCAGGTGAGAAACGCTCTTTGCAAAAGATGCTCAAGGCTCCTGCACGGCACGACAGGCGCAGCACGGCCACGGCTGGCGCTGGGATGGGGAGGGGAAGGATTTTCAGCTGAGGTAGGGAAAGGAAGGCTTTTTGGCTGGGATGGGGTGGGAAAGGGAAGGATTTTCCACTGGCGCTGGGACGGGAAAGGGAAGGATTTTCGGCTAGGATGGGATGGGAAGGGGAAGGATTTTCAGCTGGAGCTGGAATGAGGAAGGATTTTCGGCTGGCGCTGGGACGGGGCGGGGTAGGATTTCCAGTCAGAGGTGCCGGCCGCTCCGGAGAGCCCTTTGCTGGGAGCCCGGGGCTCGAAGTGGCAGAGCGGGGCGAATTTAGCCCTGTCGGCGCCCCGGCTGCTTCCCACGAGGAGCCCAGCGTCTGCCCCGCGGGTGGCACCTCCCAAAGGTCACCCCCGCTCGGCGACAGCCGGGGGTGGCTCTCGTTCCCGGGCGGGGCGCGGCGGCTCCCGGCAGCCCCGGGGCGGCAGCGAAGGGCCGGAGCTTGCACAAGCCGCCCCGGGGCTCCTGCCCAGCGGTCATCATGAAGGGGCGGGGGGGCCGCTGCGCCCGCTGGGCGCTCGGGCTGGCGCTGCTCTGCTCCGCGCTGGAGGCGGCGCCGCGGCCGCGCCGCGCTGCGGGTGAGTCGGGGGGGAGGCGGGGAAGGGGCAGCCGCGGTGCCTCCCCGAGCTCCCCCCTTGCGCTTCCTTGCCCTCCCCTCCCCGCGCAGGGATTTGCCGCGCGGGCGTTGGACTTCCTGTGAGTTTTAGATCAAGTAAACGCTGCGCCGTTCAGTTGGCGAGAGGGTAAAAGGGGTCCGTGTTCGCTTGGCCGGGGGGGCTGGCGCTCCCCGCGGGGGAACCCGCCCTGCCTTTGGCTCACGGGACCGGAGGCACCACGGCGAAACAGTGAATGTGGCTTCTGTGCTGTCGGCAAACACACACGTGCGCTGCGGTGTGGGTCCATCAGAAGTGGTTTCCAAAGGACTTTCATTCCCTGTGCCTCGGACTAAGAACGCAGCAGTGTCCAAGTGTTTGTCTCCCTGTTGGTGGTTGGAGAAGGCTCAGAGATCTCATATTGCGTTTCAGTACCTGAAGGGGGCCTATAGGAGAGCTGGAGAGGGGCTATTCGTAAAGGCTTGTGGGGCTGGACCAGGGGGAATGGGTATAAACTGCAGAGGGGCAGATTTACACTGGACATTAGGAAGAATTTCTTCACCATGAGAGTGGTGAGACACTGGAACAGGTTGCCAAAGGAGGTTGTGGGCCGCCTGCTTTAGTGGGATGTCCCTGCCCATGGCAGGGGGGTTGGAACTGGATGATCTTTAAGGTCCCTTCCAACCCAAACTATTATATGATGCTATGATTTGGAGTGGCAATTTGGCAGATTTCAAAGATCACTGCTGGTCGTTGCTTCCTGAAATAAAACTCCTCGGGGTCCAGTCGCGTGGTGCCTGCTTTGCCATGGAATGAGCATGTGACCTTGGGGAAAATCAATTTATATCTGTCCTGGTTTCACACCCGCCTATCCCAGACACGGGCTTGCCTTTCCTAAGTGCTTTGAAACTGACAGAAAGAAATTACTCTTATTTTACAAGAAACTTGAAAGCTTACACAAGCTTAATTCATCTTGTTCACTGTATTCCTGTACCTCTCAGCTCCGTTTTCCATCCAGTGCTAAGTAGCAGTGGCTGAGAATGTGTCTGCCTGGGAAGTGGTGAGTAGGTAAGGCTGGCATGACTTTTTCTGGTGAGAAACCCAGTCTCTTTAGTACTGCAGCTGCTGGGGAGAAGAAGACTTTGACATTTTTGCCAGCATGCGGTTTCTCTTGTTTCTTTCTGTCCTGTGATCTTTTATAGTAGCTTCCAGTCAGAGAAGGTCTAGAAAAATAATTAAAATGCCCTCCCTCTCCTTTCAGGTGGAGCAGAGAAGTCCTTCTGTTGCCTCCTCTACTCTCCAGTTTCCAATTTGCTGTTATTGAAAAGGAGCTGATTTTCCAGTTCCCATCTACTTCCATTTTTTTTTCCTGCCAGTTGTCTTAAACTTATGCCTCTGCTTCTGTTCTCAGTTCTTTGCTAGCAGACTACCTGAAGGACTCTTGTCAGGAATGCAGAACTCACCCACACTTACCAGACAGGCTAATCAACAAGTTGTTAAATTTATCCTCCTTCTCAAAACTTGAAAGAGGATTAGCAGTACACAAACTGGAGTAAACTTGGCATTACCCCTGTATATTCAGTTCCAGTGCAAGTAATGCATTTTCTTTAATCTTTGTTTTCTGAAAACAGGGCAGTTCTGGCATGTATCTGACCTACATTTAGATCCAACTTACCACATTACCCCTGATCGCACCAAAGTTTGTTCTTCTTCCAAAGGAGCCAATGCCTCTGACCCAGGCCCATTTGGAGACTTTTTGTGTGATTCTCCATATCAACTTATTTTGTCAGCGTTTGCATTCATGAAGGATTCAAAACAGGAGGTTTCATTCATGATTTGGACGGGGTAAGTGTTCAAGTCACTCCACAGTTAAAGCTTTTAACAGCTGGATAATCATATGGTTTAGTAATTCACAAGTTTATATTTGTACCAACAGGTCCGAGTTCAGTTTCACAAGTGCTGCTTTTGAATAGTCCCTTTAGTTGTCTGAATGGCTAATAAGTGACAGGCTGAGTGAGAATATAAAGCCTCAGGAACAGATTTCTATTCACTGTAATGATTTCTGGATATTGTTGGACTGTTCACTGGGACATTTACTACGTGACTGTATTAGTCTAAGTTAATTGGAACAGTATGGGGAGGGTGGAAGGTGGAAAAAGCAAAATGAAAGATCAGAGAAATATCTGCCTGGAATTAATTATGGGAGGTCGTATTTTTTTTAGGTCTTATGGTCATTAAAGCTAAAGTACACCCCTTTTTAGAAGATACTCTTTAACTATACCTTATTTGGCTCTGTAAGAAGTAACTGGAATCAAACAATACTATGGCTTATGGGGGTGGTTTTTTTTTTTTGTTTTTTTTTTTTTTTTTTTTGTAAATGTATAAACTTACCATTCAGATTTGGTGCCTGTATGAATTCTGGATCGGGGGCTAGTGGGGAGAATGATAGCAGTGTCGTAGATGCTTTCTCTCTCTTCATTACTACCACACATAGCTGCATATCCTTCAAAGAAAGTGTGGTTTCACAGTCCCTCACTGCAGTATTTTGGATGTATGCAGTTCCCTGTTGAGTAAAACATTTACCTTCTATGTGCCAATATTCCCTATTAGAAAATGGCCATAGTAATACTTTCTCACAGGAATTATCTGTGAGGCGTTGTCTGCCTTAGCAGTGGGACTTGAGAAAGAAGTGTGAAAGGAAGCCATATAGTAGCTCAATAGTAACATGCCCTGTTACTTTTTAGATGTTTATAAAAGATAGTTTTACCCTTCTGCCATAGCAAAATTCTCCATTCTAGAATCACATGATTTTTTATAGTATACATCAATGGATAATTTATCAAAGAGATTAAAAGCTTTGAGTGAGAACTAGTTCGTTTATCAGTGATGGGGTCTTTTTTGCTGGAAAGGTTATATATGTTACATCACTTAATTTTACTGGGGGAAGGGAGTTATGAAATAAGAGTACATAAAGACAAGTGATTAATTTATTTCATTTACTTTATTGTAATTTATTTTAAACAGGATGTTATTTAAAGTGGAATGATAAACTTGGAAGGTTGTGTAGATAACAGAAGATACATAAAACCCAAACTGCACAGCAGCTCAACATGATGGAGTTGAATTAACTCAATTTTTAAGAAATCTTAGTTATGATAAATGGGAATCCTAAACATTAGTCTACTTGTTTGTTTCTTTTTTTAAAAAAAAGCCTTTGCAGAGAGCCTTTCGAGCAATTGTATTAGAGTCTATAGTAGTATTGCATGCTAGCATGTAGATATGTTTGTAGAATTTTTTGGTTTTCCTTATGTTGGTAATAAACCTTTGCTAATGCAGCCTTTTTCCTTTTTCAGAGATAGCCCTCCTCACGTTCCTGTAAAAGAACTCTCCACAAAATTAGTCATTAACATCATTGGCAATATGAGTACTACAATTCGTCATTTCTTTCCAGATCTTCAGGTTTTCCCGGCCTTGGGCAATCATGACTACTGGCCACAGGTAAAACAAGTTAGAGTTGTGTTTGTATATCGTATTGAGTGTGTTCCGAGTGCTCAGAAAGCAGGTGTGAAAAAATAAGAGTTAAATTTATCATAGAATCATTGAATCACTAGGTTGGAAGGGACCCACTGGGTCATTTAGTCCAACCATTCCTAACACGCCCTAAACCATGCCCCTAAGCACCTCGTCCACCCGTCCCTTAAGCACCTCCAGGGAGGTGACTCAACCACCTCCCTGAGCAGCCTATTCCAGTGCCCGATAACTTCTTCCGTGAAAAAAATTTTCCTGATGTCAAGCCTGAACCTCCCCTGGTAGAGCTTGAGGCCATTCCCCCTTGTCCTGTCCCCTGTCACTTGGGAGAAGAGGCCACCTCCCTCCTCTCCACAACCTCCTTTCAGGTAGTTGTAGAGAGCAATAAAGTCTCCCCTCAGCCTCCTCCAGGCTAAACAACCCCAGCTCTCTCAGCCGCTCCTCTTAAGACTTGTTCTCCAGCCCTCTCACCAGCTTCGTTGCTCTTCTCTGGACACGCTCCAGGGCCTCAACATCCTCCTTGTGGTGAGGGGCCCGGAACTCTACACAGTACTCACGGTGCGGTCTCACCAGTGCGGAGTACAGAGAGAGAATAACCTCCCTGGACCTGCTGGTCACGCCGTTTCTGATACAAGCCAAGATGCCATTGGCCTTCTTGGCCCCCTGGGCACACTGCTGGCTCATGTTCAGTCGGCTGTCAACCAACACCTCTGGGTCCTTCTCCTCCAGGCAGCTTTCTAGCCAGACTTCTCCTAGTCTGTATCACTGCGTAGGGTTGTTGTGCCTCAAGTGCAGGACCCGGCATTTGGCCTTGTTAAACCTCATGCCATTGGTCTCAGCCCAGCGGTCCAGCCTGTTCAGATCCTTTTGCAGAGCCTCCCTACCCTCCAGCAGATCCATGCTTCCTTATAATATGTAGCTATTATTCTGGAAAGAATGTTCTACAATTTTCCAGTTAGCACTTAAAATTATAAATGTTTCCAGTCAAGAACAGAAAGTAAATCTATCTGTTTTGTTACCCAAGCAAACAGTGATGCCAGGTAAAATCTGTACTTTGCCTGAAGCCATGCAAAATTACTGCTAATCATTCCTCATGGCTAAGAACCGCCAAGTCTCATAGCTAATACAGACTTATCGTTTCCTTGCTATTTAAGTCATGTGTGTACAATAAGTTAATCTAACAGAAATGACATCCTTAATGGATCTATGAGCCCATGGTGGGATTCGAGACCTACTGGAAGTCTGTCTACTGACATCTCTGGCTATTTTTTAATCAGACTAATAGCAGGATTTTTGTAGTGTTCCCATAGTTCTGCCACTATTATTAAAAATATGTCTCCTTTTCTTTCCTTATTGGACACTTGGATATATTTGCATTGATGATTTGCTGGATACGTGTGCCATTGCAGCTGAGGACAGTGCTTTTTTAGTTTCAGTGTTCTGTGAATATTGGTTTTGGCATAGCTGTAAAGTAAACAGTTGCTTCATGTGTCCTTTAAAACATATTGCGGGTTGATCTGGCATCACCAGATGACTGAGAAGCAAATTTGTCATTGGATCTGTGGGGATCAGAAGGGACGTGGAGCAGACCAGCTGAAATATTTTGTTTGGAATGCCTTATGGGAATTCAGTAACACCGTTTCACACGTGCCAAAGGCTTTTATGCCAGCCTTCTGTATTGTTCATGAAGCCTGTCAGGGTATATCTTGGTGTAGTAGGTGATTGTATTGCTGCTGGAGTTAGTGACTGCCAAATCAGGGAATAACAGCGGTGCTCGGAGAGGAGAAAGGGAAATGTGAGAGACAAAATAAGAGTTGGAAATACCTTGGAAATGTGAGTGCACAAACCAAGTTGGGACTTCAGTCTCTTGTTCTTAGTCTGGTAGTATAGCTTCAGCTTGTCATATGCACTGACAGGGGGCCAGGGTGGTTCACCAGAAATCACTGGTAAAGTATTTTGATAAATAACACCTTAACTGAAGTGTTTCATTTCCATTTTGTTTTGTTTTTAAAAAGTCAGAGAATAGTTGTGATCCAGCAGTCTGCTTTGATATAAAAGAAAAAAAACCTGTGTACAATAACCTCATAGACAAAGAATATAGTGGCTTTTCCATCAAATACAAGGTTTTTTTTGGAAATTAAATCTGAAGATAGGAAAAAGATGGTGAGGAAGGGCAGAAGGGCAGCAAAGAGTATTTTGAAGCGGGCTGCCGATTGACATAACTGGTGTAGTTCTCTGCACAAAACCGGACAGGAGTGTTTCTGCGATTCCGCCTTCAAATGGCAGGCTTCACCAATGCACAGAACTGACATGCTTTACTGTTTGAAAAATGCTGTGGGATCAGAAATTCCACACCATGGAGTTACTTCAGGTTGTTGGAGTTTTTCTTTCTTTTCTCTGTTAATGACATTTCTGTTTTTCCTGTGGATGTACTTGGCAAATGTCTTGTAGACTGGAAGTGATGTGGAACAGGCCAAATACCGTAGGCTGTTCCAGAGCAAGTGTGAAATCTGTGTGCTCACCATGCACTGAAGAATTTTATCGCTCTCTATTGTGTTCTGACCTGTCCGTCTTAGCAATTTAACGGTCTTGGGTGATTTTTCTTACAGAGCCTATTAAAAATACTACTCGGGTTAATCAAGCATCGGGTTACCTTTCAGACTGTGTATTGTTACCTTGGTCTTTCTGCATACTGCTATTTGTTTCACATCCTTGCCCCTGCTTAAAACAAATTCCCTAACTGCTGTCTAATCCACAAACTCACAGAGCACTGATTTGCCCCGGTCCACACCACCTTCGGTCCATGACATGGCCTCTTACCTGAGGTCAGGTTTTGCCATGCCCGTTACTGATGTTAGTTGTGACAGAACTAGTATGGCTCAAAGATTTCTTCATAACCAGTGTCTGCACTGCAAGCAACAAACGTCTGAGCAGACTTTGGATTGCATTGCTCTTAGACAGGGACTTAGTGCCTAAGCCTCTAATAACGTAGGCTTAGTTCAGACACCTTAGAAAGGTCAAATTGTATGTTTAAGAAAACATGCGTTGTAATACTGTTCCTATTTTTTAATCTCTGTTTTTTTTTTATTTCTATCACCAAGAATCCAAGCAGATATTTTAGGAAAGGCAAGGACAGGCTGGGATTTTCCTGTCAGGGTTAGATGAGAGCGTGGCTTTTAGCAGGCTGTGATGTTTGGGCATTGCTTGGTTCAGACGGAAGAGTGCTATGGTCCTAATTAGAGCTGGGGGGAGGAAGCATGGTCAAAACTTTTCTTTTATGTTTTAAATGCGTTGTTACTAGAACTACAGGGTAGCATGGAAATATTTGTGAAATTTCTGAGGCTGTTTCTGTGGGCCATAATGGAGTTTTGGGTTACTGCTATGAACCTTAGGTTGCTTGTAAAATTAATCTTCTATAAAAGAAGCTAATGTTCAAGCTTTTCCTCCAAGAGACTTTATTTTTATATTTCGAATCTTCACTTTATGTCTTTATAACTTTTGCAGAATGTATAGTTTTCAATTCTGCTGTTGTTCCTAAGGCTTCTGACATGAGATTTTCAGTGCATTAACAAGGCTGTGCAGTCAGTTCTGAGTAAATTCAGGCATTTGTTTCTGATCAGCAATACAGGATATTCAGAAGTTGTTTTTTTTTTCCTTTCTTGAGTTCCCCGGGTGATGACTGGATACATTTAGATGTCATGTGAAAGGTCCAGTGCAATAAGTTAGTGATTTTTTTTTTTTTTTCACCTGTGTGTCTGAATGCTAAGACTAAGGCAGGTTCTGCTCTCTCACAGGATCAGCTTCCAGTAACTACCAGTGAAGTTTACAATGCTGTAGCAGATTTCTGGCAACCTTGGCTAACTGATGAAGCAATCAATACTTTCAGAAAAGGTAAAATGTGCCAGTAATGCATTGTAAAGCTAGGTCTTAGAGAACTAATGTTTCTATAGATTTGTCCAATTTGTTTAACTAATCTCGTAGGATGAATCAGCGCAATGGATTATTTGTAATATTTCTCCTGTAAGAAGTTACTTGTCATTTTGAATAGTAATGCATATATTCAGGGTACGTTTATTCTCTTCTGATACGATAATTATTGCTTCTTGTAGCATATACAGTATTACTGGCTTTGTAGCGATGCCTGTGGAATGTCTTACTGCCTTCAATACCTCGGAATACTTTTTAGATAAAGGCATATAATGCACAAAAAGACTTAAATTTGTAAAAAAATTGATGAAATATTTCTGTTTAGATATTATATGTATTTCAGAGCACATCGAATAGGCATGCATTTGTTCAAGTTATGATAGCACTTTATCTTGGTGATTATGCTCTTAGTTGTATCATGTTTATGTCCAACTTGCTAAACTGGGAGAATATTATCCTAATTTCAGTTCTTTTTAGCAAAGGACTGAAAAGTTCAACCCAATTTCCAATCCATTCAAACATTAAGGATCTGGTACTTTAATATGTGGGTTTGTGTCCTGAATGAGAAGGAACTGTGCATAAGAGTGGAAGTAGAAACTCTAACAAGAAAAGTAAAATTCAAAGGGCCAAACCTTAAGTTAAGGTGTATCGTTATAGCTCTGTTGCATGGCTTCATTGAAGCCCATGAACTATGAAATTCCACCTGCTGAAGAAGCTTTCTATGCCATGGACAGTTTTAGGAGTTTGGATTGAAAAATGTGATCTTTACTTTTCATCGTATTCCAGTCTGAAGGTAAAGGACTTTCAAGGTACAAGGCTGCTAAATTCAAACAATTTTTCGTGAAGCAACCTATATGTTTGCAGTATTTGAAGAAATGTGGACTTTTTAACAGTTACTGCATTTCTCAGTGAGGAAGAAATGTTACAGGTCACGTCTTGCGTGTCAGTTGGATAGTTACATCTGAAAGCTGTCAAATAAATGCAAAGGCAATTACATGCAAGAATTAATAAAAAAAATCAGTCTTGGCTTATCCTACCTAAAATCTTGCTAGAAAAAGATTCTTAAGATGTTCTGTTGTGATAAGGTGATGCATGGCTTGAATAAACATGCCATATTCTATTTTACTAGAAAGAGGAAGGCTGAATATTTTGTCAGTGCTGTAGTTGAATACTAAAGTTGTGCTTTGAAGCCTTTTGTTTTCCAGGTGATTTTGATTTTGGTCTGCTTTCCATAGGTGGCTTCTACACACAGCTGTTCAAATCCAGGGATAACTCTCAACCACTCAGGATAATCAGTCTGAATACAAATTTATATTATGGCCCCAATAGCGTAACTGTGAATATGACAGATCCAGCCAATCAGTTTGCTTGGCTGGAAGGAATATTAGAAACCTCTTCAGAAAAGAAGGAAAAGGTAAGGTCTGTGCACATCAGCATTATTTGTTTAAACTTTGAAGAGAAAAAAAAAAAGAACTAAGAAGTAGAGACAAGGAAAACGTAAACATGATTCTAGAAGAATATTAATGCAGGCAAAGATACTGCAAAATCAAAATTTTATTTTTTTTAATAATTCCTCTTTGAATATGCACATTCTACTACAACAATTGATAAAATGGTTGAATGCGGTTTCTCAGATTATTCAGTAAAATACCTCGTTTCCTACGTAGAGGGAAAATCTTATATAAAATACTGTAGAAGCCAGGATGAGAATACTTAACACTTTTACTTTTGTTTCTGACTCTATTTAGTCATAGCCTTTAATTTTAAACTGTACATCCTTAGTCTGAGACAAAAGCTATCATATTGGGTTTATATTTTCATGTAGTTACAATTATCAAAAATAGAAATTAGAGAGGAGTTTGTCAACCACAAAATTTAGCCAAGCTACAGCAATTGCTATGATTTGTATGTTATAATAAATTATGTTATAATACTGAGGTTTTGAAGAAAGGTTATAAGTTGTTGGCTTGTGTTTGATTGATTAGTCCAGGGATTCGATCATCATCTGACTGGAAAAAGTATTTAATTTGAAACATGTTTACATTTTGCTATGGTGTTGTAATTTTAATATCATATTAGTTAGGAGAAAGGCGAGATTTCCCAACCTCATAAAACCCTGCAGTGTATTAGTTGGTGTGTGCAGTAGGAACCAAGTCTCAGCCTCAGACAGAGAGGTTTTAATGAGTTTTTCCATGTTTCTGGTGACTCTGACCATGCAGACTCTGTAATGTTCTCACCTAAGTTTTAATTCCTATCCTCTTGAGATGCCAAATTGAAAGTCTTGCCCTAGTAACTTTATTTTTTCACTTGAAATGATTGATCAAATTTTCTGTTGGCCTAAAATCACACGTAAATTTATTGGAACTTTTTTCCCCAAGAATATACTGAATTCACCAAACAGACCTATATTTTTTTTTTCTCATTATGAATTTAAACATTCTTACTGTTTGTATTTTGCATTAAAAAGCCTGTCGTGGTAAATAGTTTTCAGAAAGCCATTTTGAAGATAGCATTATTATGAAATTGTGGTAAACATTTCTAAGTTACAGCTAAAAGTGTGAGTGTCAAATGAAGGTACTAATTGTGCTTTCTACATCTAATTCCTTAGGTATATATAATAGGACATGTACCAATAGGATACTTGCCATATGCAAGGAATACTACAGCTATCAGGCAGTTTTACAATGAGAGACTGGTAAAAATTTTTCGCAAATACAGTAGTGTTATTGCCGGGCAGTTTTTTGGACATACGCATAGAGATAGTATCATGGTCCTCCTGGATGAAGAAGGTAATGATGCTTGTTGAATCCTTCATCTTTTTCGTCTTGATTAAAAGCAAATTAATACCTGTGTGTTTTTACTGGTGAGCCTCTGTTATAAACACTTGAGAAAATGAAATTGGGAAATACTGCTACTTATGTCCAAGAATTCAAGCTTCACATGCTCCCAATTTTTTTCCAAAGACAACATTGCAAGGCAGACTGTCTTTTTCTGTTGAAGTCAGAAGAGACTCCCCAAGCTTCCTATTTTTTTTAATGAATGTTCATGCCTAGACAAGAATTTCTAGTCTTTCCTCTCCGCTCTCTCAGTGATATGGGCAAATTATACTAGCCAGTTGCTATTGTGTAATGTGTCAAAGGGAATGTTCTCAGGCCAGCTAGACATGCTCTGTGTTCTTGTGTTTCCTGCATCATTACTGTGCCTCTCTGCTGAGTTCCCTGCTGCTTCAAAGTTAATTAAGATAAGGGTAAGCGGGAGGCAGGGGAAAGAAAGTCTCTGCCTGTTGCATCTCTTAGATCAGCTAATTTCCCTTCCAGAAAAGCACCCAGGTTTGAAAATTTTGTTTCCTACTTAATTTTAAGCATGGGCATGCCTGTATGGAAGCCTCTAACACCTCTAACTGAAGATCTCTAATAAGTAACTGGTTAAGTGTTTGTCTGTACCATATAACAGTGAGAGGTCCATTGCTTTGGTTTATGTAAAATGCCCAAATATTAATTGGCTCTTTGTTATATATGAACTTGCAAAAGCAGTGCTCAGAATGCTGACTAGGATAACAGGAATCATAATCATTTTACCTTTTTACGTAGCATTGTCATGGAATTAATTTCTGGTAAAAAGGAATCCAGCCATAGTGAAAGAATTGGCTTTTTTTATTGTTCTTAAATGGTATTTGAGACAGTCTATACCTACAAATTTTAGTACTTTGTTCCATTTGTGTATGAAATCATCACCTCTGCTACAAATTTCACAGAGGGACAAATTGATCTTTGTGCCTTGTCATTACAGTTTGCATGTGCAAGTAACTGCTTCCAAATTATTTTTCAGTAATTTTGCATCTTCTGACAAAATTTAAACAGTGAAAT
This sequence comes from Cuculus canorus, assembly GCF_017976375.1. NCBI lineage: Eukaryota > Metazoa > Chordata > Aves > Cuculiformes > Cuculidae > Cuculus > Cuculus canorus. The sequence goes on from NC_071403.1 coordinate 37,860,438, forward strand.
TGCAGGTAGCAAAATACAGTTTGTGTTTATCTGTAATTTTAGACATGCCATTTTCCTCTTGATAAAACTCCAGAGAATTCAAGATAAATGTTATATTGTAGCCAACATCAATGTACAGGGTCACAGAGCTCAGTTTTATCTTCTGCAGAAGAATCTACTCATTTCCAAGCTTTCAAACCTTCCACTTGTATGTGGAGACTGACCATGTGTTTTCATTGCTGTGATGTTGTTAAAGAAAGGAGTAGCGAGGGCTTCTTTGTTCCACAGAGAACCCCTCAATATAATTCTCTGTATATTCTGTCTGTGTACATCCACATGTTTCAATTGCTTTAATGATCAGCATTCACATGTTAGATGCTGGAGTAGTCTAAATGAGTGAAGTCAGGGTCAGGTGATGGTGTCCTGGTGTTTCTAATAACGTTATAAATACATAAAGCAAAACATAAATAAAGCAGCATGTAAAAATGGGGACAGCAACTAAAAGTTTTGAATATTTCTTCAGTAGAAATATGCAAAATACAAACACCTTACATATGGGTCAGACCATTTTGCACTGGTAGTTGCATTGGTGGGAAGCCTCTAGTACAGACAAATTTGACCGGTACACACTGAAATGTGTACTGTGGTATTTTACACAGATTTTACTCTTATCCAGTGGAAGTATAGAAGTTCACAGTGATATAGCTGATACAGGGGAAAAAAAGTGCTAATGTCTTTAAGCCAGTCATTCTGGTTCTTGCTGTGTTGGTTCTCTACGGACACTTTTGATTGAGAAAGAAATGATTGAAAGGAAACTGTTTCCTCACCTTCCCTCTTCCCACAGAAAAGCCAGTAAATTCCTTGTTTGTGGCACCTGCTGTAACCCCAGTGAAGAATGTATGGCAAATGGAGTCCAATAACCCTGGTGTCAGATTGTATCAATATGATCTTCTTGATTATAGCTTGCTGGTGAGTAAGGATTTAAAACCACTGTTTAAGACTTTAAATATAATGTCATTAAAAATTTGAGCAAAATGTCAGCCTTTATAGTATTATGGCAGTTGGTGGAACTTCAGTGCTTAATCTTGTTTTTCTTCCTGGGCAAAGGAAAGGAAATTTGAAAGAGAACTTTGTCAGTCCTTCAGTGTCTGCAGGACTACCTAGTACTGACTTTTCTCTATGGAATACTTTTACAATGTAGAATCAAAGACAGTCAGATTTCTGGGCAGAATCCTGTAACTATTTTCAGGGTGCTCTGCAATGGTGAAAAAAGTTCATGTAAATCCTGTGCTTGTTTACATACCTATGTTTTTGCTGGTGGTAGCCTGAGCTTTGGCATGCAGTCCATGAAATGCTTATAAAGGGTGTAGGAGAGAACATGAAGAAAAGCACTTTTAACCATGTGATGTCTTTTGCACCTTCCTATATAGAATTTATGCTTATAGGAAATTATAAATAAATTTAGAAGGAAAAAAATAGTATATATCATTCTGTTTTGTACCTTATGTGATTTTTGGTGATAAAGTGAATCCTTTATAATTATTTTGACACAGAATGACTCAGATATTCAAGGTAAAATCTTGACCTCACTGAGTTCAGTGACAATGCATCCTGCAGCTTGAATGTGACTGGGGTTTCTCTCTGGAGACCTATGCGAATGCAAGCTATGCTTCTTTCTTGTGCAGATTTCACTCCTGCATCTCCATTTCTCCCTTTCCCTTAAATTCTCCATGGGCCTTTCTTTTTCTGTCTGTTCTACCCCTCAGGCAGTGGCTACAGAAAAGAAACTTCTGGTTCTCACCTTTTTTCTCCACTCCTAAAGCAAACATGAGCATAGCAGAGTTTGGTTTACAGTTTGCACAGGAAAGACCTCTAACACTGCCACTGCTGCCTTTTGTGATTCCTTTTTCTTCTCCTCACCATCCCCCCACCATTACCACACTGCAAGTACCAGCTTTGGGTGTAAGCCCAGCTCTTGGGGTGGGACGTGACCTTCTATTCAGTTGTGAATAACGAGAAGTGACAGCTTCCTAATCAATATATCACTCTAGAGGCTTAATGAAGCAGGGAAGAAAGCAATACAGCCGTGCCTATTTTTTTTCTTTTTTTCTTTTTTTTTTTTTAACTGTAGGATCTTTGGCAGTTTTACTTGGACCTCAGAGATGCCAACAAGAAAAATGAATCAAACTGGAAGTTAGAATACATCCTGACTAAAGCGTATGGCATCGAAGACTTGAAGCCAGAAAGCCTGTATGAAATGGCCAAGCAGTTGTCTGTGCCACACAGCACATTGTTTGAGCAGTATTACAGTAACTTCATTGTGAGTTATGACAAAACCATTGTCTGTGAAGAGGGGTGCAAGATCTGCCAAATATGTGCAATCCAATATTTGGATTACTCCTCATACACGGATTGTATCAATCGGGAAGCGATGTGGAGATGAAGTCTCCATGCAGTTTATGCTGATATTGACTTTAGCCTGTGATTTAAACAACCTGCTCATCCTTTTGCTGAAGCGCTGTCATGCTGACAGGGAGCCTGTGGGACTTCTGTGAATTTCAAGGGAGCAATAAATCTCCCTATAGTTTTCTTCTTGAAAAACTGTTTTCCTTTCACATCTAAATAAAAGTTTATTGGCTATGCAGTGATGGCCATATGTTTTGTTGTTTCAAGTGTCCTGTGCCCTCTCAGGCATCCCAGTATGTGGCTATAGAAGTTACTCAGTTCCAAAGTCTCTTTTCACAGGATGTATAAATGTAGACAATGCAGTTTCAGGCACAGTATTTGTATGGGAGCAGGTTTCAACCATCTGCTGTCACAATTTACGAACTGAAATCTGCAAACCTGCATTTGCTGAGACTGGAGTGCAGTTATGTTGTTGATGTGGTGCTGGTATTGGGTAGCTGGTATTGGGTAGCTCCCTGTCCTGATTTTCCTTTTCTTTCTTAACCTCTTAAACTCACCTCTGTTTATGGGTGTATCTTAATGACAACATGAAAGTCACTTAATGGATCACAAATATCTATCCTGTAAATACTTACTGAGTTTTTTCAGAATGTCTGTATTTGCCCAGCACAAAGTGCTTTTTTCTTATGATAGGGCTACATACACTAGTACTGCTATCAAGCAGTGTCTCTTGGTATGAGATTTTGCAGCAGACTATAAATCAGGTTTAAATTGATCAACATCGCTAATTAGACATATACATTCTGTGTGCAGCACAAGTGCACTTGTCATGTTTCTCAGTTTTCTTTCTTTTTCACAGAGCAGTCTAGTATTTAATGTGAAGCTTAGCACTTGTATGAATTTACAATTGCACAGACCACATCTTCCTCTTCTGGTGATTGAATGTGTGCAGAAGGTGCTAATATTAAGAAGGCTAATTATCTAGTGTGTATAACCAAGAAGGACCTTTACCCATTTTTCTGTCACATCAGTAGCTATACTTTTGGAACCTTTGGTCAATATAATACCATGCAGACCCTACTCTAGGTAATATTATTCCAGAGTAACTGGAGCCATAGAAGTGGTTATGTGACAAATCCAATTGCTAGCTGTTTATTTTCATGAGACTAAAGCCTTTACTGTAGCTGTTAAGAAATTTTCTGCTTTTGTTTCCACTCAAGCTTGAAATACTTAGCAGAATATTTCTGGACAAATTTTTGAAGCCTGTAGTATTCACAGCTGTAAACACAGATGCCTCAGATTTGTCATGCATCAATCATCCAGAGAGGTAGTTGTTGGTTTGCTAAATTTGCATTCAGAAACTAATCCTCCAGTGGCACTAATGTTTAAAAATGCCATTAGTAATAAACAGTAGGGAGCCCTGTATTTTAAATTGTGTGCTTGAAAGAGGTTATGATGGGCATGTAAACTTTTTAGACCTATCTGCTCTGGCTAATCTTGAATGTACCTGGATGTGTAAATAACCTGAGTTAACGTGGGTTCTGTGCAGACTGTGACTGTGAGGAAGTACCAGAAAGTTTCAGCGCCGAAAGCTGCTGATTCCCTCTGCGTTGGATGTGCTTCCTGATTGGCTGACTCATGGGTTTGTTCATTAAAGATGCCTACGTGTCCAGTATCTGTTCTCCCAAGGCAGGCAAGCACAGTTGTGGGTGGATAGCATAAGGGCAATTTCAGCTGATAGGATAGCTGAGCTTTTTGCCAGATGGGTTTTATTCATTTCAGTCTTGTATTTTGAACAACCATCTTTTTTCTCCTACCGGTTTGTTTCTATGAGTTCTGTGTCTTCTGTTTAAGCTTAGTATCCACAAGGCATCCTGGAAACGCTATAAGAATTATGTAGTTGTATTCTTCCGTTAAGGTGTTCTTAGTTGCTGAACTTTAAGGAAGACTGAGCCACATGGCAGATTAGTAGCTACAGAACTCTAGGAAGAGTGTTATACTGATGATGAGTTGTTGGGCATCTTACTTCCTAGGTTTATTTTTCTTTGTGTGTCAGAAGGCATTGTTTAGTAAGCATGAACAAATAAATGCCTACAGATGTATAAATAGCAAGCTATGGTCCAAACAAACTTTTTTTGGTTTTTGATCTGGACTTCAGTTGAAACCAAGAGTTGGATGGCATCAACCAAGGAGCTCGTTTTTCTTTCTGCCAGAGGGATATATCCAGGGTTACATTTAGCCAGGGCATGTCCTCCAAGATACACCCTGTTATGCAGACTGGTATCCTTTGCTTCTCCAGTATGTAACTATACTCATGCAAGTGCAAGCATAAGTGGCCAAAAGAGATCCAGGAGTATGTGTGACTGCATCATCTTGGAACTCGGACAAAAAAACAAGGAGAGGGCTTCTAGGAATGTTTCACTGTAAATAAACTTGAGATGAATCATGTGAGCAGCTTAGAGGCACCTGGGTGTGAGGGCAAACAGAGGTCAACCCATATATTTATTTTCAGGTTCCTTCGTTATTCCTTCGTGAATCTAGGAACGTTCTGAAGGTGAGTTATCCTTTCCTGACAGAAGCTTTTTTAAGGAATTGTAAAAACCACCAAAGGCATGACCTGATAAAGTTGCTGTCTTCTGTAGACCAGATGCCGATTTCATGTTTTGAGTGATGTTTTGTGGCTCCATCTTGAATGAAGGATTAGAGGGGATATTTGTAAGGCCACATTTGACAGAAAGACAAATTACACCACCTAGTGGAGTAAAAAGCTTTTCATTTGTCTACAGTTAAACTTGAGGCATATAAACAAGGTGAGTCGTGTCTCAAATATTATAGGATTTACCTTCTAGGTTTTGAAGGTAAGTAGTTTTTGAAGGAAGTACTGCTACTTCTTTGTAGCAGTACTGCCATGTAGCACACTTCTTTGGGTGTTAAATGGTTACTGACTCTTAGAGGCCAAGCCACTTGATGCATCCTGAACCCTGCAGTACGTACAGGTCTCAGCCTACATCTGGGGAAAAGCTGGAGCCTGTGGAAGGGATCCTCTGAGGCCAGCTTAGCTAGCTAACAGAAAAGAGATGCAGCAGAAACCAAAGATCTATGCCTAAGCAGGCTGGTGTGTCCTTCCAATTAGTTTCTGTGCATTAATTCTCCCCTGGAGACAACTGTCTGAGCTTACGTCTAATATGAGTGCCTTTAACAGGAGAGTTGGTGCTGGGGAGCTGATGTGACTGCTGCAAATTTCATTAGCAAGTGGAGGATGTTAGATGTACACTTGGAAGTGCAGCTGCCAGCTGCCTTGCATCTGAAAAAAGCACTCTCCCGAGAGTATTCTGCAACATGAATAAAAGCACAGTAAGTGGGGATGATCAGTGAACTCTGGTCGAAGGTGTTGTCCTGATCCAAACTACAGTTAAGGTGCACCCAGAAGCCAGTGTTAATTGCTTTAGATTGGGTCATTCAGTTGTGTCTGGATGTGATCTCTCAATTTCTATTGTTTTTCACTTGCTAGCCCGAAGAAATCAAACTGGCAAGGGGAGATGGGCAGTGAGTGAACATACTGGTAGTAAAATTGAAGTGGTAAACTTAAGTTGTTTAAAGATAGAAATACGCAAGTAAGTACATATAGTCTTTTGTGGTCCCTTTCCTGTGTAGACTAATGACAAGCAGTAACATCTTCAAAGATAAGTATCTAGTTTAACACTGTCATGTAAGTTTCCTCTGTGGAAACAGCAATCTCAAGAATGTGAATTGTTACTTTGTTCTAAGAAGTCCTTCTCATGCCCAGTCAAGAGGAGCTATAACAATGTCAATGAAGAAAGGGACTGTAACTGTCTAATCATGATTAGTTGCTTTTCTTCCTTATTTTCCAAAGCTGAAAACTACTTACCATGAAAGCTTTCAACAAGAAAATACTGCTTTAGATAATGCTCTTGTCTGTCAGCCACAGCTTCCTTGTTCTACTGGAGGAACACCATATCTGGTAATTCTACCGGTTCTGTTACTCGCTGGTCTGCAAAGAAGCCTAAGGTTAAATGAACATTATTTTCATAGCGTGTGTGAAATATCATAACTGTAGCAATTCAAAGAAAACACACAGAGAAAAATTAACAAAAACGTTAACCATCATGTGTATGCTAAATTATTTTCGGGTGGTTGTGGGAATGGCAAAGGCCATTTTGAATGAACATTGCCAGTGTGCTACTGAACACTATATCTTAATTCCTGTGAAAGTGGGTATCAGCAGAGTGATCACAAGCAGAGCGAGTTCAGAGGAGGGCCATGAAGATGATCAGACGGCTGGAGCACCTCCCATACAAGGGCAGGCTGAGAGAGTTGGGGTTGTTTAGCCCAGAGAAGAGAAGGCTCCAGGGAGACCTTATAGCAGCCCTGTAGTTCTTAAGGGGCCTACAGGAAAGCTGGGAAGGGACTCTATCAGGGAGTGCAGGGATAGGGTGAGAGGTAGCAGTTTTAATTTTAAAGAGGGTAGATTTAGATGAGATAGGAGGAAATCTTTTACTGTGAGGGTGGTGAGATCCTGGAAAAGGTTGCCCAGAGAAGTTGTGGATGCTCTGTCCCTGTGTTACCTGAAAAGTTGGACTCGTTACCTGGCATGCAAACAGCCAATCTCACACACCAGGTTAAGACATTAATTTTTTGACAGAGTTGAACAAATCTGGGTGCTCAGTGACTTTCCACAAATCTAAGCACACCTGACAGGAGGCTCTGTACTCAATTTATTACAAAAGCTACAGGTGGTTGCATCATACAAGTTGTCTACTACATATGCTCAGTGAGTAGGGGGCCTGCTTCTGGAGGTGGGTTTCTGATGTTTTTCTGACAAACTGGCAATCTTGATGACAAGACCTGATTTAATATGTCCTTTTTCAGCAGATTAGGAGTGCTTTAATCTTTTACTTAGTGAAAGTTCTGCTATTTAATTTAATATTAACAAATGTTAGTCTGTTCTGTTTATCAAGATGTTTAGAACAGTACACTCTTTTTGCAACACATAAAGCTTTTCAAGGCCAGGTTGGATGAGGCTTTGAGAAACCTGATCTAGTTGAACCCAATGGCAAGGGAACTGGTACTAGATGATCTTTAAGGTCCCTTCCAAGCCAAACCATTCAATGATTCTGTGATTCTATGAAATAGGATGGTGGATAACTGAAATCATAACAAGGAAATCACTTAAAACCAAAAAAGCTGAAAGCAAAACCACTGGAAATGTGGCAAATCACTTAACCAAGCACTTAGTGAAGCAGTGGAGAGAGCACTGATGTGCTTACATATTGGCCAAATGACAGCTTTTCAAGCGCAACTTTCATTGCCTTCAGTGCTAAAGCTATAGTGAAAGACTGGAAAATTCCTGCTATTATCTGTATTTCTATCAAGCTGTGATCTGAACCTACCTGTCAAATATGTTATAGCTAATTGCTGAAATATTCCTCCATCATGTCTTCTAGCTTGCATTGGGTACGACAATTGGATGTTCTGTTCTAGTACCCTATAAATTCTTTGTTGAATTTTAAAGAAACCACTCAGACACCAGGAATAATTAAACTAGAGAAGTTTCAAATGCAGAGCTGAGCACAAAAAGTTTTTTTCCATCCTGAAAAGCACCCTGAGATTTCAATATTACCCACTGGAACAAAATCAAAACCTTATTGAGATTCTAGGCAGGGAGATATGTAAAGTGGGGATTTGAACCTGAGCCTGCCACCTTCCTCCTCAAGCACTTGCTGTGCATATATCATGGCCTTGACTGTGCCTTCTCCTTCTATCCTGGAACTGAACAACTTTCTAAATTAAAATTTCCATTGGAATTGTTACATTTATGTAAATAAATCTGATATTGACACAGCATTTTCCACAGAAAACTGTTAAACAGTTCTCAAGAACTTCTCCCACCCTGTCTGTCCAACAGAGAGTACATGCCAGTGCATACACTGCCTTTTTACTATCCTATATGAGCTGTAATTTTTGATAGTTTGTGTGGCCAGATGATCAGCTGATAAAAACTGACTTTGGAGCACTGAAAAGAGTGAAACAATTAATTAATTAATTAAGTAAAGAATAATCCTACTTAAGATTCAGGGATGGGATTTCAATAATACCTAAAAAACCTTTCTGTGTGACGTGATGCAGTCCCATCTGAACTGAATGCATCTCAACTGAACAAGAAAACCTAAGTAGGGTTAGTTGTATATCATAACCTTTCCTGGAATAATTCCCTCTGTAGCTCAGAGTGACGTGACAACGCAGCTATCCTGCTTCGTCTTCCAATCTACCCTGGATGTTTGCCCATTTAACGTTTGTTTATGGCACGTAAATTCTTACCAATAGACTTAAGAGAACAAACTGAAATGAATTGTGCTCCCAGATCTTCTGGTTTGATGTTCATTGACTGTAGGTGGACAATGCTTATCCAGTGTTTCTAGGGAGGTGGGGCACTCTGCATCTAGCAGGTTTTGGTGTTTATAAGACAATTTAGAAATGCCTGAAGCTGCTAAAGGATGACAGTTTCTCTAGACTCTTGTATAAGCACTGAAATTTGCAAAGCCTCCTGTGTTCAGTCTAGCAGGATTTTCCTTCAAGTGGGGGTGGTGATAAAAACCTGTAGTTGTATCACTCAAAATGCCTGCAGAAAGGCTCTTCTTCCAGATGGGTAGAGTACCTTAAAACTTTTGCATGCTGCTTTGGCTTTTTTATGCCTTATAAAATGGTAAGCATCCATTTTTAGACACTTGGAAAAGCCTTCCCTGGCCGATTTGTCATTCCAGTTTTGTTGGATGTTTCATCAAAGTCGATGATCCAAGAGGTCTTTTCCAGCCTAGTGATTCTATGATTCAGGCAGAACATGTCCTGTATATTAGAATATTTTACACATATGAAAGCTACCATCTGCCACAAAGCATATTTAAACCAGTTGAAACTTGAGACTTTGGTAAAATATTCCATTAAAAGATTCTGATGTTGTTGCTGCTGATTGCAATGGAGCTTGCATTTTACCTAGCCTTAACTGAGTCACTGCAAAGAACATTTAACTTACTCTCACGGGAGAGAATATTTGATGTTGTTTTTACATCAACCTAGCCAAAACCTTCCAACATTTCTAACAGATTTTGTTGCTAGCTAACAAGACATGTTCCAAACTGTCTGCTTAACAAAGTCTTTTCATTTGTGTTTTTTTCTTTCTTCCTTTTTTTTTTTTTTTTTTTTTACTTTAAATCTAATTGAAAGTATTTATATAGAGCTTGAAATTCTAGACAGGCACAGGATTTTCTCTGAATAATTGCCAGTGTACAATGGAGGACTTTTCTATAGTATTTTTTGTGTTTCTCCCCTCCTCCAGTCCCCCAGCCAAAGCAAATTTCTGCTAAGTGGTGTCAAAAAACCATAGCAACTATCTTATGACAGAGTTGAGAAGGTTTTGTTCTGCAGCGGTCCCATTAATCACTTATACTGCCCCCAGCCTATGGTCCTATCCAATGTGACTCTGGGAATTTTCTGCTGAAAATTGTTGCTAAATATTTGTATGGGTGAAGCACTCCTCTTAGAGTGACCCACAGAGGAAGTGGAGTGTGTTGTTTGTAGTGTGTGTGGCTGTGTGAGGCTTTAAGGATGGAAAGATTATTATTACCAGGAGATGGGAGTTTTCTCTTAAGTCCCGTCAGAGGAAGAAGGAGCAGGATCAGGAAGTTTGCCTGGGGAGCAGGTTGGAGAGGAGCACTGAGGGAGAGCAGATCATGTTTAGAGGGCTCATTCAGGCACATTCAGGCGATTTTCTATCAGGGCATGGGCACTGGTGGCTGCGCAGTGGGTGCCCCTGATCATTGCTGTAACACACTGTCACTGCTCTCATACCCTGGCTGGGTGGCCATCGCCCCTCTCCTCAGCCCATCACTCTACTCAGCCTCTTTAAGTTACCCCTCTAGATCCTAATATTTTTCTCTGTCACCAAATCATATTTCACCTTTTATTTAACTGCTAAAATGTGACTACTACTTGTTTTTTGCACTTTATGAGTTCAGACCAAGATTTTGGTGGAGTTAATTGCTTAGAATATGCCAGCAATTAAGTTTTGATCCATCAAACCAGTCTACAAATTCCTACTCACCCACTGCATTTACTTACTCACTGAGTCCATAAGACCTTCCACTGCAGCAGAAATCTAGCCCTCTGGAGTTTGTATTCTTGAATATATCCACTGCCTATGACACAAACAGTTGCTCAAATAATTTTGGGAACTTAGAGTCCAGAAAAATGAATAATTAGGAAATCTGAACCTGGCTTTTCCTATATTCTGATTGTCAATATTTATTCCGATACACAAACAACAAAAGCCTTAGACCAGAAGGTGTTTCTATACCCTAATGGTATTTGCTGCTTTCACAGAATTCTACAGAAAAGCAGTAGTTGTTTGATTAGCGGGGTAGAGGCAAAAGTGGTTGTGCATGGAAGACGGGTGGCCCTCAGCTCTTCTCATCTTCTGGAGTGCCATTTGGATGGAAAATAGGATCCTGTCTTATATAATGATTTATGTGAAAACATGTCAGTGCTTCGCAATGTTTTCCAGAAATTTGCATATCCGCTCCTAGTGCTGTCTTCACTTCTTTGCAACAGGCCAGCCATGTTTTGCTGCCGCTTCTCTTCACAGGACAAAGATAACATCAACAGTCAGGGCCTCATACTGTGCCATTTCCTTTCCAGAGATGCTGACTGCCTTTTGAGGCCCCTAATTGCTTTCAGGGTCTCTTTGCTTTGCTTTCCCTCCTGAAGGAGAGTTAAGCCTACTTGAGAGAGACCCTGCCTCTTTGCCTCTAAGCTGGAATAATGACCAGGGGAGGTGAAAATCTCTTGCTTCAGCCGCAGTTTTATTATACTGCTGCTAAACAGAAGCTCATGATAGGTTTTATTGGGCTGTGTCTCTGAACCCACTCTTAAGTTTGTTTTCAAGTGATAATTTTTTCTAATACCTTGTATGATTATAAGGTGGGGTGACAGACCAGTGTCCTATTCTTAAATTGCAAAGGGTTTAGTTCTGTGTAGTGTATAGCATTGCCAGTTTGAAGAATAATCTCCATGCATTTTCTTTGTTTAGGCATAAAAACACCTCTCCGTTTATGCCAGCATAAGGAGTGTTTAGTGCTTTTTTCGAAGTCTGACTTCAGGAACTTTGTTTTGTTCACATATATGAGGGATGAGAGGGTACTTGAAGACACAGTTCCTGGAAAAGAAAGCAAAATGTGGTGAAAAATGTGAATTATCTGGTGCTGATTGGCTAGGTTGACAACTAGGTTGGAATGCTTAGAATTTGGTGCAACTCTAGTGAGGTCAGCGTGTAGTCTGCATCTACAGCATTTAACCCAGGGTATAAAAACCAAATAATATATAGAGTGCAAACTATGTTTTCCATTCGTTAGGGTGAAAAGAAGCCTTCACGTCTACGCCAAATGTAGAACTACAAATAGCAATTTTATTTTAAGCTTTTTAATTGTGTTACAGGTCCTATACTTGTTAAATTCATTGCTTCAATCAGTCCCCGTCATTGTGGTTTTCAGTGACTGTCTAACTTTTATTTCAAGGATATCCTCTTATTTTTGTCTATCCAAACTTAGTGAGACTTTGTCACCCACTGGTATGCAAAATTATAAACCACTTGAATGTAGTAGTTAGGGAATAGATCCTAAGCTTTATACGTACTAATGAGGAACGCATGGGAAATCATGAAAAAATTCCTTCTCTTTTCCATCGCAGGTCTCCGGGTGCTCAGAGTCAGTAAGAATTCCAGTTTCCCTCTAAAATGTAACTAATTAGCTTATCTCTCTTTTTCGTTCTCCGTCTTTCTATTCCACCTTCACTCCTCTCCCAGTTATGAATTACTGGTGTTATGAAGAAGGCACACTCTTCGTTTTGTTGAATGTTGTAAAATATTCACTAGAATCTTATAAGAATTTGTCCTGCTGCTGGCAGAAAACAGCTCTGTAAACAATGTGCTCCTTTGTTTGCCCAAAGCATAGTAACAAATGGATTATGTCTAACAGCCATCTATAGGGCTTTTATTTCATCTCCATTCAGGCTCTGCGTGTTTTGCACTGCTTTTAATGAGGCTGCCTGAACTATGGTAACCCCACGGTACATTTGTAAGCAAGAGATATTAGATGAATCAGCCCCTTCCAGTACTGCATTATGAGGTGATTTGCTTTCATTACAGGATTTATTTTGTAGGTGGTAGACCTCAGTGAGAGGACACTGCAGGCACAAGCAGCACTTATCTGCTCTGTAAGGCCAAGTTCAGGGTCTGCATGGATGTAAATCTCCTTTCCCACAGCCAAATCTCCATTCTTTGAGTGGCTTGAAACACAAACTTTTTTGTGCATGACCTTTCCTTTGCTCCCCTTCTGCTCCAGACTCATATTGGAATGATTGATAGTCCTTTATAAAATACTCCATAAAGAACTACTTTACTTCCCCGTCAGCATGAAAGCTTGGGCCCCCCACCAAAACAAGTACAAACCCCAGCATCTCACAGCAGAATGAAAAGCCTCTTCTTGCCTCTGCCTTTCTGAAGTGTGAAGGTTTCCTCTCTGGAACTGGAAATCTTTATTCCTTGGCAACACAGCACACTGCTATCAACAACAACCAAATATAATATTGTCTAGATAGATGCCTTCTTCTTTCTCTGGAGTCTTAGGAAGGTTTTACCTTTTAATTAATTAATTAATTTTAATTAATTGTCATAATTTGTGAATTTTAACAGAGCAAAAGAGGATTCTCAAGTAGCGTAGTGCCCTGTTTAAGTCTTTTGTGCTTTGTTTGAATGTAATTGTCCTGGTTTCTACTGGCATAGAGTTAATTTTCTTCCAAGTAGCTGTTGTGTTTTGGATTTAGTGTGAGAATAATGCTGATAACACATATTGTTTTAGTTGTTGCCAGGTAATGTCTATGCTTGGCTGAGACAGAATTGATTTTCTTCCCAGCAGCTGCTGTTTTTCAGATGTAGTGTGAGAAGACTATGGAAAATACACTGGTATTTTTTAGCTGTTAGTAAGAAATCAAGGATTTTTCAGGTTTCTGTGTTCAGCTTGGGTACAAGTGCAGAGCCAAACAGCTAATCCAAACTGGCCAGCGGAATATTCCATACCATAACATCATGCTTAGTATAAAAATGGGATTTGGCCAGGTCATCTATAGTCCATGTTCCGTGTTCTGCTCTCGCTGTGCTTTCTGTGATCTCTGTGCTCGCAGCTGTAGCTGCTATCACTATGCTTGTTGAAATCACTGCTCAGAGTGGGATAATCATCAGGCAGTGAGCAGCTGTATTTTAATATATATATATATATTTAATAATTATCATTATTAGATCTTATTCTGTTTTCTATTAAAACTGTTTTTATGTAAAACCACAAGTTTTCCTTTTTTTTTCCTGATTCTCCTCCCCATCCCACTGGGGAGGAGTAGGTGGGAGATAGCAGCTGTGTACTGTTTAGCTGCTGGCTAAGGGCTAAACTATGACAGTAATCTGTTCTCTAGATCTTCCACTTCTGCTGCTGATCTTCAGTCACTATCAGAATCAACTGATAGGTTTTTTTTTTTTTGCACAGGGAATATTGTTACAAAAGATAATTTTAAGCACAATAACAAAGTAGATAAAGCAAAGCCACGTGGCGGCTCACAGGCCTCATCCTTTTCCTCTCTGGACCTCTATATATTGATTGAAGCATTTAGTTGTTAAATATTATAGATCAAGCAATTCTTGTCTTTGTAAATAGAAGACCCCGTGAAAAACTGGGAGTGATAGAAGAGATACGAGATATGCCATTACTTTGGATAACTCCCAGAATGGGACTAGAGATTCAAGCACTGAAGAAGTCACTGTTATGTTTTCAGATTTCACAGTTGGAAGGTGGCTTTGGCAAGGAATTACTGGCAGTAAGGGAAAATCTGGTTGAACTGTGAATTGCTAGGTCTTAATGAGAATCGTGACAGCACAGGGCTGCAGGTAATGCCTTGTGCTGATTGTAGTCTTTGCTAGCTAGTAGCAGTGAAAAGCAAAGCCCTAAGATTAAAAGTGCCGTGAACAAAAAGGTGAGAAGTCGTATAACATATCTTGCTATCACAGGAAAACAAAAAAAAATCTAATGACTAAGATAAATTAATTTCCATAGAAGACTGCTTGGGGGAAGATATTCCAGTTTTCTAGATTGTTTTTTTCTTTTTATAAATTTCCTTTCAATAACAAATCAACACCAAACGTTCCTTTCCCCAGCTCCATTTTGTGTAAAAGAATACAGTAGAACATTCAGGGAATTCTCCAGCTATTTTATTTTTAGTGTTACTTTTAATGGAGAAATCCTCTCCATCTTTCAAGCACTTCTAATTTCTGGTTTTACTAGTGTGGTTGTAGCCTCTTTCCTGCATACATATCGTACTGTCATAAACACGTGTGTGTGATGCGTGTGTTTGCATGTGGGAGATAACACCAAGGTAAAGAGAGACGGAATCTGAATGCACTAGTGGATGCATGGGTTCCTGTAATATCTCAGTTTTGACTTCATCATTTTTTTATAAGTTGAACTCCAAATGCCAATACTTGGAAATGAGAGACTGAGCTGCCCAGAAGGCAACTTCTGATCTCCTGAATGAAAATGTTCATTACTGTTTATGTGTATGCACTTTGTGTCATTGAGCTGCAGAAATAGGCAGCATCTGCATACTCCTGAGAAATGGCCTGTAACAGAAAGATTACAAATGTATTTGGAAGCACTTTAAAAGGCTGATTATAAACTTGAGGGGAGGGCGTTTCTTAATGAATATTCGTGTTGCTGGGTGATAAGCATGGGTTTACTTAATAGGGCTTTACTGTTTATTTGTTCTTTGACTCTACATTTTAATGAGTATAGAGGCTTGCAGATCAAGTATCTGGACACTTATTTCCATTATAATTCACAATTAATGAATTAATTTCCAACCTATAATTAGACTGAATTTAAATACAGCATGTTTCAAACTCAAGGCTCTGGAAGGCATTTAAAAGAAGACCTGCATGCCGTCAGACACCTATGATGCAAGTTTAGGTGATCTCTTGGGAATTGGCATCTGAAGGTAAGTTGATTGCTACTCTGGAAGCTGATCCAGTTTTAAGGTGAGAGATGTTTCAGATAAGATGAAGTGCTTAATCCTTCCCACTCATGCTCCTTTCCTTTCTCTTAAGATCTAATATTTCCTTGGAAAAATCTGCTTATATGCTTTCAGTGCCTTGCCTCTCTGAAAACAAACTGCAAGCTTCTGTTGCTTTTCATTCCCCCTGGATCTGTCAAGAGGCTGCAATTATTGTGAGCAGCAAAAAGTTTGGATGTGTCACCACATGAGCCAGTCTTTGATGGGCTGAGTAAAGGCAGAATGAAGACTGAAAAAAGTAAATCTAGGTACAAGTTAGTTAACAGACAGAAATCCTGTGTTTACTACCTTCTGCTGTGAAGGAACCTCAAATATTAAATGGGAACTTTGTATGTTAGGTGTCTGGCAAGATCACACAGCAAGCATGAGTATTATTGTCTTCCTGTGGTAACCAATCTCCAGATATAAGAATATAAAAAAAAAATTTAATTTTAAAAATTAAAACCGAAAAGTCAATCATTAGCAATTACCATAGGACTGACTAAGGTATTTATTTATTTATTTATTTATTTATTTGCATTTGAGAATAATATATACTTTTTAGGTAAAATGAAATATCATAAGACGACAAACCCCTGCAAACTAGTTTTAAACTCATTGCCTAAATATTTCTTTTTAAATAAATGTTAACTGGACATTTAGCTGACCAATTGTCTAACAAGAATCTGTATGACAGTTGTAGAGGTAAATTGTCTTTAGTTATCCAACACCAAGGACCACATTTTTTGCTGATACGTATTTGGATATATCTGCTGCTGAAGGCAATGAGACTATGCTGCTTTACATCAGCTGAGATTTTGCCTTGTATCCTGTGAACCAAAAAAAAACCAAAAAGCAAATTTGGTTTTATTCTTTCTGCACTTATTTCCCTTTCCAGCCCCAATTTCACAAAACCCAGTTTCACCAGCTAATGAAAATCACCATCACCATTTCTACAACCCCACGCGGGTGCCCCTGAGCAAGCCAGGAAGTGCATGAGCTCTGGGCAAGCGTTCAGGTGAGGGCTGGAAGCCATCTCTGTGCTGAGGGGCTGATCCCCTTCAGCTTCATGCTTGGCTGGAGCTTTGTTCGTAGTTGAATGCTCCCCCCTCGGAGCCTTTGTGCAGCAGCGGGGCTGAGGTGTGAGGGAGCCGGCAGCCGGTGGCCGCGCCATGTGTGGACAGAGCATGACCAGTTTGGTTACAGCCAGTCACTGCCGGGCTTGGCGTTACATCATCGTCAGCCCACAGCTTGGCCAGACAGAGCCAAACAGGCTCCTCGTTGTTTTTCCTCTTTTCATGGACAAGAAGAAAGCCTGGGAAAAGAGCAGGGATCCCAGACCTTCCTTGAGAACAGCCGAATATTGTCTGCATGGTAATGAAGGGAACAAAACCACCAAACATGCACAGCATTCTCCCTCCTGCAAACCAGGATTCACAAAAGCGGGGGTGTAATCAGGAGTGGGTGAGGGCAGGACAGCATGGTGAGGAAGTAACACACAGTCCCCCCCTGTAGTGTCAGGGGAAGCAGTCCACAGAACCCACTGTGACTCCTGGGAAGGCCAAGCAGCCAGAGCGCTTCCCTTGTTCCTGTTTTTCATGGCAATGTCCTCACAACTGACTTGGAGAGCCTGCGTCAATGTGGTAGCACAGCAGCTGGATATCTTTCAAAAAAATTATTGTAACACATGGTGTGCATTTGTGATTGCAATTCTCTGTTCCACCCACAAAGTCAAGATGGGTACATACATATGCACAGCTCATCCTTGTTTTTGCAAGCTCTTGATGTTATCTTAAGAGAAAGCGATAGCTTGTTTATTCTGTTTTGAAATTCAAAAGAAGTTTAATTTTTCTGTTTACATTGAATCTTAGTTGTTGCTTCTTTCAAAAGTGTAAAAATGGACTGGGAAAAGTGTAGTCTTTGTGTATACTTTGGACACCATGAGCACCGGAACCATTCCCATCTGCTGGAGGCAGGTCCAGCTTCTGTGAAATTTCTGCACTGACAAGCATCCATCTCTTGGCACCCAAGCATAGTGTCTCTGTGAAGAAACACAGTTGTCATGGGAAACTGTGATCTTGGAGAGAAACAAGTTTTGTCAGGCGTTAGGAGACTTGTCTGTCTGTACCATAAAGGTAGGCAGCAACATTATACTCCACTGGAAACCAGAGTAAAGTCTGGCAATGGGGCAATGAGCTCTTGGAAGGCTTATGATGCTGGACTGTGTTCTACCACACATTTGCAAAGGCTGGGGTCTTCTAGGATTCTCCAGGCAGGCATGATCCTCCATGTCTCACTTTGTTCCCTAGCTCCATTTCTGCTGCATGTGATATACCTTCTAAAATGTCAATAAGGACAATGCCATCTGTATGGTCAGGAGAAACCCTGTCTATTCTGGTTTTGCTGTCATGCAGCTGTGCTAGTGAAGATGAAAATATAAACGTTTACTTGGGAAATGACATCTCATGCTGCACACCTCTGAAAATTATAAACTGTTTTATAATTTTCAGCCACATTATCATCAGTCTTCCACCATATGTTTTCACGACAACACGGTTGCCTAAGTTAAACTAGTCTTTCCTTATTCTAGTATTTAGCCTTTATTATAGCAGGAGGCAACCATTCCTTCCCAGAACATCTTTTGAAGTCGTCCAAAAAAACCATGCCCGTGCAGATGGGTTTCCTTTTAGGGAGATCTACAGTGTGGAGAAAAGTTGGATACACATCAAGATCAGGCCCAAGGATGGAGTATATGTATTCATTGCATACAAAACATTGAGCAGTTCAAGCGTTTCAGGGAGCCTTGATAGCCTTCCTCTTATCTGTTCTGCTTTTATCTCATCCTTTTGATCAGGCATGACCAAGATGGTGGACCAGAACCATATCAATGGTCTATAAAGTGGCATTCAGACCTCTACATATCTGTTAGAATTGTTTTTTCTTGTTTGTCCAAAACTCAACAAGCACTGCATACCATTGCCTCATAATTATCCCATGACTGACCAACACACTCAGGTTTATTCCATCTCTGTTACATGTTATGTGGTATGAAAGATAGAGTAAAAAGTCCTCAGAGAAATACAGAACTTTGGGCATCCGTTGAATATCTATTCCTAAAGCCTTCCTGATCTCTGCAGTGATAATTTTTTCTACTAATGCATAAAACCTGATTATAGCCTTCACTATTACAAACGTTATCACTAGTTACAGAATCATCCACTATTAAGAAAAAAAAAGTTGCTCTAATTAAAACAGAGTCTTCATTGAGATGTGTTTTTTTAAAAAAAGGACCTCAGTGCATGTTCTTTGTTGTGATAGTACACTCTGACAGGCAGAAAATAGGAAGAATGGGCCCAGCTTCTTATGCTACAGTGAGCTTGATGGTAATTAATTATGTAAATAGATGAGTGTGTTCATTTCTGTTGACAAAACACGCTCCCTTTGTGCATGAAGATGAATTGTTTCTTCCCATAAGGAGCCAAGTCCAGAGCAAGTGTAGTAAATTTGAAAATAACCTTGCAGGAGATTTCTTGGAACTGCAAAGAGAGTTGCGATCCATTATCTAATTGTGTCAGTTCTTTAGTAGCATTAGTCAAGTTAGAGGAAGGACCTTAAAAACATCTGTTTTTCAACACTAAAATTTAATTTGACTGAATTAGAAACAAATAAAAGTAATGCCTAAACATGCTACAATCGGATTCCCACCACATCTCTAATTCTTTTAGAGACCAACGTGCTGTTATTGACAAGGATGTCTTTTTCCTTAGTGGGCTGAAAGATGATAAAACACAAAAGCAAGGCTTGGCTTCAGCAGCCTTTCCCAAAGATTAAGGAAGTGGTTCACTCAATTAAAATAGACTGTATCAAAGCTTCTTTTTCATTGAATAATTATGTATGATGACCCTGAAATAATTTTAGAGCCAATTTACCTGTTGGACAAAGCATTTCTCCAGCTTTCGAGTCCTTGTGCAACTCTTTAGTGCCCTCCTCTGTCCCAGTTCGGAAATGCTTATGTCTGGAGGGGAAACTATTCATCTCTGGCTAATAAGAAAGCAAAATTGTGACTTTATACCTAAGATGAAATATTACTGTTGGCTGTTTTCTTTTCAAATTCAATGTATTTGTTTCAGAACTGGGAAATGAGGCATTTAATTCATTTGGAGAAAGATAAATCAAAAAGCAGTAAAGGAGCATGTGTGTGCCGTCTTTCTATTTTGCACCTTTTTTTCCAGTGATCATAATGATAATGACTTCTCAGTGAATATGTCAGAGAATGACAAGTGGAAAAAAAGTTCAAGACAATGACTAAGCTCACCACTCTCTAGGCCAGTCAGACATCCTTCTATCTGGGTCATCATTGGACATTGAACATTCTGTGCCTTTCACGTAGATAAGAGAGAGGATGGTATGTGCTATCTAAATCAATACATAAGGAACATAAGGGTGGTGGAGGCAAGATATGGGAGAATGAAAAAAAGGATCTATTGAGTTTGCAGACACAGGAGACTCACCTCAGTGGTACTTTAAGATGGCTTCACTGGCATTGTGGACAGCCAGGGCATCATCTCCCCTTCCTTTCTGCCTCTGGAGTGTATCACTGCAGCCTCTTGCATGCCACTGCAGTGCCAGTCTTATGCAAGGGCAAGAAGGTCTCATGCACAGTCAAGAGATCTGGATTTCCTTAGACTTATGGGAGAAGCTATTTGACCTAGCTGTGGTTCTTGGTTGCAAAATGATTATCCCTTCACGTCCTTGGACAAGCACTTCAATAATATTTGCTTATGCAACATCCATCTCATTTTCTTCCTAGTAAAGAACAATTTCTCCATGTGCTACTGTCTCATCTGCCTGTCACATCCTCTCTACAGGGAGTGGAATTCATTGATAAATAAAGCTGCCAAATCCTGGTCTTTCCTTTCTCCTTGACAATATATTCATAGCATTGATGAGCATTGTAACCAACACTGGTTGAGAAGTACCAGCACTAGCAGTGTGGAGGGTTTCGGGTTTGTTTTATTTTTTTGTTGTTGTTTCTTGCTTTGTTTTGTCTCTTTCTTATGCCATGATAATTTTCTGGAGTATTCTTGTGATTCTAACTTTCTAGGATAGAGAGAAATTAAGTCCTGCTTTCCGCTGGTTTCCTTCTGTCATGCAATGTGTGCTAAAATAAAATCTGTCCATCTGTCTTCCTTTGGTACACAGGTACTATTTCATTACTAAGATTGGATCTTACATCCCACATGACATTTATATGGGTTAGCTTGTTTTAATGTGCTGTAAAGTCAAGTAAATGGAAGAAAGAAAGATAGTAACTAGAATATATAGGTCAAAGATTTCTTCATCCTTCAGATAATCCAGTTATTTTAAAAAGAAGCTGAAAGTAATCCTAAAAGCTGAGCTTATCCAAATCAATTATAAACATTGCTTCAAAATCCCTCATGGATTTTATTTTATATTTAAAAATATTTTTTGTTACTATTACAGATCTCACTTAAAAAAAAACCCAAACCAACAATCTGCAGGAAAAAAACAAGACCCCAAACCAAGTAGCTTGTTTGTTGGCTACTGCAAGTGGATGGTTTTAAATGGTAATTTGAAAATGTTCGTTTTCCAAATATGTGGATTGACTGTGCCTGAACTGAAGAACTGCAGCACTTGTCAGAACATTGAATACAACCAGAAGCTAGTTTGTATTTTGACTTTGACCATCTTTACAGGTGTATCTGTACAGAGTTCACTTTAAGATGCAGGATTTTCACATGCACTACAGACATACTCATAGACATGTAAACAGGTCTTTGTCCATAGTAGTCCAAAACTAGAAGAAACAGTGGATTTCCTTCTCAGATAAGGCAAATTAGGAAAAGTAGTTTTTTTACTTCAGAGCAAAGAAATCAGTACTCCAACAATGCACAGTGACAGACAAGTAATATCATGTTTCAAAGTTTTGCTAAACATGAATCAATACTATTATTTGTTGCATATTTTATAACAGTCACCCATTGCCACGATTTCTGAAGGCAGCACTACTCGTGAGCACGCCTTCCTCCAGTACCTGCATTGTCTGGTCCTGCTGTCTGCCCGTGGGCACCCTCAGTCAATTCCCTTTTTATCACTGCACCGCTGTGAACATGAAGCACTAAAACATATGAGAACTATTATGCTACTGTTTCCCTATCTCCAAAGACCAGGATAATTTATCTTTATCTGCCTTTTGCTTAAAATACACGTGGGGACACAGGGCTACTGTTTGCAGCAATGACAAATTTTGTAGCGGTTGCTAAGCATTCAAAACCAAGATGTTGTTATAGCTGGCTAAATGTCAGTAAAAGCTTCTGAGTTTAACAATAGGACTTTGTGAGGGATAAAATGATTTTTCTTCTGTAGGTATTCAGCAAGCTGAAATGATAGCAGCTTCCACTTGAAATAAACACACAGCATGAAGGGGTTTTGCTATATGATGGTTTTCAGATCTTTAGGATGCAGGATAATTGACATAGCTGACAAAATTCTACAAGAGGCAATTAGAAAGAGGCCTGGGTCAAAGTGGAGAGAGAATTTTTGGTCCAAGTGTTTGTTCAGAAAGGAATATTGTTGACCTGTGTGCTAATAAACTTGTCCCTGCTTTTTAATTTTTCTTGCATTCAGGAAAGATGACTTTGAACACTTATTGTAGTAAACTAATTTGTATCTAAGATATGCTGGACTCTGCCAGCTTCTCCTCAGTTTGAAATAACTCACAAGATCCCAGACTCTTGGCTACCTGCTCAGGACAGAAAGAGGTAGCATCACCTTTTCTTTGAGAGAGATCAATTGTAACACTGCATTTATCATAAAGTACTGTGAATTGCATAGTATTAGAGTGTTCCTTACTGAGCTGGCGTGAGTTTCTGTACTGCATGCTACTTGGATGGCAAGCAGCAAACCAGTCCATTGCCTGTGCTTTACTAGTGACTCAACATGGAAATCAGAATCACCAATATTATCCTTTCCAATTCCAGCTGAAAGTGGGAAAGATTAACCAAAATCTCCCAGCAGATGACTATGATGATTCTAATGCAGAGTAGAAAATACCGTAGATTTCTAAATGTGCAAATATCTTGCTGTTATGATTTACAAATTAGATTTCTCAATTCTACTGGGAGCAGGCATGTATCTGACTGTAGGGCTCTTAGTCAGTTCATCTCATTTCTGCAATCTCTTTGAATTTTTAGCTAGAACAAATTTTTAAATCACGGTTGAAAATGCGGCTTTACTTTCTTTTCTGGCAAGAAGTACTGTTGACATGTGGGCTGCAGCCTGAAGCTAGGAAATTTCACACAGGTGCTTAAACAAATCTAAGGTAATGATGTTCCAACAGTGGCTGTGAATGCGCAAAGCTTTATCAGTTGTTAAATTAAATTTCTCTGCTTTGCTCATATTTTTGCTTCTCTGGAAAAGAGACATTATTTTTCATCCACATGCTTGGGAAAACCTAATTTTGATTTCATGATGCAGAAGCCCCCAAGTATTTCTGATGACATTCAGATCAAGGCTTGCCCTCAAATTTGGTGTATTTCCCAGTTTATATTATCACTTGGTCTATTATCACTTCTTACTTGTCTAGCTGACATCAGCTGAAACTGTCAGCTCTTTGGGATGCTTAGCTGCTCTTCCTCATAAAGGCATAGATTCTAATGCCACCAACTTTGTTTCATCCTTCCTTTTCTAAGAAGATGACACTGCTGCTTGTCCTAGGTTATTGACAATAGATATATTTAGCAACATAAATATAAATTAAAAAGAATTCAAGCAAATAGGTATGTGTTGGAGCCTTTTAACTGTACTTTATTCAGTTATATACACAGAATTCCTCCCTCTGAAGTATTGATTCATAATTATTTAAAGTGCCATACCACAGGGATTGCTTTTTTTTTTTTTTCCAAAAACTAAAAGCTGGATTTTCTATCTAGATTACTGCAGATGATATAGTAATTCAAGTTTGTAAAATGAAAATTAAACATACTGCAAAAAATAACTTACTGGAAAGCAACATAAATAATATAATAAGAAAAAAATATTGCAACAAGTCATCTAATTAATGGACCCAACAGTTTATCAAATTAAATTTTACTTCAGCTTGTGCATTAGCTATCTACACATTAGATTAAATATAACTGAGTTTTTGTTTTAAGACCACTAATTCTTCTAATTTGAGAAAGAACCTAAATGTATTTCTGCGTTATGTTAATGCTTCATTAGTAGTAGGTGTTGCATTACAGAGGCAAAAATGCTCACCTGCATGACAGATAAAAGTGATTAATTCCCTCAAAGCTGCAAATGTTGATGAGGGGTAACAATTACTTGTGAAGAAATGTCTATTTATGACATATATAAACCAGGTTATCTAGTACTAAATTTGAAATTTATTTCTGCTATAGCTATTTAACATGTATTTCATTAGAAATGGTTTAATAATTGAGCTATATTTCATGGGAATGTCATACAAAATACACTGCTTCTGAAAAGGAGGTATTAGCAGCGTGTCGATGGTGTTTGAGCTTCTTTGGAAGTAGATGGCACAGATGCACAGTTCCTCTTGGCACCACAATTGCCTGTGCGACACTGAACATTCAAAGGGAGGATCCCCTTTACACATCATGCAACTAAAGCTATATGGAGTGGGTGGGTAGTGTTGATCCTGCAGGTGAAAACAGGAAAACCCCAACAATCCAGGAGTCCTGGAAAAGATCATGAACTGGCGAGACAGCAGAGATTTTGGAGCACTGCCCAAGGAGGTGATTTGTACTGAGGCCCCACATAATGAAAAGCAATGTGCTCTGTATACCAATGGATCCTGTTGTGTTATGGGAAATTGTCAGAAGTGGGAAGAGGCTGCTGTATGAAATCTTACACACATTGCAGAAGCTACTGAAGGAAAAGGTGAATTAAGTCAGTTTGCACAAGTGAGAGCCATCCATACTGCTGAATGAGAAAAGTGGCTAGTACTCTGTCTCTATACCAACTCCCAGATGGTGGCAAACACCCCGTGGGGCGGGCTACAGCAAAGGAAATGGACTAGCTGACAGTGTAGAAGTAAACTCACCTGTGCTGCTGCACAGTCGCAAGACACTGCTACCCAGGTAGGAAACACTGCTGTAAAAGTATATCATACAGACACTCACATGCCCAAGTGTCAGGCCACTGAAGATCATAAGAACAACTGTAGTGGCTCAGGTGGTGATTTGCATAACCATTGGATGCAGCAAGGTTAAAATTAAATCATTTTAGTGTGATACAACCCAGAGTTCTTGCCAAATTGCAGAAAGAATAAACTGCAAGCTATCATTTTGGCACAAAAATGGCTGTAATCTATTTATTCTGACTTTTTCTCCAACAGATTCCTTATCTCCTAACACTAAATGGCTTTTCTGACAACTTCTGCTGATTTCTTCTTCTGTATCCTGTAGTGGACATTTATTCATCGTCATCAAGGTTTGTCTTTGAGTTTTGCTGTTTCTTTCTTTCAAACAGTTAATTTCCTTATAATGTTTTACTTTGGGTAGTTTTGGCCAGATTTTCTGAGTTTTCTTGGATTTTCCTCTCAGCTCTATTTAGCAACATACATTTAAGTCTTCTTTTCTCTTCTACTTTCTCTTTTTCTCTAAATGTGTCCATAAAACTTCATCCTTCTTCCTTTAGAGCTTTTTCTTTTGATTCCCTAATCCTTTCCTCCATCAGTTGATCAAGGATTTCTTGAGGTCTTTGAAGCTTTTGTTCCACAGCAAGTCTCTTGCTAAAGCTCGTCAACTTTGACCTGGTGATTAACTTACTTCAGGTGCTTGTGTCTTGTCTTTTTGTACTGAATCAACTCTTGTCTCTTCTTCTCTTTAATTTCTTTCAAATATCTTTTCTCAAAAGCCCAGGCAACCTGAGCAGATCATGGTTCAAGTCTCTAGTATTCTTCTCCATGATCTGCTTCCCTCTCAGCAATTTTTCTTCGACATGTTTCCTCTTCTCACTTTAGAGCTTTGATCTTTCAAGTTTTGCCTTGTGCTTAGTTTCTTCCTCCAGCACCAGTCTTTGCCACCTCTTCTCTAGTAACACTATTTCTTCTGTCCTAGGCTCCAGAAGTCACTCCCTGTCCAGACTGCATTTGGCCTTCTCTTTGTGCCACTTCTGGACTGCCCACCAGCAGCTGCCACCCTTTTTTCTCCACTAGGAATTTAAGTTTCTTATCCTGGCCTCTCCGTGTATCCTAAACTCTAGAGGCAATCTCTGTAGGAAGGACCACGAGAGTCTCACCCAGAGCCGGGGGCATAGTTAGGCAAGTGGGAAGATCCCCATCATGGAGGAGCACTGCAGCCGTTACAGCTGTAGACACGAAGGACCACCCTGCTCTGCCTTCTGTCCTGTCTTGTGAAGAGGCCAGTGCTGTCTGAACTGGTTCCCAGAGCTGTGAGAGTGCACCTCACTGTGGGGACGGGACAGCTGGACTAGGATTGCCAAATGGCTTAGGGGTATGTGTTACAGATGGTACCGTACTGTTGGCATTTCACAGGCCCATTGCTGTAAGGTCTACAGGATTTTACTAGTGCTACAACCCTGTCCCTCCATTTTTAAAAAGCGAAGAGTGGGCTTTAGGAAAATAAGTTATTTAGGAGAGTAACGACCATCCGATAGTAAACATAGTTGGGACTGACAGTCTTAATATGGCACATTTCTTTTAGAGAGACCAGTTGAGGCAAGTTTGGCTTTTTTACAGCAAACTCCCCAAGAAATGCATCCAGCGTGGTACAGGAGAATCTTCTGTGAGGGTTTGGGCCTTCTGTCAGCCACAGATGTGAATGCTGGCGGTGTTTAAGTCTAATGGCTTAAGGACCTGAAGATGAATTTCCAATCTTAAATCCCCGTGTAAATATAGCATCTAATTCTACCAATGTAATGAACACCTCTTCCAACATGGAGCACTTGGACCATCTGCCGAGAAAACTCACCAGAGCACTGAGCCTTGTACCACAGAAGGACACTTGGCTGCTTTGTTTGCTTTGGAGTTGTGCTATGGAGCAGAGTGCGAGGGGGTCATATGGCTGTTACCATTAAAAGAGATTGCTGGGATTTACATCATCTGAAGCTCTTTTTAATCTCTGCATGTGCATTAGGCTGTACCATCAGGAGTATTAATCCATCCTGGATGTTATATAGATTGCTGTGACTATGTCTTTAACAAAAAATCAAGAGGCATAGCCTTCTCAGAGACAGGTTTTTTTTAAACATCCGATAAAGAAGCTGCATTTTTGTCAGTCCCATACATGACTTTTAACTGATTCCAGCAACAGGAAATTCTTTATATTTAGTTTCAATATTGTTGTAATATAGGGGTTTTAGTCAGTTTGTTGTCCTCTGACAGTCCATGTGTTGTATATTTTTTTCTCAATTTATTAACTTATTTTCTCACTTTTTCAAGTTCAATTTCTGTTTGAAGGCTCAGAAGTCTCCTTTGGACATTTTCTTAAACCTGTCTTCAAAATTAAATAAATAATGCATAGTCTCTTTAAAACTCTGGTTCGAGTTATCTTAGGTAATACTCCATTCTTTAAAAGTTGTCTCAGAATCTTGATAATTTCAGTACTCTAACACAATTACTTTGCACATGCAGTTTCTTTTACTGTGAAAATAACTCCCTTAACCTTTGAATGAACAATAATGCAAATTCATGCTAACATCTTGTGTATATCTGCCAGTCTCCTGTATTGCAACAGATAGTATGTTTCATAACAGAAAGAGTTCTTGTCCTCCTTTAAAGTAACAGAGATAATTCATTCTTGAGATTAGTATTTAAGCAGCTGCCAAACTTAACATACCTCAGAGCAGAGAGCGCATGGAGAATGATGCAAATGAAAGCAGATGGCCTTCTTAAACTATTTGTCTTTAAATTCATAAAATTATTTACAGACATGCAATGTATGGAGATGAAGTACAGAGAGACCAGTTGCATTTTGTGTAAAAATCGTGCTGATAGAAACAAGGGCAAGAAAACACAATCTTACTAATTAAAATACTGTCAGCACATTGAAAATCAGAGCATTTTAATACTGAAACAACAGCATTCCCTGTGGAAAACCAATTTCAGTTAACCCTCCCAATCAATCTATCAAAGATATTTATGCCAATACTATTGTTTCTAAGGACCTCACACATCTCTGTAATGTGTAAAAAGTACAGTTATCCCAATTTTAGAGACCAGGAACTGAAGAGGAAAAATAGGAGCACAGGAAATCTCTGTTGAACAATTGGACCTGTCTTTCCTCACAAGTTACCACTGATCTGCTTTTCCTCTCTTATATATCTACTATCTATATATGCATATATTTGTAGCATAGTTTTGACATATATTGACATAACTGCACTTGGAGTTACTTACCATGCAAGTGGATTACATTATCAGTGGTGTCATCTACCCAGAATTGTACCGAGCCTCCATTTCTTCATGTTGTGGTAAGCGATGGGGAAACTGGGCTTAAGAATTACTAAAGCTGTACATAGTTTCTTTGCACAATATTTTTGTTTGAAATATTGAAGAATCAGCATTTTACTGAAGAAAAACCTTTAAAAAAAAGTGAACACCAGCTTCTCAGTCCCCTCAAATAATTTAGAGGAGACAGCTTCAGAAAGGACTGACATGCAGTGACTTTTGGCCATTTATTAGAGAGCACAAAAGCTCCTCTGCATCTCTTTCTTTAGCTGTGACGTGTGCACCACCGATGTTGCCAGATATTTCAGCCAGAGACTGTGTGTGGTATATTTTCAGTAAACTTACAACTCTATGTAAAATAGGCAAGAACATGTTATTTGAAGGTGTTATTGTTAATAGGAATAATATAATTTACATAATAATGGCATTCATTAAGGCAGGCAAGAGTGCTACTGTGATACCTACTTAGGTCTCATCCTAATGATGAAAATGCACTCTTTAAATTTCATCAAACTGCGCTTTTTGTACTCTTCGTTATTGTTGGCATGGTGCCAGTCTTTTTGAGATGCAGAATAATTGGTGTAGCCAGCCATATAATCAGTCTGTAGGTAGTTGAGTAGCAAAATAACTGTATGCATAAAGTAGCAGTATAAATAAGAGACAAAGTCAAATATTTTATGGTATTTCACTCCGTGTACCCAGGATGATTATGTGACTAGGGAGATCTAGATTTCCTCTCATCTGCCCATGATTTTCAGCTATTCAAATAAATCTATCACTAAACAGCATTAGTAATATAGGTCTATGAGAGCTAGAAGAGAAATGATTTATTGTTTCCCACTGCCATTGTTTCTTGCTCCTGCAGTTTAGCTACAATCTTTGTCTGATGATGCTATGTGTTTTTTCTACAGGAGCTGAAATAGAGGTGTGCAGTTGATTCTTTGGATTAGATTTAACTGGCCATGAAACTTCATTACAAAACAAAGCAATAGTTAGAATACATCTTTCATGAAGCAGTCAGATACAGACAGTGAGGCTAAAAAAGATAAAGATAAATGGATTAAGGACATTGATTTACTTCTTTTCTTTTGTCGAAGAAATAAGTATACGAAAAAATTACTATCTGTTATGAGAAATGCTGGAGGTGGAAGTTTCAGCCTTCTGACCAAGACAGAAGTTTGGGTGGTTTACTTGTGCACATGTAGTAGACAACAGATAACTGCAAGCATAAGGGAAGAAAACACAGATTTGACAACCTTGTATTAAAACTAAATAGACCAGTTCTTCAGCTGATATAGAAAGGATTCTCTGTATTTATTCTGATAGAGATTTACTGGTTTACATGTGGCTTGTCCTACAAAAATGTTTCTTTGATTATCACTGGGTGGTAGGAGATTTTACACACCGAAATGGAGCTGATGAATAGAACAATTATTTAAACTTCCTCAGAACAATTGCAGCCTGGATGCTGTTTCAACTTCTGCCAGAGAAGAAGCCAGCTTTAGTGTTTGGATCCTGGTGTCTGAGAGGTTTGAGCCTGCTGTTATAGTGGCAGACACTTGAAAGCTGACCTATGTTAGCTTGTCAGCTGAAAGAGAAACTGCCTACCAGAGCAAATTGCATCTTTTGCCCCTTGATGGTAAACAGGTATGAACTGTGATAGAAAATGTTCTTATTGCCAATGCTCACATTTATTTCGATTAACTCAAGGTGCCAGAAAGGATCAAAACGTTGCAAGAAAAGGCTGAAAAGATTTAGGGAGCAGGAACTCCTGTTTTCTAGGCTGAGCAGCTCAGCCCATGTGGGCTTTGCCTCCCTACCCACCTTTTCCCCGTTCCAACTGCTTCATGGAAGTAGGAGACATTTTTCAGGGAGTCCAGTAGGGTGCACTAAGAGGCTATTGCACATGTAGCTGCTGCGAAATTACACTGAGATCAAACGGCTTCAGGATTAATTTGTTTCTGCTGTTTTTTTTCTTTTAAAGGTGACTATATTAATTTGGAAAACAACAGTACCTTTTATGAATGATCAAAGCTGTCATACAAAAAAATTGCTGGGAACTTAAAATATTCAAGGTACTACTATGCTGGATTGGACCAGTTTCCTAAGAGAGCTTTTTTAAATACAATTTCATTTTGAGAACACCCTACAATTGCAACACATTCATAACGTGATTGAGGTCAGCGATTTTATCTCAAAGTAGGTCTTGCTAATCAATGAGTTTCATGTGTTATTGGTTGTGAGGAAGGCTCTAATTATGTTTGCACCCCATGAAGGGAATGGTTAACACAAAGAAATCTCATCTGCTTTTGCGATGTGCTCAGCCCAGCAGTTAGTTTTGTTCTAAATTGGGCCTGGCAGCCTCTGAGGTGAATGACTGACATGTCAATGTGCTTAACAGACGCCAGAACCAATTCTCTTGTCTGACACCTCCTTTCCTTCGCTGAATATTAATGATGTGTGACCCAGCTGAATGAATGAAAAGTGCACACATCCCTCGTGGCTCTGTGCAGATGCTCAGAGATGACAGCAGGACTTGCCCAGGAGAGGACACAAAACCATAAAGCCATCTGGTATTATATAGTGAGCTTAATTTGTTCATTGACTTGGCCAAATGTTTGGTAAATCAAAAATTGACAGGAAAGGATTCATAATATTTATGCTGCAAATACAGACAAAACATCACAGAGAAGAACAGGAATCCTAGATGAATTCCTAAAGAAACACAAGAAGTACAGCTCAGATTTTGAGCTGGGAAGATGGGCAAGAAAAATATAAAAATGTTTTAGTTAAATAAGAGTAACAAACCAGTACTTTGCTTAATAGTGCCTTCAATTACCTTGTGAGTGGTTTCAAATAACACTGGCTATTGATGATCACCACAGGGTTTTATAGTACTTTAGCACAAATTCCCAAAACATCTGAATATGCCAGCCTTAGAAGCCATTGCAGTCACTTGATATTTATCAGCTCATAATTAAGATTTGGCTGAATCAAATTGTAGGCTCTTTCTTAGTCTGGATTATATAATATTTATTGTTATGTCAGAGATTGATAGGATTAAATGTGTAGTCAGACTATTGAGAATAGGTGATATAATGTGTATTCAGGGAGCAGATTTTTTTAATTTGATCATGACAATTTTATTTATTCCTTCAATAAAATAGATTCCCTTTCATAATGTACTATTAAAGATTACTTGTTTAAATGTTTCTAGTATCTCAGTCTGCAATTCTGCCACAATAGGCAAGCAGAGCAAATCCATACCAACGTGCAAGAGATTATTTCTCATTGTGAGGTCTAGATTTAGTTCAAAGAGAAAAAATATCTTTTCTCACTGCCTTTTGCATATTGTATCTTTTATCTCCACTACAGTAAAAATACAACCTATTTTCACCTTCAGTCTCTTTCTCATCTTTTGAAGATACTGTGGTTGAATACCCTTTGTATTTTCACAGTATCCCAAAGAATGGCTATTCTTTTGCATCCCTGCAGGAGCCTCCTGTATTCATGCATTGAGCAACTTTCGCACTTGTTATTGCAAATCTTTCCCTTAGGT
This sequence comes from Cuculus canorus, assembly GCF_017976375.1. Lineage (NCBI taxonomy): Eukaryota > Metazoa > Chordata > Aves > Cuculiformes > Cuculidae > Cuculus > Cuculus canorus. Next base: position 37,891,997 of record NC_071403.1, read on the forward strand.
GACTTTTCTGTTTTCTTCTATACCACACGACAGCTCAGTTACATTAACCTGCTTGGTGCAAAATCATTCTGTCTTGCTCTTCAAATCTTTTTGTGTGGCCCCACTTGGTTAGCTAATTATATTATTTCTCATCTTCCATATTTCTTCCTGTTAGCCCCAAGGCCCTTTGCAGTTCACTTCGCTTTTATTTCTCAGCTGTTGTTGCTATGTTGCTCCTGTTTTCACCATGCATGCCATGCATCTCGCCTAACTTTGCTGTCTAGGAGACAAATGTTTAGTCTAAACCAGGTGCTTAAGTTCCCCTGTAGTTAGTTGAGAGAAAGGATGCCTTGATAATGCTTATGTGTGCTATTAAAATTTAGGTCTTCAAGGAAATAAACTGTTGTTATTGTAAACACTCACTTAAAAAAATTAAATGAATTTTAAAATAACTTTTTGTTGACTTCTCAATGCTCCATACACTGAACTTTTGTTTCTAGGGTATTGCCATGTTTCTTTGAGAAAGTGCTCTTCTGCTCATGTTATACATAAGGATTGTTAAGGCAAGGGTGTTCAAGCAATTTACAACAGAAACCTGAGTAACACCTGTTACTACAGCCCCACAGAGACAGGGTATGCCTGATGGCCAGCACTGTCATATGCAGACTGTTGATTCAAGCCGGAGGTGGCTAAGAGTCATTTAGATGTACCATGGGAAATGTTTTTCTTTTTCAGAAGTTATCTCCTTGAACAGAACAGAATCCTTGCACTACATTACAGTAATAAAATCAATAATAAAATAACTTCCTGTAACATTTGGCTTTCTATTATTTTAGAAGAAAACGTGACAAAATATTTTAAGCTAAAAAATAAGTACTTTCTTTACTCTTAAAAAAAGCCAAGCAGTTAATTACTAAATGTCTACAAAGAGAATCACAGTGGGATTAGACCATTGAAGGGGAAAAATCACCTTCAAGCAGTTTTGTTAAAATTTTACTTCTTTTATATGCAAATAAAAAATAAATAATAACTGTGCCGTAGGAACAATAGGCCCAAGGTCCATAAAGAAACTAGACCTGCACTTAGCAGATTTGTAAAAACTCCATGATCAGTCCCACTGAAAAGCAAGGAAGGACTTTTCAGCTGTGGTTTGCTGTCTAATGGGTTGTGCCCTTCCAGCCTAAGCAAGGCAAGATGATGAAATCTATAAACGCTAAAATAGTCAATAAATTATTTTGTCAGGTCTTTTTCCAGTATTAAAAAGATAACATAATTATCTTAATCCAGTGGAGAAAGATATTAGCTCGCTTCAGTAAAAATGTTTGTATTTTCTTGTATGTACCAAATTCAGCTTTGACATTCTTGGAAAGAGCTTAATTTCTTCATAAAGCATTTGCAACTTCCCTACCTGAACTTACTTATCTTATTATATGCCCTTCCACCACACTGTCCCAAACTAATCTGTGTAGGAAACAATGTGTGGATCCAGGAAGGCAGTTAGGTACAGTTTGCATTTGGAGGGCTATGTCTCTACAAAACCATTTTACTAGACCATGGTGTAAAAAGGAATCCTTCATCTAATTTCTTGAAAGTTTTACTCTGACTTTTTTCAGACTGATAACAGTGAGCAAGTTCTCCCATACGGTGTGCCTCCACAATGTTCAGCCAAGGTAGTACTATGCTGGAAACTAGTAGACTTTACTGAATTTTCCTGCACTCGCGTGGGCAAATTCAGCCTGTGAGGGAGCAGAGTAGGTGTGTGTACACATCAGTTCTTCTATCTAAGCCACCCTCAAAAAGGAAAACTAAACAAAACAACTGGCAAAAGAACAAAGCTTAATCCAGAAAAGCTTTTATCACAATAGAAATCCCAGGAGCATCCAACAAAGAGACTTTGTATTAAATTAGTGCCAAATTATTGAAAGCTCATCTGCATTATTCCCATGTTGAATGCTAAGAGAATTTGTCCTATTAGGATTAGATTTAGAGAGGTGGGAGTTGGGACAGGCTGAGTTTCCAGCAGCAAGGGCCCAAGCAAAGAAACTGCAGATGGGAGAAGTCTCAGCTGAATGGTAAAGGACATGTTGATCTGTAATGGATGCATTTACACAATGGGATGTAGTCCACTTAACCGAAATCTCTGTGATGTTTAGGATAGGATGTTACCATTGTTTATTGCCCACCGCTATGAGAGAAGAAAAATGTGTCTTACTGTCACAGTAAGTTAGAGGATTGGCCCCCAGAATTGAATTAACACATTTTCGTATGGTTTGAAACACCTGAGAACAGTTTCCTTGTCTATTAAATGAGATCTCATTTTTAGCTAATAAATTTGGTCTGCTAAAATGAGCCTCTCAAACATATGACTGTGGGACTAGCAGGAGCAGTACAGGAATGCAGCTTGGGCCATGGCTCTTCATGTTTGCTTGCAATGAATTTTGAGACCCGTGAGAAGCATTCCCATGCTACCAGAATGCTCACAGCTCTCAGGAGGATGCCTGCTCAATGACACCAAGAGGGAAACAGGGTCTGTATATGCCATGCCTAAAGAAAAGGAAGAAATGAGAAATCCATTCAAATATGGGTAAAGAACAGAGAAAAAGGAAAGGCAGAATGAACAAGTATACAATATACATGCTAGAGAGAAATGCTTTCTGCCACACAATTTTCTGCTGTTTAGTAAATATTAATTAGGTTTTGCAATCTGTGGCCCTTTCAGGATTCAAATGAATACGTTAGCTATTGACAGCTATGAACAGACTTTTTATAGTTATAAATGAAAGTAATTTATTTACTGGCATGATGAAATCTGGACACCTTGAATGAAAGACAAGGACTAAGGTACACTGTACTAAAACTAAAGAGGAGGAAGGAAGCAATATTACTGAAAAAAAAGAGAAGCTTTTAATTTTTACTTTTTAAAAGGAGTGAACATCAATGATAAAGAATCCAGCATGGATTTAAGGCTAGGGATCAGAGAGAGATAAGGAGCTTAAGCCTGCAGCATTAACATCAACTGGTTCTTTGCATATGCTTCAGTGACATCTGATGTAGCTGACCTTGTGTAACTGCACAGCAGACCCAGGCATGAAAGAAGGAAGGAAAAGCAGTACATTTTCCAGCTGAGCAAACCACAAACTCTGGCTTTCCAGTTTGTTCTACAGGTTAAATAAAATTAATGAGAGCTTATCAGTTCCTTGATTACATACGAGGCCAAGCATAATCCTTTTCCTGGCAGAATTAACCTTTCTATTGAGGAAGTGATCCTGCTTGAGCTTACCGAAGTGGGCTGCTTTTATTTGCAACTGAATTAAAATCAGTATAAAAACCATTGTGAATATTCTTACTCAGATGGAAAGCAAGTTATTTCAAATATTTAATTTCTGTTTATTTCTAAGTAAAAGAAGTTAGTCTTAAACAACAACAACAACAAAAACAACAGAAACCCAAAACCAAACAACCTAACTCCTACATAAGCACTGAACAAAAATTAATAAAAAAAGTACTCTTTTGGTTAAACTGATGCAACTGTATCAGAAATAGCGTGGTCAGCAGGATAAGGGAGGTGATTGTCCCCCTGTATTCAGTGCTGGCAAAGCTGCACCTCCAATACTGTGTTCTGGCTTGGGACAGTCACTACAAAAAAGGCATTGAACTGCTGAAGCATGTCCAGAGAAGGGCAATAAAGCCCTGATGAAGGGTCTAGAGCACAAGTCTTACAAGGAGTGGCTGAGGGCACAAACGCTGCTTAGTCTGGAGAAGAGGAGGCTGAGGGAAACCTTATTGCTCTCTACAACTACCTGAAAGGAGGTTGTAGTGAGACAGGTGTTGGTCTCTTCTCCCAAGAAACAAGTGATAAGATGAAAGGAAATGGCCTCAAGTTGCACCAGGGGAGGTTTAGACTTGATATTAGGAAAAATTTCTTCACTAAAAGGGTTGTCAAGCATTGGAACAAGCTGCCTGGGGAAGTTGTTGAGTCGTCATCTCTGGGGGTATTTAAAAGGTGCGCTGATGTGGAGCTTAGTGACATGGCTTAGTGGTGGGCTTGGCAGTGTAAGGTTGAGGGTTGGCCTCCATGATCTTAAAGCTTTTTTCCGATACAAATGATCCTATGATTCTAATTTTGGGAACAGATAAGGAGTGTCCAAGGGTGTGTTCTCATGTCAAGTTCTAGTGTCCTCGCGCTAACAAAATTCTTAACAGGACTTTCCTCAGAATAGGAGTTCTGCTTGAGTAATATTTATAGGATCAGGCTCTGGGTTTTTCTGCTGACTGTGCTAACAGGAGAGTCAGCTGTGATTTTGGTTCTTGTGATATGGATTAGATCCAAGCTGAGCTTGATTTTTTTCCAAGTCAATTATGAATTATCTGAGAACCAAAGCTGCCAAATGAAATTTCTCTGAACTTCAAAAAGAAATTAAATTGCTTATATGCTCAAGAAAGGAATCTTGCTATTTTTAAGAGGTAAGAAATAGATATATTTTGTGATTTTGTTTATTCACAATAGGATGTTCAGATATTATGGTGAAGAAAGGTCAGTAAGATAAAGAGAAATGGAAGCAGAGGTGAAGAAAATAAGCCGTTGAAACTTTTTATAGGCCGATTATTATGTAACATGTCAAGTTATGTACTACAAGCATGTTTCCTTATGCAAAAATCCCCTCAACAAACCAGCATCACTCAAAAAAACGGTACCTTGAGGTCTTGAGATATGAAAGAGGTGAGTAGTTTGGGTTTACCATAGAAGCATAAAGCAGCTTCTGAGCCTTTCCTAGCTCTGTTTTGCTCTGTGGCATTCTGTTTTCTTACCTCATCTTTTACTATCAGTACAACTGGAATAAAAAATATGTAAGTCTTAATGCTAATATATTTGAAGCACATCTCTGACTAAGATAATTTTAATCTCACCTAGCTACATCAGTAGAATGAGATGAAACAACTGATATGCATTCATCCTATCTTTAGTACCACTTTCATTGTCTGCAGATATGCCACTACAAAGCAGGTGAAATATGCTACAGTACTTTCTATTCCAAACATGGGCTGAGTGACTGAAAACTGTTGAGAGATCAGTAGATTAATTATATCATGTCAACAATTTTTTTGCATCCACCAAGATAAAGATCCAGTTTTAGCAAGAGCTAAGCATAACTGATGATCCATCCCAGCTGAAGGTAGTGACAAAATGCCCTGGGTACTCAGCTGGGTAAATTTTTTACCTTGAATGTTTTAATGAATTTTGGGTTTTTTTTGTTCTTTTATTGGAAACAAAAATATGAAGGAAACAAAGAAATTATATTCCATCTGAAATTTCATTTACGAAGCCATTGCCATTGCATGTACTATATTTTCATTTTATTTCCTTCATATCATACATATAAAAAGAGTTTTATTGATCTCCTTTTTATCATTCTCTCTGTGTTTTCCTGGGAATAGATCTGCTTCTAAATCAGGTAGGTATTGCAACTGTCATCAAATATTTAATGATTTTTTCAATCCTTGTGTCTTGAAATAATTCTGAAAACAAGATTTATATGTCCATTAGTACAGTACTGTTTGCTCAGTGGCAAAGGTAATGTTTAAATAAAGCAAGTGTGGCAGAATATTAAGAGACTGTTAGAGCTGTAATTTGTCACAAGTTAAATTATTAAATTTTATTTTATAAAGCCATATTTATTATAATTACCCTCACTCCCTTGCATATTGGGCTATGATACATTTTCCTCTTCCTTTCTTGCAAACAAAATGTCATCAAAATTTATTACTATTTAAATTTTGGTTTTATCATGAAGAATATATTAATTTATTTCACTTCTGGCCTTCATATAACTATCTTTTCTTCTCATCAGACTTACTCATTATCAATCAGAAAACTTCCTACTGTTAAAATAAAGGGATTTTCAGCTATTGAGCAGTTTATGTTACATGAAATATGGAAAAGAACAGTTCAGGAAGGCTGCATTAGACTAAATCATATCTGTCCACTGTACACTTCCACTCCTCATTGTTTACTACCAGATGTTGTTAACAGGGCAGGTCCCAGATGACTAGAGGCTTGGTAATGGGGTGCCCATCCACAAGAAGGGCCAGAAGGGGGATCCAGGGAACTACGGGCCTGTCAGGCTGACCTTGGTACCAGGGAAGATTATGGAGTGGTTCATCTTGAGGGTACTTACCAGGGATCTGCAGCACAACCTGAGGATCAGACCCAGACAGCATGGGTTCATGAGAGGCAGGTCCTGCTTGACCAACATGATCTCCTTCTACAACCAGGTGACTCGCTTAGTGGATGAGGGAAAGGCTGTGTGGATGTTATTTACCCTGACTTCAGTAAAGCCTTTGACACTGCCTCACACAGCATTCTCCTACAGAAGCTGGCAGCTCATGGCTTAGACAGGTGTACTCTTCACTGGGTAAAAAGACTGTCTGGATGGCCAAGCCCAGAGAGTTGTGAGGAACAGAATTAAATCCAGTTGGCAACTGTTCACAAGTGGTGTTGCCCAGGACTCAGTCTTGGGGCCAGTCTTGCTTAATATCTGTATTGATGATCTGGATGAGGGGATTGAGTGCTCCCTCGGTAAGTTTGTGGATGATACCAAGTTGAGCAGGAGTGTCAATCTGTCAATATCCCAAGTATACTTTTGGTTAGATCAAAATCAATACCAAAGTTAGTAAAGGTATGTTCTTCCTAATTAAAAAGTTTTTATTTCAATTTAGCCTCCTGAAATATGTGAGAAATAGTCTCAAATGAGGGGTTTTGGTGTTCTGCAACTAAAGAACTCCTTGGATAATGTAAGTAATGTTTAATCAATGACTTAAAAAGAAAAAATTGACAAAATACAATACTAGGTATATAACATCCATGCTTTCTAAACAAGTTAATGGTATAAGAATCAACATCTCCATATCCTGAAGAAAAACTCTTGATACTGCTTCTAATTCATTATCATTAAACAGTCAGCAATGCATAGAACATGAAAATGAATGCTATCAAAGACATTTGTAAATGCATATCAAATGCTGATAATGCAGTATGTAGAGGTTCTTGTTCATCACAAACTGCAGTTTATGAGTGTTAAGCTACATGGAAATTGTCTGTCTCAGCAGATATGAAAGTCTAGTTTGAATTAACAACCAAAAAATCCATTGCACTGACCAAAAAGAAAAAAGACGGGGCATAGGCTGATTTACACCCCTTCCAGCTACATAGAGGTGCTGTTTTCCCCATTTCTTTTAGAAATCAGTACTAAAATACAACTTCAAGGGAATAGTTATGAAAGTTGTAAAAGAGTGTCTTGAAATAAACATTTTGGACTACAAGGAGTTTCTTTTGTGTAACCAAAGGTTTGTGCTGTCTCTGCCTCTCCACATTTGCCATGAATCTCTAGAGGTTCAAAGTATTCTGAAAAATTTCAAAGCCATGGATTAGGCATAGTACAAAGAAGAAGGAATGAGGGTGGGAAGAAAAGAAGGAAGGAAGTCACAGAGGAAGAAAGGAGGGACAGAAGGATGGATGGATGGATGGATGGATGGATGGATGGATGGATGGAAGGATGGATGGATGGTTTTTCGTAATTCACCAGGAACGAACAAAAACCATCTTTATCCTGCCATTTGCTCTTAGACTTTTCAGTGGTCTCTCCGATCCAGTGCCTGTCCTTTTCCAAGCATGGTCAATCCTTTTTGCTTCATTGTTTTTCCCTGAGAGCATAACACATTTATCCAAACAAAGGTAGTACAAGGGACCTAGAGAGTTTCTATATCTCTTTTTGCAGATGTTCCCATCTGAAGCTGCATTTCCAAATCCAAGATTTGCTTTTCTGCCTTGTCAGACAATCTTGATTACTGAGTTAGAGAAATTGATTAATGAGGAAAGGTTAAGGAGCTAAATACAAATAGCTTGGCTGCACAATGACTAAGACAGATGGGAACATCGTAATAGGCTGCAGAATACTATTGCACTGAGAAGGAAGGGCCCCTGGGGAAAGGCATAAAACATAATCTGGCTCATTTCAAGTCCTCCAATTGTCACCAGAACCATTATGGTGAAAAGGGAAGCAGGTGGCTGCTTTACATACTATTTTGAATTTAAACAAGTCTCAGCAGAAGCACTTTGTCAATTACAGGTTATCATAAGAATGCAATATTTGCCCTGCTCCTTTAGGTCAAAATTCTACCCAGCTGTGAAACCTGTCTCCTGCAATGTCTTTAAGTAGATGCTCTGGAACTGAGTAAATGAAGAGTGTTTCTTCTTTTGGTCTTCTCCCAATTCACAGCAGTTAGAGGAGTAGGGTTTTCTTGAGGTTTTATTAGAGACCATTGTGTTTAATAACTTCAAATTAAACTAACCCTCTGTTATTCACCTATTTGTAAAACCATTAATGACTTTAACATTGGGGGTGATTTTTCCCAGTTTAGTTGTGTGAGGAGTGCAACAGTGTTCTAATCAGTGGATAGTGTCTTCTTGGGTCTCGTGTTGAAAGATAAAATAATTGTCCTGCCAGTTGTCCAGACCTTGAATTTACGCTTTTTTCACTTGCCTCCTTTCCAGGATGAATAGTTGTGGTCTAAGTGGTCTGTTCTCTTAAACTCTTTCCCTAAACAGCCATTCCACACTTTCTATTATCTGTGCTGTCTTTCTTTGTCCCCCTTTTCAAGTCAACTGTTTTTAAGAGCTTATACGCTGGTGTACACCCAGTACTCAAGATGTGTGTCTGTCATGAACTATGATCCTTTTATTTGTGGATTTTTTGACTAACGCTGAACAGGGACGACATAGTCATAGTGCCATATTGTGACACAGCATCTCTTTCCTGCGTAGTAGTAGTAAATCAGATTGTGTTTGAATCAGTGAGGTTGTTTTGTCCCAGCTGTATAATATTGAAGCACCCGATGTTGAAAGTGGGTTATCCTCATTCCCAATCTAACATTTGTAGATGTGCAGCAGGGATAGATGACTCTTTTACTTGTCTCCCCCCAAGTAAAAGGAAAAAGATTTTTCTTTCCTCCTCCAAAGTTAAGGTTACATGGAGATAGTGGAGTTTAAAAGGGTAATTTTTGCCGTGGTCCAAGAGCCAAAGTCATGGGATTGTAAGAATTCTTATTTTCTACATTCCTTCTCCACCTGAAAGAGCTTGCTGCATTCAGGAGCAGTTGTAATGCTAGAAAGATGAACAGGAGAGCAGAGGATTTATATGAGTGGAAGAAAGGGAAAGAAGTAGTAGATTTACATGGAGGAAGACAACAACAAGGACAAGACAAGGCGACTCACTGTAGCAATGCTTTTGGTAAAATACCCACAGGTTATTTTAGACTGTGTAGAATACACAGAGCATTGATAGGGTTAGAAGCTATTCAACAGTGTTATAAAAGCAAAGTTCAATTAAAACCATGTAGAGTTGCCTGAGTTTGCTAAGAGCTTTGTCAAAAAGTGCACAGACCTTTGTTTCATAATGAATATATGTTTAAGCTATGGAGTAGCAAATATGATTTCTAAAATCTCTCTGACAAAGACTCTTTGAAACTGAAAGGACTCCAAGTTCCATTTATGTCAATACCCTCCTAAACAAGCAGAACCTGTAAAAGAACATGTTCTCTCTAAAAATAAACCAGTTTTGTTCAAAGATATTAGCAAGTTTAGAAGAGTACAAGAACCTGAGAAATATTGCATTAGTAGACACACAGAGATTGTGCTATTCAGTAGCTGTCATAGTATATTTAAAGACTGATATTCAAGCAATTAACATATTAATACTAACATCTCAAACTATAATTTAAATGAAACTTTATGGCTGAGACACAATAAAGATAAGAAAATGTTGAGCACTCACTGTTCTTTATGGAATGCCAAAAGGGAATGAAACTTGAACATGTCACAGTGCTCATTCACTGCCTTCCAGAGGCTTACAAGACAAAACTCAAACACATGTATTTTGATCATTATTCATGTAAACTAATATCTTCCATTGTTATCTTTGTGAGCTGCAAAACCATAGCTTTACAAGAAGAGTTTCCCTAAGTAAAACCAAAACATTGCCTCGTATAATACTATGCAACATTGTTTAGGAAAAGCACATTTCAAATTAAATCCTAAATATAAATTATGATCTTCAATAAAGTCATGACATGTAAATAAGCACTCAAGTAAACAAAATAATGCACTTACATTGATAGCATTGCAGTGGACGCTGTGTAACATTTTAAAAATTACTGACAAGTGACTCTGTAATTTTGCAAAAACTACTTTCCCTAATAGAAATGCATCTTAAGATTATGAGATACCTTATAAATACAGATTTTGACTAAATAATTTGGCTTCCATTTTTTAATGAAAAAAAGCAGTGTAAAAGAGACATCTGTAACCTAAAAAATATCAGCCTACCAAGCATTTAGTTGCAATCAGGCACCACTTCTAACAAACTGCTTTCTCTATGTCTCTGTTTTCCTATGATCAAATTACAAATGAAGGCCGTGTTTTTTTCATGCTATGTCATTGGATTCAGAAAAAGAGATCAACTGTAATTTAATAGGGTCTTACATTCAGTGCTTTCTTCTGCTACCTGGCCTCCAGGGGAAAAAGACAAGTATAGCATCAATTCCATCATTTCCAGATTTATCCTTTGGTTTCGAAGGAAATTTATCTCTATGGTCTTTTGTATTACGATTTTTATTGGGAACACTGGATAAAGACACTTTTGAACTTGAAACCTTTTCTAGATTAAAGAATGATTCATAAGCTATTTTGCTGTTTTTCTCTAAGGGAGAAATTAAAAACTCTCCTGGTTCATACACAGCATTGTGAAAAAAGCCAGTTCAACACTGCACGCAAAAGCTTTCCTTTTGTAGTATATTACTGTAGCCATTCCTCATTTTCAGGATTCATGAACTTCATGATAAAAGACAAAACCTAAATATTAATTTGTAACTTCCATTTTAAAATCACTTATATTTTTATACAATACTTCAGAAGGAAGTACAGTGAAGTAGTCTTCCAATTACTGTCCTTCATGTTACTGAAACTGCAATAAATGATGAAATAGAATTGATATTACGATACATTTGTGTGTACCATATCTATTAACAGCTTAATTTTTTAACTTGTCTTATTTTTTGGAGTCTTGCTAATTCTTTTCTGTATGATGGAATATCAGCCAATAAATGAGGTAGAAGGGATCAGTTCTCTACCACATCACCACAATATTTTGTATATTTAATTTTTGTTCTAGACAAAACTGTGTCCTGTATTCTTTCTTTACTTGTGCATCAGGTTTACGCTACTCATCTCTACAGCCAGTCCCTTAAAAGTGTAACCTACTTATTATCTCTCATTTGGATTAACAATTTCAAAACATGTTTCTGCAAACCCCACAGTTATAGACTCCATAACTTGTTTTTTAAATTTATCTACAAGTATCTTGTGCTGCCTTTTTTGTGGAATGATACAATTTAGAATATATTGGGATTTTTTTTAAATAATTTTTTCCAGATCTGTCTGCAAAGCATCTTCATTGTTCTTCTTCAGACTCTCCTTTACACGTGGTGACTACCAAAGCCTACAGGAATGTTAAGCTGCTGCCAGTCTGAGGGCCCTGATTTTTCCACTGATGATTGCACTGAAATGCTGAACGTCTTTAAGAAGCTCAGAACTTCAGCCTGGCTGATGATGACAAATGCATATCAGTAAGAGTAAATGTTGGTGAATGTATTGGATCAGACTGAAAGAGCCAAGGGAAAGTACCCTGGAGCACAGCTTTTAAAGCCAGGCTGTTGGACATGTTAAGTTTTCAGTGAAATCTGGGGAACTGAAAACAGAACATGCTGCTGGCATCAGCACACGCTGCTTGACCTACAGGCTGGCCAGGCCGAATCACCCTTGAGCTTGGAGGATCTTGTTTAATAACATGCAGGACTAACAAGCACTAGCTGTGACAAAAATCGCGTCTCTAATGAAAGATGCTTTTCCTTTCCAGGATCTTCTCATGCTTAAAGACCAGCAATTCAATAATGAGCACTGTTTTCAGGATCCACCTTTACCCCAAGCAAGACTGGGTGAATCCACTTTGGCTTAATATGTGCTATTTTAGCAGCAGTGTCAGTAAACAGTAATTAGTTCAGTGTTCATAAAAGCAGCTCAACCAGCCTCTCTTTTCTGAGATACAGAGAAGCAGTTTTTCTTAAGTAAAGTGATCTTACTTGTCCATATTTTCATGCACCGTATTTTTTTCTGAAGTGATCAAGGAAGAACTTGCTAGGAACAAAAATCATTGCTTTTCACAGTATCTAGAAGAATCAATAAGGATTTGGATTTTCGAATATATTTGTCTTGCCTCTCTTGAGGCAGTGTGCAATATTCATAACTGGGTTTAAAGATCCTGACAGCTATTTTTATAGTCAAGACAAAGTGAGTCTGGATGGATGCACAGTGGTAAGGTGCAGAGCCTGAGACTGCTGTTCCTGGGGAGCTGAGCAATGAATAGGGCTACAGGTAGTATGATTTCAGAGTCAGTGGCTTCTTTCCACTGACTGATGCAAATCCAAGTCAATCTCTGAGATGTAAATCTCATGTAAAAAGATGTTTCCATTTGGCCTTCATTTTGTACTCATATGCACAACGACTAACTATTACATGAAGCTATCTGAAAACACCAGGAAAGGTGAGACCTTGTGAAGGAGGGACTAATTTCACCTAATGCTAGCTAATATCAAAAGTGACTACGTGATCTATCCTCATTGTCTGGGCTCAGTCTTATCAGCAGGAAAAGCAGAGAGAGAGAACATTCTCCCAAAGGTGATCTGTCCTATGCATCCTTTAGACATCCATCTCAGGATGGAGTGGGTGAATTGCCCTGAAGGTGCTTCTCTTTTTTTTTTTTTTTTTTCTCAGTTATTAGGCTGCTAATCAAGGCAAGACATTTAATTTCTGATTGGCTAAAGCTAAGTAAATTAAAGCCTGTGCTATCTGCCTAAACAGCAAAACATATTCTGTTGTGTTTCCTAGTTACACATACATGATAACTTCTTATACCATGGATGTGGGTTATATTGTTGCTTATATGATATTTAAAAACTATTCTTACGCTTCGCTGGTTCTTCAAATTGAAATGATAGAGGATAAAATAATAATAATATTTATTGTTAACTATATTCTTAGCTTGCTTATGTGATGTGTTTTCATGCAGACCAAAGATTAACAGGAAGCGTGAAATGTTGCAGTCTGTGGAACCAAGAAAATTATGCTTGCAGGTGTCAAGATACACAGAAGGTTTATTTATAAGGGTAAAGAAAACACGGGTCTTTTTAAGCAACACATTTTATTTCCTGTCATCTTCTCCAATAATTGTAAAGACTTCGTAAGACTTCAGGCAAGAAATATAAAGGGTACAAAGCATTACAGCAATAGTATTCCAAAGTGGTTTTTTCTCAACAAAGCACATTTTTTTTTTTTTCTTTTTTTAATAGGTGTGATCCTCCCTTAGGTGACTATGTTGTAGTCACACTGGTTTTTGCCATTAACTACAATAGGGTACAATTTTAGATAATCATCAGAAGCAGTCTGTAGGTAGACAGGTGTCTTGTTGCAATGTGGGATCCAACCCTATAAAATATGATCTACTTTCCGTGTGTTGGCATATCAAGTCAGGTAAAGAGGTAAGTGATGCATACTTGGATTAGGTAGTGAGAGAGAAAAGTTAACACTATGAAACTGGTTGATGGATGGAGTCATGGTTGGGAATGATCATGAATATCCTGTAAGGCAAATGAGCAAAGAAACAATCAAAACACAAAGGTTAATGGAACTTGTGCAAGGTTTGCTTAAAATTCTGTAGTATGCCTTCTAAAGAGTTAAGCTGTAAGCAGGCAGTCCCCATGGAGAGGGTATTTGGGGAATGAATAACCTATAGTTGGAATCCGACAAGCTAGTATTGTCAGCTTGGCTGTGGTTTCCAGTTTTCAGAAGGCTGTAGTGGAAGTGTCCGTCTTGATAGCCCAGAGGCAGTAGCTGTGGTTGATCTGTACTAAGGTGCGGAGGCCTAGGCCAGCTGTGTATCTGAATATCTTAACCGCTGTGTTATAAGTGACCTAGAGTCAGTGCTCAACTATGTCATATTGCATCATGCAAGTTATGAGGTATTTTATAACTGAAGAGCTTAATCCAGCATCTGGTGCTTCACAGAGCGTCTCTGAAGACTTCAGTAGTGCCACAGGCATGCCACAGGTTTGGAGAGGGAAGTGGCAAGGTAGAAGCTGTATTTGAACTGAGAGCATCTGTGCTCCATAGAAAACTATAGAGTCCTGGACTTTTGAACTTCCAGGTTGAGAGCCCATGATCACAGTATAGGATTGCCTTCAGTCTTGTGCTCAGCTCTCTTAGACATGACTTTTTATAATCATCCAACTGATCCAAGAACCCAAGTTCCATTGACACTAAAATGCTTGGTATACCTGCCTCTATCTTTTTTTTGATTGCAGGCAGACTGGGGAGAGAGGGGACAGCACTGATGTCTCTGAAAGTATTTGATTTTCTCTTTGAAACAGTAGCTATGACTCTCAGAGGGGGGTAGTGATTACATTCTTGGAATGTGTAAGTAATAAAACGACTCTTGTGATTGGTTAAAAAATGTATAAAAACCACTTGCCTTCAGCAAAGTTAATGTTCAAGTTTCATTTCCTCTAGAGACAAATATTAGTTCAGAGGAGCAAGAGAAGATAGAAAAGAATGAACCAGGTTACTGAAGACCATGGGGTCATTTTCATGTAACTCCAGACATTGTTGCAAAAGCTGGAATATTAAATCTCACCAGGTGGAGAGATGGATGTGGACCAAGGGCAGCCTAGAGGGAAATAAGATTGAACTAATGAAAGTTTGCTCTCTCAGTAGTATGTAAAGAACGTCTCCAATATTGTGCTCACTAAAGTAGTATCTCTGGGCAATGTGAGAATAACCATAGGCAGAAATTACACTTCCCTCTTAGAATCACATGAGCAAGAATAAAAACCATGTCTGAGAGAATGTGATCTGTAGATTTCAGCAATGTGTCACACTCTTAATGACATTTGAGTATCTTCTGAGGTTTCCTGACATAATGAGATTTCAGACTGCTTTAGAAGATGATTTCCTTGAATCCAGTAGAATTGCTGATGACTGTCTGATTTTCTTCCCTGTTCATACATGGTTTTGTGGAGTTTCTGTATTGGAGTTGTTAAAACAACATATTTGACTACACCTCTTCCAACAGAGCTATGAGATACACTTCCATTGAAAGATCAAACTGAAGTTTACCCAGGTGAAATAATCCCTGAGAATTATCAATTCCATTTTCAAGACAAGACTTGAGCAGTGAATGTTGTATTTCTCTTCAAGAAAGAAAACTTGTGGGAAGTACTGTCATCCTAAGGTCAAAGATCACAGAATAATTGATGTTTGAAGTGACCTCTGGGTATCATTTGTCCCAGCCTCTCAGCTCAGAGCAGGACCAGAGAGACAACATTGCTCACGACCATGTCCAGCCAGATGGGTTTGGATTACTTCCAAGGATAGAGACTCCACAACCCATCTAGACAACTGGTTCCTGTGTTTGATTGCTCTCAGTGTAAAAACCCTTTTTATTATATTTAAATAGAATTTCCTTCATTTCAGATCATGTCCATTTCCTCTTGTCATCTCTCTGACAGAGGGTGCACTCTGTCCCATCATCCAGGTCATTAACGAAGATATTAAACAGTATTGACCCTGTGGTACACAACTACTGTGCTGCCAGCTGGATGACGCATCACTGCTCACAATCCTTTGAGTCTGGCAGTTCAGCCACAGTTCAGTTCACTTCACTGTCCATTTTCTCTAGTCTGTAGTTCATCAGTCAATCTATGAAGTTGTTATGGGAGGTGGCATGGAGAGTGTTACTAAAGTTGACATAAAAACATCCACTTCTCTCTCTTTGACTACCAAGCCAGTCATCTCATGTAGAATGCAATCATGTTGTTCTCATGATTTGCCCTTCTTAAATCCATGCTGACTACACCCAGACACCTTTTTGTCCTTTATATAAGTCACTCCATCACCTTCCCGGGGTAAAGGCAAAGCTGACAAATTTTTATTTCCTATAATCCTCATTCTTGCTCTACCTGAAGATAGAAGTAGCATTTCCTTTCTTCCGGTTCTTAGGAAGCCCCTCCCAATTGCTATGACTTGCAAAGAGAATAGCCTTTTGGTGACATCTGCCAGCTCCTTTGGAGCTCTTGGAAGCATCAGTCCCAATGACTTGTGCATGTCCACTTTGTTTAAAAACTCCCTAACCTGATTCTCTTCCATTAAGAGCAATTTTACTTTGCTCTACACTTTCCCACTGGTGTCATGAAACTAAGATTCCTGAAAGCTGGTCCTCCTTGTAAAGATCAAAGCAAAGGTGGCCTTAGGAACCTCAATCTGTTCTATGTCTGTTGTCACACTGTTCCCTGCTCCGTTCAGTAGTGGGCCCATAGTTTTGCTAACCTTACTTTTGCTACTGGTGTACCTGTAGAAGGTCTTCTTGTTGCCCTTGACATCCCTCAACAGACTCAATTCCACATGCACTTTGGCTTTACTACCTCCATCCCTGCATGGACAGACAGTCTCTATTCCTCTAGCTCACTTGATACTGCTTCCACCTCTTCTGCACATCCCTTTTATGTTTGTGTTCTGTCAAGAGCTTCTTGCTCATTGAAGCATAGTTCCTGCTGCACTTGCTTGATTTTTCTGCTTGACAAGATGGACCAATCTTGAGCTTGGAAGAAGCAACCTTGAAAATCAACCAGGTCGCTTGGTCCCCTCTTCTCTGCAGTGCCATATGCCATGGAATTCTTCTAAACAGGTACCTGAACAGGGCGGAGTCTGCTTTCCTGAAGTCTAGGGCTGTGATGCTGCTTTTTCGTTTCTTTTCTCCTCTCCAGATCCTGAACTCCATGGATGTTAGTGCACTTCAGAGAGGCACCCAGTTCTGATAATTTCCCAGAAAAGGTATGATAGATTCTCCCATAGTCTCCCCTATAATTCCTGGGGTATATTTACACAGCTAGACATAGATGGACCTGTGTGCTTACCCATTAACCTGGGGAAGAAGATAGCTGTGATGAAGCACTGTTCAGCTGTATTAAAGATTTTCTTTTCTTGCACATTAATACATATTGCAATATTATGCATATTAGCCCATTCTAACCCAGCTCGTCAGTCTGTAGGCTGGCACAAGTTGAAGAGTGCATCCATATTTGTGTTCACCCATGCACACTAGACTGCTGAAAAAGAAAAGAAATATACTGAAATTATAGTTTGGCACTTGTGAACAGGAAAAATAACTTTAGTACCTTCCCCAGAAATTTTAGAAGTGGGTTAATAAGATATATTGCTACTAAGGTACATGTCTATCATTTTGGTAAAGGAAATAAAAAAAAAGCTGTATCAAATATGCTTAGTTGGAAAAAGAAGTCAAGGTTATATTCCTATCTAGATGCAGTTACTTAAATGACGGGGTAATGGGGCGTCTAGTTTCATAGACATCTGAGTAG
The DNA here is from genome assembly GCF_017976375.1 of Cuculus canorus. Classification (NCBI taxonomy): domain Eukaryota; kingdom Metazoa; phylum Chordata; class Aves; order Cuculiformes; family Cuculidae; genus Cuculus; species Cuculus canorus. The sequence continues at coordinate 37,909,514 of NC_071403.1, forward strand.
AATGAATAAATGTGAACTAACTGTGAGTTTGAAGCCAGGCAGTCGTTTTTTGTCCCAGACCATTATATAACTATTTCTGGATTAGTTGCCACTAGTCATATAAGTATGTTTATTCATGATAATGAAGAAATTTTGGTAAATTATCCTTTTTCTCATCAAGTATCACTGTTGGCAATACCATCGTACTATACTAACACCCATCGAAAGGGAAGTCCTGAAACTGTCTTGAAAAACTTTCAACATCATCCTTGCTAGCTCTGTTTTATACACTTGCCCAGTTCACTTTATCCTTCCTAACTATATTACCATTTCTTTCATATTGCATAGATGAAATTAACTGCCTCATTTCTTTTTACAAATCATAAAGCATCTTGGTAGCATCCCTCTGATGTCTGCCAGACCTCCCTTCTGACAGATACAGTAAAACTCACCCAAACGAAGGTTCTTCTTTCCAAAAAATGACAAATGTTTTGATGTAAAGTTACTTGCAGTGTAATATGCTGCAACATTTCCTGCCCATTCTGGAGGAAAAGACAGGTAATAGCCTGTGAACCTCTCCCTTCCTAAAAAGTCACAAGCATTTGAAATGTAAATGTAGACAGAGACATTGATTACTGTTTTGTCTCTTGTAACTAGAAGGCCTATAAATTTAAATGTTCCTGCCCTACGGTGGTATTTCAGAGATGTCAATATCCTGATGTTGGCAAACTGACCGATATTGGCAACAAGTATGTGACAGTGGACCTCAAACCTCCACCACAAGGACTTAATTCCAGATGAAATGCTACTAATATGTCTTGATAAAAAATAAAACTATAGCTCATTGCATACAGCTTATTTTCTCTGTGTTCTTGCACTGCTCTGCAGTCTAATATGTTATCCTTGAGTCACTTTCGGCATACAAGATGTTGTATATTATGGTACATATCGTCAGGTGTTACAATTATAAATGGATAAATATGTCCTAGACTGATGAAAATAATAGAACGTGTGTTCCCAATATTGCCCAACAAAGACTGAAGTAAAGCCAATTTAAAGCCCCATTAACCAGATTGTGACAAAAATCTTGGAAGAATGCGGAGAAGTGTTGCTACTATCACTTTTATGCTGCGGATTCATCCTCCTCTGGTTACCTGTGAGTTTACTGTTTCCCATTTACCTTGTACACAGAGTTAAGAAACTTGATTATGGGCTGTGTCAGCCCCTTTCCCTTGCAACATGTACAGCCTTTGAAACAGTGCATGCTGAAAAAATCCCAAGGATCCTATAAAAATGGAAGATGTTACTGTTGCTCTTTGTGAAATGTTCTGGAGCTTGGGATAACATATACAGTTTGTTCACTGGGACTTGTAAAGCAGCTACCTGCACTAATATGAAAAGAAACATTTCATGCATCTTATAGGACAACATGAGCCAAAGAGATAATCTAAAAGGCCAATTTGTAAACACTTTCTTTTTTAATTAAGGAAGTGTAAAGTTTTCTTTTTCATATAACTTTTTTTCTTCCTATTTAACAGACAAGCTGACATCTTAATTTGATGCGGTTGATATAAATGATTGTTTGTAACACTTGCAGAAGTCACTGAGGCTTAAGTTTGTTGTAAACTGAGTATTTAATCAATAGATATGGAAACATATTCTTTAAATTCACTAGCTGTGAGAGTCAGCCGCTCTGGTTAGCGATCTTTCTACTCATAGCATACCACTTCCAAGAGGGAAATAGAGATCTTTTTACTCCAAAAGTACAGAAACAAAAGGCAAATGAAGCATAGATCTTGGTGATCTATAAAAGACAAACCAAGGACTATTGATGATTAATGGAATAATTGCTCATAGCCCACAGAGAGCTATCTGATTTCCAGGTCTCCATTTTCCCTAAGTGATCTACTTCATGGCAAGACAGGTGAAACCCGTAAGTATAAATATTGTAGCAGTGTTTCCCATACAGTCCATTGTTCTAATTTGTATGCAGATGGTATGTAAGTAGAGAGAGAAGAGAGGACAATATTTTCACATGTCAGACTGTAGGAATTAATGACTGACAAATAATTATAGATAAGCACCATTAAAAAACCAAAACAGCTCACCTCTGAAATGCATCCTAGAAATTGGTATCATTGAAAAAAATGGTTTTGCAGATTTTTTTTTTTTTATCCACAAGATTGTGGATTTTCAGAGAAATTGCCATTTACTGTGTGTCAGGAAGCATTTCTTGGGCTCTTAGCCTACATTTTCTTTCCTGTTCTAAAAATCTCTTCAGCTCTTTTTTAGAGCCCTTTCATGCCTTCCTCCTTATGGGTATTTAAATCCTTCAGTTTCCTTTAGATGATTACCACCTCTGAACAATGTATACCCGTAATTCATAGCTTTAAACAATTCTTGGTGGCTGGGGAAGGACTTCCTGGACTTACTCAGAGAACTGAAGAAAAAAAAGTTGTAACTAGCCTGCATCCTTTGGGGAAGATTTTCATAGAATCATAGAATGATTTGTGTTGACCACGAAGGTCATCTAGTCCAACCCCCCTGCTGTAAGCAGGGACATCTTCAACTAGATCAGGTTGCTCAGAGCCCCATCCAACCCAACTCTGAAAGTTTCCAGGGATGGGGACATCTACCACACCCCTGGGCAACCTGTTCCAGTGTTTCACCACCCTTAGTGTAAAAAATTTCTTCCTAATATCTAGACTAAACCTCTCCTCTTTTAGTTTAAAACAATTACCTCTTATCCTATTGCTATTAGACCCTGCTAATGTTTTTCCCCGTCTTTCTTATAAGCCTCCTTTAAGTATTGAAAGGCTGCAATAAGGTCTTCTCAAAGTCTTCTCTTCTCCAAGCTGAACAACCCCAATTCTCTCAGCCACTCTCCAGAGGGGAGGTGTTCCAGGTCTTTGATTATTTTGATGGTCCTCATATGGACCCAACAGGTCCATGTCTTTCCTGGGCTGAGGGCTCCAGCGATGGATGCAGTAATCCAGGTGTTTCAAGGAAAGGTAATTTCCCTGCACAGAGGAACAGGCTAACTACTCCTTGTGCCTTTGAAATTCTTCTCAGTTTTCCATCCACTTCTGTAAGCTAGCTGTGTAAAAGGACACCTACAAGAGTCAAGTGTCAGCTTCAGACTGGCTAGCAGAAAAAACATCTAAACGGAAAAGCGCAGTTTCACAACCAAACTTAAGTCTCTCTTTTTGCGTTGTCTCCTTAATTTCTCTTTCTACAATCCTGCTTGCATTATTCTGACAAGGACTTCTGTAAACTCCCAAGATGCCAACCTGAAGCTGACAAGAATGGTGGCAAAAATACCTAAAGCACAAATTCTTTTGACAGCCTAACAGGAGTCTGTCATCTGCTGGAATCACCTTTCATTTTTCTCTTGTGCATTTCTTCTGCTCTGCCCTCTGCACACACCTCAGAGACAGCCTGAGGGTGTTAGGCATAATTCTGCAAAGACACGGAGAAGAAAATGCCAAGTGTCAAGTCTATCCCACGATCTCCCACTATCATATAAACTGAAAAAGAAATTGTGGGAAAGTGCTCAGTTAGCTCCTTAAGTCTTGATCGGTTTAATTTGTTTCCAAGAGTTTTCATAGCTACACTGGAGAGATACCTGCATTTAGGACAGGATGTAGCGTCCACTGAAATCAATTAGACTCTTTATACTGACTTCAGTGGGCTGAAGGTTGACCCTGGTTTCCATCGTGAGAGTTCTGTATAAAACCAACCTACAGATGTGCACTTGCAAAGTGCAAGTAACTAGCAAACCCCTTGTTCTTCAAGCAAGTAAAAATGAGGCAACAAAATTCTGAAGGTTTGTATTAGAAACATAAGCTTAATAAAGCTGGCCAGAAGCACGTGAGCTCATATGTGTGCTGTTATATAACAATAAAAGCAGCTTTTTGCAGTTACTGCTAATGTCATTTCTACTGTTACTGATCCAATGCTGCCTTCTCTAGTTCTGAAGAAAATGTTTGCTGGCAACACTAACCCTGACCATCAGTTATGTTGACAACTAAGTCCAAACAGTAATATTCAAAGTAAACATAGATAAGCCTACTGTGAAAAAGGAGTGACTATGCACAGATAAACCACTGACTTCGATAAAAACTAAATCAAACTGCAGCATTTAGTTAATACATACCTTTTAATTGTTGCCACTCTGAGTAATTCTTGTTTTAAAATGGAGACTTCCCACTTCAGAAAGGGAGAGTTCACATTCTGTAACTATATCCACTCAGTTCCATGTTCCTATCATAGTTAATTGCCTTCACTGCCATTTGCCACAAGTGCTGATGTGGATATGACAGATATCTACACAGATATGTTATGGGGATGAAACAAGTGAAATAAAAGTTGATGTTAATAAACAAATGACGATAAATATTCAGTTCTTCATGTGAACACTGTGTTAAATTATTTCATGTTATTATATATTCATGTATTATATATTATTATACATCATCAGTAGCTGAACCTTGCATGGGAAGGAGTTGTAGTACCAAGTACAATATTTCACAGGTTTGAAAGGTCAATTTTAATTTTCCAAACCTCTGTAAGTTTATTTTCTACACTTCAATAGCAAATAAAATTCACTTGAACAAACTTGTCATATAAATAACTTGCAGTACTGCAGATATGAATTCAGACTAAAATTGGGGAAACCATAGTCCCTAGTGGCTAAAAAGAGCTAACACATCCTGGCAGTCAGAAGCAGTTGGTTGGAGTGGCTATGGCATTCTTAATTGGGAGCTTTCCTAAGTAACAAATAGCAGGCATATGTTTTCCTAAGTAACAAATAGCAGGCAGTGGGAATAACATGATATGCCTAATGTTATTAATTGGTTTAATATTTAAAACTGTAGAGTATGTAATAGTTTAATAGAAACTAAAAATGTACAAAGGAGGAAAGAGTGCACTCTGTCAGATTCTCTGCAAAAGTCATGAAGTAACTGGTGACTTTGGAAAGAAGAGATTCGGAGCCATACTTGGTTTTTGTGTAACCTGAATGCAACTGTCACAACCCACTCAGGCTGATGCTTCAGAACTTTAGGAGACAGTACACTTCCTTGTGGCTGCTGTCTCTTACCTATAGGTGAGTTCGTTGCAGCTCCAGTATAGTTATCACAGTCATGACAATTCTCATAAGCTGTCAGTCCTCTTGCATGATGTATTGGACTTGATGTGAGATATGCTGCCAAGAAGAGAATGAGTCTTATAGCCTAACCAGTTGCCAGTAAATACCAGACCTTTCCTGTTTTCTAATCCAGCATTTACTGCCCTTTGCAGTTGGTAGTTATGATGCTTATTATAGTGACATACAGAGCAAAGATACCAGAGTTAAATACAACATACAGCTGACCAATCTTTTAGAAGAAGAGGCATTTTATTTAAAAATATCTTTTCATTCCTAACATAATGTACACTAAAATATTGTCTCATGCATTAGCTTTTTCTTTCTTTTCCATTTTCCTTTTCTCATTATTTTAATTTTCCTTCACCTTCATTTTCCTGTGCCAGCTACCAGTCCAATTGGTGAAAAAAAAATGAGGGAGAGATGAATGGGATGAGAGACAGGGACACAGAAAAGAAAGACATGTAGGATAAAAATATGGGAAACAGTAAGAGGAAATATGTAACAAGAGAGCAGCACATTTCAAAATCAACCCACTTTGATAAAAAGAACAAAAGAAACTATCACAAAAAAATTTAAAATTGCCTATTTTTAAATCAGCAGAATGCAAATAACAGAAAAAAAATAATGACTTCTTTTTCAAGTTCCTCATCTCCATCTTTAGCACAAGTTGATCGGAGAATGTACACTGCTTTTTGACCAGGAAATTTGTTTAGATATTTAAAATTCAACAAAAGAACAAAAATGCTAGTAGATAGAACAAGATTTCTTCCACTTGTGCTTTGTCTGGCTAATGAAGGAGTAATTTTCAGTGCTGTCCACTATTATTTATCATAGACCTGCAACAAATGCAGCTCATCTTCCCTTGTGTCAGTTTTCAACAAAGATGTGCTGTATGGTCTTTAATTTGTATTTATGCCCAATCTGAAGATACTGGGTTTTTTTATATTCAGTTTGAAATAGTCCTGTGAAATAGATGGGGCAAATATGTAACTTAAAAAAGAAGAAATATTTGGCTTGATTCTTATCTTACAACTATAAACCAGTGACAACTCTTCTAAGGCTGGTGGAGTGGTATGAATGTAAATCCAGATAACAGAAGGTGTTTGCTCCTGTTAACCATTTGTGATTTCTTTTAAGCTTTGGTAATATAATTGGGAGCAGCGATAAATCCTTAACAGATACCTATTGTTCACAGTCAAATGGCCTTTTAGGTCAGCTGTTGAATTACCATGACTTACTAAGCAGCGGTACCTCTTCCATTCAGTGCCTGGTGTTGAATGGCATTTTCCTGACAAGCAGAAGAAATTTCAGTTATCGATTTTTCTTTCTTACTTCTTCAGAAAATGTTTCCATTTTTAATATGGTATCTGGCCATACGCTACAGATGTTGGCAGAGTGTCTTTATGAGAATTATATTTTTGCAACTCTTTATCATAATGAGTGTGAAAGATGGAACCAATTTGCTGCTGCAGCTATCGGAAGAAATCAGTATTAAATCTGTGCCTGGACAGACTCTGCGAGATAATGTTGTGACGAAGTCATAGAAAACATGCTATTGTGTTTCACGTTCCAATTGTTTTGAACTAGCGAGCCCGTCTTAGGAGGGGTGTTGCAAATTGAATGAATGACACCAAATGGGAGCTACTTCTCATAAAATAGTTGTTTATTTGAAGAATAATTTATTACATGCCTTTCACAATTCTTCTGAAGCCAGTTTCCAAAAATCCTTCAGAAGCAGACAAACGGCCAGAGTTTTGAGTTATAAGAGATGTTCACCTCCTGAGAATACGGGAACCCATGTGTCATGCTTTTCTCTACAACAGTTTATCTCAAACTGGTTTGGAGGACAAAGCAATGTTTATCATAAAAGCACACCCCAAAGTCTCAAACCCACTTTGGTGGTGTCTACATAGTCTTTTTTGGGGTTTTTTGCTTATATGTATGTAACAGCTTTAGAGTGTGGATGGGCTTCTTGGTTTTTGTGTTGTTTTTGCCATTGCTTCATGGTAGAAACAAAATTGGCAGGTAGAAACGTGTTCAATAACACACGTATTCCACCCAAACTTGGAAGCTTAGAAATACTGAATCAGTAATTTTTGTTACAGTCTCAGTTCGCTTTTGTGGCTATTTCCAGGGTAAAGTGCAGGAGAATCCGGCTGGATTCTTGCTATTTTAACAGCGAGTGTTGTTTTCTGTTCTTTATAAATCATAATAAGTGTAACTTGGAGGACTTTTGAGTCTCAACAACTAGATCTTCTGTGGCAGAATAAATAGTGCCCTGAGAATATATTTCTCTGTCTTCAAATGCCACGGGAACCCTCTGAACTTTAAATGTAAACTTTCAAATTTGCAGGAAGAGGTTTAGCCAAAAGATTCTCATTAGCATTTATGGCAGTTAGGAAGATGAATCCTTTTCTGCTGAACTAAAATTTACCTCTATGCCACTATGAAGCCATACGATGAAAGTCAGAGGAACTGCTAATGCCAAATGTGCTTTCAGAACTCATTTTGCAAAGTTCTTCTACAACAGGCTTAGACATATCACGGATTTCTTTCATGCAATCCTGATGGTTTTAAACCTGATGATAGTGGGCCTCTGAGAACCTCATGAGGTTCAACAAGGCCAAGTGTAAGGTCCTGCACCCGGGGTGGGGCAATCCCCATTGTACTGAAACACAATGGGGGATGACATGCTTGAGAGCAGCCCTGCAGAGAAGGACTTGGGGGTGCTGGTCGACGAGAAGCTTGACAGGAGCCGGCAATGTGCACTTGCAGCCCAGAAGGCCAACTGTACCCTGGGCTGCATCAAAAGAAGCGTGGCCAGCAGGGCGAGGGAGGTGATTCTGCCCCTCTATTCCTCTCTTGTGAGATCTCATCTGGAATACTGTGTCCAGTTCTGGAATCCTCAACGTAAGAAGGATATGGAGTTGTTGGAATGGGTCCAGAGGAGGGCTATGAAGATGATCAGAGGGCTGGAGCACCTTCCATATGAGATCAGGCTGAGAGAGTTGGAGTTGCTCAGCCTGGAGAAGAGAAGGCTCAGAGGAGACCTTATAGTGACCTTCCAGTACTTGAAGGGGCTGCAGGAAAGCTGGGGAGGGACTATCATAAAGGCTTCTGGGTATAGGACCAGGGGGAACAGGTACAAACTGGAGAGGAGCGGATTTAGACTAGACTTAAGGAAGAATTTCTTCACCATGAGGGTGGTTAAGCACTGGCACAGGCTGCCCAGGGAAGCTGTGGATGTCCCATCCCTGGAGGTATTCAAGGTCAGATTGGAAGGGGGGCCTTGAGCAGCCTGATCTAGTGGGATGTCTCTGCCCATGGCAGGGGGGTTGGAACTGGATGATCTTTAAGGTCCCTTCCAATCCAAACTATTCTATAATTCTATGATATTCTGCCTTGAGATATTAAAAGATTTACTTAACACTTCTATGGTGCTGGAATATCAAATATCTTTTGTCCGAGAAACAGAGTGTCTTTTTACAAGATATAATGCTCATTTTTAAAACTATTTCTCTTGAAAGCAAAGGACCTGTGGAATAATACCTGCTGCTTCATTGGCAGCATTTTCCGTACAGTCATCTGCATTTTCTATGAGCTTCTGAAAAAATTTTCAGACTTTTGGATCACATTTATTTCGTCTGATGGTTTAGGTTCTGCCTTTCTCTGAATTTTACCAGTTCTTTGGAAGTAGGTTTCTTAGTCAGCACTGAAGTATATAATTAATTCTTTATATTTCACTAATAACAGTGGGGTGGTTAACATTTTCATGAATATTATGCTTTATAGATTTATATATTGTTAAGTCCAGGGTGACTGCTGTGTTAGTCTAAGCTGACCTCCTCTGTTTCAAGAAGTATTCTTACTTACAGAAGTTTGAGAAATGAGTGAATTCCCTTATTTCTCAAAGGCAGTATGAAAATTACTCCTGACTTTGTGGATTCAGACTTCATGTCTGCATGGCATTTTCCTTGAACTGATGTGTAAAAACAAGTAAATTTACTCCACATTTGGTGCTATCAACTCAGCAAGATAACTCACTGAAATAATTGGAGAGGTAAAGGTCAGAAGAGAATGCCTGTGTTCAAAAGAACTTATAGAGGCGGAAAAGGGGTTCGAGGCACTTTCTGACTATACAAGAGACAGGCCAAACACAGATCATATATTATTTTTATTTAGAGGACCTATTGGGTGATGATTAAGCTCCTTTCTAGGCTCTGTCGGTAAACTTGGCGAGACTGAAAGAGAAGATAGCAAGGTACCTCCACTATCACGAGTGTAAAAAAGTCTTGATGAGAGCAGACCCTCCTGAGCTGGGGCCATACCAGGGTGTTACTTCTTGAATCCATTTTTTTTCCTACACTTCGAACATGATGACAGGTAAAGGAACTCACAATTTCTTCCTTCAGCCCAGAATATTCTCAGTCCTATGATATTCTTAGCTCTTTGAAAGTGCATCTCTTCTGTCCAGTGGGCTCTCAATCACCATGAACAACTGTAGAAGGGGCTGGGGTTTCTCCTTGAGTTGGCTAGGTTCAATAAGCAGGTTTCCCTTTGTTGCTGCAAATATTTCTGTGTGTTTGCACGCAAAACCACGTTTGTGCATGCCTCAGCTCTTTTCTTTTGCTCCTGTCTTCTGTGCAATGTCATAGTGGAGGAAGAAGGTTAGACATGCAACTTATGACTCTTAGGTTGTTGTTTAGCATTTAGTGCGAATCAAACAAGAGCTGGAAAAAATCTCAGGAAAGTTTATGAAGCAGTCAAAGCATTTTTGAAAAAAAAGCACTCAACAGCCATCTTATTTTGCATTTTTCCTTCTTTGCCTTTCTCAGTGAAAGAGGGATCTAAGACTTGGGCAAAACTAAAAGCAATTGCTTAAATTGCTTAAAGCAATTGCTTGCCTCTCTGATTAACAGTGTAGGTTTTTTTCACTTTTCTTTTTTTTTCACTTCCTACCATATCATAGCTCCACAAATCCTGCAACAGCCAAAGACAGCTAAATGTTTAAGCTGGACTGAAAGTAAACACATGATCTTACACTTTTGCCATTTCATAGAATCATAGAATCCCTAGGTTGGAAAGGACTTTTGAGATCATCAAATCCAACTGTATCTGTCTACTACTAAATCAGGGAAGTGATTCTGTCCCTGTACACAGCACTGGTGAGACCGCACCTCGAATCCTGTGTTCAGTTTTGGGCCCCTCACTACAAGAAAGACACTGAGGTGCTGGAGCGTGTCCAGAGAAGGGTAACAAAGCTGGTGAAGGGGCTGGAGAACAAGTCTTATGAGGAGCTGCTAAGAGAACTGAGGTTGTTTAGCCTGGAGAAGAGGAGGCTGAGGGGAGACTTTATCACTGTCTACAACTACCTGAAAGGAGGTTGTAGAGAGGTGGATAAAGCCCAAAGTTCATTAGATCCACCTAAGCACTTCATCTTTTAAATACCTCCAGGGACGGTGACTCAATCACCTCCCTGGGCAGCCTGTTCCAGTGCTTGATAACCCTTTCAGTGAAAAAGTTTTTCCTAATGTCCAATCTGAACCTCCCCTGGCGCAGCTTGAGGTCATTCCCTCTCATCCTATCACCTATCACTTGGATGAAAAGATCAACAGCCACCTCTCTACGACATCCTTTCAGGCAGCTGTAGACAGCGATAAGGCCTCCTACAGGTGACCCAGGTGACGTCTTCCAAAGCAGCAGCTGAAGACAGAGTGCAATTACTGAAGGCATCTCAAAAGACTCTAAAACTTGTGCTTTGGCAACTGAATTGATTCTTAAGTGACTGAGTGAAGTTTAAACTTAGCATTTTTAAGGCGCTAAAATCAAATCACCAGTTGCAGTGGCCGAATGAACTTCATTTCCAAAACCAAATGTGTGCACATCTATTAATGTTGAGGTTTTTCCACCACCGTTTTCAAAGAAAACTGAATTTCTGTTGCCTGCTACCATTATTGCCTGTAAAATACTGAGACAAGCTCTCCATGCGCATAAGTTTAGAAAATAGGGCCACCTTTCTGCCCATTCTGGTTTAATGACTTTCAATAGCTCCATTTATTTTGAAACAAGTTACAGCATAAGGCAATTTTGCCACTCAATAGCTTTTGGGAGCAATTTGGTTTTGACTTAGTAAATAGATGAAGCTTCCAAAGAGCCTGAATTCTTTAACTGAAAAAAAAAAAGGGCTGGAGACCAACTTTAGAGGCAGCAAGGTTTTCATGCTTTGTGATATTCTCCAAAAAGAAAATCACAAAATACATGGATGATGTGCCAACTCTTCAAAGAAAGGAGAAAATTGGAAAATCCTAATGAAATTATATCACTAAATGTAGCCCATGTTAGTTACATTATCTTGCCACGTAAGTATTTGTGCTATGATGGACTACAAGTGCATCTTGCTGAACAAGCTGAAAACACTGCCTTAGCAGAACAGGCTGACTTCAGCTTTATTCAATTGCTTTGCTTTCAGGCAATTTCTGATACTTCAAAGTGACTGACAGAATCAAGCCAAATTCACAAAGTCAGTCATTCAAAATGATATAAATTATGACCTTTAAAATCAGAATGAATATTTCTGAGAAAATTTCAGGAAAGTACTATATAGTTACGATAGGTGAAAATAATCGACTTTTACAGAGAGCAGGTGGGTTTATGGCTGTCATATATGGCAGGTGATATGAATGTTCATGAAGAGTTCACCTGCAGGTTGTACCAAATAATTAGCTGATCAGTGGCTGTAACCAAGTCGACAATGAAAGATTTTTTTATTGTGTCTAGATGTGGAGATCAAACACTGTCAGGAATGGTGTGTAGGATTAATATCAGACATTGCATCCAGTTTGCAACTAGTGGAGTCTTGTCTATCATTACTGCTGTGGTCATGATTTGAATTAATCTTGCCTAGAGAACACTGAGAATAATACTGTAGTAAAAATTACCTATGAAACTGTTTATGAAACTGCATATCATGAGAAAAAACATCCTAAAGGAGATGCTAAGTTAAAAAGTTCCTATGTGTCTTAACAAGATATATGATGTGGTACAAAGTGCAACATCTAGAGATGAAAGGCATGAAGCTGTGCGCACCAGCATGTACCCACGTCACACAACAAGTGAAACAAACTTCCAGTGAAGAGGTATAAAGATTACCTGGCCATGTGGACAAAATAAGAGTTATAAAGAAATACTAGAAAATGAGAGCTTGCAGGCAGGATATAATGGTTCAAATAGGAAATTTTTACTTGCTTTGTACAAAATGAGCTTTAACCATGATAAACAGTTAGACACAGAGACAGATAGAAAGATAAGTCACAGAGAGTAATAAGCCTCCCAAAACCCTTTGCAAAGGCCGGATTTTCAGCAACAGAAGACAATTCTTTATGAAACAAAGCACTGCAGTCTTTCCAGTCAGATGAAAGCTGCAACTTAGTTTAGGAGGAAATCCACTGGGAGATTTTAAAGCTGAGGTTCCTAAAAAAAAGCACTATTAAAAAGATGAAAACGTCCCCAGATTTGGCAAAGGAGTTTCAGAAGAGCCCTCACAGGAGTGAAACCATACTATACCATCTCTCCCGTCAGAATTTGAAGAAAATAGCTGATACTAACTTCAGTGATGCTTAGCTTCATAAACTGTAAGCTGAATGAGGCTTACTGAAGTCACAAGCACTTTTCCTTTGTGCAGTCAAATAAAACATTACCTGGTTTCCAACACCAGGAAGTTAGCAGTTTTCCGGTATAGGTAATGCCAGTATCATAACATAGCTGAGATCTGTCATTCTACAATGCATTCAAATGTGGCTTTCATCCATCTGATGCATATGATGGTACGCGTTCCAAAACCAAATCAGATTACCTTCTACTTACATATGCAAGTTTGGATATTGACTTCAAGAAAGCCAAGACATAGATCATCATTGGGAGCTTTTCAAACTTACATGTCTTTCTCATACTTCATTAAAAATTATTTAATAGATAATTTTGTTCTATGACTGCATTCATCCATTTTTAATAAAATGAGCATTTACTCCAAATTTAGCATTCTTCAGCATTCTGTATTAATTCCATACTGAAATTTTGGAATGTTTAATGTTCTAACTCATCATTTGACTAAGCTTACTGAAATTATTGGCTCAGTTATGAATTCATTACTTTTATTTCCCACATTATTTCTGATATGCAAATTTTTACAGCAGTGAAATATGTGTGACTGCTTTGCTCCCAGTTAATGCAGTATTAATATAACAATGAACTTCATTGCATTTCCGGATACCTTTTTACTTACACTAAATTAATATTTGAATTTGCTTGAGAGAGTCCTGCAGTTGTCTCAGTTTGGGTTTGGATTTTTTATTTTTTCCAAATTAATACAGCTGTTAAGATATTATGGTGGGTGAAACTCGTACTGTTTGTACATTATAGGACTGTGTGTATTATGATTATTGTGTTTGTGAGTTGCTGACTTTTCTAAATCATAGGTTAAATATTTCAACTTATGAAATAGAATTTCACCTCTGGAAGATTGTCTATTAGTAAAAATGGCACTTAAAGACTCATTTAGATAAAAGAAGAAAGCCCATCAAAATACTGTCCCCACAATGATAATGGCCTGGTCACACCCATCCCTTCATACTGTACATCTGAAATATTTTAAATGGCAAAGGCTGAGAGAACAAAGGTTGTACAGCCAAAACAAGGAGAAGAGAGATTTTACCTGAGACTTTACCAGTGTCCAAATAAAGAAATAAATTATTCTGTCAGTCCACAGTAGATAAGATAAAAAACAATAGGTGAAATTACAACAAGCCATAGACAGGCCATAAACATACTATGTAGACAGTGAAGCTCCAGGACGGACTGTCTAGAGAAGCTGTGGAGTATCTGCAGCTGGAGGTTTTTAAATACCACCCAGAAATCTATCAGGACGGTTGACAGATAAACTAGGCAATCTCCTAAAACCCCTTCCAGTTTTATTCTTTTATGATTCGGTGAGTAGACATGTCATACTGAAATATTTCTCTGATTAGGGTCTGATGTTATCCCTTGTCTAGTGTAAGACTATTTATTCTTATGGTTTCAGAGACCTATGACGATGAATAAAAGACAGATGAGTCATTCGCTTCCAGAAGCCAATTTTTCAGCTGGTCAGCATCTGAAGTTGCAAACAGATTTCCAGCAGAGCTCAGTTCTACAGGTTCCCTTGTTTCAGATATAATGAGACTTTCTAGGTCACGCATTATGAGATTTTCTACAAATACACTTAAGTAAATATCACCATCATGCTCTGACACACAACCACATTACTGTAACTCACCTCATTACAGAATGACACCTCAGGTGAATCCTCAACCTTATGTGGTTTCCAATTTGGTTTAAACTAAGAGGTTTTAACAGCCACTTGCAGTGAGACAGGATCATGCATGAGATCACTCGCGAAATCTCAGCTGTGATATGGGAACTTGTTAAGTCACAGCACTGTTGTCAACGACTGACTTCAAAAACTCATTCAGTTGAAGAAAATATTTCAGGAGTCCAGGAGCGTAACACTAACTGATACCTTATCCTTCCATGTTAGGTCATTGTAAAGGCACACTCTGAAGCTAAGATTCTTGTCCTGACTCCCTGCAGTTGTTCTTACACTCTTAAAATGTTTGAATGAAGTTTCCAAATCACTTCTGAAAATAGGACCTAGATCTTGAATTTAGCTGTTTTGATTTAGGTGTCCTTTAGGTGCTTTTGACAAGGTTACATTTAGCCCTTTTGAAAATTTTCAAGGAAGCACTTAACTATATGCACCTACATAAACACTGCTGAAGATGAATGGATGCAAGCGTATATTCCTGGTTATATGTACTTTCGAACATATTTCTCATCTCTTTAGCTATATCGCAGCTAAATAAGACAAACTCTCTAGGAAATTTGATCCTATATGCAGAGCTGTCCTGAAGGAATACCCAGACCAGGATGCTGAGGATGATGTAACTGTGTCCAAGACAACAGCAAGAGCTGTCTAGAGTCTTAAACGATTCCAGAGAAAGTGAGGTACCAACGTTGGTCTTAATACAGTTATTTCCTTATCCATCATCTAGTATTTATTTTGTTTAGTTTTATTCCTGTATTCTATTTTTGTTACTGAATGCCCTAGTCTATCGCTGATTTTAAACAATTTCTGAATGTGAATCAGCATCTCTGATATCAAACACCTACACTAATACCTTTGTGTCTTATTGTGTTTTATTTGTATTTCAAATCAAGTGCCTAATTGAAGTGCTTATATGATTGTCGGGCACTTGGATTTTAATTGTATGAAGTTCAGGCAAAAGTGACTATAAAAGCATCAAAGAGAAATAATAGTTTGTAAATGCAAGTCAAAAGATGCTGAGATTTACATAATGGATTTAGTCAAACACCCCTACTGTTTTACACAGTTAAAAGTGCATATGCACAATAAATAAATTACACTGTGCCATCCGTCTGCTGCATTTAACTGCATTAGTGGCTCTATTTTTCCTCTCCCAACTTAGTTGGGATGACATATTGGAAAACACATATTTCTTCATTATACTATTTAAGTGGCTTGATAAATCTGCTTATAAATGACAGAAACATTTTTTATTGCTCCTGCCAAGTTATTTATATTTAAAACAAATCTTTCACGTGTTTACATGCAAGATCTCAAACTATTGAACAAATGTTAGTGTCATAATAAGCCCCATCTGTGACTTGGGTAGAACATGATCAAAATCTTGTTCTTTGGCCTATTCTGTCTTCAGGCTGCCTTGACCTGTGCACTTAAGGTAGTGCCAACCTTCTAAATCTACCCAGTTCAGCAAACAGCTGTGTAAACCATCTGATGAGGGCATTTTGATCTGTTTCAACAATTCACGGCAAAATGATTTTCTTGAAATGCTGTTAATGTCCAGTGAATTTCTTTTTAATGTGGCAAAGTATCAGTTAGAAATTGTTAAATTATTAAATCCATTTTTATGGAGACTGAACCTTGCTTTGAAAAGGAAGCATACAGAAATTGCACCGTTTTTGATGAAATTAATTAACACATTTGACTTCCAGGGTTTTTTTATCTCTTCCTACATGTTTTTACCTGTGCTTTTCTGTGTTTTTTTTTTTTCATTTTAAAAAGAGTAAGAAAAAGAGGAATGGTCAAAAACAGGGAAAGCCAAAAACCAGAACAATACTGAAAGTTTTCAGATAAAATTAATTTTATTTTCTTTTTTTATTTTCCTTTTCTTTAAATGGAAAATTAGAATCTTTAGAATTAGCCTTTTCTATGGTTTTGAAATTGTTTATATTTTAATTTTGACCACCTCACTTCTTTTCTCTGCTAGTGCATCTATGTGCTGGAATACATGAGAAAATCTATTACATGTGTATGTTTCCATTTGCAAAAGAAAAATAAAACAAATTAAGGAATGTGTTACTGGAGGTCATGACAAGATATATTATGGAGTTGATTTGGCAAGACACTGAATGCCTGCAGCTCGCCTTGTATCGAGTGAATTTAAGGCACTTGTCACATGACCTACTATTTTATTAGCTTTGTTGCAGTGGAAAAGGCAGAACAGTAGCATCAGAAATGCAAAATGATGGCAGGAAAAGTCTGGTTGTTGGTTCCCTAGGAGTGAAGAAAACAACTATTCTCAAAGGGGCTCTGCTGAAGAATATAGAAGTAATAGAGAGGAAGATCGAAAAAGCAAAGGAAAACAAAGATTTACAAATAAGAGGAGAAAATTTTTAAAAAGGGACAAACTATTTCGGAGCAATAACTACTCTAAGAAAAAGTTATCAACCTCGACGAATCACAACTAAGTAAAGGGCTAATTTAAAGATATTTTATCAGACAAAGAGAAACAAGCACTCTAGAGAGTGATTCAATCCGTAGCAGACTGCTTATCATCTTTTTCTCTTGAGAGGCATCTCAAAGCACAGAGTGAAATTCAGATAGAATAAAGCTAGGCCATGATGACTGGGCACTTATCAGACTGGTCCTTCCAACAGTTTCTGGCTTAAGCTATGCCGCTGGAAGTCTGGCACCCAGCTCAATAAGGACTGGTGTTTTTGTCTCCCCTTCCAGCGGTCAGTACTGCAGATATTTTGAGACTAGGCAGTTATAAAGAAAGAGGTAAAACCTGACCCTTACTTAAAACACGGAAGGGATCTGGTGAAGAACTGCCAAACCCTCTAAAGCCCTACAAAAACAAGCCTTGCCTTTAGCCCCCTAAAGAATGATGATTTTGCCACCTAACTCCTGCTTGCTGCATAGAATCCTGCTCAGAACAAGCTCATTGCCCAGGGCTCCCTCCTGCTGCCGAGGTCATCTGTTTCATCCAATGATGGCCTGCAGAAGATGCAGGGTTTCATTTAAATATTTTTATGAGTATATTTATTTGGCTGAGAACACATACTATACTCCCTGCTGGTGTATTCCCCATATATACTATCTACACAGCTCAGTGATCTCAGTGTCTTTTCAATAATTCAGGCTGTATGCTTTGGCTGTGTCATCTTGGGAAAGAAGCTCAATGCAGTATGTAAGAGCTGTGCTTCTTATAGGAAGGAGGAGGAAGAGGTACATGTTGCAGGTATCCCCATGTTTGACCTGTCTTTCACATAACCTTCATTTTCAGGTATATTTGCATCGGAAAGGTCCAGTCCCTCAGACAAAGGTCAAATGTTCTTCAGCCGAAACATCTCCTGAAAGCAGATGGCAGAATCAAACTTTCCTAAATGAAAAATGGCATCTTTCCTCGTGGAAATATTCAATACAGAGAAGCGGTATATTTTTGCCCTTTGCAGTATAACGCGACTTAAGACACACTGCCTCTGATATGAGACAGGTAGATAAGGTACTCAAGGACATGGTTTAGTGGCAGATAGGAATGGTTGGACTCGATGATCTAAAGAGGTCTTTTCCAACCTAGTGATTCTATGAGGCCATAAAAGAGGTTGCTTTGTTTTATCCTCAGATTTTTACACTCACAATGGTTCACATCAAGAAATTCAGTCAAAAGAGAGGACTTGCAGGAAAAGGCAAGGCTGGATGTACAACCTCTCGCGACTGGCACCACCCACACGGATCCTTGTTTCGACTCCCATGGGACGCTCCCATCCCACCGAAGGCCTTCTCCACCTCCCCATCCCCCAGGGCAACCCCCGCCTTATTCCGCGCACCTCCGGAGCCCCCTTTTCTCCCCCCACCCCCGCTCCACAGTGCCCCGCGGGGTCGTTCGCAGCGGCGTGCGGGCAGGTGCTTTGGGCGTGTGTGTGTGTGTGTGTGTGTGTGTGCGCGTGTGTGCGCGGTGCGCGCCTGTGTGTGCGCGCAAGGCGGGGCCGCGCAGCAGGCAGCCCCGCGCCGGCTGGTGCCATCTGGAAGCCGGGGCGTGGAGCGGAGGAGGGCGCGGGAGGGGGACGAGCAGCCTCAAGGCCGACGCTTCGTTTGTCTTTCCGGGCTCCTCCCGTTCTTCGGCACCGGTACCGGCGAAGTACCTGCGGATCGGCATCCCTTCTCCTCCTTGGTGGTTTTTTTTTTTTTTTTCCCCTGTGTTTTGGTGGTGCTGTATTTTTTTTTTTTTTTACCCCTCCTTTAAATCCAAGGAGACGCTTTCCAAGCGGGGCGACCGCTGTTGTTACGTAAATGGTGCTTCTCCGGGGAGGGCATCCCCCCTGCCAGCCCCGGCCCGGGGGAGCATCCCTGGGTACCACTCGCCCAGCCTAGCGGCCGGGCCGCTCGCCGCCACCGCATCCCAGCCCGCGATCCGCACCGGCACCGGGAGCATCAGCCCCGCGGCTCCGCGCCCGGCGGGTTTCGGCGTCTCCGCGGAGCCGCTGCGGGGATGCTGCGGCGCGTCGGAGCCCGCGGCGGGGAGGGCGCTATGTCCGAGAGATAACGCGCCTCCGCCGGCAGCCCGGGGCGGTCTCGGTGCCGGCTCCAGCGGGGACCGTGGGGGCGAGGGAGCGGCGGCCGGGAGGCTGAGGAGCGCAGGCGAGGAGGAGGAGGAGGAGGGCAGCACCATGACTCATTTGCAGGCAGGTCTCTCCCCGGAGACTCTGGAAAAAGCCCGCCTGGAGCTGAACGAGAACCCCGACACCTTGCACCAGGACATCCAGGAGGTGCGGGACATGGTCATCACCCGGCCGGACATCGGCTTCCTCCGCACCGACGATGCCTTCATCCTGCGGTTCCTGCGGGCCAGGAAGTTTCAGCACTTTGAGGCGTTTCGCCTCCTGGCCCAGTACTTTGAATATCGCCAGCAGAACCTGGACATGTTCAAGAGCTTCAAGGCCACGGACCCGGGCATCAAGCAGGCGCTGAAGGATGGCTTCCCCGGCGGGCTGGCCAACCTGGACCACTACGGCAGGAAGATCCTCGTACTTTTTGCTGCCAACTGGGACCAGAGCAGGTAAATGCAGTGCCACCCATCTGCCTTAACCCCTACTTTCCCCAGGCAACGCATAGGAAAAGCTATGCCAGAGCGGGCAGCGGGGACACACCCAGCTCTGCCCACAGGGGGCTGGGCAGCAGCCTGGAAGGCAGAGGGAGGAAAGGAAGAAGAAGTCTATTTTGTGCCTTAGGGCCTTTTCACCCTTCTCATCCTTTAAGCTGCGAAATTTGGGAGAGAAGTAGGAACTGCCCGGTTGCTTTTCTCAACTGGCTGATACGAGGTTTACACCTTTCTGCCTCCCCTGCCTACACATCACACAGTAGGTGATGTGCTTATCCCCCTGACAAAGGCTTGTCGAGATCTCTATGCTGGTCTTTCTGCTTCAGCACACTCAGAGCTGCTCAGGTGCCATAGGAGAAAGTGGGAGATACTACGTGCAAAACAGGAGTATGCATCGCGGCTTTTGAGCTGAAAAGTTTGCCTGTGCAGGAAGCTGAGGCTCTGAATCCTTTCCCTCAGTAAAAGAAAGCTCTTCCTGAGCCACCTGGAAATGCCAGGATGGAAGTTAGAGAAACTGCCTATTTTCTTTACTCATGATGCAAATTTCCTGCATGATAAGATCCAAGCAGACAAAGATTTGGTAGCAAATTTAAGGAGGTTAGTATAGTCCCCAGAACAATTTCTGATCCTTTTTGGGACTACTGTAGCTGGAAGATGACTTAACAGGCTGATCCAAGAGCCCATCAAGGCCCTTTCTCTTAGCAATTGACTTGATACTATGTGACGCTGTTCTGTTATTCTCAATGTCTCATTGAATGTCATGCCCAGTTTCTCCTGCAATCTAAAATTATATCCACAAAAATTACTAGATTTTCGGTACATGTAAATGAGTGAAGTGAACTCTAAACCCTACTCCTGTGAGCACTGCATGGCTTCCCTAGGCTTCCAACCCAAGAGCAGGTTTAGAATCCAAAGCATGTCTTAGCCAGAAAACTTAAAATCCTTCTGGTTGCCTTCACGAGAACCCAAACTGTCTGTCTTTTATCCAGTCAGCACAGGCTGGGCGCAGGCAGTGCTGAGTACTCGGTACATATATCCTAAGCCCAGCTATTCTGAAACACGAGGAGGGCACGAACACCTAGCAGGGTGGGTAGAAAGAACATATTTTGAGGGATCAGCATGGCTAAGCTTGCCCTTTGAGTGCTTGTTTAGCTGTCTTCTTGCAGGCTGTGCCAATAGCCATTGCAGAGAGTGATCCCACAGCTCTCTGCAGCACTCGGTGTTACAGCTAGGGATGGATTTGTGCCCAAAGGGCTGCTGGCCCTCCATAGCTTTCCTGCTCTCTTCACAGGGTGACCAGATCCATGCTGCCTACAGTGAGAGTTTCCTAGCCCTTTCTAACCCATGTGTCATGCCCAGGGACTGGCAGAAAGCTGCCAGGCACAAATCCAAAGTGCTCATGATCAGGCTAACATCTAGAACGTGTGGATGAACATACAGAGAGCTGGGGCCAGCATAATTTTCCTACTTCCATTTTCTGGTAGATGAAGTAATAGAAGCTAAGCGATGAAGCAGTGGTTATGAGGCTAAGGACTGTCTGAGTGGGCTTCATCTCCCACTTAAGGATCAAGCCAAATATTTATTGTAAAAACAGCTCCACAAACTCTTAGAAGACCACAAAAGAAGAATTAGGAAGGAAATGGATATTTAGACATTTTATTAAGTTATATGTCTACCATGAAGAAGTTCCCTTGTTAAAGACAGTGTGGCCTACTCCGTGCCGTTATTTCTCATTAACTAAAAAATGCTAAAGCCTTATTGTGACACTTTTCAGATTGTTAGTTTCTAGTCAAAAGAACACCAAGAATTCCAATTCAGAGATAAAATAGCATTTAAGAAAATAATTGCCATATGAAAACAATAGGTTTATTTTCCTCTTAATTTTGAATGTGCTAATATCTAAACTGCATGATATCAGCTGACACAACAGTAAATTTTATTGTGATCTTTTTCATGAAGTCCTGTTGGTAAAATTATTATTTAGGATAATATAGGAAAGTGACTGGAGTACACAGGGGTACCTAATGGCCATGTTTGCAGCTGGGTCCCTATTGCTTTTCCGTACTGCATGCCTACGGTACGCCTCTCCTCCAGAGCAAGGGATTTGTTTTCAGCTAGACCACTCAGACAAAGGGGAGAGAGCTGAAGCCCAGCTGCAGGGAGTGGCTTGCTCCAAGGCACATGGCAATTCAGTGGCTGGGAGCTAGGTCATGCACTTTTCTAATTAATTTAGTGTCTTCCATTATCTGATGTTCGGCAACTGACCTTGGGGAGCATTGTGTGTGGAACTTTTACCGGAGCCACCGTGCAATATGTCTCAAGCTCATGCCTTAACTGACTTGAGATCTTAAAGTACATAAACCAGCGCTCCTCTTAAAGCAACACTGAGAGGACTGCTTTTTGAAGTCTTCCTTGTTAGGACCTCTTTGTATGCTTCCTAAACCAAGCTAACAGAGCACAACAAGTATCCAAAATTTATCATGTATGTATAACTTATTATGGTCACCATGTAACAATTAGAAATAAGAAGTTCCAATTGGTTACTTAAATGAATAGCAGACATACTATACATGATTTATATAGCACCCACAGCCTATGATTTACATAGTTCCAATTAGAGAAGCGTGGGAGGCAAAGAATTCCAATGATAAAACAAGCTTGTGTACTAGCTGTTACATCATTAAATTAAAGCAGGGCCTGAAAACTGGACCAGATCTCCTGCCATCTGAACAACTACATCAGACGTACTTAAAACAAACAAAAAAAGTGAAGGTGAAGCATAATGCATTGAGCAGCCCATCACCTTTTCAATGGGACCCTGCCTAAGTCTCCGTTCTGTTTCTACTATGGGGAAAGTGAAGATGGGTGATATGCCTGCCAGGAGGCTGTATTGCACTGGGGGAGGGATCAACCTTTCCTGTTAGCTTCCAGATTGTTGATTCATAACTACATTTGGCTTGTAGGTGTGTACGTGCATTTGAAGACTCCTTTTTCTTTATGTGATCAGCTGATGAAGTTTTTTTCAGTTAATGTTACAATTAACTTCAAATGTCAGTGGCAAAGGGATCAATTGCCATGCATGTTCTTCTATATGCTTTGTGAAACTGCTCACAAATTCCCTAGGAAAATCAGTTCCTTTTGATGCTATTTATTTGAATTCTTTCCCTGCATTAATTATCTCAAAACATTTTGTAGAAAGTGTAATAGAAATGTGCAGTAGAAAAGTGCAATAATGCCTAGCTCCTGTCTGTGTCACAGTGACCCAGTCAGCTCACACCATACTCAGTGAATATGGAAATCCACTGCACTCCTTACCGCTAGCTCTGCTGTTGCATCAGATGATTTACAGCAAGGCAAAGACAGAGTCCCTTGGTTTGCTTTCAGAACTGTGCTTTCATGTGCAAAAGTGCTAGAAGCTTTTCATTTCTTCCCATTAAATGAAAATTTAAATTCTATAGCTATTAGGAGACTGGTCTGCTCCTCCGCTCACTTTTAACCACAGGCAAGTTGGAAGGTTATTTTTCCAGCTCTGATGGATGCAGTGTGACAAAAAAATAGCAACACTAACAGTAATAGCATGTTAACAATAATAAAATACCTAGTTAATAGAGTCAATTTTTGTTTGGAAGTATTATCTTTCAAATAGTAATTATTAACTAGTGCAAACACTGTCATATTTTTTCTACAGTTTCTCCTGCTGACTGTTGTTGTCTTTTTGTTTCCTAACTTTCCCCCAGGTATCTGTGTCTGCTTGTTATCACTTATGTTTAGACTGTGAGTGTTTGGTTAGGGATCTTTTTGATCAATGCTAATGTAAAATTTAGATCGTCTTGATCTTCATGCATGTCTGTGACTATTAGACACTGGGCTAACGCAGGAATAATGAATGGTATTATATGTGAATCTAAAAGATGATCTGGTGAAATATTTGAAACAGTTTATATTCCTCTGTGTATTTTTGTAATACTGGTGGTGCTTTTTGGTTTTTGAATAAGGGCCTCCAGGGCATGCTGCCACTCTATGCAGAATAGCAATAAGAGAAGTTCTGATTCCCCATCTTTTCAGCATTCAAATTTGTACCCAGACTAACAAACCAAGGAGATATGAGGCATCATTTCTAGGTACTCATTTGTGTATTTTGAGGGCATTTTTCACTGAAAATCTAAAAATACAATGCCAGATCACTAGGTTAGAAATGGGATGATGGCTTAGAGACTTGACCAGCTTTCTGTTTTAAACCACAATGGCACAAAAGCTCATTTGACAGAAACCTTTACTTATCCATGTGGTGATGAACTTAAAACACAGGCTGCATGTTCCTCACATGTTCAAGACCTTCAGGAGACATATGGCTTAAATTCAAGCAAAGACTTACCATTTATTTCTTGTATTTAACAGTTTGCACCCTGAGAGGCAGGCTCATGCCACTCAGTTTTAATTCTCAAAATAAGGTGAAATTTCTTGATATGAGGAGGGAGATGACAAGTAGCAATAGAGATGGTAGGGCAACTCTGCCAAATCAGATTATCTCTTGTGCAGTGTGAATGTGAATTGACTGAAACCAGAGTCTGATTAAACAGATGATACCGTGGATGCCACCCATCATCAAGAACATGAAATATTGAAAACAGTTGACACAGCTGGATTTGATATGAAATGTATGCGACTGAACATGAGCCAGTAGTGTGCCCAGGTGGCCAAAAGCCAATGGCGTCTTGGCTTGTATCAGAAACGGCGTGACCAGCAGGTCCAAGGAGGTTATTCTCCCTCTGTACTCGGCACTGGTGAGACCACACCTTGAGTACTGTGTTCAGTTCTGGGCCCCTCACCACAAGAAGGATGTTGAGGCCCTGGAGCGTGTCCAGAGAAGAGCAACGAAGCTAGTGAGGGGGCTGGAGAAGAAGTCTTACAAGGAGCGGCTGAGAGAGCTGGGGTTGTTTAGCCTGGAGAAGAGGAGGCTGAGGGGAGACCTTATTACTTTCTACAACTACCTGAAAGGAGGTTGTGGAGAGGAGGGAGCTGGGCTCTTCTCCCAAGTGACAGAGGACAGGACAAGGGAGAATGGCCTCAAGCTCCACCAGGGTAGGTTCAGGCTGGATATCAGAAAAAAATTTTTCACGAAAAGCGTCATTGGGTTCTGGAACAGGCTGCCCAGGGAGGTGGTCAAGTCACATTCCCTGGAGGTGTTTAAGGAACAGGTGGATGAAGTGCTTAGGGGCATGGTTTAGGGAGTGTTAGGAATGGTTGGACTCGATGATCCGGTGGTTCCTTTTCAACCTAGTGATTCTATGATTCTATGATTCATTCTCCCTCTATCTTCTCTTTCTGCTGGTCTGATGGAAATCACAGTGTCCTCTAGGAGTGAGGAGGATGCATAGACCACATAACCAAGATGTAAAGGTGAAAGATCATAGTGAAGTACTACTAAGAGCTGACAACAGTTTCTACCAGACCATTTTCCCCAGAAATCCTGGGAAATACTTTGAATCTGTTCATGTCCCATAGAAAATTCTCCAAGAACTTTTCTTTTCTGTGAAGGAGAAGTTACTGCCACTGTTGAATTACGAGACCAGGATGCTCAGTTAATTGTTCGAGCTGTCCTGTTCTTGACAAATCAAGAACTCAGTGAGGCATTACCCTAGGAAGCTCTGTCGCCGCCATCCTGAACCATTTGAAAGAGTCACTGTCAAATATGGCTATTAACTTTTCAAGCCTTTCCAGGCTCATTGCTTTAAAGTCAACCTGAATGAAAAATTTTGAGAGGTAGCAGAGTGTGTCTGCACACTAGTCCCCACCTCCTTTGAACTCAAGCTGCAACTCACATAGAAAAGGAACATTAAGAATGCTTTTTATATGTGATAATATTTTTCCAGCATTTGTTATTCACATTAACAAATGGACTAAAAAAGTTGTCTAAGTTCTGCATTGAATTAAACATGGTTCTATAAATAGAGCTCATTAAATACATTTAAATTAACTGTGAGTTCTTGATTATCCTACAATTACTAATACCTTGCTAGCTACAATACGTCTCGTAAAAGTCTGTTTAAACAAGTGAAAGCAACTGAATTTAGCTATAAATAAATAAGGATTTATTTCTGCACAGACTAACTCCAGGCTAGTACAGGTACTGCAGCAAATCAGGCTCAACACACCCTACATACCTGATAGCATTGGAGAGACAGAGGTCAGGGCAAAGTGACTGTCTTCCCATCCCATAAATACGTGCTGTTTCTTAACACAGATTGGTAAGAATAGAACAATACCATCTTCCCCTCAGATGGAACGCCATGGTGTCTTAAAATCAGGGGCCAATATGTTGATCTTTTCCTTTTTTATTTTCTTTTTTTCTTTAAAATAGAAAGGCAGTCAAAGCCATCTCGGGCCAAGCTTATTTTACATTCACTACATTATCCATTTTTTTCTGACTTTTGACTGATGATATTTATGCATCTATGTAATTTCAGAGTGGAATGAAAGTTCCAGCAACACAATCCAGAGTAATTTTTCCCACCTTTTTACGTAAAATTTTCATTTCCCCAGTCCAGCCAAGAATGGAGTGGATGTTACGGCAGAGCTTGTGCATCCTGATGCTGACACGAACAGCAGTAACAATGAGGTGAAATGTTAGACAACATGGGGCTGGAGTGAATTAAAGATGACTCTCTATGCAAATAACTCTATGCTGTGTGAAAGCTTCAGTATAGGTTTTTTTTTAATTATAGTTTTTTATTAGCTTGGCCTGTTCAGCTGATACTTTCAGTACTCAGGTTGCCATTTATAATACCTAAGATTTCATCTGTCACACCAGGTTTACATTTCTGGCTGCCTCAGCATGTGTTCAGAGTAAAAGCTGCTTTAAATTTACATTCATGGGTTTGTGTTTCTTCTCTGTTTTTCTGTACTGAACTTAAAGTAAGGAATCAAAACCAAGAGAAGAGGTCCATTACAGAATGAAAAATAGCTTCTATCTTAAGCTAATTGCCCTGAAGGGTATTTGAGGGGGTAGGCTTTGTTGTTAGTGACATGTCCCTGTATATTCCTAACATGGCTTTTTAGACTTTAAGAATGCTTCAGATACCTTCCTCTGTCAGAAAATGTTTTTCCTTGCTTTTAGCTAGACCTGTGTTCCTCTCTTGTTTTCGCTGAGAGGACAATCTCGAGTATTTTTCAGTGTGTAAGCACACAACATCATTATTGTTGTTGTGGACTACTTATGCTAACTAAACCTGCAATAGGAGTTATGGTGATCCACAAATCTATGAATATGCCATAGATTTGTGGAGGCTCAGCCCTGCGACCATTAGTTACTCTCTGTGGTGGCTAAAATACTGGTCTCATGGATGCCTGACAGTTTTCTCGTTGACTTGAATGAATTTGGAACATAGTCAGGTATATTTGTGTTTACATGTATATATCTGTATATTTATCACTAAGATATATATAAAAGCATTTTGTGGCCAGTCTTAGAGGTCTGATTGGCCTTGTAAACAAAGACTCTTCCTGTCTAATGCACCAGATTTCTAGCAGTCTTGTGCCACTGGGGAGCCATTAATCCAAGGCATGTGATGTCTTTGTGAACTCCCAAGGGAGGACATTAGAGATCTACAACAGGATCTTGGGACTCAACCTCTTGAATTGTAGGGTGCTTGCAGCAGCCTTCTGCTTTGTGGAGCTGTTTTTCTGGAGAATGAGGTCTTCTGAATAGGGCAGCATAAATGTCAAGAGACTGATTTTAGGGTTTGAGTCTGTTTCTTGTATGAAGTTTGAGAAATGATCCTCAGATAGAGGCATAGGCTGCTCTCCCAATGTCTCACCTGATGTAATTTCCTTCCAGTGCAACGCTTCCCCTGGGAGTGCCTCTTACAGAGTGTATCTCCATCTAATTTCATAAAGCAATAAAAAAAATAGTGTTTCTAAGACCTTGTGGAGGTAATCAGGGGTTTGAAGGCAGTTTGCCACACTCTGAGCCAACCCTGACCCTGAGCATGACTTTGTAAGCCTCCTTGCCTCAGGCTAAGTTTGTGTTTTAATCCTGATGTTGACGGTTGTACAAAATGCATGTTGTAAAGGAGATTTTTAGTTCCCATGTTGATTAGGTGCCTTCCACTGTCCATGCATCAGTGTTGTATTGGATAGGTAGACTGGTTTGTAGATATGGTAGGCAATGTAAGACCTTTTCAGTGCCAGTAAAACCATCTATAGTCTTAATGCTACCAAACACTCACTACACATCCCATTATACATGTGCAAACTCATTTGGAAAAGAGCTGATGATTGCTTTCGTTTTTCCTCAGGACGCTCTTTGGACAACGAGACTGGAGGTGTTTGTTTGTTTGCTTATTCAAGGACCTCAGCAGCAACAGTGGCTTTATCCCCAGATGTCCAGCAGTTGGGCTTGGGGGAGCTACTTTTCTTGGGAAGAGGGGGATCATCAGCTTGAGGCACCATTCCTGGGGTGTGGACACTATGCCTTGCCAGACACTACACTCCTGGGCAGGTTCGCCCAGGGCAGGCAGGATGTGCCAGATTTGCTTCACTGTCCCTGCTGCAAAAATTGGGTCCTGGCCTAATAGCTCTTTAGTTATCAAATTGTGCTAACAATTTTAAGGATCCAGGTTTTAAATGATTTCCTTCAAAACTGGTTTCAAAGCACATTCTTTTTT
Organism: Cuculus canorus; assembly: GCF_017976375.1. Lineage (NCBI taxonomy): Eukaryota > Metazoa > Chordata > Aves > Cuculiformes > Cuculidae > Cuculus > Cuculus canorus. The sequence goes on from NC_071403.1 coordinate 37,937,764, forward strand.
TCCCCAGTGTACAAATTTCCCTTTAGAGAAATGGTATTTTTTCCCTCCCAAAAGAAAACAGAGAATTTTAGCATTTTGAGGATTTCTGTAGGGAAATTACAAATTTTTCATGTGTAGTTTTCTCTACCAGTTGAACAGATCTGAACAAAAAAGAAGGAGCATGCCAAACTTAGATCTCAGAAAAGTAAAAAAAAAGATGGAAAGATGTCAGCTAGATCAGAATAAAATTTAATTCGTGTCATTTCCTTTTGCACATATTTTCAACATATAGTTGTGTACATAATGTAACAGTGCATATGTATTAAAGCAAGTAGAATTTGGTGTAATTTAATGTAATTTCTAAATAGACACACATGCTCTTTGCTGCATATGTAGTACGGTGAAGCTTTTTCTGAGGACTCATAATTTTGAGAATTTCTATGTTTGATGCCATCGTGGGAGATTTTTAAAGGGCCTTATTTGAAAATGTTTTCACAAACACTGAAGACTGAATTCTTTTGTTTCTGGAATATTTTTTTATATGCTATTTTCTGATTTAGCTTTCTAATGCTGCATCTGATACTCTTGTGTGAACTGGCAAATTTATATTTGTTTCAGCAACTACTTGCCTTACTTTTAAAAAGATTTTTAGAGGTAAAACATAGTTAGCCTGGAAAAAAAATGAAAACTTAAACTACTACTTTCATATTTCATAAAAAAAATTCAGATAATTCAGATCTCTTGCCTTTTTTTAAAAAAAAGCAACAATAAGCTAAACTGCAAGTTGATTAATAAGTCTTTTATATGGCAGTCTAAAGATGACATTGCTGTGTATATTTAAGCTATTCAGCTGCTGTATTAGGTGCTTTAGGTTCAAAAAAGAAAGATTGTACTCTACATGGCTTGGCAATACGAGATCATCAATCTAAGAAAAGATTATGTGCATAAGTATAAAACACATAATTACATATTGTAGGTGGCATCTTGTAAATCCAAATTTAACATAGAAAATTCTAGGACTGAGGAATACTACATTCCATACTTCTGAAACCACATAATCTGGGTATACAAAGTACTCGGAAGACAGTTAAGTAGCTCTTAAATGCTATTACTTTTAAACAGAAACACCTCAAAGCCCTAATGTGTGTTTCTGTTTTCAAAATCCTTGAGTAATCAGCCTTCTGTGATATCCTGTGTAGATTTAAGAGGAAACCTTATCCAGAGGGAGAGAGACAAGGGGAGAACATGGATATCCTTTTTTTCAGCTGATGATTTTGCAGAAGTTAATTCAATCCCTTGGAAAAATATAGTAGGAAACTTTGGGTCTAGGCTTCTGATTCAGATTTTGGTATGATGATCTTAGAAAAATGCAATTTGCATAGATATGTTTGTACAGATGTTTAGTAAAATGCATAGATGTTAAGGCAGATCCGGAGACTACAGAAAATTTCAAATTTATTTTGATGTCCTTGTAGTTTGTTCTAGCTTGCTGGTGGTCTAGATGTACATAAATCTGCACCAGACGATGATGAATTCAACTCACTGAGCTTTTGAGACTTTCCCAGCTTTACGTACCTGTGACTTCTGAGGATGCATTTGCATTCCTTTTTTTTAAAAACTTTTAACAAGTAGCACAAAGGAAGTATGCTCAGAACTTCTGCATGTTGTGCACATTGCTCCTTTCCTAACTGAATCTCCTCTTAACATTCACAGGTACACACTGGTGGATATTTTGCGCGCCATACTTCTTTCATTAGAAGCCATGATAGAAGACCCCGAGCTTCAAGTGAATGGATTTGTTTTGATTATAGACTGGAGCAACTTCACCTTCAAGCAAGCCTCCAAACTCACACCAAGCATGCTTAGATTAGCCATAGAAGGTCTTCAGGTAACGTTCTTTCTTTTCTTGACTCTCCTTCGTTTTGCAGTTCATTACAAATCTAGGTGGCTAAAATACCCCAAACAAAAGAAAATTCCAAGAACTTCTGAATAGCAAGGCTGTTAACACCTTATGGTATGGATGGGCAGATGAGCTTCAGCGGCACAAGATAATGTGTTTGCTCAGCCTTCTAGCTGCAGTAACTCCTGGTTTGTAGACTCCTTCTTTGCCATAAATAAGAGGTAGCTTTTCGATCTTTATTCTGAAGTGGCTGGCTTCCTGTAAATTGAGACTGTAGCTTCTGCAGCAGCAAGTAATCAGTTTATCTTGTCATTTTGCACAGGCCTAATGAAATATGAGTTGCTGCTGCCACGCCAGGTTGGTTTTTTTTGTTGTTGATTCCATTGGAGACAGGCATTACATCATTTGACCTGATAAGTGGTGGGCACTCTGATTAGACAGTTAGCTGGGACTGTTTACCTACTGAATAAGATTCAGCATGTGCCTGGCTCTTTTGCTGGGTCAGGATTAATTTGTGCCGCAGCTTCTGTGACTGAGTATACAGGGATTTAAATTTCTTTCTGCCCATTGTAAATGCAATTTACATGGCACAGGTATATTGGTGGAAAGAACATAACTCTTGGCTGTCTCCTATGATCTTTAAAGCTTATTAAAACAAAAATCTAGAATCTGTAAAGTTGTTTACTGTGCAAGCTTGAGTTGTTGTGCTAAAAATACCAGTAATTCACTTCTGTGGCAGTGTGCCTTGGTTTTACAAGGACATATATATTTTTTTCATTGATGTTTTTATGATTTATACATTTTTATTACTCATAAAACAAAATAACAGCCTTATCTTTGAACTTTCTTCACTTTGATTTTTCTAGTATTGAAGAAATGTGTGTAGCAGTAGTACAGAGTTTGATCTAAATCTTGAAGTGGTGTAACTAGTACTCAGTCTGCTGTTGCACACTGAAGGGTAGTGACAGTCATGAGACAAAGATCTCAATTTTCATTTTGTTGTGTTTACTTATGCAACAATGTGATTCCATGGTCTTGAGAACTACATCGGAAGGCAGCAGGTCTGTACTGTAATAGTCCTGTATTTTCCTTTAATTGCTTTCTAGGTTGTTTTCTTTTCTGTGCTGTTTTTTCAAACCTAGTCATTCTTTTCTCATTTAGAACATGAATAAATATTTTAGTAGTCTTTGGTTTTAAATAGTGATGTTTCTTCTTGGACATTACTCAGAGATGGTTATTTTGAGGAGAGCTGCAGTGGGTAATTGGATCTGAAAATGTGAGTGACCCACCAAACTTCAGCTGGACTCTCTATGTTCTCCTGCCATTGTTTCATTCGTTACTGAGTCGAAGTGAAATTCATTGACTTAACTTGCCCATGCTCCCAGCTTTGTACATTTAAATATTCCGAGTCTGATAGTGACCAGTACCGAGGGTATCACTTTATTCCCACTTTCTTCAGTCCTTTTGACTCCAGGGATGTACAACTGGGCACGAAATGTGCCAGAAGAGATTATGAGAAGGCACTGAAATGGCAAATGTGAGGTAAAACTCCCAGCGCTCAAGGAATCTGTCCTAATCTGTGACAGGTATTTTTATTCATAAGCAGCAATTTTTAGAAAGCCTTTTACCACCAGTCTTGAAGAAATCAGTTAGTTGGGCTCTGATAATACACTATTTCATTTTCCGTGGAGAACCACTGAATGAATAAGGGCTAACATTCTTATACTAGCAGAATTGATGACACTACAGGGATATTTTCCTAGTAGTTGTACTATTTGAAGGCTTGTTTATATTTAGTGGGGTTTTTTTCCTTTTTCTTTTACTTAGACATTTTTCTATGTAAAGATATATTATTATCAATGAAAAAGGCTAAAGGCAACTGTACCGAGCATCTTGAAGGGAGAACCTCACTTCAAAAACAGTTGCTATCAGGAATGAAATAAGAGGAAAGCATGGTGGAAAGGAAGTACAGAGACATCCTGGGAAAGGCAAAGGTTTACTTACACCGTCTTGCAAGATGGCATGCTTGAAATGTTACATTCCCTTACCCTTCACAGAGACTCTTTTATTTTGGACAAAAACGCACAGAAGAAACATAATTCTGAATCATGTAAAAATATAAAGTGCCAAGTCAGGTGGTATGAAAAAGAACAACTCTCACACACTGTTTATTTATGATCTTTGTAAACACTCTCTGTTTAATCAGAGAAATGGAATTTACTTTGGCTTATAAGATTTAACAGGGCTCAAGATGCTGAACTTTACCGTTTGGGGAATTTAAATATTAGTGTTACTTGGTTGGAAAGGGACAGAGAAAGTGGGATTAGGGACCACTGAATTTGATGTTAACCAAATCCCTTTGCCTCCTGAATGAAATCTGCTAAATTTGCATTATATTTGCTTAGCTTCCATGCTGAGCAGAATATTGAATATGGCACGTACCAAAGTGAGTTGATTTACAAGCTGTGGCATTTCTGGGCTCTTCTCAACTGCTTTTTTTAAAGGGAATTGCATTTGAATGTAAGATAAGTAAATATATACATTTTTCCAGTGAATATGAGTTCTGCTGTACACTTTGTCTGCAAATGTATGTTAAATGGGAGCACGAAAAGAATCATACCCGTAACTAACTTATATAGATTTGGAAAATCTCACAGGTAGTTATTTTCAGGAAAAGATCTTTTTGGCCGTGGAATTTTTAATGTAAAAGGACAGTGATTATCTGTAAACTGATGTGAATTTCCAGCATATCCATCCCAACAGTGCTGTACTAACCAATCCGTGCAGTGCAGGTCAGTGACGATTTTTAGAACAAGCAGTTTTGCTAGTCAAGAGGCAAAAACCTCCTGTGGAGGTTAGGGTGCTTTGCCAGGACTCTTAATGTTGCAGTCCTAGCTGGTATACTGGCTTTGTCCTTTTGAAAAAAAAGGAGTAATACTCTTGATACAGGCAATGATACTAGCAAGAGGCTGGCTCTTTATATGACATGGTGATATTTTGTACAATATTGGCATAATCTGTGGAACTCCTTGCCCTGGGTAATTCTGGATGCTAAAAGTTTAGTTCTCTTCAGGGAAAACAGATAAGTTTGTGGAAGAGAAATGAACCAGAGGATTACTAACTATGTAAAAACCCCCAAGAGGTTAATAACCTTTCTTTCATTTTACTGTTCCTGGCAGTCCCATGGCCACTTATGCTGAAAACACATGGGCAGAAGGAGGGAGGAGATTCTAGGTATGATTATTTACTTTGTGATGGTCCTTTTATAACTACTGATGTGGCCTTATTATTGAGTATCAAAAGAACATTGTTTTCACAAAGCAGGTAAAAACAGTGTTGAAGACAAAAAACTCAATTTGAAAATTATATTGAAAGTTAGGGTTTAAAATTAACTCTGACAGGCAGCTTTGGGAGTAATAGTAAGTGAACTGTGAAAAATAGAAAGTTGTGTGTATACATACGACACTTTAACTGATTAACTGATATTTAGGGATCTAAAACCTGGAGCATTAAATCCTTCTTAAATACTTGATTTCTATTTAGCTCGTAATAGTAGTTGTATACATGACAGATTTATTTTGTGTGTTGGCACACAGGCAGGCTGTACCTCCAAATGATTTGCCAAACTGCATAGTTATTGGTGGCTCAATATTAATGTTTTTGCTCTAGGCACCAAGCTGGGGAAAAAGAAATGTTACACGTTTAAACCGGGAACTGAGCATATGTGGACAGCCAGCAGTATTGCAGAAGACAGAAGACTCTTGTTTTTGGGTTGAGGATGTTTACAGGAAGAAAGAGTGATAGTATTGTGGGGCACAGGATAGGTCTTTCAACTACTTGTGACTTTTATTTGTAACACAGGAAGGCTTCATAGCCTAGAACAAACTCATTACTGTGAACATGAAAGCAAAAGAACATGAAGACAGCGTGCTTGCAGCTACTATGGCTATCTGAAACATCTTTCAAACAGCTGTTCTTGTGAGTTATAATACCCTCAATCAGATTTACTGCAGCAGTGTAAGGTGGAAGTAACACAGACCAGAGCATGCGCAGTCTGGTGATTAAAGGAGTAGGACTTTCTACTCCAATTTTCTTTGAACTTAAACATCAACATCTTGCAGAAAATCTTATCTGAATATCATGGCTGGTGTGCCTTTCTATTTAGATATCCACAGACAGTGCTTAAATTTTGCCACTTAGTTCTGGACTACATCTATACAGCCAGCTGGTTGGAGTGGCAAGCATTCATACATCAGGAACTTCCAGGACTAAGGATGCATCTGCGAACAGTGTTTTGACTTCGTATAATTACACTGTCACTTGCTCTATGCAGTGCATAAGTTTGTTAATAATGAGCTTAAGGGGTAGTTACTAAGTATGAGCAATGATTGCCATTGAGCAGCAAACAACAAAAAAGGAGCTTTAAATGTCTTTGCATCCAAAATTAAAACCATAAAATGTACTAATTCAGTGCTTGAGGTTTCTGCCAATTTTTGAGAGGAGAGTCCTGTCATTTCACCCAGAGGATATGAAAAAATAACAGGCTCGAGCTTTTAATGGGAGTATCTTCTGCTTTCAGGAGGGCTGGTATATCATGTAGCTGCTTTCATTAATTTTTATTTTAATTAAGATGTTTGTAAATGCTGGAGCCCTCTGAGCCTCTTCTAAACAGCACGGTTTTGTACCAGTTCAACTCATGTTCTGTAGCAGCAGCAGAATGGGATATTTTTCCTAAAAGTTTGTTATTTTACAAAAGTTTGCATATATTTGATCTTCTCTACTCGTAAAAAGGCCATCAAAAAGGCTTGTCAACAATTTTCTGTGGAAACCAGGTGGACTGAAGTGATTGTTAGTTCTAGCTCCTCACCTGCTGTTTGGATGGGCTTAACCTGCCAAATGAGGAAGGACTCTATGGCTGGAGCTTGAGTTCAGTTGCTTACAGGCATGTCTGTATAGATATAGCAATTATTCAGTGTGGTCCCAGCTGTTTACCTGTTATCTGAAAATAGAATTAATTTCCTTGCCAGGTTCTTTTATGCTCATTGCTAAAAAGTCGTTGTATGCCTTTCAAATAGTAATTTATTTATTCTCACAAACACACTTTTAAGATGAGAGGGATACTATTATCTCTTCTTTTTTTTTTTCCAGCTGAGGGCTATTCCACTGAATGATGACACTAAAAGTGTCTGTGAATTTGTGGTGCCCTCTGTAACAGGCCACGGTCTGATTTTCAGTCACTTTTTTAATGGTCAGAGTCCAGCTGCCATTTATTTTTGATCAGGAGGATTCAACACTTCTAGAGTCTTGATCCTGAACTCCCAAGCTAGGAGCCTGAATTCTAGCATGGCCTAAATTTAGAACTCATCATTAGATGCTCCTTGAATGCCATGTGGGCTGCCGCCTCTCTGACACGAACAGTAAGAAGCAGTAAACCGAACTCTTCGTTCACCTCCAGAAATTCTCGTATGTGGCATCTTACTGAAAAGTGCAAGGGTGATCTTAGTGTGGTTAAATATCCACCACCTAGACATGGTCACTGGAGCTAGTGGAGTAACTGCCTGCAGTACGTTGTTATCCTCCTCGTGAACACACATGAGAAAGAGAGTGGGCACTTTGCCAGTGTTTTGCAGAGATTCGCTGTAAGCAAGGTGTGGTTAGTTGTGGGGATCTTGGCTTTCATTCAAGTTCTTTGATCAAACTGGCACAGACTCTTCTGTCTATTCCTCCTGCCCTTTTCCCTCTGAGCAGCTTTTGCTGCAGGCCTTCCGCTCCCTCAGTTCCTCATCCCTCCCCTGTTGACATGGCCTTGCTTTGTCCTAGTCTACGCTAATGTGTTCTTTTTCTCTCAGTGTCCTGATGCTGTGCTCCAAAACTCAGTCACCATGGGTTATTGCATGACTTTTTAAGTTCATCTTAGGCTCCTTAGGAGATCTCAGCCTTTTGTGGTCTCACTGTCCAAATGCTCTGCACATCTGGGATCAAATCCACTTCAAATCTCCAAACTTCAAATCATAGAATCATAGAATAACTATGTTGGAAAGGACCCACTGGATCATTGAGTCCAACCATTCCTAACACTCCCTAAACCATGCCCCTCAGCACCTCATCCACCTGTCGCTTAAACACCTCCAGGGAAGGTGACTCAACCACCTCCCTGGGCAGCCTGTTCCAGTGCCCTTTCCGTGAAAAATTTTTTCCTGATGTCCAGAATCTCTTCTTAACCAGTGTTCCCATTGCTCTTTTTTACCACTATGGAAAGCAACACTAGAGAGTGAGTCCTGATCTGTTCACATACCAAATGAGTTCTCTGTCCACTAGGCTGTTAAGGAAAAAGATCTTGTAGTTCTTCAGACTGAAGCAGAGCTCTTTGTATATATGACTCAGTGTTCCTGGGGCTGGGCAGGAGATGCTGGGAGCTTCTGGAAATGTAGTGGAATGACATGCCATGATCCAGGAAAAGAATTTTTTTTTTTTTTATATCTGAAGTTTTTTTCTACTTCAACAAAGTAGCCATGGTTAGTGTAGAAGGCAATGAAAATACTCATAGCTGACATTTTTCCATCAACTCTGTCAACAGAGAAAAAATCCCAATTGAACTTATTGCAGCTTGAGAGACAGAAAATAGAAGAGATTCTTCTTGTACATGTAAAATGTCTCTTCCATGAGCTTTTGCTGGATGCTAACCACTTTTCTGTTTTATTTCTTTTTATTGGGAAACTGAATCTATCGTATTAAATAAAGATACTGAATAAATTGCCCTGATTAAGCTGAAAAACTTAATATTATCCACCAGCATGAGAAAAGAAGGACTTTTAGCACAAACTCAGTGTAGGGAATTAACTCTTGGCACTGTGGTTGACTGTCTGTTGTCTCTGGTAGGCCACAGTTCAACAACTATATGGTTATGACCATCCCTTGTCTTCAAAATATATAATTATTTTTGGAAGTAATTTTTCTCAGTTGAGGTCTGAATATTTCTCTTTGATTCAATATCTCAAGGCCATGAAGGGAATAAATAGTATTCTTCCTTCTAAGGTCACTCAGAAACAAAAATAATTTGTTCTAAATTGTAATGTCAGAGACAGAAGACATGTTTTAAGATCATAGTTCACTTTTCTGCTAAGGCAAGATTATCTTATGCATTATATTTTATACTACTTCACACAGCTTAATTTAAAGTCTCAAAGGCATGTTCTTTGGAAACCTTTCTGTGACTATTTGCTCTTTAGATTTCCTCTCAACATTAGTCCTAATTTTTCTAACTCAAAATATCACCTCCTACAAGTCCCTTTTCTATTTCACCACATGCTGTTGGTTATAAAGAAGGAATTGGTGTCTGACTGTCAGTAACCCAAAGAAAGGAATTGTTTGATGGAGTATCTATCTGCAAGAATATACTTTGAAAAATGATCTGGAATCAGGACCTGGATTGTTTGCCATTCATTTGTCTTGTTTGCCATTCAAGATGGTGACATGTGAAAATCTGTGGGACTCTCTTCTTTTGGGAAGCTTAAATTTACTTTGTTTTTTAAATTGTCCAAATTCCCTGTGGTATCAATCTATTTTATATACACATCTTTCTGGTTTACCTCATAAGGATATGCTGGATCATTTTTGGAATGATTTTCTTAAATCAGTCTAATCTTTGTTTTCTGTATTGCTCATAAATCTTCTGTGATGTTATTAGATTGTGCACAGCTGGCTTTATGTTATTGTATTCAGTACATACTGTCTTTGCACGTAGTTACTGTGATCCAGCTAAGCCTTCAGTGCCCTTTCCCAAAACGATAGAGTGTATTTTCTTTGTGATTTTTGTTTATATTCCTCAGCAAGTACGCAGCTCCTATGACAATTATTTTTATGAATCCAATTTGACTTTGGTTATAAGCAAAATCCTGGCTTTGGTTGTAAGTGATTGCCATGCAGGAAAAACTGCTGTGATATTTCACTAATGTTGAAAAACAAATGTGGTAAACTTCGCTAGGGGAAGTGCAATAAAAATATGAAATTATATGGCTGGTGATGGTTTCTTTCATCTTGGGCTTCATAATCATAAAAAAAATTAAGAATCAATTCTCATATGTTTTAATAGGCATAACTCTTCAAATAAGTGCTTCTGTGGTGATTTAAAGTATTTCAGGAACTGGAAGTTTAGATTTATAACACATAAAGAAAATTATACTTCTTAAGGAAAAATTAAGTGCAAACTCTTCCTAAGACATCATACTTCAACTTAGATATTGTATTTAAAAAAAAAAAACAAACCCAAAGCCTCAGGCAAAATAAATTTCTGCAGTAATTTCCTACATATTTTACAAAGATCAGAATAAGTTCATAAGAAAAATTAGCAATCGTAATCTTTTCCAGTGTCTTCTGTAATAAAAAGGATTGAGCACTAATGTTTGTCTATATGTTAGGAGTATCCAAACTCGGCTACTGGCTGAAGTCTGAGGTGGCTGCACATACCCTGTTGGTGGAAGTTTGGGTGTATGTTCAGTCCAAAAAACCTAAATATACTCCAGTACCTGACACAGAAGGTCTAATGTCTGCGTCTCACCCAGAACAGTTCTGGCTATGTTGGGGTGCTTGCTGGTTGTCATGGGCTACGTCTTCTGTTGTATCTCACAATATAGGGTTGAGTTTTGACTCTAAAATGTGTTATCAGCCCCCTTATTTTATGAGACCTATTTCAATACCACACGGTGGCATTGGAAAATGCAATCTTGAAACAGTGATTAAAGATTGTATTTTCAAATATATTTGTTAATTTCTTACTCTTTTAAGTTGGTTCTTAAGAATCTGTTATATCTGTTAGAATAATATTGAGGAGGGCTTTCTGTCTGAGAAGAACTGGATTTCAACCCTTAAGAATATGTTCTGGAAGGAGAAAGTGGTTCTGCTGTGATTCAGCAGAGGCCCTTTCTAGAGGTATGTTTAAGCTCGGGTTGTCATTAGTTCTTACCTGATACTGCACTGGATGGGCCTTATTATCCACAAAATCCACTGAGTTTCTTGGGAGGTGCCTTCATCCTGCCCCAAGCTGTTGGACTGAAAGTGTCATTTAGAGCACTGCATCTTCTGGCTAAAAACCACCGTGCTGAGTATGAAGGATCCAGGATAAATCATAAAGTACTGGTAGTTCTCCAACATTCTTCTAGCAGATTCTTTGCAAGGTACAGCCAGTCCTCCAAGGTCTGCAATGAATCCTTCAGACCTTTATACCCAAAACCCTACAGAGTATACTGCAGACACCAGTGAGTGCATATAGAAACAGTGGATACATTCAGTAATTCAAGTGCAGTAATTAAAACCTCAGCCTTTCCAGCAGGGCTTTTTAACCTGCAGGAGAGTCGATGGTGAAAATGTAGCTCCCTAAATAAGGGAGGAAGATAGAAAAGATTTTGAAGGGTAGTACTTAGGAGGACTGAAAGGATGTTAGCAGAAGATAGGATAGTTACGAAAATATAGGTCGGGGCATAGGGCAAAGTTGAGACTTGAAAGCTGCCCATGACGTTATATTTTCAAATGTTTCAAAGTAGACAGTTCCTTTTCCTATTTCACGGCTGTTTCCAACATCATTGAGTAAAATGTCATTTCTAAACCAAATTTCTAAAAGCTATGCTGACGTACCATTACAAAACAAACATTAACATTACTGAAGTCATAGCTGACATAACCTGCAAGAATTAGCCTATATCATACCACCAAATATTATCAGCCCCCTCTAGTTTCAGTCGGCAAGCACACAACCATTACATGATGAGTTTGACAGACCAAATGTGTCTTGCAGCTGTGCTCCTTGAACCCTTACTCAACTTCCCAAGAGAATTATGTTGGTGAGCTGCATACTTCCAGTAACATCTTTCCATTATGAGGGGATACAGTTAAATATTTATGGTTGATGAGGGTTTATATGTCAATGAGGAACTGATTAAACCACTTATTTTCCCATCCTTTATCTTTGGGGGTTTTAGAGATGAAGAACTGCAAGCAATGTTTGATGTATGTTTTGGGTGTTCACTCCAATGAGTCGTTCTTTTCAAAGCTTTTTGTTAGGAATACTGAGCAATTGATTTTCACTGGAAAACCTGAGGGCATCTTCATACTATTGCTGTCAGTATGATCCGGTTCTGTTCTCCACAGAAATTCAGCAGGGATGCAATTTAATGAGACGAGTGAAAGGAATCTGACCGCTCTATGTATAGCACATTAATTGATCAGGTTAGCCATGATAGGAGGAAACTTCAGAGAAAATCAATGCAGTATCAAATGAAAGTAGCACTCAAGCCTTTAAAGAGAGCTGCATGGAAAGCCAATTATGAATGAATCCATTTGCCAATCCATGGAAACAGCTTGGACTGTGTGTATTCTTCCTTTAAGTTGTAGACATAAAATGACATTGAGGAGCACCTTATTTGCAAGGTGAGTCTTACTATATATATTCTTCTTCATCCTGTTGGTGTTCTGTGCCATTAAATCTTGAGGAATTGTTTTACTTTCATATGGCAACTGTAAACATTATCTTTTAATCTCCTCTTTGACAACTTTATGCTTTTTGTAATGAGCTTTGATGTCTTACCCTGAGGATGGCAGCCACACTGTGTAGCAGAACTGTGCAGCATCTTTGCTGTGTGTCCAGACTTCGGGTACAGTCCCAGGTCTCAGGACTTTCACTGTAATTCAAGGCGAAGGTGGTCTGTCTAGCTCCACTGACATTCCTGTCATCCAAATACGTGGAATCATAGTAGATACACAAAGCATAACTATTTGTACTCATTGCTAGTGTTTCTTAAAGCTGCATAACAGGTCTTTGCTTCTTCCACTAATTGCATTTTTTTCTCACAATATCTGCTGAAGTCCTGAAAAATCCCCCATGCTCCATCTGTGAGAATTTTTGTTTTGTGGCAGGGATTTTCCTTTACTGGGTGTATCTCCATGCCATAGGGGCTGACTTCTTTTCAATACACTGCTTTTAGGTTGCTGTAGGAGTGTGGAGCAAGCAACAAACTACCATAAAGGCATTTCAGCAGTGACTTGCTTCAGAAAGAGCCAGTAAAGAGAACACGTAGACACTTTGGTGATTTTAAATGTGCTTATTATTCTTATGGCTGTAGATACACAATACTTAGTTGCTTTACATTGCAACTTGTCCAAGCTAGTCACACGTATCTCCTTTCGTTCAATGCTTAAATGTGCTTGCGCTTAAATGTGCTTGCAATTAAATGGATAAAAACCTTGCTTCATTTTACAGCATGTGAGATACTGCACTTAGGTTGATTTTCTGAGGAAGAATTCACAATTTTTTTCTCAGTAAGATAATCAAAGGCATAGCATTATGGAGTAGTTGCATGAATAATTCTGATTTTCTGCTGCTGAATGGGAAAGGAGTAAATAACCTCTACCTTCAGTGAATAGTTAATTTCTGTGAGCTAAATTTATACACCACCAATACCTAAGCATGTTAATGGTGCTACATTTTCTTTTTAGTCAGTTTTAAGTATATCTGGAAGCATGGAGTTGTGGCTTAATTATCTAGATGAATAACGTTGGAAAAATATTGTTAATTATCAATATAGTCTTCCTCTTTTTTAAGCCACAATTGGGAATCCAGTTCCCAATGACATTAGCAGTTGCCGTGGAGAACTTTCATAAGCTAGACTTTAATCTTTCATTAAATCACAGGCTAGGAAAGCAGGCACGAGGATTGAGATGAAAAAGGGCAACACTGATGACTTGTCTAAAAAAAATATGATAAATGGCTTTACTCTGTTATGGGCAATGTTTGAGATTAGAGACAAGGGTGCCAAGTTTAGCATCTCTTCGTCTACATTGGACTTAAAAGGTGGATGTTTTCCAGAGCAAGAGGCTATGCTTTTAAGTTATTGTATGGAAGGGTCCTGAAGAAGGCAAGTCTACGTGTGACCTACCAGCACAGAGATGATGTTTGAACTCACACTGTGGAGGTGGGTGCTCAGGCTGACTCATGGAGAGAGGAGAGAAAGGGGCGGAGGGCAGAGTGCTTGGGGGCCCGTGTGAAGGAGAGTGGGTTCAGACTTTTGAGAAAGAGCTCAGAATTAGGAGGGCAAATGGAAACCAGGTTGTGACTGGCAAGCCTCTGAGCATTTGTTGCACTGAGCTGAGACTAGAGGAGTGGAAGTATCTGTTTCACTATTGAAAGACATAAAGGTACTATCTAAAGCTTTCATTTTGTAATAGTCCTCCAAAACAGCAGTTTGGATCAATATGTAGCTGCCTCATTCTGTGCCATTTTGACTACTAAAAGAAAATTGTTCTTCCTTGTGGACCTTAACGTGCTTATGTATTGGAGCATTATGACTCTAAGAATACCATCACTGTAGCTGTTATTGGAAAAGGTCTCCTCCGCAGTTTCTTTCTACTCATGTTTTGATCTACCAGTGCAAGGCTCTGTCCCATCTTTTCTTGTCCTCAGTCAGTCCTGGGTCCTGTCTGGGACCACATGTTGAGCCAATGCTTTCTTGTGTTTGTTCACTCTGTGTTGCGTCTACTTCTTTGGAGAAGTACCATTGCAATTTTGTATTTTCTTTTCTGCAGTAGAAATGGGAAAGTCATGATTTTCACGCTTTGGAAATGGAAAAGATTTTCAAGAGGCAGTAGGAAGCAGAACTATAACTGTTTTGTTTTATTTTGCAAATGCATTAGTTGAAAAAAACCCAGAAAATAGAAAAGCAGAATCTCGAGTGTTTGGGATTTTTTTTTTTACAGATTTTAAAGTTGGGATTGATTTCCTTTAAAGTCACGAAGCCTTGCGCACAAAGCTTTTATGTTTTCCCTAAGGCTTTTCTTTACTGGAAAGGTTTTTGACAGTTTTAGCTTTGCTAAAAGTAGTACACTAAGCTGTAATTTATATTGCCAAGCATTGTTTCCTAAGGCCATGCCTTCTCATACTTAGGAGCACACGGCTGAAACAATGCAGAATGGAAATATCTTTGCCCAGGTGGCAAAATGAGAAGTTTTCACTGAGAGGACTCTGTCATTTTTTTTCCTACCAGCACCAAGTTCATGCTTATGTCCTTGAAAAATACCATTTGCATGGATGACAGGATATCACAGGGCTGGGAAATAGGTTATTGCTATGAGATGGGAGCCTTTTGGAGTTCTTCTGAGTCACTGGCACCATCTGTCCCTCTTCCTGAGGTAAGGCCGGATGGAGCGAGTGGAGGTCTGGCATACCATTCAGCTTTTCACTTGTTATTCCCCAGTGTCATGGTTTAGCTCTGACCTGGCCTATTTTGGCAGCTGAAACTTAGCAGTTGGGCTTCCAACTTGCATCAGCTGCAGGCTGATGGGGAAGTTGGTTTATGATTATTTACTTTGCTCCATGTTCTGCAGTGAACCCCTGGCATAATCTGCTTTGATTCACATATTATATTGCAGAACACATGTTTTGCTGCAAAGCAGATGGTTTCATGACAGTTGGTTTTTTGTTATTAATGCTTCACGTTGGGCTAGGTGTTGATTGCTTTTCACCTCTCCTTGTTCAGAAGCTTCTTTTAAGCACACAATAAAAAAATAAAGAGGGGATTTATTCTGACTCGGTCAGGATTCACACAGACCACAATTTTGGTTACCCAATTCTGTTAGCCTAGTTTCTTTCTCTGCTTTTGCTGATGAAAAATATGTTCCTGTCCTTTCTCTCTTGGGTTTGATCCTTTCTCTCTTGGGTTTGATCCTTTCAACGTGGAGTGAGATTCACAGCTCTGGAGTCATCAAATCCAAACTGATCAAAGAAGCTGAACCCTTATACTGAATAACTTTTAGGCATGACAGTAGACTAGTAAAGATAAAGAGGTCAGATTCCGTACAACGTTGTGTGTTGGAAGACATAGTAAGTGTTGGTTTTGCCGTGGAAGCCATGGGGTTAGAGAACAGGACTTAACAGATAATCCCAAGGATGTGAGTTTACTAGTTGAGTGCTTTGTGGATATCACGACAAAAGTATAGATAATCAAAACTGAGAGCATTTGAGGTCTAACTGCTGTTAGTGACCTTTCACCAAGTACTATGATGAGTGAGACTTGGCTGTGGGTGACAGAACAAGTAGGGGGCTATGCATTTTGGCACAGGGATGACAGTGAAATGCATGTAGGTAAAGGAAGTTCTCCAGGGATGGAGTTCAGTGTGAAGAGGGAAAGGAATAAGGGCTAAAGTCTTTTGGACTTTTAGTGACCTATAGCATTGAAACCTGTGGAGGGCAGTTTATGTAGAGTGGGGAGACTGGGGAGGGGGCAGAGAAAATAGGTAATGCAGCATCGTGTTTCTTGAACATTAAGAGTAAAATAAGATAGATGAGCAGTGAGTTATTTTACAGTGAAAGGTACTGTAATGGGTTTATATGATAAAGAAAAGGAGAAGGAGGGGTGAACATAGGAGCCATCACTGCAAAAAAGTGTCATCAGGAGTATAATAAGAGGAGTTGGTACTGAGAAGTAAAATCTCTGGGTTGTTTCCCAGGTAACAGGTGAGCATGTTGGGGGCAGGCGAGATCCAGGCTGTGAAGGGGGTAGAGGTTCATGTCTGTGTGTGCCGTTTGTTTTGCCCTCATTTTCAGAATCCTAAAATAGATCTCATTTCCCTTAGTTTTACATAACAGTGACTCAAACCCAGCTTTTAAACATCTTTAATTAGTTTTAACAATCACATTTCTAGTTAACACGTTTTGTGTAATGAATGCTGCTCTCCATCATTGCAGCAGAGGCTCAAGTGTTAGTGGCAGTGAGCATGCGGGTGCGTTTCACCAAAACTGATCCAAACCTCTGCCACCCTTTTCTGGCCTCTGGAGCTAGACAACATGATCCAGTGAAGGAGATCTGAACTTACCTGTCTGCAATGTTGGTGTCTTTCTGTGTTTGACATCCGTCTTTATGCTCTCTCCTCCTCTAAGACCCATGTGCAGCCTCCTGCCATCCCTGGTGCAGCCTCCTGCACTTCTGAAGCCCTGCAGCTTCTGAGAGCTGGCGTTGGTCACCTATCCACAGAGATCACCAGAGCTGGTGTCAGTTTGATGCAGATTTAAACAAAGCTAGGCATGCCAGGTTGGACAGACAGTTACTTGCTTGAATTTCAAAATTTTGACTTCTGGTTTGATTCTTGCTTCAGGCATTATTTCAGATCCCACATCTGAAGAAAAGATATCTTCTCTAGGTAGTTGGGAGCTATGTCCTGAGCAATACAGTATGATCTTCACTGAGAATACTTTTCATCTGCAGTGATGGTAGACGATGCACTTACTTGTCCACACGCTTTGATAGTAAATAGCATCTGCAATTTTTACTTCTTTCTGTATTACTGAAAACCATAGCCCAGTATGCTAGATATGGATCAGGGAAGAATCATATTTTATGTAAACTGTATAAAATTATACACCTCCTGATAATCTTCCCACAATGGTTTTATTTTATAAACTTAGTCCTCTGAAGGAATGCACATTTCAAGCTTTTTGCATTGATTCTGGGTTATATTAGTCTGTCACTACTTGTTTAACAATAGCACTTTAGAAAAGATAATGTAACTTATTTAGTTTTGTGTAAAAAAAACACAATGAGGGAGAGCTTTATTCCAGCAAATAACATACTTGTAAACTCATTTTTCTTCTGTGAAGTATAAAACCATGAAAAAGGTCTTGATCATGTTATTTATTTACTATGAATTCCACTTCTCTGTTAGTTTAGCTCCTATTCCCATTGGGGCTGTGCTATTCACCCTGCTGATGACAGAGGATAAATAGCTTTTATTATTAGGCTTATAAAGCTTTTTACACAGAAAAAGCATTCAGTAGATAATAGTGAAGAAATATATCCAGGCAGGTATGTTGTTTTGAAAAAGGAGAATCTCACAGCCCAGATGAGTTACTCTTTAAGACCATCAGAAATAACTGTTGACATAAACATTTACCACTCTACATGTGGATTATTATTTACTTTGAATTTGTTAATTGTGTAATCAGGCTGGGCCTGATTCTCATCTGATGCTGAGTCTAGCTACTCAGAGCAGTTAGTTATGTTGCTGTAGCAGAGGTTCTCCAAAACTACTGCATGCTCTCATGAGGTCTGCTGGTCAGCAAACACTGTTATTATAGAGTCATTGAATGGTTTGGGTTGGAAGGGACCTTAAAGTTCATCTAGTTCTAACCCCTCTGCCATGGACAGGGACACATCCCACTAGATCAGGCTGTCCAAAGCCCCATCCAACCTGGCCTTGAACACCTCCAGGGATGGAGCAGCTACAGCTTCCCTGGGCAACCTCTTCCAGTGTCTCACCACTCTCACAGTGAAGAAGTTCTTCCTTATGTCTAGTCTAAATCTGCCCCTCTCCGGTTTATACCCATTGACCATACTCTTGTCACTGCAAGCCTTTGCAAACAGTCCCTCTCCAGCTTTCTTGTAGGCCCCCTTCAGGTGCTGGAAGGTCTCTATAAGGTCTCGTGAGAGCCTTCTCTTCTCCAGGCTGAACAAACCCAACTCTCTCAGCCTGTCCTCATATGGGAAGTGCTCCAGTCCTCTGATCATCTTTGTAGCCCTCCTCTGGACCTGTTCCAACAGTGTCCCTCAATTGCAGCTGACATTTGGAGCTGGACTCTTTCTGCTCCTTCATTTTCCCCAAGTACTGATTTAATTATTGATCCCAGTCTTTTAAGGCTGCAACCTTGAGTTACCTACTGAGTTAATGGGAATATGGACAGAACTTTCTTACTTAGCATTAATCTTAGATATACAGTACATTGCTCAGTTCTATAGGAAAGGAACTGGGATGCAAAGACCTGATGAATAAGAAACAAATAATTATAGAGTATTTTGCTTGGAGAATTGTTTATATCTTGCAGCCATTTCTAGTGTGCATTTCAGACTATGAAGATTGTGGACAACAGAAGTTTAAACAACAGATAAAATGAACAGAAGCATTTGTGTGATACTACTTTTCTTCAGAAATGGTATTCAGTAGGGGTCATTACAGTGAATGGAAACAGCTCCCAGGACTCCTTAAAACATATTTACACAATAGACCTCACAGTACTTGAGTACCTAGTCTGTTTAATTAGTGGTATTTAAAAGGTTTAATCTGTGTAATCAATATAATTTAAAAGGTCTATAGCTTATATTTGTAAGTGAGTATGTTTGCTTTGTCTGAGACATAATTTTAAATTACTTCATATTTTCATGGGTTTCTTGCTGGTTTAAAATGGGCAGCTGCCAGTGAAGAATGTCTCTAAGAGAGAGTAATTACATCTGTACTAATAAACTAGACATGCTCAGGGCTGCTCCCTACTGCTGGAGGGGCTACACCCTGGCTATTAATGTTTTGTTATCCTGAACAGATAGCTACATCCCAAAGAGCATTTTGGGAATGTGGCTGATTTGTGTTACCTTTGAAATTGTTTGGGAGAGTACTAGGTGGCTTTGACTGACTCTGTCAGTTTCACAGTATAGGTAATTGAGTTCTCCTCCTTAAATGCTTCTAGGTACTGTAAATGCCCAGTACAGACTCCGCTTGGGTTTTGTAAAACATTATTTTGTGTATCTTGGTGTTTCCTCTGGTACATTTTAATAAGTCAGGGCCTATTTCCACAGACAGCGATTGTGATGTATACCTGATGCAATCAAACTAGCGTGAGTGCCCAGTGAGCTCAAGTGAGTGAGCTGTATATGAAGAGCATTGCGTTGCAGACAAATTGCACTCACCCTTGCAGGCTGATACGGCAGGACTGGAATGTCGCAGAGTTGAGCTGAGAAGACTTACTTGCTATTAACTTTTACGGATCTTTTCAGTGTTAAGTGTTTGTAGTGATGACATGACAGATCTTGCATCGAATAAATTGTCTGATGCTTTTCAGTGCTTGATGACACTTTGAAGTAGCCAAATGCTGCAGCAGAAGTGCTGGAGTCAGCTGAAACTATAGAGAGAATTTAGAGAGGCAGAATGAAATTACTTAAGCTGTTATGTGACCAAGCCATTGGGGTTAATACTTCTACTTCTACAAAGGCGCCGTGGGACTTAATGCAACCAGAATCGGTCAAAACCTCAGTTGCTTTTTTTTTCTGCTGAAAGCTGGCAGCGTGAGCGAGCACACCAAGCCTGTTCACTTGTGTTGTAGCTTTGGGGCAGAGCTGCGTCTAAAGGAGAGGAACCAGTTACTGAAGTGCCAGCTGTCATGCAGCACTGTGGCTTCCACCTGGAGATTAACCTGCATGGCCTCACTTTGCAGGTGAGGTCTGTCACAGTCACACAACTGGGCCGCGAAGCTTCCAGCAGTATAACAGCTCGTAAAAACAAAGCAATCTGTTTGAGTACTGAGGGTGTCTTGGGACACATGGATAGCGCTTGCC
The DNA here is from genome assembly GCF_017976375.1 of Cuculus canorus. Taxonomy (NCBI): domain Eukaryota; kingdom Metazoa; phylum Chordata; class Aves; order Cuculiformes; family Cuculidae; genus Cuculus; species Cuculus canorus. The sequence goes on from NC_071403.1 coordinate 37,958,005, forward strand.
TGTAATTTATTTCATCATGTAAGTCTACACAGCACATCTGCATGAAATTCAGTTTCTGAATCTGGCGTAAGCTTGCATTTTGTGTGATTATGGCAAATAACAGAGTGGGATCTGTTAGTATAGCTCCAAGGTTCTGTGTTCATGTGCACAAAAAGGGCACTGTAGTTCTTTTAAAAGTTGAAGGGGAAACATTATAACTTTTGACACTACAGCCTTTCTAAGAAGAGTCACATATTTTTTATCAAGAAAACGTTTATTGAAAGTGTCTCCCTTCCAGACACTGTCTCTTTCTGTAGACAAATATCAAACGGGTCAAAACTGAAATGTTTTGGTTTGGGAAGGCTGCCAGTGTTGAGTGGAGCATTCAGGCACCTCACGTCCTCATTTACCTCTAGGCTGTATCTATTCCTGTCTCCAGGAGAGACTACTGTGCATCACAGGACAAATATTTCAACCAAATAATGTTGTCTTTTTAAGAAAATGGAAGCTTATAGCACTCAGACTACAGCTCCTAGGGCAGTAGTAATAGCTAGCAAGCATTTTGAGATCATTCCCTCCCCTGTTTTTTACCTAATTTCCTCCTCTCCATCCTGTATTTCAGTGGACTCAAATTCTAAGGTTGCCTTTGCCTTTTGTATACTGGCAGATTTAGCTGCTGAATTCTTATTGTGAAACATGCTGCTTTTAATTTTAGTGCTGAAAGGCAGTAATGGGTATGATGATGCAGGAATTTGGGTTCAGAAAATGGAAGACTTGTTAATGCTTCAGCTATATGTGAAGATTTATCAGCTGGGCTCCAAAATGAGCAAAGCTAACTGGAGTACTGATGTAAATTATCTATTTCAGTAAGTACACAGCCAGGATCTTTAATGGCTAAGCATACAGCTGGTGCCTGATGTCTAGAATGTGGCTCAAAACGTTGTTCATTCAGGACGAGAACAGTTGTTATAGATCTATAGAGCTACAAGGTACGCATATATACAAATCAGCAGATTTCTTTGCCTGAATTACCAAAAGCAAAGGTAACAATACAACACATTAAAAATGATCTTATGGTTATTCCTAGTGGGATTTATTACATTTAAGGACATTTAAATGAATTATCTCTGCATTTCTTATTTCCCTGCGTGCTGGCAAAAGGCAGCCTGTCTCTCTGTTGGCAGCATTTGGCTGATAAATTGGCCCCTTGCTTGATCTGTTTTTCCTTTTTTTTTTTCCTTGCCTCTATAGCTTATTCTAGTGCTTTACCTTTTAATATGGTAACATCAAATTTGCTCAAGGTCTGTGAACTAATGTGGATTAAAAGTCAGGCAGCAGCAGCTCTAATACATAATTGATCTACCGGTAGGACACGAAAAAATGATTCTGCTTCCTAGATAGAAAATGCCTTCTTTTTTTTTCTGTCCTACAGTGATAGTCTGAGCTCTTAAATCTATTTTAAATTAAAGTGAATAGGCTACTGGAAACTGACAAATTATCCATGGTAGTAAATTATTTAAGAGATTAATTTGATGTTTGGGGCATAATGATCTTTATACACAGACACACATTCTGTTTGACACATGCTTTTTATATTTCAATGCGGTTCTGTTCATTGGCAGTTGAAAATACCTTATGTCTGTACTTACATGTCTGTATTTGTCTCTTGCTGAGACCTCACACCTGTTAGTACCTAACAGAAGATTTTGCTTGCTTAAACTATTTTTTATAGAGGTCTGAGAGCTTTGCGACATGTTCTCCAGATGCCATCAACAACTGCATCCCTTTCGAATGGACAGGTTGGAAAAGGCCATGTCTGCTCATATTAACATTGCCTCTGATTTTGCTTCAGCTTGTCATATGTCACTTTTCTTAGCTGCGGAGGAATGGCTCCTGACTGTTCAGTTAAGTGGGGATAGAAGCTTGTTTAAGGTCTAATGTTTAATGATATTCTCACTGAAGTGAGGAGTTTTGTGTTTTCAGGCTCCTTTTGAGGTAACACATGGTGGTCACAGCAGGAGCCTGTAACCGTAGCATGAATGACAAGTGGATGATGGTTGCACTGTTCTGTGTCGAATAGCATGTATGTGCCGGGTGGCATGGCATGGTGCAGCGCGTGGTGCTAATGAGTGGGAAGCAAGCAATGGCCAACAGAGTGTCTCTCCCATTAATTCAGCTCAGGTATACCATATGTCATCGTCCCTGTACTGGGGATTTAATTTGCCTGTTAGCATCTACCACTAACATTGGAGTGACAGTAGTATAATAAAGCAGAATATTTAAGCCATGCTGTAGAGGAGGGTTGCAGTTCTGAAAGCTGCCAATTAGAAAAGTAGAGAGGAAGGAAAGGGAAGTAGGATGTTTTTGTGCGCATTCTTAAACTGTCCTTAAAAATAGGTTACACTGTTTTAGTATACTGCATTTGGCTTAAGATTCTACAATTTGAGTAACATTTTAACAGTACAGTAATAAAGATTTTACAAATTATTGTTACAATCATTCAAAGATATTACATATGCAACAGCAATATCTTTTGTTAAACAATTTTATATATGGAAAAAGACATACTTTGAGACGCAGCCACCCTTTATTAGGTCGATAGAGCTCGGACTATAGCGGTAAATAGTCAGTCTCAAAATGGAAACACATTTTTTCCTGGAGATTTTGTTAGTGAATGGAGTTAATCTGAGTGTTGCAGGCTTTTCTTGGTCTGTGATCTGCCTGTATTGCCCTCTCTGACATTTCTAAAAAGCTGGGCTCACTGGTGGATGTTGAACAAGAAAGAAGTCTGTATTTCTGAATTTGATCTTCTAGCTCCTTAGATATGAATTTTCAAAAGTTCCAAAAGTGTGATTTTACGATAGACTCTGCCATCACATTTTTTCATTAGTGGCACATACTAGTAGTTCAAAAAAACATATTAACTTTGTTCTAGGTATAAGTCAAATAATTGTTTATTTGCCTAGTTGTTGTGAATCTCTGTTTTTTACTGGCAGGGTTTCCTCTACAGCGGCTAACACAGATTTATCCATGCTTCTATGGTTTTAAAAAGATAGGGGCTGATGTCTGAAGTTGGAATTCAACAACAATGATTTATGATACTCCAGAGTAATAACCAGAATGACAGTTCTCCCTCAAACAATACTGAAACTTCTTGGAATCCCAGGAGCATTTTATATGTGTGTACCACCAGCAGTTGTTCAGCAGTGCAGAAGAGTAAAGCTGATGTGGGGTTACCTCATAGGAAATCATATCTTTTCAAGCACCTTTGTAAATATAAAGTGTAGCTGAGCAGTTCAGACTGATGCTTTCTTGAAGCTGAAAGGCTGAAATAAATCTCCATTCTGTACTATGACAAAGATGTCTGAACACTTTTTGGAATTGAAAATAGTTTTGTACTGCCAGGAACTGACCCCTTGAAAATTTGTATGCTGCATAGTTCATGATACCTCTACTTTTAATAAAATATAATACTTATTAATGGATCTCAAGTCAGTTATTCAATTTCTCCAGTAATTTAAAGCTTAATTATGCTACATTCCAGATCTCAGTGGCTGTCCTCAGCTGATTTTTCTTAAATCACTGACCTTCCAATCTTATAGTTCAGTTCAATTCTCAGGACTCTCATTTCCATAGAGTGACAGATTAAATTTAGGCAGCTAAAACAATTACTGCTCTTAGTGCCTATTGCAGTGATGGAGATTGATTCCTCATAGTTTGAGAAAACATGGCTCATGAAATAAGTCTTGAATCACTACAAGTTTCAGTTTATTTTATTGTTGTAAATTGAAACTGGTGAATTGGTAATCCAGTTTTAATGCATCCTGTCTGAAACCGAGAGCTGCATTTTTGTAGGAGGCTTGGATACTAAAATTGCAAGCAACAGTTCAGAAGCTCTCAATTTCCAGTGAAAAAAGTGAGTATTCTGGTTGGAGAATCAATATCTTTTAACTCAGTAACTTTTTGGCACTACAAAAACAGTGTTGTTTGAAAGGTGCCACAACAAGGAAACTTGCATTTTTTCAGTATCTGTTTTCACCCTATCAATCTTCAGACATGTGCACCCCATTGCCTGTACAGGTATACTGATATATCACTAAGAATAATCAGTTTGATGTAGCTTATTGCAAATTTTGGCTGAAGCCAATCCAGAATTAAAATTCTATAGGCTAGCTTTGGTTCTTCTAGGAAATTGTCAGTTGGGATGATATGCAGAAATTCTGTGGAAGGCATAGAATTTGGTATTTGCTTGCCCTATTCTAGTTTAGGCCTGAAAAACCAGTCTTGACAAGTGAATGTAAAACATGGGTCTTCCATGTAGGAATATTTTAGATTTCAGTTTTCCTGCCTTTCTGTGCAAGTTTTGAAAAGGGGCATGATGAATATGTTTTTCTCTTGTGCATTGTAGTAATTTCTCTGTATTTGTCCCTGAAATAATTTTAATTACACCTCTCTGTTCTCTTCTGCTCCTCACTTTTATCTTATTTCTGTGGTTTCTGCCTTGTCATTGTTTCTTTGAATCTTTGCTTTATCATTATCTTCAGGTTTCCGTTTTTTTCTTCTGCTGTGAAGGAAATGTGACATAGCACAAGAGACCACATTTTGGTTGAATAAACCTGAACAAATAAATGTAGCTCCCCTAAGGCAATTCTAGATAAGGTGCTATTTAGTCTACTTACATTTGGAAGTGGTCAAGCACAAGGTAGAGGCTGTCTGATAACTACCGATGCTCCTCTTTGAAATGACCTCAGGGTTGTGGGAGGCTTTCTCCATGCAGACAAAGGCATCATGACAGTATTCCTGTCAGGGGTCCCAGTTGAGAGAAAGGGCTGTTTGGGCATCAGGATGGCCTCAATGACTGGCCAAGGGTGGTACAAGCTGAGATGCTGGTTTGGCATTTCATCTTCTCTTATACAGTCCCTGACCAAAGATTTTTGCCTTCAGCAATCTGAGTATGGCATTTTTATGAACAGTAATTTCCAGCATTATTTTTATTTTGCCAGCATTATGAAGTATTGTTACTACATGTAAGCCCAGGAGTTTGCAGTACAGTGTTTTTTCCTTTTGTCTATAATCTTAATCTAATAAGACATTAACAAGCTGCCTGGAAAATGGATTCTTTTTCTTTCCCTTTGGGAATTTCCGTAGAAGAAGTCAACATCCGATAATTGCCTATTTTTAAGAATGATTTTTCATCACAGGAAAAGCAAATAGTATACAAGAAACTACTTCTACTATTTATCAAGAAACTACTTTCTTACTGTTTTTTTCTAGCTTTGCCAATTTGGAAAAAACCATCATGCTGTGAAAAAGTCTTGTTCCTCCCCCCCCCCTTATATTATCTCACATTACAAATGAAGTGTTACTTAGAATTAAAAAAGAGACAGTGTTGGTAGCTGAAGACAGAATTGTCCTTTGAAAACAGCAGTTTTCATTTCCTCTTTAAAATTAAAGCCTTCATTTTTACAGGTTCAAGCTAAACAAATGAGCCATGGGAAAAAACTACCCAAACCCCTAAGCCCTGTCAAAACAAGCAAAAATTGTTAAAATATTTTCACACAGTTTCTAATTAAAACTTTTTAAAACGCCAAGCCGAAACCTCTTGAAGTTAATTTGCAAAAATAAAGTAATTTCAAATGAAAATTTAAGCAAATTATTTTCTTTATCAAACACATCTAATTAAAAAAAATGAAAGCAATCTGAGCCCTTTGTCTGAATAGTGGAAGCACAAAATCTATGTAGATATTAAATTTTATTATATTTATAAATAAACATGCAGACTCATGTGGTCAGATGGCTTTTAAATCCCTATCTACCTAATTAATTTAACTGATATATAATTTTTATGAGTAGTGTATTGAAATAAAAGATGGAAGATTACTTGAAACGAAACCAGATACTTCAATAAAAAGAGCAGTATTCTCACTGGATGGATACCATCTCTCTCTTCTCATCTCATTCAATTTAATGTATTTCTATATGAGCTGTAAGATAAAATGACTAAGAGAAATGAAAAGGATGACTGCCAATAGTCAAATTACTTCACTGGAAGCTTCTTAGGTAAATGACAACATCCAGTTCTAGATAATTAAATCTTTTTTTGAAGGAATGTCACTGAATGATGTTAGTTTGCCTTTAGGTAGTGCCATTTTGGTTGAACACAGTAACATAAATTTATTTGGGCATTTTTTGTTTGTCTTAGAATTGGTTCAACATTGTTTGATAAAAATGAAAAGCTCAAGCCAGGACAGTACAGCAATGTAGACTTACTGAGGGATCAAGCAAAATTTCACAACTGTTGAAACCTGAAAATTTGTTTGGTTCTGAACCTTAATGAGCTTTAACACAAAAGGACAGAAGTGAAGTCTTCTGTTGTTACAAACTGAAGCTTAGCTTCCTCATAATTTAGTAGTCTTTGTCTCAAAATGAGTTAGGTTGCTTATACCCCTCCCAGATTTTTTTGATGTTTGGTGATTCAGAGCTGTCTATTGCTTTCCACTCTAGCCGTGTTCATGGTGAACTCCTCATTTGTTTGAGTGTAAGCATTGTCTTTTATTTTGAAAGGGTCTTTCCTCATCTCTTGTTCATTCTTGCTTGTATGTTTATAGGTAGCATCTGCCTTCCAGTATTTGGTTCCATAAAGAAAGCAATCAAAAATCTTTTAAACTTTACAAATACACTTTTCAGTCTCTTTATCATCCTACCATGCTGTTTTTTCTATCATTATACCAGGCCGACCTGTCAGCCTCACCTCTCTGACCTGTCAGCCTCACCTCTGTGCCTGGGAAGATCATGGAACACATCCTCCTAGAAGCTGTGCTAAAGCACATGGGGGATGGGGAGGTGGTTAATGGCAGCCAGCATGGCTTCACCAGGGGCAAGTCCTGTCTGACCAACCTAGTGGCGATCTAGGATGGAGTAACGGTGGCAGTGGACATAGGTAAACTGATGGATGTGATCTTCCTGGACTTTTGTAAAGCCTTTGACACGGTCCCCCACAACATCCTTATCTCTAAATTGGAGAGATATGGATTCGATGGGTGGACAGTACGGTGGATAAAGAAACTGGCTGGATGGTCATGTTCAAAGAGTAGTGGTCAATGGCTTGAAGTCCAGATGGAGATCCGTGACAAGTGGTGTCCCTCAGGAGTCCTTATTGAGACCCATGCTGTTCAATATCTTTATCAATGATATTGACAGCGAGATTGAGTGCACCCTCAGCAAGTCTGCAGATGACACCAAGATGCGTGGTGTAGTTGCTGCACTGGAAGGATGGGATGTCATCCAGGGGGACCTGGACAGGCTGGAGAAGTGGGCCTTTGAGAATCTCATGAGGTTCAACAAGGCCAAGTGTAAGGTCCTGCACCTGGGTAGGGGCAATCCCCATTTTCATTACATGATGGGGGATGATGTGATTGAGAGCAGCCCTGCAGAGAAGGACTTAGGAAGGATGTGGAGCTGTTGGAACAGATCCAAAGGAGGCCTACAAAGATGATCAGAGGGCTGGACAACCTCCCATACAAGGACAGGCTGAGAGAGTTGGAGTTGTTCGGCCTGGAGAAGAGAAGGCTCAGAGGAGATCTTATAGCGACCTTCCAGTACCTGAAGGGGGCCTACAGGAAAGCTGGAGAGGGGCTATTCATAAAGGCTTGTGGTGACAGGACGAGGGGGAATGGGTATAAACTGGAGAAGGGCAGATTTAGACTGGACATTAGGAAGAATTTCTTCACCATGAGAGTAGTGAGGCACTGGAGCAGGTTGCCCAGGGAGGTTGTGGATGCCTCATCCCTGGATGGAGCCTTGGGCAGCCTGCTTTAGTGGGATGTTCCTGTCCATGGCAGGGGAGTTGGAACTGGATCATCTTTAAGGTGCCTTCCAACCCTAACTATTCTGTGATTCTGTGATTCAGTATAGCCCCAGTCTAAGTTCATCCCTTCAGCACAGGTGATCAGTCTTGACAACCAAGCTATTTTCTTTTGAGACATTACAACTACCCATGTCATGGATGGATGCCTGCAGGACCTTTGGTATTAGAAATGCCTTGTTCTTTCATCTCTTCAGTGAAAGTTACAGTTTGGGAGCAAGTTTGGGGGTTTTCTTTCCTGATGTTGACAGCAGTGGCTCTTGGTTCCCCTGGTAATTCAACTCCTGGAGTATTAGGGAAGTGAAATATTCCTTCTGATCAGAACTTTTACTTTCTGTGATCTTCCATAGTTTCCTCATTAACAAGCTAAACACTAAGTTTAGTTGTGCTGCATCTTGTATCAGATAGAATGTTTCAGTGTCTTTCTAGCTGTTCTAGTGGAGCTTTCCATTATGAAGATACTATTTTGGTTCATCGTAATGTTTTTTTTTCCCCTCCCCAAAGTGCCTGACTTTTTGGAATAGCTGGAGGAGACTTGAATTTATTTTCTTCAGGAATAATTCTTAAGTGACATTTAAGATATTAATAATTTAATAAGCTGTCTTTGAACTTGCAATTTTTGTTATGAAGATACAGTTTTCACAGTTTTGACTCTGTAGCCTCTTGTCGCCTGCAGATGCTATGGCCTGGATTCATCACAGCACTCAAGTGCAGCCTTAAGTAAAACATGTAAAGCGTGTTCATTATATTTGTCTAGACAGTTCTTTGAAGGATGCCTCTAGACTGTCCACAAAAGCAGTTTCACTGCCCATAAGGACAGCAAATCCTCAAACATGACCCTAGAGCATATGTGCCCAAACACTCTCACAATGTTAGTGTGTGGCAAGGACCTTCCAGATGGGCTATTTGCAGGTGATGGGCAGTATGCTTAGGAAGCCCTGATATGGCTGGAATATCAGTGCACCTTTGGGCATACAGCATTCCCACTGCCTTTTGAGACTACGCTTCTAAAAGCTGTGCAAACAATTTTAGCTCCAGTACTGATTACAGCCTGAGTTGCTAATTCTTTGAAAGTAGACTTCAGCATTTTAAATGTACATATGATAACCTAGGAGTGGAGAGTGCTGTGGGCTTTAAGAAGTTATTTAATTTTTCATGTTTGGTAATGAAAAGGGTGGGTCATTTTTCTTATCTCAATGATAACATTTCTGGCATGACTAAGAAGTCTCACACTGATTTTCAGTAGGAATTTTGCACTTTCCTTTCTTAAGTACTGTTGAAAATGTCTTATACTAGTTTTGCAGTTACTACACGTGCTATACACATTTCTCTATGAAACCCTGAAGCTGGCTTAGGTGATGTCCAAGCCCAGCACAGAGCTGGATGCGGTGTCCAGCAAGTAGAAACCTGGCTTCTTAGCGTGTTTCAAGGGCAGTAGCTGTGACAGCAGCTATGTTCTTGGAGAAGAAGCTTATGGAGACAGATTGTATGAATTATGTGTGGCAGAGAGTTAAAACTGCTGTGCTATGGGTCAGCAGATCCATGTAATCAGAGATGGAAATTGAGTGAAGCAGTTTGTTTGGGATCATTCTCCGATGCTGGTTTATAGATGTTAAAGGAAAGATCATTTACTGCTATGCAGTAGCCCTGTCCTGCAAATAGTAGTATGGGAGTCTGTCTCTTCTTTGGCAGCTCACTATTAATTGTTCCTTGTAAGCCTTGTATCACAGGGCCTGCGGTCCCTAATAATAACTACCTGCTTGCCTGTGTCTGTTGTGACCATGTCCCAGCTGTTCATTAGAAGCGCACTTACATTGTGTTCTGCTGCTAAAAAAACGCCCACACTGTATATATAGAGTTAGTTCTTTTTAGTGATTTGGTAATACCCCATCAGATTTATTACTTTTCCAGTAAAATGTACAGCTCACTTCACGGCTGATCTCCACTTCTTGCAGTTTTCTGGCATGGGATTGCTTTTACTTAGAATTCGTGTGATTCATGGGTTACAGACTTTCCTGTTGAAGTGCAATATGTCTAGAGAGGCAGTTGTGACTGCCACCACGCTTGTGACTTAATCTATGTAAAAATCCACAAGAATCGGTGATTTGGAAGAAATTCCTACCTGCTGTTTGAGTAGGATGGCCATCTGTCTGGCAAATCCCCATGCAGAAGCCGGATAAGGCTGAAAAGTGACAGACAACCTTGTAACACCTGTTTCTCCAGCAGCTGAAGTTGCTTATTTGACTTTTTTTTTTTTTTTCCCCTTACCAGGTGCTGTTGAGATGCAGTTTTGAATCTGCATTCAGCAGCTTTTGAATCCTAGTACCAGCACTGTGTGCAATGCAGGATCATTCTGACCAAATCAACCTTTCTCTTTCAGGGCCCAAATTTCTTAATTATACCTTAGGAAGTGCTCCTGAATTTGAGCACCTCAGTTCACTCACAGGAATTGTTAAATACCCGACTTCTTTAGACAGTTCTGGAAAATGCCTTTAGGCTTGCTGAAGAACACTGAGACAAATTGGCTTTTAATATCGAGTGATGTTTTCTATTTGATGATCGTTACACATATATTCATGACCCTCTGTGTAAATGGATTCCAAGATTCAGAAAAAGATAGTGCAAGCATCAAAGGAGTATTTTCTAGAGATACTCCTTTTATCTGCTAGAAATTTAAGGTCTTTATAAATAACCAAGTATTGACAGGTCATCCATTCTGAGCCCACATCAGAATACAAATACCTTTGGCTCTCTGCTCTGAATCTGTGCATGTGTGAATGGCCTATTGACATCTTCTCATTCACAGATTTTCCTCAGTTTCTGTGGGAGACATTTCATAAATTGGTGTGTGTAAGGTTTGGGGCAATTGCATTAATTTAAAAACTTATAAAATCACACAAGAAGGCATGAAGCCAGGAATAGCTGGTTTGCTTTGCTATGTTCTAGTGCCTACATAATAAAAAGCATTTGACCCACGTGAGGCTTAACACAGTTACCATTCCAGAGTTAACTCTGAAGATATCTTCAAAGACATCTAGATGAAACTAGCAAAAGATGCCTGCTGTAGCTCTGATGTGTGGTCTTTGCATAATACACAGCGTGCTGCCCTGGACTTCTTTACTGGGGCCACGATAAACCAAATAAACACAACCTTGAGCAGATGAATGGTATTGCCTACAACTAAAGTTTAAGGTTTCATCCAATGATTTATCCTTCCTAATGGATTTTTTAGATTGCTGTGATAGGGACATAATTTACTGTCTTTTGTACATCAGAGGTCATGTTCTCAAAATGGTGTTTGGGGGTTTACAATACTGAACAGGGTGAGTTACGTGTCAAATTATCAACCATCCTGGTTGACATTAGTCAGTGCTGACAGGAACTAGGCATTTAGCAAGACAAGGCTTCTGTGGCACAGTCTTGCGATAGGATTGCTTTATTTCAGTGCTGTTGTTAATCAAATGTTCCTGGAGAAAATCTATAAAATAGGCTGTTAATTGTATTATCTGTTGTGGCCAGCCAAATGTTAGTGGTGTGTGTTCTAGCTGTCATCCTCCCTGCTGGTTATTCTTAAGGCATTGCCTCCTTGATAGAAAATATTTCATCCAATAGTCCAGTAAGTTGTTGCAGTTTGTAGGCAGCTGGCACCCTGATTTAAAGACCCCGTGGGTTAAGAGTGCCTGGCAGTATTTGAATAGCACTTTTGAGTGATGCAAGTGACTTCTTCCAACTTCATTATCCCCACAGCTCTGTACACATTTGCAGAAGTAAGGAGGTTGCTTTGTACATGCACTTTTTCAATGTATATTCCTAACTGGAATCGTTTCATTAAAGATTCCCTTCCTACGTTTCCTGCCTTCCTTATCTGACAGTTCTTGATTGGTTAATATAGCTTGTGCCTTTCTTTTTTTTTTTTTTCTCCCTTGGCCCTTATCTTGCTCTGTGCAGTATACTTCAAGTGGTGCTTTGTGGATTATATCTAGACTGTTGGATGCTTCTGTGTGCCCTGCTGTCCTGACTCCTGAAGGGACAATATATGTCTGTTTTCACAGAGTGCCACGTCTAACCATTTGATGCCTCCTTATGAGCCTCAGATCCCACTGACACACATCTAAAGGTGCTTTTACTGCATTCACAAGGAAGGAGGAGATGTAGAGAGAGATGTACACGTCCTCGTTTGTACCTGTACTGTCAGGCCAGAGATTGGAACTGCTGCTCCAACAGTGGACCACGTGTTGAATAAAATTCGAATGAAAGCCATTAATTTAATAAGTCTGTATGCCTAAATAATGAGAATATTTGGACATTACCCATTAAAACAAAAGGGGACGTGTCAATTTCCATGCCTGTTTATGCCTCTTGCTTTCTTGCTCAGTACTGCAACTCTAGGCAACACAGGAGACAGCAGTAGCTTATTGCATTGTTTGAGCAAAGACAAAATAGGACACAGAATGAATTTCGCAATAGTATTCCAGGACAGAGTATCTGCCCTCTTCAAACTGCTAAAACCTCCAGCATATTCTCTTGACTTAGAAATTGAAAATGCAGATCAGAATCTTTCCTAGCAAATTGTCTGCTCCTTGTGTTTTTCAGTAAGAAAGAAGAAAAGTCATTGCTTCAATATGGATAGGCTATCCTTACATTTAAGCTCGCAGAAGGCCTCTGACTATGTGATGAGAATTGATGTCATGGATATTGCATTACAGTTGATGCATAATACTTAAAGCATTCTTGGTTTTATGAAATATGAATAATATTTGAGACATTTTGAATAGTAGTTTAGATCTACATTTTCTTTTTAAGGTGGAAATGAGGGATATTTCTAGCTCTTCAAGACAATGGAAGAGTTGAGGTGGTTGCTATTACAAATGAATAAAATCCATACAAGTGGAAAAGAGAAAAATATGTTGCATATATGAGTTATGGGCAATTTGTAAAGCTTCGAAGCATTTCTGGAAGTTAGAAATGCCATACCTATATTTGAATACCATAGGTATCTCAGCATGCTTACACACCACTCTGTCCAGGGTGTGTTGCTGCTTTATGTGAAAGGTTGGAACTGAATGGAGAGTTTTGAAGAACATTTCTTCTTGTTTAAAGTTCATTATTAAAGTAAAAGCATTCAGCATAAAAAAGTTATTTGATGCATGTGCAACTTCTGCTAAGAGTCAACTCACATTGTATGTATTTATTTTGTGACACACAGGACAGTTTTCCAGCTCGGTTTGGAGGAATACATTTCGTCAATCAGCCGTGGTATATCCATGCCCTCTATACAGTTATACGGCCCTTTTTAAAGGAGAAGACACGAAAAAGGGTATTCTTCTGTTTAATTGTCCATTATCTGGCGGTTGTAGTCAGCAGATTTATCGTGCTATAATAAAGTAGATGTTCACAATATACCAGCTTGCTGGTATGTTTTATAGCATATATGAAAGTATTTAAATACATAGCATTGCAAAGAGTACCTTTAACTGTTTTAGAAACTTATACAGCGTTACCCTTTAAGGACACAGTGATGCAGTCTACTTAAGTATATTTTAAATTGTAAGTGTATGCTTTCTCTTGGGTTATATAAAAACATATCATCAACAGTACAGTTTCTATTAAGATTCTGTTAAATTTCTGTTAAAATTACATTTGTGTCTTTCTTTTAAGAACAAAGACAGTGAGTATGAAGTCCTTTCCTAGCGCAATTTCCTTGACATTTGCATGAACTAAAACACACAGCTGGTATACAGTAATTTGCAAATACTGATTTGAATGAAATCCAATGAAAGGAAATTTGTGTACATGCATCTGTGCATGAGCACAAGCAGTCTCTGAGACTGTTACTGAATTTGCAGCGTTTGCATCAGTGCAATTAAATTTGAGCTTGATGGTGACAGCACATAGAATGATATTATTTTGGTAACAGGAAATTTGTCATCCAGGAAAAAACAATCAGCATCACATACAAAGACACTCCAAATAATGTGATAGAATTTTTTAACGGGATCAGCTCTCTAAGCAACACTGTATTTTCTTCCTCAAACACAGTTTACAAAGCCACAATGATCCTTGGTGTTTAGGTGCTTTTTACTGACAGGTTGTGCTTGAGAGGGCCTTGATATTCACAGATTGAACTATAGAGTACAAAGCCTTTTATGAAATATCTGTTATAAATATGCAAATGAAAACTCATTTTGCAGGATTCAGTTGCACTCCATTGACTACAGTTCCAACAAAGAACATTGTAGTGCCAGTTATGTTTGAGGCCTTTAAAAGACAAGTGCTGCTTATGCATTACCAGGGAGTACAATACAGATCATGGGTGTGTTGTAACATTAAAAATAAGTGACAAGACAGTTGAACATGGGTGCTTATCAGTTGGCATCTAAACTTTTATTTAGACACCTGAATTAGTGGCATATATTGCTACAGACTCTGACTTTTTACAACTGTTGTTGTCAGGAGTGAATACCTGTAAGTAGTCAGGTGGCTAAATATCGATTTAAAGTCCAAAACTCAATGTCAAAATGTGAGAGTTATGCCCAGCATGTAGAGTATAAAATCACCTTTAAAAAAACCCATAAGAGCCACAACAAATGACTGTAAAAAGAACTTAGACACAGTAGAATTCTCTTCAGAGTTTTATTGGGCTCATTATTTATCTATTGTGTTTATCTTGTATTATTTTATACTTTTTAATATGTCTGGTAGATTTGCAGCTGATAGCTATATTCAGATAAATATAGTACTAGGCATGTATAAAAACAATTGCTAAGTGAAACATTCAGTTGGAGAGGTACCATAAAACTGATTACCATTGCCATTAATGTTCTAATGTTTTTCTTTCACATTAAGATAAATTCCTTTTTGAGGTGGAAGAACATTACTGTGTTTGTATGGTCATATTATTAAGCTTCTTGTTTCTGCAGCCGATTGAAAGATTGCTGAAATAAGCAATACGAGGCAAACATATATTTGGTCTTTTTATCTTTCTGTCTTTTGAATTTAACTCTGGTTGAAGAGGTGAGCTTGTTCTGAGTATGAAGGGAGTTGTTAATCACTTGACTATGAACTGTGCCATGGCACTTACTCCTAGTCCAAAGAGTGAATCCTGGCCTGCCCATTTTTCCTGCTAATCTAGAAATAGGTTCTGTGAGCTGTCTGTAGCCATACACTACCGCAGGCTAGTGGAAAGTGTGCAGGTCCCTAGTATCTGTGGGAAAAGGCTATCCAAATCCAGAGGTGCTCTGTTTCTAGTGCTCATCCACAACACAATCCAGGTCTCTGAGGAGAAACAGTATGATTAACTATAAATACAAATATTCATATACATATGAATTATATTAATATACACATACAGAAAGGTAAAGCATATCTCAAAAGAAATCAGTCTACTGAAACATTAATGGTAAGTCTCAAGGAGTCTATCAACTATTCCCTCACCATTGACAAAAGAATTATTTACCGTTGTTATTTTTTCTTAGAGGAAAGCTGGGGAGAGGCTCTTTATCATGGAGTGCAATGATAGGATGAAGGGTAACAGTTTTAAGCTGAAAGAGGGGAGATTTAGATTAGATATTAGTAAGAATTTTTTTACTGTGAGGGTGGTGAGGCCCTGGAACAAGTTGCCCAGAGAAGTCGTGGGTGGCGCATCCCAGAAGGTGTTCAAGGCCAGGGTGGGTGAAGCTTTGAGCAACCTGACGTAGTGGGAGGTGTCTCTGCCCAGGGCAGGTAGGTTGGAACTAGATGGTCTTTAAAGTCCCTTCAAGCTCAAACTGCTCTATTTTATGATTCTGTAATTCTACAATTCTATGAGTCTATGATATCTTGTTAAGTATGGATCGTAGTTACCGGGATCACTTTATTAAGGAAGAAAATCTTTCTAGTGAAGTTTTTATTACATTGCACTGTTTATCTTATTTATAGAACTCACTTCTGGATACCTAAAGTCAATATATATTCTTTAATGCATACAGTGAATATGAATTTTATTCATTATTTATGTTCTTGCTTTATTCACTTAATATAATTCATGGGTTTAGGAAAAGCAAATAACAAAAGATAGGCAGCCTGTCTGTCTAATCATTGGTCTATCTAATTACATGACATTAGTTCTTGCCCTCCTTAGGCCCCTTGTCCTGCAGAAATTTCAGGTCATTTAGGCATTAATCAGTTTGTAGGTTTAGGAACATACTCTGGTGATACTTAAGGCACAGGCAATGTGTGTTTTAGTGGCCATCTCTGTTAGCCTAACACAGCCAGAATGTTGGAACTGTACAGTATCCTTTAATAATGATGATATAATATGAGCTTTGATGATTTTTGTGATACTGCTTTGCTTTTACCTATGTAAATCCAGATCTTCTTGCACGGCAATAACCTCAACAGCCTGCATCAGCTAATACACCCGGAGATCCTACCTTCAGAGTTTGGAGGAATGTTGCCCCCCTATGACATGGGGACGTGGGCAAGAACACTGCTTGACCATGAATATGATGATGACAGTGAATGCAATGCGGACTCCTACAATGCTCCTGCAAAAGATATAGAGAAGGACCTTTCTCCCAAATCTATGAAAAGGTGGGTAAAAAGTACTGTGGTTTTGTAGTGTTAGTGCGAAGTTAACATTTGTCTTCCTTCTCTTTGATGAAGCTGCAGGTAGTTCCCTCAGTTTATTGTGTACAACGATCTTTTTCCCCCCTTTCTTATGAAGGTCACTGTAGATTATCTGATATCTCACTCCAGCTTACAGTAAATGTTAGAGACAGTGCTAGCACAGAGTAAATAGGGGCCACTTACCCACCTGGGTGGTGATGATAGCTCTCAACTTCCTCCCTCTCACAGCCCAGTGCCTGATATCCACCAGCCTGCAGGTGCCAGGACATTTACAGCACCTGAACTGATGTCACAGTGACTGTGCACAACATGAGAAAAAGTAATGAGGGGAATCAGGACAAAAATCAGTGCCAACCATTATACTAGAGTATGGGAAACATCCTGGTGTTCTAGTAGTCTTTTTGAGAAAATACCACATAATTGCTTGCTGAATTATACCATTCAAGATCAGGTAAAGTCTAGGGAGAGGTTAGTTACTTTTCCAGTAACTATGAAAGTGGTGAGTTGATTCACTTGGCGGGAGTGTGTGTATAAACCTGGTCCAATCTAGCTAGGGAAGTAGAAGAGAAAGGGGGAACGTTACAGCACGGCGATAGAAAAGATTGAGCAGGGCAGCAGAAGTCAAAGTGCAGGTCATAAGGAGTGGGCCTAGCAATGAATCCAAAAAGAACAAGCAGGGCAGAAACCAATATATAAAGTCATTAAAATTAAGTCAGAATGTGTGAAGCTGAGAATTTAGTTTCAGGAGATGTCGTCTGATGCAAAAGGGAGAGAGACTCTGGAAGCAGTTCAAACAAGATGAAATATTTTCAGACGCTTCAGCCAGGAAGATAGCTGGAAAATATTCCATAGATTGGGGAGGGCAATGTGCTTTGAAAAGGAGATGTTGATTGCCATAGGAATAATAATAACTGAAAACAAAAAGCAGTGAAGTTTAATGATTTTGTGTTGAAAAAAACCTACAGTGCATTGAAAGTGTGAAATAGCAAGAGACTGGATGGGAATGAACTAGGGTAAGGAGAAGTTAAAAAAGACCCTGAGGCCACATGACAAAGATGCAGTTAACACAAGTAATGGAGAAAATGGGACAGGGAAAGGGGAAAAGTGAGCTATATATTTATATGTAATTTGCACATAATACAAGAATAGTACAATAGAGAAGATGTCTTGGAGAGAAGGGTGGAGTTTAGGAGCTGAAATGGAGAAGTCTTACTGTTGCAGAGTGAAGTTATGAGAGTAAATAGATTCATCCAAGGATGCAACAAAAAAACTACGAGAAAAGCTCTGAGAAGACCCTTTTGAGCAGACTTTTCTAGACTATCCTGGGCAAGCATGTTATTAAATTGGGAAAGCAGTGGATTGACCAGATTCTTCAGTCTTTCTTGAAGAATGCTTTCTCACACTTTCCTATTTGATTCTCATGTAACTCGTGCTTGAAAAATCCATCATGCAGAGTTACGTGTCAGTACAAACTTCAAACTGACATTCTTTCAGTCTGGGTTAGCTGACAGCGTAGGAGACATACTGCAGAACATAATCATATTGAGATTTGTATCTTCATAAAATGGAACTAAAATGTCCTCCCCTACTTTGCATTCTTTTTTAGTTAACACATCTGCAATGCCTTCTGGAATCCTACTTCTCTGCTATTGGATATAAAAAATGCTATGTAGATTTACTGTGCTAGTACCAAGTAGAAGAGGATGATAGTAAGATGGACAGAAAGTCCCCGGACTCTGATGTATTATGTGCATGTACTGTGTTAAAACAGAAATAGAAGAGTTAAGTTAAAACAGATAAACTCTATTTCATTAAAAATTAAATTTTGCTTGAATGTGGCACCAGATAGGTTATTTCTCTTAGTTTGAAACCATACTCAGAGTGGTATGTTACTGCAGAAGATTTTTAATATATATATATAAAATGACAGTAAATCAATGAAAAGTGCTTAACATCATAGAACAAATTTCACAAGCATCTAGCAAATCTCCAACAGTTATCTTAAAATTAGTTTACCACTCTGAAAAATTATTTTTCCTAAACTAAACCCCTGCTAGGAATTAATTTCTTTGTTACTAATCTTTGCCCGTATGTGAACTGGAGATCTTGAACTTTCGGTGCGTCCATCCATAGGTCTCATGGCTGAGGCACCCAGCTGGAGCTGCAGGATCCTGCATCCTGTTTTCAGCTAACCTGCAGGGCAGATGTCTGTGTTGATCAGCTTTGCAAAGTATCTGTGTGGCTTTGGTTCCTTACCTCTACAATGGAACTTTGCAGTACAACTCTGTGCTACTGTGTTTTGTGAGAATTTATTCAGTAACATCTGTCAAGTTAGTTGAGAGACATAGATAGAAGATAGATGTAAACAAATGTTTTTCCTTTTGTATACCTTTAGTCATGAATTTCTGCTGAATGGAATGAAACATGACAGTAAATGTTGATTTAAAACTGAATGAAAACGTTTTCTTGTTCTTCAAGGCAATTAGGCTCTTAAGTTTACAAACCGTAGGTCAGGGGATCAGGGTTTGTGTGGTTTCATTTTCACATCTGCTGTGGCATCAAGGAGTATGAAGGCCCCGGGGAATCTGTGGCCAGAACTGCCTCACTGGAAATTTGAGGCCAAGTTTTCAGTTCCCTGTATGAAAACTGGAAACCTTGGCTATTCAGACACTGGCAACCTAGGAGAAGGCTCAGTCTCCCATTAGTGCTTACATTCAATGGAGAATCCCTGGAAATTAGTATGCTTCCACAACATTTTTATCTTGATGAACTGCATTTTCCAGGAGTACAGCTTCCCATCAGCATATTTTCATTCAGCTTTGCCTTGGCGTGGTAACTTGTGAAGATTTTAAAAAAGCATTTTAAACTCAGTGGTTTAGTTTTCTGACTAAGGAACTGACCAGTGTTCTAGATGAGGGTGATTGTACAGCTTTATTTAAGAAATTTTAATTATGTTTATTGCAACAGAGACGATCAGATTTTTAAAGCTATTTTTCTTGATTTTAGCATTAGTAAGAGCATGCGGTGTTATTAGAAAACATCCTGGTGTTTAAAGTTTTCACCTAGGCTTTAATTCAGTTTTTTTTTTTGCTGGTGTTCTTGAAGGTTTTCTTTAAATTTTTTGAGAAAGACTGAATTTTCTCCTGATATCAACTTTAATTCATTGGTTTTAGTGGATGATGTGAGTTTATAAGAGTGGGGAGTTGACTCTGTGATGTAACTTTCCAGATGGGGAAATCTGTAGCAATGCTGCAGTCACAGTGATGAAAAATAGATGCCTACGTTGTAGATATGTACACATGCTCTAGCGATCTTAAATCTTCTTTACAGAAAGGAGGAGAAACAGACATTTCTAGCATGAGATTCGTCTCACTAAAGGGAACATCTAACAAGGGTTGCTTTTATTGTACCACAGAAGTATCTGAGATGAGGCGAGCTAAGACATAGGTGATGTAGGACCCCATCTTAACACTGAGGACTTTGTTTTTAAAGGAGCATTTTGATTTTGCTGGAGGTTGAGGTTTCCTCTTTTCCCCTCACACATGGCTGTTGCAGGGTACCAGTACCAGTATTATACTTCTGCGCTGAATCAGAGAACCTGGAGGAATATTACAGTCATAATTGACTTTGCTCTTATCATCCCTCTCTCTGCTCTGTTTAGTTACAGAATCACAGAATCACAGAATCAATGACCTGAGTTGGAAGGGACTGAGAAGGATCATTGAGTCCAAATCCTATCCCTGCATAGGACAACCCCTAAATTTACACCATGTGTCTGAGTGCATTGCCAAAATGCCTCTTGAATATTGTTAAGCTTGGCACCATGACTACTTCCCTGGGGAGCCTGTTCTAGTGCTCCACCACCCTCTGGGTGAATAACCTCATCCTAATATCCAACCTAAACTTTCCCTGGCACATCTTCCTGCCATTCCTTGGGTGCTATCATTGATTGATAGCTAAGCTGATAAATGAGTTTGACAGATGCATCCGTTGCTCTAGAAATCCTGCTGGCCATAGCAGGATTCCCTCGTGTTGGTGTAGGATCTCACACTGTTACATTTGAGTATTGTTCAGAAGAGGAGCAAGTTGTGCTTCCAGGTAATGCCATTATTTGCAGTCTACCATTAGCCAGATGAGTGGCTGAATTGTACCTTCTTTACCAGCCTGGTCCCATATAACCTCCTGGCAGAAAAAGTCAGGGCTGAAGTCAGTACAAAAGACAGCTTAGTTTGCCCTCTGTTGAGTGCTGAGGATGAATCCTGTTTCATGGAGAAAATAGAATCCACTGTATTGCACTTTTTGCTGCTATGTCCACAAACCAGCACTGAGCCCTTTAAAGCCATGTAATCACTTCATGAGGGTATTTTCTGACGATTTACAATGATCAGATGCTTGGGTAATGCTGTACCATTATTTTTAAGCACTGCCAGGGATTAAATAAAAAAAAAAAAAAAAAAGAAGCTGAGGTTTACCCTCATTTGTCCGTTTGTCTTGATCTAGAAATGTCAAATAAATGTTATTCTTCTGCAGGTCTCAGTCAGTTGTGGATCCTGGGGTGCTGAAACGCATGGATAAGAGTGAGGAAGAAAACATGCAGCCTTTGCTTTCACTTGACTAACAGTTCCTGAGCATTGGACATGAACTGAGGTGGAAGGCACTGCCTCTCAGCAGCAAGCAAACCATTGGGAGAAAGTGTACCAGCTGGAATCCTATTTACTCTTGATAATGTAGCATAATGGCATCAGTCAGCAGGTTTTACTATTCTGCCTGAATTCTGGATGCCCTGGGGTGAAAAAGAAGAGGAGAAAAAGGAAAATAAAATTAAATAAAAAAAGGGGTAATCAATAATTTATTCTGTAAGTGCCAACTCATTTGTAAATACAATATAATCTTCGACTTTGACTTTGTGAGTTATGGTTAAGAAATGCTATGGATATGAGTGACTATGAAATATGTCAGTGAAGTGCACCATAAAAAAGAGAAGAAAACGTGTGCACACTTATACACGCACACACATGCACACAGAGAAATGCATACCGGACAAGGAAAAATATCAAAGCCAATTAAATGTCCTTCTCATGGGAAGCCATATTGCAGCTAGTATATTGACTGCTATTTTGTTTTCTCTCTGCAATGCTCATGTAGATAAAGAGATAAAGAGGGAATATAAGAACTTGGAGATGCTGTAATCAGTTGAATATTTCCTAACTGTAGGAATTAGTTTCCCAAATAACATGGTGGCTTAGGATTGTGAATTAGCATAAATCATGTAGCATTATGAAAAAGATAACAGGTGAGTGGAACCAACTCTTTGGCAGCTTTGTTATTTGGCTGTATGGATCTGAGAGATTTCTTCCTTAACTTTTCATTTACAGTTCACAAGTAACCTGGTTTGTTACCCTAATCTGGGTTTTGTAACGTGGGACACATTGGAGTTACTTCTCTTGCATTTTGCGTGCACATCAAGAATTTTCCCAGAACTCTGTTCTCCCTTGGAATGTGAAAATTGTCCTCTAAATCTAGTGTAACAACCGGTATTTGAAAGTAAAGCCTGGCATCAGAGGTTAAAAGTTAATCACTGAATGAATTCTGTACACTGGGAGACTGAATACATATATATATTTTTACCAAGCTCAGACAAGCATATAAGGTGACATTGTTAGATAAGTATATTTAATTGAAGGTTTATACAAGAAATCATACCTATTCAATGTACTTAGATATATTATAGATTGTATATTGAGACAATGTCATTATTAATATAGTAAAACTTTCCATAGAACAACAGCATCCCACTTCAAGTGAGGATTAATATGAATGAGTTGTAGTCAACCATCTCAGCCTATCCGTTTAGGACACTTCTGTTTTGTTTGTAGTGTAACTGTATATATTGAACATGTGCCATAATAGAGAAATACATTTGCCATAATAGAGAAATACATTTTACCTCAAAAGGACAACATGCTTCACTAGGTTTTGGGTAAATCAGCTGAAACACAGGGACTGTGTCATCTTTATGTGCTGGCTGATGTGTGCAGCCTGTTGTATGCTGAGGCAAGAATGTATTTTCTTATTAGGATTTCACTCTGCAATCAGAGTGAGAAGACGCTGAGTGGCCATCAAGACATCTGCATAGTTAGAGGCATTGTAAGAGCGTGTCTGGGCAATGCAGGGATTAGTTAAGAACACACTGACCGCAGTGGAGGAGATGGCTTACAGCAACCCTCCTTCCCAAGTGCCAGAGTTTAAAGAATTTCTTCCATCACTTCAGTCATCACTGAAGTTTTAAAGTCACTGGTTTTAGGTCACATCTCCTTGCCCAGGATGACTGCAGCTACAAGATTCAGTAGACTGAGATAAGTTAAGAGAGAGAAGAGAGTGAAATCTTGGAAGCGTGTCATCTCAGAGTTTAGCTGTAACTCCTTTGGTGGCAGCTTTGGTGTTTCTCAGGGCTGAGACAACCCTGTCTCTTCTGGCGTCACCCTTGATTAGCCCAGGCAGCACACAGATAAAGCTTTCCTGCCTCACGGTTCATTAGCAATGCTGATAAATAATGTATGCCCTGACGTGCCACCACATTGCAAGAACTTGTCCGAACAAGTCATTGCCTTTCTGCTCCGCTGTTTTCATGATATCTGTTATGAAACGCAAAGAGAAAACACATGGAGCCTGAACATCTTTTCAGTCTGTCCTACAAGTTATCAGTAGTGGAAACTGCTGTAATACTACTTCTATGGTTTGAGAGATTTGAAAATTTGATGAATTCTTAGATCCTATTTATTCAGTCCTATTTTTCACATACCTTGTAACATCATAGACAGGTGAGATGTGTCTCTGGAGTTTGCATAAGTGCCATATTTGAATGTATGTTATATATGTCCACATTTATGGTTAGTAGACTAGTATGTTGCCATTGATCTGATTTTTAAATACTTATCAGACAAAACTCTAACATCAGTAGAAATTTTCTTCTTGTAAGGGCTTCATGACTGGGTTAGTGTTTCATATGTATGCAAACTAACACAATGGTGATCAAAATCTTCATGGATGCTTTTGCATACATGGGCCAAACCATGGTGTAAACCATTACAACACTGATTTGAGAGTACACTGTCTGTCTGGTGAAAAAAATGCAAACACCTCTTACATCCCTACAGAGCAACTTTATATGAAAATGTAGCTTCTCAACTGTATGAGGCTTAGATTTTTTTTGTTTGCAAATCCTTTATTTATGCCCTTAGCTGTAATTTATGTAATTTTTTCTGATGTCTGATTTCAACTTCAAGTTAATGAGTATTAATATATTCTTTCCAGAAAGTGAAAGTAGGATATGTTATAATTTTGTGTAACTTGGACCTCATCTTTCACCAAGAACAAACCTACTTTTTGAAAAAGATCCTCACTGTTAAAGAGTTGGACTACAGGTCTTCTTGGCTGCAGCTTTTATTTCACTGAAGCAAATACTGACAGTTGTGACATTGGATAAGAATATGAAAATGGGTAAGAAAAATAACTATCCTATACATGTTCTCAGTATTCTGTGAAGGCATTTCTCTTTTACACATCAAAGTACATAACGGGTTTCCATGTTTCCCTTGCGTCTTGTAGAAAATCTTTATAGATAGGTCAATTTGTAATAGATTAAATTTGGACTGAAAACTTTTTCTGATCTTTATTATGATAAGAATTGATGTCTAATTTTTATAGAAAAAATGAAGTGCTAAAAATAGAATCGAAATGCTTGGGAGAAATTCCTGTTAATTTCTTACCTTTGTTGTGTATTGGGTAGAATAAACTTTGTTGTAATTATGCATGCCGATATGCATATGAGAAAAATAACCTGCAATATAAGGAACTTAGTGGAAAAACTGGATATACCTGTCCAAGCAACTAAGTGAAAATAAAAAGAGGAGGAAAAAAAAGTGTACAAATAGATAGTTTCAGGCCTTTGGAAAGATCTAAAAATGTCCCCTTACGTGATGTCTCTTCCATGAAACAAATGTTTAAAAATATATGGAAAAGTTATGGAAACTTCCATGCCCAAACCTTCCTCCTGTAAACCAAGATGTCAATAGTCTCTTGGCTTCATAAAAAGACAGGTAATCAGTCCCACTAAGCTCCAACAAATACACAGGCTCCCAATAGTTATTAGTTGTAAAATAGCTTTAAGATATCTTTACAGAAATGTAAATTTACTGTATAGCATATTTAAAAAGATGTTTTGCACTCTACAAACATGCTATGCCTAGTCACAAAGGGTACTTGTAGAGACATTCATAAACTAAACAGAATTAAAGAAAACGGAGTAGAAGGGACCTTAAGAGGTCATTGATATGTGGAGAAGCAGATTTGCTTTAATGTGTCTCTTGAAAAATTGTTTTAGCTCAGTACCTTGCATGGATTGCTCTTTGTATTGTTTAATCACAGTCACAGCAAAGCCTAAGCACTTTACTTGACAAAATTGTAACCTGTCAGTATTTTGTTCATGCGTTTCATTATTTACCTGTTCTGTTTGGGAAATTAAAAAGTTTGCCAAGTGTCATAAGAACTAGCAGTTAGAATTACCCGAGAAACACTTTGCAATAAGCTTTGGTCATGTTCTTGTTATTATATTGTTTCTGTTATGATCAGTGTACGTATTTGTTAAGATTTTTGAAAACGTAATGTTTGAAAGAGCATGGAAGTAAGAAAGATTGAGTATCAGGCTGCAGGATTTTGTTTAGATCATTAAAATAGGATTTGGGGGTGTGTGTGTGCTGAGTTTGGTTCTGATAATCTTTGTTTGCCCATGGGAAATGCCCAGGTGAGATCTTGACAGCATTGAGTACCACGACAAATTTGGAAGATTTCTGTCAATATGAAAGGCAATAGCAAAAGTCTCAAAGGATTGTACTGAAAAATCACTTAATCACATGGCTCGCTGTGTCATGTCCTTCTAAAGAAAGGCATTTTGCAAGTAGCTTATGAGCATGTATTTGTGGTGCTGAAAATAGTACTTTTTGTCCACAATGTTACAGGCACGGTATGAAATCGGGAAAATAATAGTTATCCCATTTCTGAGTTAGTAAAGCAGAAACATAGCCAGTGTCAAAATCTCAGTGGAAGACATTCACATTGTGTTTATATAGACCAAAAATGCCCATTTGATTACTTAGTCTGTTTTGAACTGCAGGAGAGAAAATAGCCTGTCCCTATTTTGTGTGAGAAGAACGTCTGGTTGTTGATTCAGTTATGCCTAGTTCCTTTAGGAACCTATCTAAATGTTTTACCACAAGACCTTTATAGAGCAAGGGTGATCTGCTATGCTGAGGTGTTAAGAGGCATGCCGAAGGGACCACAAATGGAACTGCAGACTGGGTAGGTAGGACTCCACATCCTGTATTGCTTTGTAACCTTGAGTGATTCCCTGTCAAGAGTCTGTATTTAGCACATTGATGTGGACACACCTTTCAATCTGCATTTCAGCTTATATTCTTGTGGGAATTTTTTCCTATCAGCTTCTGGAATCTTGATTTCTTCCCTTCATGTGGGTCTGTTGCCACAAAATGGCATTGACCTCTGTTGGACTGCTTAATCTGCACAGTGATTTTGTTGTTAAAAATACCAACTAGTTGTACTTTGGGCAGTGGTGAAGTTGAAGCACAGGTCACAAGCTCCCACTCCTTTGTCACTTTTCTCCAATGTTTTCAGTATATAAACAGCTTTAATTAGTAACAGACAAGTCAGACTTGCATAACGTGAGTTTAAAATAGAGACAAAACAGAAGTTTCCAGAGCGAGTTCAAAATCTGAATTGATGGTGTCACTGGGGAACCTGAATGGAAGGGAAGCATTGTACACAATGCAAAATAAAGGGAGACATCCATGGGAAGATGCTGATGCTTCTTTAAGGCAGACATTGTTGTTCAAAACATAGCCAAAGTATTTTGTCTGTAGGGATTGTGGTCAGCCAGCACTTTTGCTTCCTTAGGACAAATCCTCTAATAATGGTGTGACAAAGCTTTCTTTTGCTGTTAGTGGAGAATTCACTTCCAGAGGATTTGCATATCTGTCACTTTGCAGCAGACAAATGGCAAGGGTTAATTAGGATTTGTATTTGATACGGTAATGCTGCTGTGACTCCTTAAAGAGACTGTTGCATCATCAAGAACACATAGCAGTGCCTAAAGGCAGGCATTTCAAATCAGGCTTCTTGGTTAAAAAATTAAGGGGGAGAAAAAGCCAGGAAAAGGTAACAGAAGATGATAAAGCACGATAATTTAAATAAAAACCAAGCAAGTCTGCTGTGGAAACCCATGTGGATGGCAAAAATTGTCTGAGAGTACTTGTATGAACATTTCCAAGAAGAGAATTAGTAGCCTATTTTGTGTCCCCCACCTACATTATGAGCAGAGTTCCTATTTTTCACATGATCTACCTTGTATGGCTATTGTGGGGTTTCTTAAATCTTTAGAAAATGCCTGAATTACCATGCCAAATTGTAGGTTCAGTAGCTGAGCTGTGGATGTGGATTAATGGGTCACTGCATGCCACCAGATCCTCACCTGGAGATGGACCCCGGGCTGACTCACACCTGGTACACAAAGGATTGTGAGAAAATTCATATTCTGCCCGGCTGAAGAAGTCATGCAGGAAGAGTAGGAAAGGAGCCACAGGCCCGTAAGGAAGTGGCTGAGTTGTGTGAAGAAAACAGCAATAGGGAATTGGAGTGAACAGATCAGTCATTTTAATGTGATGGTGAATGAGGCTTTCATTTGCTTTGTGTTGTAACAGAAGACTTAACCCCACCACACATCTGTCCTCAGAAAGGAAAGATTACATCTTTCTCTCTTTCCAATACAAAATTGTGTTTGATTTATGTAAACCTGACTCCTACTCTCCTGCCAGGCCTGAACTGCCTCTGCTGTTGTTGTTTCTGTGGTGGCTCTTGGGATGCGGGTATCACAGCGTGCAGGAGCTGGAAAGCTAATCTTCACCAACCTGTCCGTAGGAGGAGAAGGGAGGGTTCTATTCTGCAAGTCCCTGCTGCAGACATAATTTTGTGGGAGAATTCAGCGCTTGTTTGGATTAAAGCCTGTCTTGCCCTGACAGCAACATCAACACCTACTCTGTGTAGAAGGCTGTGAGTGTATGTGGTGTGGGAATATCCCCAGCGCAACTCAGTGTCTTGTGCTAATTATGCAGCCTTGGAGCTGTAGCCGGTGATCTGTGTCCTGTGTCTTTAAACAGTCCTGCTGGTGATGTTAACCATAGCCATTAGTCATTCAGAGTGGAGATGATTTAAAGGAAACTGACAACTTTGAACATTACACCTAATGTCTAAAAATATTAAATTGGTGATTGTTACAAGTAATACATAAGGTTATGATAACTTGAAAGAGTTTCAGGGTTTGGTCCCTTGATGGGACTTACTGTATAATCACTTTCCTTTAAATATGGTTTTCCCTGAGGTTCATGTGCATCTTTCATGCATCAGTGGCAGAAGGAATTAAATAGTAGAAAACTGAATACTAAAACTATCAACATATTCAGAGGCACACTTATAGAAGAATACCTGACACTGTTTAAAAAAGAAAAATTGTTTTGCGGTTAACTAGCATTCAACTTGACAATAATGTCACTTTTAAATCATCTCATTCTCTAGCTCTTTCGCCCTGTGGGCTGTAGTGTGAAATGTTTCCTACAAAACAGTTCTGCATCCTTTTTTCTCCTAACCCCTTGTATTCCACCACATTCTGTCTTCTGTACATACTTTATTCTATCAATAACTTGAGAAAACCCAGGACCCTGATAATCTGCAGACTAGAGCTCAAGGATGACTATTTAAGTATGTCCCTTATAGAAATCTCTGGTAATGGGATGAACTGAAAAATGAGAGCCAACATCTGACTTCATCATAAAGGAATACAGAACAAGAGTCTGGCTAGGCGTCTGCGCAGGTCTAGATAGACTGTCATCTGACACAGCTTTTGTGATTTAAGATGTTACCTTCCCCTGACTGTTAATTATCACTCTTTAAGTAAGGACTACTACCCCAACATTTAAGCAACAACAAATTATGGAAGTACTCCTGTCCCAGTGATGGTTGTGCATGACTCACACCAACTCTGTTGATTCTGCACTCATGCAAATGCAAAAGCAGTCACATAATTATTAATACAGTTCTGTTATGAGAATAATGATTAACAGCTAGTCATGGTGACATCTAAAATTGCTAGATTGGCTATCTGTGCCTTAAGGCTCTTGTGATCTGTAGGATTTGCATAGCAGTAACCACCGAATAATTTTTTTTGGCATGCAAAAATCCATTTTGGAGCCTTATGGAAAATACTATAGCACTGTATCAAAAATTCAAAAATTATATTACAGGAGTAATTTGCAAACAGTGCTTGTATCCTCAGGACAAAAATTGTTTTTTTCTCAATTTAGTATTGTTAGGACTCAGGGGGTCTGAGATTTGTAAAGCCAGGACAAGTCCATCAATCATGTTCTCTCTATGTATAGTTTCAATAACAATTCTCTTTCCACGACTTGTTGTCAGTTTGAATTTTATTCTTGGACCTGGTAAGATGGTTACTTTTGGTCTATTGTGTTACAAACTAAAATCTGAAGTTTAAGCAACTTTGTGAATCATGTATATTTAAAATCATCAGTCTCTGTGAAAAATGGGCTGCTTTGGAGAGTACTACTACATTAAATCATTGTTGTTTACTGAGGAAGAATGACATTCTGTTAAATAAAATATGACCAAATGAAAATTAAAATACGTATATATTTTTGTGTTTGTATATGGGAGTGTTTGTCTGGATTGCTTGTGCTAATATATATACAGATGATGTATTTTAATTGGATGAACTGTACTTGATTTTTATTAGGGCTTTGAAAGAAAAATGAGGAATAACTGAGCGGTGTATCAGCATTTAAGTTATTTTCTGCTAGCATGGAATATCTCTTTCCACCCAACAGTAAGTTTTAGAGAGCTAACATACTCTGTGCTTGCAATACCCTTGTGAGCTGTCACTTCTTGGAAGTTTGCAGGTTGTGAACGTCCTCACAGATGAAGATAATGCAGATATGCAGCACAAGAAAAGCTCGTTTTCCCCTCAAAGATATTTCATACTCTCCTATCTCTTAACTACTTCTGTACTGTGTTCCCTAGCATCATCTCATGTTCATAGACTTTCTTTTGATGCCACATGAGGGAGAAGTAATATTAGCTCCTCACAGGGACATCGTTTTCATCAGGGAAACATTTCTATTCTCAAGAGAGAGTAACCAGGGTAGGACTGAACAGATATGTGTCATTGAAGCAGTGCCTGTAGAATGACCATATTTAATTCTTGGTTTTATTTTTCTTTGGAGGGAGAGACTCAGTAAATGAAAGTTGTGTTTATGTGCTTTTCCAATGTCCTTTCTGTAGTCTTAGATTAGGCACAAGGACACCTATTCATATCTTCTGTATATTTTCCATACCTTAGCTTCGTTTTACACAAATTAAGAAAGAGAAAAATAGAGTGCAATAGCTTTTGGTTTCACACCTAATCTCAGTGTAATCTCAGTGTAATCTCAGTGTAATCATTCATATGCATGCTTTATGCCAGTTCTCCAAGGTGTAACTTCCCAAGAATACAGATTTTTCAATTGCCGTGTTGAAAAAATAACAGTGTTTTTTCATCTACATGGGAATGTAGTCCTTCAGTTCCAATGCACTGCATTGTTGTATACAGTATATAAAACCATTGCTGCACTACGGTGCTTTTCATCATTACAATTGTGACAAGATAGATGTCCATACAGCTCTCTGCTCCCTTTGAAAGCCCCCACTTACCTCTTATAAAGCAGCATTAAAGCCCCTATAAGCTGGTGTGGTTTGCTGCAATACTTCACTATAGCACTTTGAATTACAACCACTATCCGTCTGGACGTTCGTAGGCTCCTTGTTCCTGAAAATAATGTGATCTTAGTGGTGTGTGTTTGTGTGTACATCTGCTTGTCTTTGCTACCCCCTTCTTCCCCCCTTAATTTTGGAGCAATTGAGAGCATGTTGCACAGTTGTACTCGGAGCTACAACTTTTCAACTTCTGTCTTTTGTGAAAAAATTAACACCTTGCCTCTTCCCCGAGTTACAGAAAAAAATAATAAATGAAAAAGGACTTTATGAAATATCATTGTTTAAATTTTATTTCCAGCAGTGGTAATGCTAGAGGAAACAGTTAATTATATTATTTGATAATTTCTCTGGAATTAAAAAACTTTTTTTTAAAATAGACATGTAATTTCTTCCTCATGAAGCAACAAAGTAAGAATCAAACTGATCTTGTGAAATCCAGTTGCTAGAATCACTACATAAAGGCTAAAACTGATGAAGAAGCTGTCACAATGCTGATCTTAATGTAAAAAAAAAATCAATTTGTCTTTTAGTTTAATGTATAAAAGGAAAATTTATAAAATTAGAATTTGAAATATGAAGCTTTTAATTAGTTTCTAAATTAACACAGTGGTGGAAAATGACAACATATTCAAAAACTTTACAACTCATTCCAACTTTTAATGCATTTAAACTTTTACAGTTCAGATCAAGTTACTAAAAACTAACAAGAAAATTATCTAAATTTTAAAGACCTTGGAATAAAGTATGAGGTACAACTGTGCACTATACTATCAACTGGAAATTTTTTTGCTTTACATTATTATTATTGGATCCTTTTAGTGATCTTATAGCAAAGACCTCAAGGAGAGATAAAGCACCTTGTTTGCAAACACCAAAAATAAACTAGAAAAGTAACATGGAACTGGCTTACCACAAGGTATACTGATCTTTTTTTAATATAATACTTCACACGTGACTTTCTTTTCTTCTTTAAAAACACAGTAGTCACATGGATCTCAGCCTATGTGGTACATCAAGGTGATGCACACCTGTACAAGTGTAATAAACCATAATAGCTTCTTGCATTAGTACATTGTCTTTAGAAACATTTGATGTATAGTCTAGTTTGAAAAACATTATAGACTAAAGTTGTTCATGAAATAAAATTCAGCACTGGAAAGAGTGTTACTGCTAGAAATACATATAAATCAGCTGAGTTCAGAAGACACCATGCTATGAAAAACTGCATTTAGCCTACTCTTAATTTCTCACTATGAGAAAACTGCCACCTTATAAGGCTTTAGCAAAATGTAGAGGCAGCTGCAGTGCAGTGGATTAATTAAAATTCAGGCATTAACTGAGATTGACCTGAAGTTGTAATTCTTTTAAGTTACATCCTCTGCGTCTTGTTTTTGTGGAGGATCTTGCTGAGGTTTTCAGGAGAAGTGGGACCGTGACCTGCTGCCATTGCTTCTTCTCTTCTTTAAAGCCTATTGCCTTTAAATTTTTCTGGTAATCTCCCTGCATTATGAAAGGAAGCAGATGGATCTCCTCTGTATAAGAATAGAGTCTGCATTTATTGCCAGTTACCTGCTTTCTAATTGTATTAGTGCTGAGGTGGTTTTTGTGTTAGGTTTGGTTTTTTTTTTTTCAAAAGGTGGGGAGACCAGTCATTTCCCCATTTCAAGGTAATTAATCAAAAGATGTTTTCATATTCCTGCAGCTGCTGACGCATATTTTTGACTGTTTAACAGCCCCACCGCCCCCGTTTATTATTCCAAGATCGACTTTTTGTAATAATTAAATATAAGCATCTCAGAAATGCATAATGATGCCAATTTTCTGCCTAGTTTCCCTTTCCTAGATGCACCTTATCAGTGCAATATAAAGCCTGGGATGACAGCAATTTACACCTCTGCAGAGACAATAAAATGCAAATAGCGTGGTTTACCTTGAGCATTTTTCCCTGGAAATAATTAGTTTTACCTTCTTGTTATTACCTCTTTTGCAGGAAAAATCCCATGCACTAATAAGATGATAATTTTTTTTTTTTTAAGCTCAGATAAGAATTTATCTATTACAAATGTCTGTCAGGAAAAGCTGTGTGTTTGTTGGATGCCATATAACAAAGAGGCATCTGCCTGCTACCTTTCACCACTGTTTGTTTGCAGAGTGACATTTGTGGCTTTCAGATTTGAGAAATGCGCTAATTTTACAGGCTAAAGTCACTAAATAATGAAGGGTCATAAAGGCCAGACATGGCAAAGCTCCTTGGTTTGGATTTGAGATACATAAACGTCTTCTTTGTAAGAGGTACTTATATGGGTTTTAGTTTCTGTGGGATTTTTCTCACATAGCTTCACTGAGGATGCTACTGCACCAGAGGGAGAAAAGTATTGGTGCCACCAAAGAACTAATTTTGGGAAAGCAGAGAATAAAACGGTCAGCTTTTCCAAGTAGGAAGAGTTTCCCAAAAGGACTTTTTATTTTGTGAGGAAAACTACTAGAGGCTTGTAGCATCAGTAATATCGATTTTAATGTTTCAATTTGCAGTCTTTATTTGCAAGAGCGTTTTGATTAAAATGACTTGCCTTTGATTTTTCTTTGCAAAATGTTCTTGATTTTAAAATCTATTTTATGATACTTTATAACACACTATTCTTCTTATTACTGTTAAAGTTATATTATAAGCCTGAATTATTAATAATATGATTTCTGAAGGAGGTCTCAGGTCATATTTGGGTCTGTATCAGACTAAGCTCAAATGCCAAACTACCACAGTTTCTCAGGGAAGAGAAACTTTTAGATTGAAGATGCTCTTTTGCTTGACTTCCCTCAAAATAAGTCATAGATAGCAAATATGTATTGATTCATTTCACTGATTCTTCAACATTAAAGAGAATAAGAGGACACTATAAATTGCTTGCTGATTTACTGAACTAGTAATCACATAATTAACTCCTACCTTAAAACGCAAGATTACTCTTCAGAGAAGTTTACTTAATGCTTAATTACCTCCATGAAATCCACAGCTATTAAGAAAGATCCATAATTTCAGAGCACTAGATGATTAAAGTCAGCCTTTGAATTTTTTCCATCATGAAGCTTTGCTTTCCATTTTCTTCTGAGCAGACTGGTCATACTTTGTCCAAGAAGCTCTTTTCTACTGAAGATTTTGTGCATAGTAAGGTTGAAACTGTGAAACATTTCAATCTCATCTTAATTTTCAAAGTAAATTTAAAACATCATTTGAGTAAATTTATTTTTATACAGTGTTTCTTTTGATAATACATTTGTTGAAACAAAACCATAAAGTATATCTGGTTGAATTTCAAAATAAAATTATTAAATTTTATTAAAACTTTTGCGAGTTTTACACTTCATCATAATTTGAGACAAATATCATTTCAAAATCCATAAATTGTTCTGAGGAACAAAATTTCCTTTTTAATTTTTGTTTTGGCTCAGCTTCTCTAGATTGCTGTAGGTGACTCTCAGGAGGGTCATGATTTGATTAGTATATGCCTCCAAACCTACATATTCATCCATTCAAAGTTTTATTCTTTTTTTAATTCTTTTTTTTCTTCCTTCTAAGCTATCTAAACATCTCTGCTTCATCCACTCTCACCTGAGGACAATCAAAGAGCTCTTATTCTCAGGCATGTATTAAATAAACAAGTTGGTGATTTTCTATCTTTTCTTTCAAAAGCTTATAATTATTTGACATACTATAACAGAAGCACTTTCTAATGTGTTAACCACTTGCAAACCCAAGCACATTTCTTGATACCGTGGTAGACAAGGAACTTATGTATCAAGAAAGCAAAAATAACCACACCAGAGAGAGACAGAGTGGGGAAGAGAGAGGAAGAAATTAGTGAGAATCTGGTGGCACGGAAGTGAAGCATTAGGATAAATAATGCCGTGTTCTAAGTATTATTCTAGAGTGTAAGGATTCACTTTACTTTCTGATCAACTAAGCAAATGTAAATCAATTTGCTTTAGCAGAGTACATATCACCTGCTATTGTGTTATAAAAAGAATGGTATCCCCTTTGCAGTGTTGTTGACTGCTATCAGCAGCCAAACGAGTCAAAGTACAGATCTGTGCTAACTCACACAGAGAGAGTGTAATAAGGTTAAAAATTCAGAGTGATAATAAAGATGACTTAGTGGTATATGCACATGGAGAGTAAATGTGCTAGGACAGTTCAACCCTGAAAACAGCCAGTAGGGTTTGAGGCATGATGAAAGCCTATGAACTCATGAGTGGTTTGAAGAAACTGAATAGCCTTGCTTTTCTTTTTACAAGAGCAAAGAATCACCACACAGTATGATCAGACTGACCATCTGAAACACACACACACACACACACACACACACACACACACACAAGGAGGTGAGGCTTCATGTGACCTCTAATTAAAATCTTTACCTCATTGCCATGGGGCTGAAAGTATATATGACATCCAGTAGCCTAATAACTAAATAATTATTTATCTAGGGTCATTAAATTAAGAAAAAATATTCCAACAACTCATCAGGGAACATCAGTTCCTGCTTGCAGCATTCTCATATCCTTCCTGGCCATAAGCTGCTGCCCACTGTCAGAAACAGGATCAGGCAGATTTTTGTCTTGCCTAATATGGCTTTTCCTACTTTCACTAAAAGTAGATTCCGTGCTACTAATTTATATTTTGTCCAATACCATGATGGGTTTGAAATTTGTTTGTTATAAGAGCTGTCTTTTGTGATTCTTTGAAGACTGTCATACTATAGGGACTTGCTACTATTTACAGCATATGTGGGGAATTCGTCTCACCCGACTACATGTGGAGTACTTGCCTGGATTCCTCATCTGATCAGTTGAGGAGAAAATTAATGGTTAGGGTTATCTCACTGAGATGAGTTGTGTGCTATGGAGCCTATCATTCTATGCAAAGGGAGCCAAGTGACTAACTCCCACGTAAACACCTACACCACAGCTGTCAAAATTTGGATGCATGAATCCCACTGTGTCTGGAAATACGTAACCGTCTAACTAGGAAAAAAGGAATGTTTTCCCCCATCTTTGAAATCAGGAGATTCCTATTAGCAGGGCCATTGCCCGTGACTGGCATCCGCACTGGAGATCGTGTAGAGCAAGAATTGGTAAGGAAGTAAGTAGAAAGTTGTGTCCTAGTTCTGCTTCCTCTCTTGTGGAGTACATTCCATAAAAAGAGAGAAAGAAGATCGGTGGATTTTCCAAAACAATAGTACAATGGCAAGCCAGCTGAAAAATCTCTCTGACATGCAGACTTTAGTCAAGTTTGGGGACCACAGAGGTGTTAAAGACAGACTTTGTTATCCAGAAAGATCCTTTATTTTCCTCTTGAGTGTAGCATGTTTGCAGAAGATAAATAAGACTAGAAAAAATATGCTAATTCTTTTATTGTCATGTAGTTTCAACAGAATCGCAGTTCTACAATTCAAAGGGCTAGGACTGACAAAAATGGGTTTAAGTCACTCCTGGCTCTTAAGAGATGCATTATGTAGGTGAGACTGTCTAAGGATGGTGTCAGACAGGAGATGTACGCATAGAAGTTCACCTGAAGGACAGCATTAAGAACAGTGGACGTCTATTTATTCACAATAGAATTGTATCCAGATATATGATATACAATTTTCAGTATTGTTTTTGTTTTCAAGATGAATCTGGCCTTTGCCATATAGAGCTTACTTGAATGTTTTTCTTCCTACCTGTGAAAAACAGCTTCCCAAAGTCTATCTGTATCTATATATAAAATGATACCTCATCTATCTATATAAGTTTCTTCAAGCTGAAAATAATTCTTTTCACTTCCTCTTTGTCTGTATCTATAATAGGTCATTGTTCTTTCATGATGACACTTAAATTGCTCACCACACCTGCTTCAGTCAAATTAAGTGTACCACAGTGCTTTGAAGATACTTTGTCTATAGTGACGGGGGTTCTTCCTGTAATCTGTGCTCCAAAATTTATTTTTTGCATTTAATCGGAAGGGAACTACTCACTCTCATGGTAGGATCTGTTGATGCAAAGGTACAGCTACTGGATACTTACATGAAGGAGATTATGCGATAAAAACAGCTGGCAACTACAATTTCAGTGAAAATGCGTGGGATTTATTTGACCCAACTTCAGCTATATGTGACCTAACTCTATACATCCTAGTCAATCAAGAGGAAGAATCACTTCTAAGGCACAGTTCATCACATCCTAAAGCAGAAATCTTATCTAGGGGGAACTTGATATGACTGGCAAAGGAGGCATAATGAGAACCTGAAACAGCATGCACATTGCACAGAGGCAGTACAGAGAAGAAGGGAATGTTTCCTTTACAAATTATTAAGCCACAAGAGGAAGCCCTTTGACACATTTTATTTGTAATTAAAGAAAAAAAAAGTCTACAGAGGAAAACGCTTACTTAATAAAATATATTTAATCATGGCCTTCGTCTTCAAAGAGGCACAGTTACACAGACATCTGTTCCTGTCCTTCACGGAAGACATGTCGACTTATGGTAAGTACTAGAATGTGCCCAGGCTACTCTTTCAGAGGCAAGGCAAAAGGAATATACTGTGTTATGGCATAAAGCTTTTGCAAACTGATTTATATTCAAGTCTTGAAAAGCGTGAGATACATTAAACTGTATTTTGAGATAGGTGCATAACCACAGTTGAAATTTCTTTCCTTAAAAAGAAAAAAATCAAAAAATCATAGAGTTCTGTGCTAGATCTAAGGACTCATTGCCTATAAATCTCGAGAACAGTTCTTCTGTGGTCAGCTTAACACCTTCCTTGAGAAACTCAGCCTCAATTCAAACTGTAATGGAAGCTCAAAGCCTTCCCCCCGGAAGCTTTGCTGTGGGGATATAACAATCCAGAGACCCAAAGTTGTTTTAAGTGGTGCAGTTGGATCCTACCACATATTTAAATTCTGAATTACTCTTTATTTTTCATAAAGTGCAGTAAATCTTCAGAAAAGGCGCTGCCTATACACTTGGGATTGCAGTTACTGCAGTTTGGTTAGCTGTTATCAATAGCTTAGAGCTCTGCTCTGAGCAATGACTTTGTGAGTTTGGGCACTGTCTGAACATTGACTCACACGTGGACAGGGAACAGAGACTTAGCTCTGATTCTTGGCCCAGCAGTCTGCACAGGAAGGATCATTATTTGATGCTTGCACTGGTCAGCAGAAATTTATTTTGGTGCTCACAGGTTCTGTAATTTAAAAAGACAACTATCATTATATGTGCAGTCCTTAGAGGAGGCAAAAGAGTAAAAAGGAAGTGAGAGAAGAGGTGGCAGCTAAAGTATTAAATAGTGAAGTATTAGGATACTTATATTGGTGCGTGGGTTGGAACTTTATCTAATGCTGGAAGCTGCATTTAATGTGTCTGTGAGCACATACCCTCCCTTTGCCATGGGGTTTTAAGAGCAACTAGAGCCACTGCTAGCTGTGCAGTCAGGAATCTGGAGATGGACCAAGATCAGTATGGCACTTCTTCAAAAGATATGGCTGCAAATCTGATCCAGAGCCTGTGCATTGCTGATTTGTGTGATTTTGGCTGTGTTTCAGAATGACTGAGAATAGCACCAGACGATTTGGGAGCCTAAAAAACAAGTGTGGCCAGACAGTATCTATTTCATTTAGGAATCAGGGCTGCCTGAAACTTGAGTTTATTTCAGAATAGCAGCTTGCTCGTCTTAGCAATTTTTAAAGCCTTCTTTTCTGACTTTTTATGAACTGCCTGAGCTTGTAATCATGAAATAGCTCTTACCCTCCTGTACATTGGCCTATTACCTTCTTTGAGCTCCAGCCATGCAATTGTCTATACTTCTGAGTACATTTTGTACCATTATGTCCTGCAACATTTCTGTGGAGGTGTGGATGGTAACAATGATTACTATACAGTTTTGAACAGTATTTTCTTAGTTTGTTATGGGAATTCTGTTGCAGGGCCACCTAAGGCCAGAGAACAGAAAATAAATAGTGTCAGCAGTAGATAGAAGGTAATTTAAATAATTCACAGAAGGAAAATAAAATGCTGTACTCAAAGTAGTTTATAAATTTCAGACCATCTTCTTAAACAGAAGCAGATGATAGCTTCCCTATTGCAAATCCAAGACTTTTTTTTTTTAAATTGGAAATCAATCATTCCTTCCATGTGAATCCATCAGAAACTGTTAATTGTAGCAATCTATTGCATTTCAATGATTTAGCAGCATCCTGATCTCCTGTACTTGTATTTATCAATGGTTTAGGATGGCTGGCTTCTCTAAAAGACATTAATCAGCTGTACTCCTACTGAGTTTAAATACTTGCATAAAGACGTTTTATATTAATCATAGTTTTCAAGGATTACAAGGAACAAACTCGGTGTATTTAGGAGCTAGGTTAGTTGAATGCCAGGGGACTAAGCACAGTATTCATAAGTAGAAATACAACTGTGAACATGATGGGAGAAAGAATTTATAACAATAGTGCAGCTTCAGATGATTTTGTGGCTTCAGACTGCAGCTTCAGACTCTCCTTCGAGATGGTCTGCACTATGTTCCCCATCCCCCATGACATTAAAATAATTCTCTTCAGCCCATGGCTTCTGGTATTGTCTCTCCAAACAGGATTCAGGAGAAGAGCAGACTATCACCCGAGTCTCCATCTTGAATGGCACGTAGCTCCTTGAAGAACTGGGAGTCTGTAGAGGACAAATCAAAAGATTTGTTTTAAGGAACAAGAGATGTTTTATGTCCTGATATGTCTTTAGTTTTTTTACTGTGATCATAACTTGCATGCATTCCTCTCTCCTCTGGGATGTGAAGGCAGGATTTTCTTCCAGTTAGGCAAAGAAGGTCCTTCTCTGCCTCTGCCTGCTTTAGGAGGAGAACAAGAACACGTGCTTAGTGCAAAGGCATGTGCCTACCTGCTCTCACAAATGTTCTGCTGAGTTTTTTTCTGATGTGCAGATGACCTGCAGTAACCTTCTTGTTATATCCAGACATATGAGGAGGATATTAGTACTGACCACGTTACTATATTTGCCAGAATTTGATATTTTTGTATTTATGAAGATATTTACTAAGACATTTTTAAACACTATGTGTGCAAGCAGAAAGCAGGCATACTTTTGAGTGAGTGCTTTATAGTTTCCAATACAGTATTTGGACCTTGGGCATAAGTATGTATTTTAATTTAGTGTGAGAAACTGTTAATAGAGAAACAAGATTAATTTGTCTTGTGATGTGTTTATGCATGAGTCTGAAATGTTAGTTTGAGCAGTCTAAACTAGATAACTGGGAAATGTAAACATCAAAAACCTTGTTAGACATTTCTGTGTTTTATAAGAAACTTAAAAGGTTAATCTTCAGGAGTGCCGTGACTTCAGGGACATTAAACAGTAGATGTGTATTTAATAAGTTGCTATATTCTTAATTAACAATAATAGTTTATGTATGATTATTTCAGGTATGTAGTCTGAGGAAGATAACATATTGAGCAAGAGAAACTCTTCTTTATAACATAAAGCTGTAATGTGTTATTTATTTTGTTTTGGTAAGCAAAGGAAAACCTTGTGGATCTAGCTTCCTCCTTGTTAGAAGGCTTATTTGAAGATTTTTAATAATTTTTTACTATGTTGTTTCACTATGTAAACACAAATATTTCTTTTAAGAATGTCAAGAATGTGGTGTGTTTGAAAAATTTATCTTGCAAAAAAAAAGCATATTTAACTGATTTATATCTGTCCAAAATCCAGAAAAATGCTGTCATATGTCAAGCCCCAACAGCAAGGTAAATGCTTTCATGTATTCTGATTAGAATAAAGAATGCTTTTCCAGTTGTCGTGTTATCAGCAAGTCAAGTTCTGTTGACTAAACGCAGTGTATTTTTGGCCTCACTGTACATCTGTACAATGGTTAGAAGATTGAGCTCATCCTCTAGGGAGGGCTATTAAATAATATTTTTCACTCCACCTACTGAGGATCCATAGCTTGTCTGCTGACAGGAATGATCTGCTCCCTTTCTTTCAGAAATGCTAGAAAGTCTTATCTCTTACAAACACAAATAGTTTCTCTGCCCACTCATTCTACGACAGAATATTTGCAACAAATGCTTCTAACAATGAGGAGACTAAGGTTAGACTTGAGGAGATACGTATTTTCCTCCTCTGTTTTGTACACTAGATCAGGCTGTGGGGAAGCATGGATATGGGGTGTGAGTCAGAGGGGAAATCATTGCTGCTTCGTTCTGGGGATGGGGCACGGAGCAGCACTGACACGGAACATGAAGGAGCAGGGGCAGAGGGAAAGGGGCTGCAAGCATGGTAGTGCTGTGCTACCCAATAGTTATGACATTCTGCTGCTCCTGAAACAACCCATATGCTTTATCCAATGGATATTATGTAAAGACGGTATGGGATGTGATGAGCAACAGGCGCTGAGTAATATTGGTGCTTGTGTGTGAAGATAGTGAAAATTCTTGGAAATTTCTCCACTAGTATTCAGGTGCTGGCCTCGCTTGTGTTACATACAGAAATATACTGTTGTCCCCAACTTCTGCTCCACTGTTTACAAACTTATCGTGACCTCATTAGCCCCCTTTCACCTTATCATCATTCTGGAAGCTCATGCTTGGTTGCTCATCCTATGTGGTTCTCATTGAGTTCCTGCACCATAGGCAGTATTTTATTTCACTTCACAGGCATGGTCCAGATGCTTTGGTCTAGAGACAATTGACATTAGAAAAAATATTTGCTTCGGTGGGCCTAGGCTGACAAGTTAGATATCGTCATCATTATTACCTACTATTCTGACAATCTATGTGCCATCCACACATTTTACCAGCAGTGATAGTGTGTATTATTTGAGAACATTAATAAAACATTATTGTATTGATCCCTGCTAAGGCATCATCCTGTTAGAATATTCCCCACTTCAGTATGGCTCTCCATAGACATTTGGGCATCTGCCAATCAGTGAGTTCTTAATCCATTTAACGTGTTCTCTACTGGCTTATGAGAGACTAATTTTATAATAAGAGTCACCATGTGGTACTAAATCAAACACCTTATAATAGGCAAAAATTACCAACTACTTTTTTTCAAATAAGTTAAGCGTCATCAAAGAACACAACAGATACAGTAATCTCGAAGAGTGAGTTACAGAATACGAATCAAAATATCTTCTAAAGAGAAAAGTACATAAATATTTCCTTAGGACTACTTTAGCTGAGGGAATTTAGAACTGGAAGCCTGAACTGCAAACCAGGTGCAGCCTACTTCCAGCTAAGTTAATGAAAAGTGAATTAGTATCAGGTGTAGCATCTTCAGTGGAAAGGAATGAAGATACCTCTTTTTGCTTCGCTCTTGCTGGCATTTTTCTCCCTGAATACCTTGCTGCTTAAATTGTTTATCATAGGTTGTGAGAAATGTCTTAGTACACTGTGCTCTTGGACAAAAGGAGTGGGGGACCTTGGGTGGCAGTGCAAACCCACTGCTCCAGACATTTCTTTTTAAAAAGCACTGGCTTTTCCTTTTCTCCTGGAAGAAACATGGCAGCTTCAGGAGAAGACAGTTAACTTTCATGATGCAAAGAGGTGCAACACAGTATAAAGTGTACAAATCCTTCCCTCCTTTCCTTCCTTCTATCTCTGTCTCTGAATGATTATTTTAGATGTCTCCCAACTCAGCCTTTTTGCAACCCATTTTTAGCAACCTGAAAGTATATCTGCACAGACCATTGCCTACAGATATGCATGTGCTCTCCCTCAGTCTAAGCATAGTAAAAGTAGACCTCAACTGTTCAAGCTGCTATTTTAGCATGACAGTCAATATACTTCTCTTCAGAGACAGCATCATTACATTGCATTTAGCAGACCTTTCCCTCCCCAACCCTACTGCC
Source organism: Cuculus canorus (assembly GCF_017976375.1). Taxonomy (NCBI): domain Eukaryota; kingdom Metazoa; phylum Chordata; class Aves; order Cuculiformes; family Cuculidae; genus Cuculus; species Cuculus canorus. Next base: position 38,000,242 of record NC_071403.1, read on the forward strand.
AGAAGTGAAAATAATAAACGGTGGGGTCTTCAGCTGAAGGCCAGTCTTTTAGGACATCAATGCTCTTGTGGCACTTGGTAATAGAAGGAAAATCATAGAATCTGCCTTGAAAGTGTAATATGAGATAACTCAAACTAATATCACATTAAACATTTGTTTTTAATTTGTCTTACTTCAACAGATGCCTTCGAACAGCGAACAGTAGCTGCATCAATCTTATAAATATTAATAGAATGTTCCATACTAATAGTGATGTTTTGCAAAATAATAGCATGCAAGAAAAATCATGTAGACTTTTGGGAACCGTAATATTCTGCCTTTCCAGGTCTATAAAGACATTTATATCACAATTTTAAAATACCATAATTCCCTAGTATATGGCATCAGTCAGTTTTATGAGCTTTACAGTAATTTAACTGTGCAGGTGTTGAAAGATTTAGAGTTACTGTCATCAGCCATTCCTTCAGGTAATCGTTGTTACTAAAGAAGATGGGAGGAAATGGATTTAAATGTAATGATACTGACAAATATGAGAAATGGTCTGAAAAACTAGGTTGCCATTCAATAAAAATGAGAACAAACACTATATTTAGAGAAAAATAAGAGCAGCACACAAGACAAGAAAAAGGCAACTAGGTAGAAGTTTCCAATGGAAGGATCAAGAACTCTGTAATAAATACAAATATAGCCATGTGGAGTAAGTTCAAAGGCCCACCTAGGCTAGTCTCTGTTTCTGACAGTCAACAACATTTTATACTTAGGAAAAGACTATAAGAAAGAGGAAAAGCAGAGTGTCACCTCTCCTGATACACTCTGCCCTTATGACTCTTTGGTTTAGGAGCTTAGTGAAGTTCCAACATCTTTAGAATACCTTAATGCATCTTCCACAATTTATTTAAAAAAAATCTTTATTCATATTTATGCTATCCAAATCATCCTGTGACAAAAGTTTCCACAATTTAGTTTTGTACCTCATTATACTTTGATTCCTTTTGTTTGTGTTAAACTCACTGCCTATAATTTCATTGTATGCCCCTTATCCTATATATTATTAAAAATAATATATCGTTGTTCCCTATGTATCTTTATTATTACATGATTTTTTAATTATAAAATATTTTTATAAATGTTGATTATGTTTTTCTAAATTTTAAGCAGAGTACTACTGCGTAATTTGTCCTCAGAGATCATCCCATGCTTCTGTGTTGTGGTTAGAGGTGGTTTGTTGTGACATTCTGATAATCCTTGATAATCCTTGTCACCTTTCTCAGTGCCTCTTCTGATTATAATTTACCAGTTTATAATATCTGCTAAATGATTACTGATATGTGGTGCCCAGAACTGCACACAGCATTTGAGAGAAAAATGCATGATGGGTTTATTCAGTGACCTTACGCAGTATTCTTACCTTTCCCTTTTCTAACAGTTTCACATGTTCTAATAGTTTTTGTGACTGCTGCTACGTACTGGGCTAATGTTTTTAAGGAATTGTTCACAATATATCCAAAATCTCATTTCTGAGGCATAAAATCTTATTGAAAGCCTACTCCTGTACACAGAGAATTAGAAACATAGAATGGTATGAGTTGGAAAGGACCTGAGACATCATCAAATTCCACCCTCTCCACCATGGGCAGGGACACTTCCTATTAGATCAGGCTGCCCAAGGCCCCATCCAACCTGGCCTTGAACACCTCTAGGGATGGGGCATCCACAGCTTCCCTGTGCCAGTGCACACCACCCTCATAATGAAGAATTTCTTCCTTATATCTAGTCTAAATCTTCCCCTCTCCAATTTGCAGCCATTCCCCCTCATCTTATCACTACATGCCTTTGTAAAAAGTCCCTCTTCACCTTTCTTGTAGACCCCCTTCAGGTACTGGAAGGTTACTATAAGGTCTCCTCAAAGCCTTCTCCAGGCTGAACAGACCCAACTCCCTCAGCCTGTCCTCGTATGTGAGGTTCTCCAGCCCTCTGATCATCTTTGTAGGCCTCCTTTGGATCTGTTCCAACAGCTCCACATCCTTCCTATGTTGAGGATTCCAGAACTGGACACAATACTCCAGGTGGATTCTTACAATAGTGGAGTAGATGTCAGGATCACCTCCCTCGACCTGCTGGCTACACTTCTTTTGATGCAGCCCAAGATATGGCTAGACTTCTGGCCTGCGAGTGCACATTGCTGGCTCATGTTGAGCTTCTCATCAATAAGCACCCCAAGTCCTTCTCTGCAGGGCTGCTCTCAATCACGTCAACTCCCATCCTGTATTGAAACTGGGGATTACCCCGACCCAGGTGTAGGACCTTGCACTTGGTCTCGTTGAACCTCATGATATCCACACAGATCCACTTCTCCAGCTTGTCCAGTTCCCTCTGGATGACATCCCATCCTTCCAGTGTGGCAACTGCACCACTCAGCTTTGTGTCATCTGCAAAACTGCTGAGGGTGCACTCGATCTCAGTGTCTATATCATTGATAAAGATATTAAGCAGCACTGGTCCCAGTACAGATGCCTAAGGGACACCACTTGTCACGGATCTCCATCTGGACATTGAGCCATTGACCACTGATCTCTGAATATGACCATCCAACTAAAGAGAGAAGAGATCCTTCTTCGACTATTTTCAGCCTGTTTGGCTGTGACTAACCTGAATGTGGGAGCTAGTACTGTACCTCAAGTATTAGCCCATCTCTACTTAGAAGTGGACCTGTATACCTACATCAGTTGTTTGCCTGTGTGCACAGCCACTTGGAATATAAGTATGTATGTGTGCAGATGTCTGATTTTTGTTTACCCAGCTGACATTTATGTGCACAAATCAGTCATCCACAAACATCTGTGTTTGTCTATCACTGAAAATCTGGTCCTTGGTGAATTAAGTGCCATCATAGTTAAAACCCATAGCTTCATGTTTCAAAAGATCTATACGTATATAATATGATCTGTTAGTCCCAGGACTGAAAGAAAAGTCAGTCATAAACTCTGCATGTTGATACTAGCGGTGTTGAATTCTTCTCAGAAGAATAGATTTTTATGGAATGGAGCCTGTAAGCTGATTAATGACAACACCAAATTTGTGGCTTGGTGGGACGTTGTACAGTTTTCAGACAAGGCCAAAGTGATGGTGGTGGTAAAGCTCATAGACAGTGGGGGGAAAACTTATAGGCAGTGCTACTGTGTATGTTCTCTGTAGACAAATGTGATTTCCCTTTATTTGATTTTATAATTATGAAATAATTATTATAGAATCTTCACCCAAAATGTTAAAGGTAAGCAGAAAACTAGTAAAATATTTTTCAAAATGAGGTGTGCTCAATTAGGTATGAGTTAGCTGAATGCCTGGTTGCACACCCAATTGGCAGATTAAATTTGTCACAGTTTCTTATTCAGTGTGTGTAATTGTGCATGCAAATGAACAAGTAGTCACGTAACCTATCATTTCCATAAGGAAATGTATAATTCCTTTCTTTGTAACAGAAATTCAAATTTTGACTACGTTAAGATTCTACAAGAGTATGAACTGTGTTCCTTTCAACAGAAAATTAAGCACAGTGATCCACTGAAAAAATGGAGTTCACCTTGCAAAAATAGGGAATTATTTTGCCAAATTAGATTATCCTAAAGTCTTCTTTTGCTGACTTAGGAAGGGGGGATACCAGCTTGGATCAGCAGCAACAGGTAGTAAGATCCTAGCTAGACATAAGCTACAAAGATCAAAATACAATCAAATTGTTCTTAGTGGCTGCTGAGTCACTAAGATTTTTTTTAGAAGGAATAAAAATGGGATTAGGTGATCAGCCCATCAAAGGTTTCCATTCTATACACCATAGATGCTATATAGGCATGTGTATATCAATGCAAGAAACTTAATCTCATTGCTCTTATGAAGTAACTGGCGTAACACAGACGGGATAACTCACATGACTAGAAGATGAACAAAAATTGGTACAGTATGATCAAGAAAGACCAACAAGGGAGAAGGGAAAAAGTATTACCTTCCATAAATATATGCAAGATAACACGCTTGGTGGTTGAAATTGTAAAGTGCATGCCAAAAGTCTCCAGTAATTGTTAAAGACAATAGGGAAGAAGGACTGCAAATATTTTGACAGATTTAGTCTGAAAAAACAAGATCAAGCTTGATGGCAGCACACGCAGGAATACTTGGGAAAACAGGATGAAGTACTGGATCATTGAGACAGAATGTAGGATTTTTGGTGGAACACAAGCTGAACATATGTTAATAAGGTTGTACAGCTGTGCTCATGACTGGAATGAATGCTCAAAAATGCAGCCCACAGCATTTCTATTCCTCTCAGACCCATATTGCCAAACTGGATTGCTCTGGTCACTGCACTTTGAGAAACATGCGAAGTGACCAGGGAGAGACCAGAAAAATCTGTAGAAAAGATGGCCTTTGGGGAAATACTGAAAAAAAAAGAAGGATATGGGTAAGACACAGAGTAGGAAATAATTAGAGAAAGGTAACAGACTTCAGGTGTAAAGAAGTCTTCTACAAAGAGTGAGAGAATAAACTATTTTCCAAGTCTTTGTTAGATAAAGAAACAGTAATAGGCTTTGTTTTCAATAGGGAAAGAACACTAGATACTAGGAAGTTTCCCACTTATAAGGGAAAGTGACAGAGCTAGTGAAAAATATAGCTTTGCGCTGTATGAACAGACTTCTGCAGAGGTTGTAAAACCTTAATTCATGGAGAAATTAAAAGCAGTTTAGCCACATGTCTTTCATGAAAGATATAGGGATAACTGATACTGGCAGAGCTGGGCTAACTGATATTCTCAGGGTTGCTCCCAACTGTTCTTTATGTAGTACTGTTATTTTATGGTTGCATTTAAAATATGTACTTTTAGTAATAACTTACACTTTCACAAAACCAGAATTGAAAAATTTTAATAACCCAGCAGTGTATAGATTCACTGCTACCTACAGCTCCTGCTCTTCATCTGGCTTCTTTATTTAGTGGCTGTTTCCAGAAAAGCAGTGGCTTAGTGGCTTAGTGTTCTCATTCCTTTGGTGGGATCCTTAAGAGAGACTGGAGGTAATTTTGATGTCCAAGAGAGAAACATGAAGGTTTTTTTTTCTCTGAAAGCTGGCTAATCCAAGCAGTCAGGGTTGTCAGTTATGGATAATTTACAAGTTCTCCCAAGAACAAGATTACTCTGACTTTCAATCTATTTTTTGTCATTTCTTATCTTGACTTCATGCTCAGAATATTTCTGGGATGAAACTGTGAAAATGATACAAAACCCCCAGACTCATATGCTGCACTTCAGAAGGGAACTCTTCTTAAGTCTTTGATCCAGAGACCCAAAAACTAAGAATAAGTATGGGGGAGGGAACACAAGTGGATGTCTATGTAGGCAGTGTCCTCCACCTTTTCTGAAATTTGTATCCATAAATCCATGTGTAGTCTCAAGTAAAAAGCTGTAAGAACACCAAAAGCTAAAGTATGAATAAAAGATATGACATTTTTAATGATGATCACATAATTTATATATTTTTAATAATTTTAATTATTTTAATGAAGACATTATCAAGACAATAATGAAGATTCATTGTCAGATTGTATAGACCCAAAAACATCTGGCAAGACACACAGCTAGCATAACTCTAAAGTGGGAATCAAGAGACTTTTATCACCCTTCCCCTCCCTTCCCACACCAGATGTGGCTGGGCTAGCTGGGCTCTGCTTTTGCACTGCTTGGATCTGTGCTGTATCTGCACCTGGCTATCTTAGATGGTGGTGGCACAGTGGGCAGAATATAAACCACAGCAGTAGCACAAAACATGAGCCACTGGCGTGATCCTCAACTGAATCTGGAAGCCAGGCTTAGAGTATCTGGACAAAAGAGATAAATCCTTCAGAACTTGGGGGGATTACCTGTCTTTATCACTATTTCACAAAAGACGAACAACAGCTTCTTAGGTCGACGTATGCCACAAGGGCTTTGTGTGAAACACCCAGGAAAAGTCAGGAAGCTTTTACTGTTAAGAATAACAATTTATAACACCTGTGCTTGCAGTCCTGTAGGTATAACACTGAAATTATTGCCTCCAGTTCTCATTTTCTTGTCTTACAGAAAAGCTTGTGTGGTATTGGGGTGTGAAATGAATCAGAGTGAATGCAGCAAACGGAGGAGATCTACTCTGGCAGAGGCAGTCAGTGAACATGGGTTTGAGTGTGCTGGCAGCTGAGACATCCATCTCCTGGAGACTTGATGGGGAGCTGGCATCCAGAGACCACTCTACTAGATATGGACAAATGGCAAGGAAGGTAACATTAGCAGCCTCTGACTCTGCAGCAGGAGGTTTCTCTGTCTGCAGGAATCAGCCAGGAGTAGATACCTATCACCCTGGGATCTCACCTGATCTCTCAGAGACACAGCCTACCAGCCCTCACACTGCGTGAAACACGCTATGAGCAACCTTTGAGAAGGAAATGAGTCAGTGAAAACTAGTAGTGCCATGCAGAGGTTTACCTTATCAAAGGCTGTTGTGCAGTTAATCTAACAGGCATTAGTGAGACTCTTGCTTTCTGAAGGATTGCTGAGCAGCAAAGCCCAGCGCAAGCCAGGTTATTGTGCCAGCAGCTTGGCTGGGGCTACGGCATCTTTTATGGGAGAGGAAGGGAGGACAAACACTTTTATCATTTATATTGATGCTAAAAATGATCACTGATCTCTGCAAATTCAGACTCAAAATCGTAACTATATTATTCTGGCTGCTTTTTAAAGCTGTAAGGATTTCTATACTATTAAATAATCAAGCATACATTCACACAAGCGCTCTCTTCAAAATATTAAAAAAAACATAGTAATACTGAAAACTCAGTTGTGTAATTTCTATGAGGGAGAGAATTTTATCTGGTGTGTGAATGCTGTCATAGGACCTGTTTATAGCTATCATGATTATTCCTTGTATATGCATGTGTTTTCTGGACTAAAGCCATTATATTCAAATGACAGTTTTGCTTTCAGAGTACTGCAGAAGAACAAATATTAAGACCTCAGAGCATTCGCAGTGAAATGGAGTCATAGTAGATGCATTTCAGTTCCACTTGCAGCAATATTGATGGTTTAATGAAGACCTACAGAACAAAATTTTTCTACGTCTCATGAAAACACACACATACGCTGCTTTTCTTCTAACAGTATAACAATGATTTTGTTCAGGTGTTATTGTTATGAATTTATTTTTTCCTCTTGTGTCCCAATTTCTCTTATGCCCGTGGCCAAATCCTGAGTCATTTTTCTTGTCAGTCAAAGAAGAAATGGCATAGCATGAGACCCCTAAATTTTCTTAATAATAGGCAGGGAATCTGTAGGCAGGTGGCATCTTGAACGTGTCTCTGAATAAGCCTTTACATTGTCTTCTACAGCTAGCATCTGTCCAGAATACATAGAAAATAACATGATGGACTTAAATTTTAAAATGTGTTTCAATGAGGATTCTTCAAGATTAGAAGTGAAGCAAAGCAGATCTCGCCTCTCAAAAAGTATTTTACTGAATAGTAGCTGATAATTTTTGGACAACAAATTTGTATTACTTCTGTAGGTGTATATAGGATGGTAAGAACTTGAAATAACACTGTTTCTCTTCTTCCAGAAAACTTCCAGCATTACTTTTGCTGTGCTCATATTTCTGTAAAAATACTTAATTGACAGGATGGCTTTTTGAGGTCCTTTCCTCCCAGTATAATGAAAAGTTAGGGTAAATGTGAAAAACACATCCTCCTTTGTATTGTTGATAAGGAAGATAGATCCACTCTTTCTCTAAATTGTTAGAATACTTCAGTTGGAAGGCACTTACAATGAAGTTCTAGTCTTATTGGTAAGAGGTTTCCTGCTATTCTCATGCAGTGCATCAGCAATGACACTATCAGCTACTGATGCAGCAGTGTTGGTAAGGTTTATGTAAAGTAGTAAAGCTATGGAAGAAGGCACCCAGGAAAGGTTTTATATCTCTGTTACTGGAGGGTTTTAAAAAATAAGGCAGGTAAAAATCTGTGGGCAATAGTTTAGACATAGTTTATCTTGCCTACTGTGCTGCTTTTGGCTGGAGTGGGGTTAGTTTTCTTCACCGTAGCTTGTATGTGGCTTTGTTTTGAATTTGTGCTTGAAACAGTGCTGATAATGTAAGGATGTTTTAGTTATTGCTAATCAGTACTTACACAGAGTTAAGGATGGTGTGTTTCTCACACCATCCCAGCAATGAGCAGGCTGGGGATGCACAAGGAGCTGGGAGGTGACACAGCCAGGAAAGCTGAACCCAAGTGACCACAGGGATGTCCCATGATGGAGCCCTGCTTTCCTGGAGATGGCTGCACACCTGCCTGCAGACGGACAGTAGTGAATGGATTCCTTGTTTTGCTTTGCTTGCACACATGGTTTTTACTTTACCTATTGAACTGTCTTTATCTCAACCCACAGGTTTTCTCACTTTCACTTTTCCAATTCTCCCCCTCATCCCAGCAGGGAAAAGTGGGTTGGCAGCTGGGTGGTGCTTAGCTGCTAACTGGGGTTAAATCATAACACCTACTCAAGATTCCTCCCTGTTCCATTGTCTAATATTTATTGATTCTTATATCTCAAACTGTTGGTTTTGTTTGTTGTGGCTAGTTTGTTTATTTTGGGTATTTTTTGGCGTGGAGAGTAAGAATCTAAGCTGTCAATGAAAAAAGTTAAAGTTCCTATCTGCAGAGAAAGGCTGAAATAATTTACTTTAAGGTCACCCGAGGACACGACAAAAGAAGGATTTAACAGTAAACCCCCATTCTTAAAAGAAATCATTCTGTGGAGAGGGGAATTGAGGAAATCTAGTTTCCTGTGGATTCTTGCACAGCGTTTCTTACCTCTCCACCATCATAATCCCAACTCTCTGCAACTACTCCATGACTCTTACCATGACACCTCTCACTCTCCTACAAGCCCGCTTCAATCAGTCAGAATAGGAACTGTTTTTCTCACACAGCAAAAGATACTTATCTTCCCTAAGTCAGTTGTTTTACCTATCTCTTTGTCATGTTTCTGAGGCAAGCATCCAAAGCTGTGGAGATGGTGATGACTGGCTGCTGCTGCTGTTGGACAAGACACAGAAGTGCCAACACCTCCTTTGCAACACCAGTGCTCCACCTGCTAATGGTTTTCATTGCACTTTGCAGGAATATAATGATACTTCAGTAACTATGTCAAAATTAGATTAATATTAGGTAGTCCCCAAAATCTGAGAGACTGGCAGATAGCGTGATCACTGACATCTCTGTTAAATTAGATAAAATAAATCTTACAGTTTTAAAGATAATGAAGTTTTTGGAAAACTGGCTTATGGTTTTTGAACTGCTGGAAATGGCAGGTCTGAACGAAAAATACTTTATGTTAAATAATTCTACAATCTAGTATTTTGTAAGCACCATCACTGGCTGCTTTAAATACGTCTCTTTCTTTGCCAGGAATGTAACCCTGCTTTTTCATTTTAACCTCAATAACGTGAAATTGTTCTGGTAAACTGATATATCTTTCTCTGGAAATGAGAAAACCACAACTGGTTCCAAGTCATGTGAAAAGAATTATTTAAAAGATGATAAAAGATGTCCCACAGATCTGATTAAGAATTTAATCACTGGAGAGCTGCATGTTTTGATGTTTTAGAAATACACTCATGCATTTACACAACCTGCGCTCAGGAAAGAACACAACAAACTGATATTGGTTCTTGTTAGTATTCCTTTATTTTGTCAGCAGCTATGGATTTTCCTAAATATTCCATTGGACGTAGTGATTATAAAACCAAAGATCATTTTTTGAGCATAATAACTTGACCATAGTTTATCAAGAGTAGCAATTTAAAATTTTTTTTTATGTAGAATTTTGGTTTTGATAACTAAACAGATAAAATACTGTATTAACCTGAAACACATTCATGAAACAGTAATTTGCAGAATGAGCTAAATAAATATTATGAAACGATAACTTTAAAGACTCAGAAATAATACTCAGCAAATTAGTAATATTGCTGAAGACGACTGATTCAGATATAATTTAAATTTCTCTGCCATGATTTAATATGACAGGAAATAAACCTCAGACTTTACACCTGTAGGAGTTTGTGACTTTGCTGTGATCATCTAACCTGATCCAGTTAGAAGACCAGGTCTGGAAAATATAGTTCTAAGACTTAAAATGAGAGCATTTCTATACATTTGTTGGTGATATATTGTTCTTTTCTGGTTGCAGGTGTAAAGTAGGAAATGGGCATGAAACAAACCTATCATCAAAGGCCAGCCTGCAAATCACATTTGAAGACTTGTTGTACTGAAAATAGCATTTCTTCAATGTTAACATTTTTTTCTGTAGTCAAACCATCAGTGAATGACAGTGGCTTTGACTTCTGTATGCTTACCCTTAATCTCATGCTGATTTTTTATTCTCAGTAGGATTTTGTTGTTCTCAGGCCAGAAAGCAATCTTACACTCTTATTCACGGTGAAGCTGGGGCTTGCTGTTATAGAATCAGAGAATCATAGAATGGTTTGGGTTGGAAAAGACCATGAAGGTCATCTAGTTCAGCCTCCAAATTACATTCTTTTTCAACTCCTTTTGGACTGAAGAAGTAGAGTGAGTCCTGACACAGAGTATATGGTACTGAAGCTTTGGATTTCATAGAATATTATATGGGAAGCTGAAGCATGATATAACATTGCTTCATGTGTCTCAAAACCAGCAGTCAGAAAGAAATGTCTCTTTCCTCTGAAAATGATGAATTTCTGTATTTGGACATTGCATTTAGAGTTAATATTTCTCTTCGACAGAAGCATGTGGATATGTATTGTATAACCTGCCTTTTTAAACAAGCATTCTCCTAAGTCTTTTCTTCACAGATATCCATTCCCACCACAGTCACATGTTTTGGTGTAGTAATACTGTTGTACAGGTACCTCAGCAGATCTTCTAGAAATTTTGATGATGTAGAGAGACAAGGTCATTTGTTTCTCTGTGTTGTCTCTTTTCAGTGCTACAGCGGCTGAAAACATATTTTTCTATGTGAGCACAGGGGGGGCAGAAGTACAGACTGCTTAAGGAGTCTGTGTGAGCTCCATACTGGGGTTTTTCCAGCCCCAAGGGGGCCCAGCCCTGAGCAGATCCATCCAATCTCAGTGCTAAGCCTGCCTCTGCAGGGCTGGACCTCCAGAGCTCTTGTCCAGCCTGAGTCGCCTGTGACCCTACAGAATGTTATTGCTCTTTACCTTCACTTACTGTAGTATTCCCACATTCTTACTGATTTCTGAGCACATCTCTCTAGAAAAGATTAGTTTAGGCACAAGACCACATTTGGTGTTGCCAGAATTGTCTATATTAGGAAGGAAAAATCAGTCTGAAACATGTAAAGCAAACAAATCCAATAGTTCTGTGATTGAAACTTCCTTTATGGTCTTCTCCATGTGAACATTAAAATAGATATCATATCTGGAGTGGTCAAAAGAGGGTTTACTATCAAAGGAAAGATGAGATCTGTTTTTCTGTATCGAAAGCACAGTAGTATGCACTGCCAGCAGTGATTTTCTCCACTGCAGAAAAGTCTGTGCAGTCACTGGTGTCAGGAAAAAAACAACTCAGGGTTTTTTAATATGAAAGTTGAGAAATTAAGCAACTTTAAATATTTATCTGGTGATAAAATCACTATTGAGAATTTCCCTTAGATGGACACACTTTTATGAGGATATCTATGTAGACAGCAACACACAGACAGTTTCAACGTAATGTAAAGAAGAAGATTCTGAGAAACTTATGAAAATCTTTACTTTGTGCATTGGGATGTATTTTTGCCTCTAAATATTATGCCTTTCAATGACTTCTTTTCACTCTGGGCTACCTTCCTTGCGACGATCTGATAAATCTTACTCAGCAATCTTTGCCTTGTAGTTTAAGAAAGCTGGCCCTTCTCATACCAAAAAAAAGAGAAAGAAAATTCAGTTGCACCACTGATATCAATAATGAGTGCTATCAGCAAAAAAACAGGCATTAGACAGCGATATCTACCTTATCTAGATAAGAGGACCTGTCCGTGAGCTACAGGAAATACATCACTAGCATCAGTTTCCTCAGCCATCGAACTTCAGTATAAGGATGAGTGAGGCTCAGGATGAAAATGTCGTGCAGAAACTCTTCCATTACGGTGTTTGCCAGGATCAGTATCAGTGCTATCGACAGCAGAATTGATGCCATGGACAGTGGCAGAGGTAAGGGGTGTGCCTGGGCTACTCTGCTCTCTACTGCATCAAAGAAATTGTGGCCCGCAGGGCAAGGAAAGTGATTCTGGCCCTCTTTTCCTCTCTTGTGAGACCTCGTCTGGAATACTGTGTCCAGTCCTGGAATCCTCAATGCAAGAAATATATGGAACTGTTGGAACAGGTCCAGAGGAGGGCTACAAAGATGATCAGAGGGCTGGAGCACCTCCCATACAAGGACAGGCTGAGAGAGTTTGGGTTGTTCAGCCTCGAGAAGAGAAGGCTCAGAGGAGATCTTATAGTGACCTTCCAGTACCTGAAGGGGCTACAGGAAAGCTGGAAAGGGACTGTTCACAAAGGCTTGTGGGGATAGGACAAGGGGGAATGGGTATAATCTGGAGAGGGGCAGATTTAGACTAGACATTAGGAAGAATTTCTTCACCATGAGAGTAGTGAGGCACTGGAGCAGGTTGTCCAGGGAGGTTGTGGTTGCCCCATCCCTGGAGGTGCTCAAGGCCAGGTTGGATGGGGCATTGGGCAGCTTGGGATGCCCTTGCCCATGGCAGAGGGTTTGGAACTGGATGATCTTTAAGGTCTCTTCCAACTCTAACTAGTCTATGATTCTATGATTGTACTCAGTGCAGATTTGCTTAACAAGCAATGGAGAAAACTACAATCAATCTATTCTCATTCAGGCAATTGTTTTATAAATCGTACCTGTCCTATTTAACAACGCAGGCAAATTCTCCACTGAGGAGAAAGGGACTCTGCAGTGACTTGCAGCAAAGATATCCATTTACTCAGGTGAATCCCCTCTTCCATCCTCTTACTCTAGGAGCTATGTGGGTGGCTCCATAAACTATAATTTGTCTGTGTAGACTACAGGTTTTCTTTAAACCCTGATTGTTCCTGCAGGTCATGGAGGTGTTCTTTAAAATATGTTAGCGTGCCTGGCCAGCAGTAATTTTCTCCACTGCAGATTAAGGAACTTTTGCTCACAAAGAACTTGCAGAAAGATTTGTGGCATTTTTTTAATCTCTTTTGTAAGGAAATCGGTTGAATAAAACTCATATATTTGAAAAAGAGTAAGGTTTCTAGGGACAGCTTGCACATATTGCTATTTGTGTGTTCAGTACTTTACACTTGAACTGATATAGGGAGAAGTGAAATGACAGACATGGCTAACCTGGTCTCAATGGAGAATTGTTAAAGGCAAGGTTGCCCTCGTCTCCTATCTTAATTCCCTCTGCAACTATAAAATGATGAGCACTTAATAATTTTTGATGTGAGCCTTGTGATCTTTCTTCACTACATCAGTATATCGTATAGGAGCTGTACAAGTGTGTGAATCTTTTGAGGAACGTATTTCATTACAGAAGATGATCCTTGTGTATATGTTTTCAGTTTACTTTATTCACTACAATAACATAAGATTGCTGTATCAGATCAAACCTCTGGATGATCGCATCTTATGGTCTGCCTCTTACCCTACGTTAAGATATTAAGGTATAGAAACATCCTGTAATGCCGCTGGACTGTTATGAAGTACTCTGGATCCAAGTTGTATGTAGACAAGACTTATTTCTGATCTCTTTACAAGATAGGTTTTTACATGAAAGATTTTATTACGTGTTACCTCAGATGCCCCATTGCTGTAGTAATACAATTCAAACTTTTTAAAAAAGATCTGTGATATTTGATGTAATGTAAGCAGCTTTAAAAAAGAAAACAACTTCTATAAATCAATGTGGGTCTTGAAAACTCAATCTGGGTTTTCAATAAGCACTAATGGGGCAGACCAGGATCATGATGCTTTTGCATACAGAAAAAAGCAGAAATAGGAAATACTGTAATTATTGTTATATTGTTCCTTTCTTTTGAAAACAACCCATCATTTTTATCTCTGATTATTTGTGACTTGATCAGGATCTTTTGTCTACAGCTAAGATCATAGAGGAATGCTGAATCAAAATAACAGATATCTGCTGGAGGGGATATGAATGCATTATTATCATGCTGCTGACCTTTTGTCAAGAGCACAAATACATACTCAAAGACAAAAAGTAATTGGGTATAACATTTGGGCTTCTTTTGTAAAGTTTTCAGTCTAATAAGATTTATGTTTTAATTACTTTTTGTCCATGCAAAAAAAATTTGTGTGCAGATGAAGGCATCGCTTCAACAGGACAGTTTCTGTAGAAGCTGCAGCTACCATACTGCTAATGGATAGCTGATTAATCAGCGAGCTGGCTAGAAACTTGTGCTTGGTTCAGTTTCCAGATCCGCTGCAGACTTACACGACCTTGGGTAAATCGCCCTTGCTAAATCCTGGAAGGAACATCTGTCATTTTATGCATTACACAACCTATGTGCAACGAGTAGGAAGCCTTATGGCTCAGCTTTGTATGACCTTCTTGCTGATTTATTGTGATAGAGATGGACCCTGTGTTAGTGGCTACACAGGGTAGGACCAGAGTTGGGATTTCAGCTAGGGGAATCACAAGGCTGTTCTGCTTGGAAGGAAGATCTGAAGGTGATCCTACCTCCTGCAAAGAGTTGAACTGCTGTCAAAATTGCATCATTTTGCCCAAGAACTGACTGGGCTAGGGAAGTTTTAAAAATCTTTGAGGATGGATCTTCTACATCCTCTCTGAGCACCTGTACTGATGCATACAACTCTGATGGTGAAACTTTTTTCTCTAACTGGAAATTGTGACCATTGCACTTCCAAGAAGAACCTGGTTTTGCCTTTTCTGTAACTGCATTTTAGGCTATGGAAGACTGCAACTAGACTTCATTCTCAGCCTTTCCTTCTCCAGGCTGAATAGAACCTGTTCCCTCAGCCTTTCCCCACGGGGCTGTAAGCCCCTAGCCATGTTACCGGCCCACCTCTGACCTGCGTGCAGGTCATGTCTCTTCTGAGGTGGCAAAGCTGGAAACAGGGCACCACATACCTCTTCACAACTGCCAAGCAGAGTGGAATAATCATTTTCCTCAACCTGCTTGCTGTGCTCCTCTTAATACAGCATACCTCACTATTAGCCCTCATCACCGCAAGGATGTGCTGCTACCTCGCATGTAACTAATTTCCTACCATGATCCCTATATTTCTTCTGCAGAGGCATTACCCAGCCAGATGGTCACCAGCCTGTATCATTGCATGCTTTTTTCTGCCCTGGGCCACTAAAATCTGTCTTTGTTGAAGTCTGAATTGTTGACCACAACTTTGAGATAGTTTTCAGTCCCAGAGGTGATTCATTCATCTTATACTTTAGTCATTTAGGCTATCTCCTCAAATCCTACAGATTTTTCCTTTTATTATACCTTTTCTCACTGAGTGAACGGCAGTGAAACTACATAGGGAAAAGAAATGTTCCCTTTTCATTTAGCAGTAAAGAGGATTGATTTTTGTGTTTGAATATGCTATCAAGCAGAACCCATTCTGGACAATGTCTATAGCAGAAATATTGCAATTTTATTTTTGGGAAAGAGGAATCTAAGGTCAGGCTGACTAAGAAATATGGTGCCCTCCTCAGCTAGTGCCAGAGTGCACTAACAATGATGGACTATGACAGCTGTGGCTGAGAGAATGACAGAGGACTGCTGAGCATCTGCATAGGAGGTCTAGTTCTGGGGACTCCAGGTATAAATAATTTGGCATGTCCTAAATGCAGCAGAATATTTATTCTGCAAGCTACAAGTGGACAGCAAGGATTAATTGTCCCAACCATCCCATTCATTGTTAACTTGCTGCCCTCTCTGCTTGTAGGTCAGTTATCATTTTGTGCAGCTTACCAGTTGTGCATCAAACTCTCAGAGGGTTGAGGGTAGCAGGAGTTAGCACATGCAATATCCTTTTGTAAAAATTTCACTATACAAAGGTTTACATGATGAAAACATATACATTGCAGTTCATTAAATTTTGTTCTCATTAGAGTTCTATGAAGCATATATATTTGACTCTTACTGTTCTTGATCTTATTTTCTTTTTTTTCTAGAGTCAAGCATTAATATTGTCAATCTAATCAAATGCTATTGTTGAAATTTTCTGTACTATTTCTACTATGTATTTAAATCAGTTAGAGTTCTGATGTCAAGAGTAAGTCACATAAATTTAAGAGCAATGGCCTCTTCACTCCAAATGAAAACTGAATATTTGCTGTAAATAAGTAATTTCAGCATTGCATATAAAATTTTTTGAGTATATTTCTGTTCCTTCATAATGGAGAGAGATTTAGTCTAAAGAGCACAATGAACTAACTATTCTTTCCTTTGTGAAGGAAGGGACTCAGAAAAATCATGTTAGGAGATGGAAGTGGAACATATAAAAGTACAGCTGCCTGAAGGAAGAGGCAAAAGGAGACAACCATTAAGTAATTGGATTAACCTCTTTTTGGCCTTTTTCAGCTGAGTTAGATTTATTTTGATAACTTGCTGTTTTGTTTTCTTCCAGGTTTGCACACAATGTAGAAGCTTTTCTCAAAGACGGAGAAAGAAATTGAAGCATACATCTCAGTAAAAGTTCCTGACAGGGTAATAAAATAATACATCTTTCAGTAACATGGAATCTGGAGCAAGGTTGTCCCAGTAGCTATAACCTGAATAATACAGGAAGGGAAATATTGTCTTACACACACAACTTCTTTCTGAATTGCAGCTGCAAGGGCAACCTAGGGAGGAAATGAGGAAGAAAGCTTCTCTCATTTTACTTGAGAATGGATTTACTGAAGAAAAAATCTCTGTTTTAAATTAGAATAAAGCATCAAAATCTAAAGGTTTGCAAAATGGAATTAAAAATATATTTGATTTAAAGAATATATATTTTCTATTTTTTAATTTTCACTGAGTCTAAATAAATGTATTGTATTTAAATTGACTGTATTTAGCCTATTGAAAATCACAGTTATTTCAAAGCAGAAAAGTATAACTTTTTTTAGAAAAGATCAAACCTGTTTATTTTAACAATTTTGAAAGTGAAAGAAACATTTTCTTCTAGAATCTTAGCTTATTGTACAGATATGTAATTGAACAATTCTCTAGCAAACATATACATTTTGTAGCAGCTGTAGGAAGTGCTTATTTTTCTCAGAGCTTCCACCTCAATTTATCTAGGCTCTGCATATTTTTCTTGAGAACAGAGTGCATTTTCCATTTCTCTTGACAAGGTGCATCATGGTTTCCTTCGTCTGTTCTGAACTTTAGTCTGGTGTGAGAGTTGTCCAGCCTGTGACCTTCAGCTGTATCCATCCAAAACACCCAACCCAGCCTTAGCAACTGCATCTGTTATTGAGATGAGGATGGGTTTGGGGCCAAGCGCTGACTGGCTGATGTGTGATTTGAAAGAGACCAAAGCACTGGCTACAGGAAACAGCAGGAACAGGTGGCAAAGATAATATTGCTACATTTGACTCAGAGCAGGCAAGTAGGAATGAAGTGAGTTCACTGCTGATATTTAAAAAAGCAGAGAGATACTATGGAGGAAAGGATCTGTCTTCCCTCCTTGTCCTTCACTCACTTTCATTTAGTTAAGTAGTTGGGCTCATTTTTTTAAGTCATGTGTTTGGTAGCACTTTTGGCTCAGACTTTGCAATGAGTTTTACAAATGGCTATACTTTACAACCACCTGAAGATTGAAAAGTATAACAGAATTCAAGTCTCTGCTCATTGAGAGCATATCTTTCTGGAGTGCACACACTAATGTTTCTGTACCATCTACGCAGTCGGAAATAAATAGTATTTTGTCTAATTTGTTGGCCTGGGACCAGCTTTGCTAAACTACCTCCTCTCTCCTCAGGCCAACCTGTTATTGCTGTACTTGAAAGGAGGCACATTCCACCTTTTATTTCTGAACCACCCTGTTGCCCAGAGAGGACACTAGTCAGCAGCCTGCCAGGCAGGGTCCTGCCTTCCAGAGGAGAGTGAGGCGATGTTTGGGTTAAATGGAGAACAATATTTCTCTCATGAATTGCTATCTGATGCACCTTCACACGTCTCTCCAAACTCTTGGAAGATAGTTAAAGCCCTAAAGCCCTAGAAGCGCTGAAATAGGAGTGTCAGGATTTATATGGAACTGGGACAGAAAGCGTCATTGTAATTAATGAGTCACGTGTGCCAATATCATAGGGATAACTACAGCATAAAGTTCATTTCATAAACATATCAAACTCCATCTCAAAACTAGTTAAGATTTCCTCCCCCCTCCAGATATGACCTTTGGAAAGGCTGCTTCGGATCCTTATTCAATTGAGGTTGCTGATGGTGCCTTCTTTCTGTTTCAGTTACCAATGGACCGTTGTTATGCAGTTGTTCACCCCAAGATTTCAGTGTCTTCAGAAGTCAGAGTGTTTAACATCAAAAGAAATTTTATGCATGACTGCTTCTTTATATTTTTACAGTCCATTCCTCTCCGTTAAGAAAAAGATAATTTCACCACGTACAATGGTTTGAATCAAACTAGTGTATTTTGTTTAACTAAAAGACTGCTACTTGATTTGCCCGGAATGGGGTTTCCATAAGAAGTTATAATTTTAGATCCAAAAGATTATAAAATATTAAAAGTTCATGCCTCATTTATGACCTCACAGATTTAGATATAACATTGAGCAAAGTTAATGATATTTGCTAAAATTTTTGACACAGAGCAGCTTTTCTTCTGACCAGATAAATATCACTTTCTCTGGTTTTATGCAGAAGATGCTGAAGTCCAGTGCTGGACTAACCACATAGTCTTCAAGGAACACAGAATGTAAACAGCTTGTAGAGAAAAAAACATTAGATTTTGTTTAAAATTTCAGCTAAGAAAAAACCAAAAGAATAACGATGTAATTAACAAGCATTATAAATAGTACTGTTTCAGAGAATAGGGTTTCTATTGCCAAATCACTGATAAACCTGAAGGAAATTATGTGGATTTGCAGGTTCTCTTTGTTTTGCCAGCCATGTGGAGCAGGATCTGAACTTAAATTGTAAAAAATTTTTCTTTATTCCTGTGATTAGTTATGAAACAAAATCAGATGTAACCACCAATGCATATAAAGACATACACTAAACAATCTTCTGCTGTCCTTATGATCTAAATTAAAGTGCTTTGATGTAGGGACAACAATAGAGAGATCTCTGTCTCTCCCCTGGTTTCTTGCTCTGGGTCTGATGCATTAGAAAGTGAAAGTATGGAGTTTAAGATAAATGTGAGTAAGCAGGAATTTCCCAGACCCTTCATCTGAAAGAACCTTAATAATATACTCTCCGTACAATTTTCACTCAACAGAACCGAGAACCAGAGGTTCTTGTTTAGAGTCTTATGCATCACATCTAGTGCAGACGCCAAAGCCAACATTTAACTCTCCATCCTCTCTCATATTCTGGGCTGGAGAAGGAATCACTGTTGTACAGAGTGAATTAGCCACTTGGCAGGAACAAATTATAATTCTCTTTTGTACTCTTCTGTACCTTCAATGTTCTTCCAGAATACTGCTACTGACACTCACCTGTGCTGCTCTTGAGCTACAGATAGCTCATTCCCCACTTAAATACTAAGTGACTAGAAAGCACAGAATAATCTGCTATCCTGAGCCTTGACACTGGAGGCAATGGGTCATTTCACTTCCTTTTGCTGTTGCTAGGAATAAGGTTGCTTAAAAAAAGACTCCACAGGAAGCTGTGAAGCTGGAGGTTAAGAGTTGATGGTTTGATGCCAGGAAGTAGAACTGAATTGTTTGAATGTTGAATGTTTTATAGAAAAAGAGTTTTCATGAGGCAAGAGGAAAGAGGTTTTTTGTTTGTTTTTTTTTTTTTTTAGGTAATGTCATGTGTGTAAGACATTTCTGGAGAGAATGAAAAAGAGGAAGATCCCTACTAAAATCCTAGGAGTGTCTCATTGGATTAAATTTTCTTGCTTTTTTCTTCTCTCATCAGAAAAGTAAAAAGACTGTGTTCACAGCTGATGCCTCCCTATTTCTCTACTGTTTGAACAGATTATTTTTACAATGTAGCCTAGATATTACTAGTTGAATTATTTATTTTTCAGCAGGGGACAAGAGGACACAGTGACTCCAGTTTTCATTTGTGAAGGGCTCTTCACAAATAACTATTTTGAAAGCCCATGCAGAACATAGGTGAGATGCCCTACATATGTTTAATTATTTAAGTTAACTTTCATTCTCTTTTCTCAGCAGGCTTAGCAATTTTAATGGGTACTTTTAAGGGAGACTGCGACAAATATAGTGTCTCTTTTTATTTTTGCTCTGAATAAGGTGCTGTTTCCACTAATTTTGAAAATATTTTTTCTGGTTTCAGGAAGTAGAAAAGGACTGGTCCGTATCTTAGAGAACTCAGATTGGCTTTCAATTTCATTATCACTAATAACTGAAAAATATATGTTAGGAAAGATATGCTGAAAATCCACTGAGGGGAAATTGACTTAAAGATGTGACCACGGTGAGAGAAATGCTTAACTAGCAGTTTATTTCAATGATCAAATTGCTCTGTCCCCAGGACATGAAATCTTAGTCACACAAACAGTTTGGGGTGACTTTCCAACAAAAAATAGATAGGTTTTAATAGCTTAAACAATGTATTCTGTGACAAGTGTCATTTACTTTCATACTTTTAAATCTGAAGCAAAGATGTATTCTAGTTAGGCCACTTAATATTTCAGTAAACAGCAGATGTTGATGTTGGAGAAGCAATGATATCAAACTATGTATACAGAAGCTAAATCCTTTTCTTTCCTATAAGGAGTGGGGTGTTTAAAAAAAAAGATACCCCCCCCCCCCAATATTTTCTTTATACTTTGCTCTTTCATCCACAGGGAGCTGCATCGGTAATTTTGCCTAGATATATTTTTTTTTGTGTATGTTCTCATAGCTGCATCACACGGATCATCAGCCCCTCAAACATTAATCCTCATTCTCATATTTTTCATTTTCACATGATTAACTATCAGGTCATAGTCCCTCTGTGAAATGCTTGCTACTCTGTAGTCCTTGATTTCAGCCTTTCCTGTTCTTCCAGTCTTAAAGATCATCTAGCTCTTTCCTATCCTCTCTACATTAATAATGTTATTCTTTATTAGGTCTTATAAAAGTTTCATTATTACAGTCCTAGCTATTTTGTCCTTGATGATGTTCTTTGGCAATTAAATTAATTTTGCTGAAGAACTTTGTCCTGAACCATCATTTCTCTAAATGTACTCCCCAGCCTGGCACACTGATTTCTGATGAGTTACAAAAGAGCTCTTTTTCCCACACGAAAGGCAATTATAGTTCCTTTTTAGGATCCATCAAAGTCCTTTCCAATAATGCAGGAAAATTTATAAGTAAAAACTTCAAATATTTACACTGATGATGTCAGACATAAAATCAAATAAATCTCTTTTTCATTTGGATAAACTGACTACTGAGTCAGATACACCACATGTTGAAACAATTGCACGATCCTAGGAAAAAAAGTTATCATTCGGTCACTCATATCTGGAACTTAAAATTGAAATTCAAGTGTGATTTATTCTAACATTTCATAAGCAGAGATACTAGATAAGAAGCCAATCTGGCACAGATACAGGCAGCACAATATTTGAGAAATCTTAGAAGGCACTAAGCTGCATAAACATTTCTCTGTTATATATTAAATGCTATATACTATACAGGACCTTTCTGAAAAGTAGCAATGATATGGCAGAGCTGGGAGTCATTTTACTGCATAAAAATTTAAGAAAAGTAGACTTATGAGTGCCCAGGTTTTGTGCTTTAGCCCTGCTATTTGAGTTTTATGCTGGAGAGAACTATGCAACGCTACAGGATCTCTTTTGGGTTGCAGAAAGATTTGTTTGGTTCCAGTAATTATAAGAAGCAGGGACTTATTTCCATTCTAAGAGAATTAGATGGAAAATAAAGAAGAAAAGTGTGAGTATCTACCTGAATTTGGCTGGTAAGTATGAACAAATCAAAATATGAAAAAGGAGAATCATACTCTTAACACATTAGAAGAATCTTTCCAGAGAAATTATCTACTACTTTACTGTTAGTTACAATAGTTGTGTTTAAATTAACAATTTTGTTCCTGTGTTTCATGAGAGTTATTGAATTTGACAAAGTTTTTGATGAGAACGGCTTTTTTTTTTTTTTTTTTTTTTTTTAAATCCAAAGGAGGCTATCTGATTTCTAGAGGCTGTAGGGGATGGGAAGGAAAAAAGAGGGAAAAGCTAGAAAGAAGATGAGTCAAAGAGAAATGTTGCTCTCTCAAATGCTGACAATTTCATAGAATCATAGAATCACTAGATTGGAAAAGACCGCTCAGCTCATCGAGTCCCATAAAAAAAAATCATTCAATCCCATAAAAAATCATTGTGGGATAAATCTGTGTGGTGAACCTGTTCAAACAATTTAATTCCCATTGGAATAAAAAAGATCTTTCAAACATCGGAGGCTGGCTGATCAGCCGGCATTGCTAATTTCCACCAATTACCTACCACGAAACGTGACATTAAAATGATGCTTCTGATATCAATTTCTTCCTTCTTAAGAAAAGGCTTCTATTATACTGTTATAAAATTGTACCTTGCAAATGGTACCACTTCTGTTGGCATTATTTCTCTGATATTCCATAGATAGAAATCAATGGCTTGTTCAGGCAAACATCATACCTCTGATGCTGATTGCACAGTGACAATACATTGCATCATTTCTAGATGTTTGATCTGACTTCACCTTTATATGGGATGGCAGAAGTAGTTAGTAACCTGACTAAAATCAGTGGAGTTTTTCTGAAATTACTCTTTCTCCAGTTATTATATTTCAGTGGGGTTGTGCCACTTCCATGCTAGTAAAATTCCATTGAGATAGCTTGCAGCATTCATATCTAAAATTTGTCTTTATTTGAATTGTAGGTGATTTTGGTACAAACTTTTGAATCTAGTATTCATGTGTTCCTGTGTGAAGGAAGAGATCTGTTTTGATAACAATTGAATAGTACTACTTTTATTTACAGTCTATTTATTGATCTTTAATATGATATCTGAGCTCAGAATGATAAAATTACATATTTCTCTGGGTCCAGATCTTCTTGTGCTGTAAATTGAAATGTTGTTATTTTAGAATAATTTTCTTCAGTAACTTAAATGTTCCTCATATGTTTTCAGTTAACTTTTTTATTTTGTTAACAGACTCTAAAATATTTTGTTGAACTGAATTTAAATTCAACCTTGGAATATTTCCAAAATCAAAGTTGATTGAGGAAAAAGTGCAATAAGCCTGGGACAGGCCCACAATTAGTATTCTAACCAGGAAGGAATGCCTGTGTTCATCAGTGAAGCACATTATACCCAATTTTTGAGCATCAGTGTTTCTATAGATACATTATATATTTCTCCATCGCTGGCTTTGTATGTTGCAGTCTTAGACTGGCAGACTTCAAATTCTAATAGTTTATTAAACAAAAATCCTTGCTAGGCTCCGTACTCTATTTGAGAAGACATACTATATGGGACGTAAAGACTGCATCATGTCCAAACTGGATGAGAGATTGTTATTCAGCTCCTTCAATACGATTCATGAAGCTTCTGGAAACGAAGGTGGCCTCAATTAAGAACGGTCTCAATTTGCTTTTTCAGGCCAGATCAACAGCTATTGCAATATAGCTAATGGCTGCATGTCTTCACATATTAACAGAGTGCAGCAGCACCTCATGGGAGGAAAGAAAGGAAATAAGTTATTGGTAAAAAGCATCTCTCAACAGGAGTTATCGCAAGAAAATTTCTGAGGTGAGAGGCTCCTCTGACAAAGAGCAGAGTTGGCTTCATTGTCCTAAATTAGAGGAGGATTTTAATTTATTTGTCATTAATTAACTAAAGAAAATGTTATCGTGATTTGAAGTAATAAAATTAGAAATTTGAAACTTACCAAATGCTCAAAAATGCTCTTTCTTAGTGTCTCAAATGTGTAATGATATTATATTTCTGCATCTTGGGAACGCACAGAATATTAAAAAAAATATTGTTACTAATCTTCTTGGAAACATCAGTCCAGGTAAGACTAATTAAAATAATAGGACAGTTTACAAGGTTGGTTTTGACAAAGATGTATCGTGGTAATTTTGTATGGAGAGAATTAGTTCAGATAATGCATCTTGCTGGGCTATTGTATAAGAAAGTCTGATAATGAAAGTGTTCTGGAAAGAATCTTGGCAATGGTGGAGAGTGGTAAACCTGTTGTTCAATTTACAGTCTAACAAGCTTAAAAATATGGAACACTATGAGCAGTACTGGAATAAATGAATGAATTGAGTAGCATCTGTCAATGTGCAACTAGAAAGTTCCAAAAAGTGTGCAAATAACCACACTGATGAATCATTAGTTTTACTTTTTGAAAGGATTGGCTTAGGTCTGCCTAGCACATTTTTACTGTGATCCCTTTTTTCGTCTACTTCTGCCTTGTAAATCAAAACACAGGTTATGCAGTCTAAAAACCTCAGCCACTTCCTTTCAGAGCTTCTGTTGATTTTTCTTTGGGGACGCATCAGGAACTTAATGTAGGTAGTTAAATTAGCTATGTAGTCTGTGTAGGCTACCACACTAGTCCAGGGAGAGTCAACAAAAGTACTTTATATGATTAAGTACAGCTGAGCACTAGCAGACTATTAAACATCTTGGAATTCTGAACCAGGATTTCCCAACAGATGGGTCAAATGCAGGCAGGCATAGCACTGCTCTAGGGGGTTAAATCTGAAGAAATTTCATTCTAACCCAGAACATCAAGATGATTCAGAATTCAAAATAATTTCACCTTGGAGTCTGCTAAAGAAAGTGCTTTCACTGTAAAAATTAACATCCTTTTCCTGGTAGCATGATAACGTTATCTGTCTTACAGAGAATGCTTGATTCTGTTCTCAGTTTCTTGCCGAAGATGGCCACGTTTGATTATTTCATGATTCCTTGTGATATGAGGAGGCACATACAACAAAAATTCAGGAAAGGTCAGCACACAGAATAGACAATGGGGAATAAGTCTATGATTGTCCAGATGTCCCTCTAGCTAGAAATAACCCAGGAGATATAAGGACACACACTGATGACTCAGAAATTGCCCTGGCCAAACTCTAAGACTCGGTTCACTTTAAACATTAGAGAAAGGTGAACTTATATGCAGAGCCAGCGTGCACAGAACAACTTTATCTTGATAGCATACCCTCTCTTAGTAGAATACTAATAACCTGACATAAACAGATGACTCTCAATCCAGATTTGTAGCTTTCAATTTAAATCAGCCTCTAATCTGACAGTACACTTCCCAGTGCCGAAAAGGGCATTCTAACATAGTACCATCTCCAGAAACCATGGTAGGTACTGAACTGTAAAACCAATGTGTTTAACACCCAAGCTGGTATAATTACTTGTTGTCTTCCTGCTAGAAGCTAGGAATTTGGCTAGTCATAAAAGATTTATTCATCAGATTAGTACAAGTGAAAATCTTACTAGTGATAATCCTCAGAGTTGTAGTATAGTTACGTGCCATGGACACTTCCTTGTTGCAGGTAAATTGGTCGATTTTGGTTTAGACTTAATCCCTTTCTGAAAAACATGAGTTCATATTAGATAAGAAAGACTACACAAAGAAAAGGATATTGAAGACAGGAAAAGAGAGGGGAATAATGGGATATAGTCCTGGGCAACCAGCTCTAGGCATCCCTGACTGAGCAGCAGTGTTGGACCAGATGACCTCCAAAGGTCCCTTCCAGCCTTAACCACTCTGTGATTCTGTGAATGATCATTCTGTGTACTTATTTAACTTGTATTTTAGCTTATTCTGAGATAAGGCTCCTATGCAATAAAACATGCTTTGAGCTCATGGTGAAGAAGTAGGTACAGCAGGGAACAAAGGAAAAAACTCAAATAAATATATGCTTAGTAGAGCTTCTCAGAAAGAAATTGTACTTCAGGAATGTAACTTCTATGTAAATTTAGTTCACCTTGAAACATTTAAACAAAGTTTATAACTTTTTTCCTTGGTTTGGGTGAAGGGCACGACAAGAATATAATCTGCCTTATCCACTTTAAAAAAAAAAAGCTTCCCCTCCTGAAGGGAAGAAAGAGGATGAGAAGAAAAGAGTGAAGAGGGAAAATAAAGTATTTTCTGAATGCTTAAAAGCACTGAAAGATTGTGGCAATATGGCGCTAAGCACCAGAATCATACCATGTACTAAAACACAGACGAAAACCAGAAATCCCCTCCCTTCCATTTCAGAGATCATACTTTTATACAAAGTATAAAAAGAAACTAAAGAATGAAGGAATGGAAAAACATATATATAAGGCCATTGAAGAGAAAACTCCCATTGTGTTTTCATTTTGTTTAGGC
The DNA here is from genome assembly GCF_017976375.1 of Cuculus canorus. Classification (NCBI taxonomy): domain Eukaryota; kingdom Metazoa; phylum Chordata; class Aves; order Cuculiformes; family Cuculidae; genus Cuculus; species Cuculus canorus. Next base: position 38,026,838 of record NC_071403.1, read on the forward strand.
TTCTGTCTCAAAAATGATGTTGTTGTTGTTATTATTAGTAGTAGTATTAGTGTTTCATAGAGGAAAGTAAAAAAGATTACATACTTTAGAAGAACATGACAACCTCTAAATTTTCTTGATATATTGTCAGACATTGCTGTTCCTATTATGATTGAAATGTTTGATTTTCAAACTCAAACATTATTATTGACTTGATAATATTAATTATTAACTCTATGTTATTTCCTCTAGGAAATTCAATCTGAGATATACAGTCAGGTTATGAAGAGTCTATTGTTAGCAGTGGGTCAAAGGTGAATGTGTCTGCATATACCACCAAGTTGGCGCAGAGAGGCATTGGTTGATGTTGCAAAGTTCTCTCAAAGTAACCTCATAAGGGCAATTAATTCCTTTTTTCATTTACTGAAAGAGTAGAGATAGCCTTAATGCACGGGGAGATGGAAACTGCAGAAACTCCTGATGAACCCGCCAAGAACTGCCAGCAGTGATACTGGGTTTTGTAATGTGGGCTTTTCTCAAGGAAGTGAACTAGGAAATAAAATGGCTTCACAGCTGGCTGCAACGTCATGTGGAAACATTGCTTAGGCAGTAGCAGCCAGGTCTGGCTTGAAACCAGTTTTCGGTACTGAGTCTTGGTATCTCATTGCCATTACGCTGACCTTGACAGGTGTTTGAGTATGAAATTTAGTCAACGAACGACAATATTTTCTCTAAGCATGATGCAGTGAAAAATGATTAGTTAAATTTTCAACAGTTGTCTGATGACAGGTCATTTTTTTGCAGCAAATAGGTTGTTTTATCGTGTGGTCCTGTTCTGCTTCACTCTTGGGTCTTATATCTCATTGCTAAGACTTACACTTTATTTTCACAGGCATAAATTTGGTAAGTTGAAATACAGATATCAACTGCAGTCCATCATTTTGCACATTAATTCTTTTTGTGACTGATTTTACCTAACTGACTAAACAGATACAACAGCTCCTGGGGTGATCCATTTTGGTATAGGCACATGTCTCTCCATTGTAATCTAGTTGTATGTTAACAATCACTGGCAGTACTCACAGTCTCCCTGATGTTTCCCGGCCAGATGTATGCAAAAAAGATGCTATTTTCTGTCCTAATGGCCTTATTAAAATTGTGCTTCTCAGGAAGAGCCAAATTTTTGCAAAGAGGATGCTGTCTCTATGGCAAGAACTTCTATATGGAAATCAGATATTTTGTTCTAAATTACTACAACACACAACCTGTTCTTAGGTTTTATGATAAGCATCGGTAACAAAGTTGAGTTTTTTAATGAAGGCTCAAGCAGCATTGCACATCCAGTGTTGCTCACTGTGCTAGAATTTACACAGTTCTCACAGTACACTGACAATGCATACTAAAAATTTAATGTATAGCTTCCCACATGATTATTTAAAAGCCACTAGCAAAGAGAGCCTCCTTTTCTTCAGAACAGCAGATGTTCAGAACTTAGTCATCAGTTCATAAGCAAACACCCAAACAAGAGCACCATCATGGGAAATCTATATTTTGGATCATTCCTATAAGTATTAATGGAAAGTAGAACACAGATTTCTGGGCAAATTTTTGTAGATAAAGACAATTACATCAGCAAAACATGTGCATGTTTAGATGCACTTTTGATTTAATTCTTACCTCAATAAAACAGCACAAATTAATACATTGTCTTTCAATATTACTTCATAGCTGAATGACAACATGGACTTTGGCTCTTCAGGTTTAATAAAAATGACTGTGAATGTAAAAGAAAAACGTGAAATCAAGAGTATAAAGGACAGAAACAGGAAATGTCTGTATATTCCTAGTACAAAAATGGAGGTCAATCAAATGAAACTAGTAATTAAAAGGTTGAAAACAAACTAAATGCTATGATTCTTCATACAGCATTCTATTAGTTGAGCTCAGTCACTCCAAAATATTTTGGATGCTAGTATTTGACAGAGTTTAAAAAAAGGAAAGAATTTGTTTAAGGTTATTAATTAGAAAAATTATCTTAGTTTAGGAAAGTTATGTCTCCATGTTATTGAATTTCCAAGGAAAATATCATTATATATTTTCCCTGTACTCACATGATTTCCTGTACATCTGTCAGTGACAGCCATTGGTCTAAATGGAGCAAAAATATGTCAATTTGTCTTTCCAGTGGAGAAATTGTCTGTTCTCGTTAAGTGTTGCATTTTTACATAGCCCTCAAAAAGACTGTCCTTTCTTTGTCCTTTTCCCGGTGCATGCTACATGACTTCTTTAATTTATGTAGTTAACTGGTTATGGAGTGAAACAGAAAAATTGAAATCCTTCTGACTTTCCATTCAAGATTGTATGTCCCAGTCCAGTTATTTTAGGGAAAATCCACAGTGAGCAGGGTCCTTCCCTGATGTACCAAATGGAGTGCACTGCAGACTTACCCAACCTATTTCTAAGTATGCTTCCAGAACCCTAATTAACTCTAGCTGTGCCATAGACTTCAATAAGGTTATAATCTAACAAGTGTGCAAACTGAACTCTGACAAACACCTCCTTTGCTTTCAGTAGTTTTGTACCATTAGGTGGTGCTTCATCATCCTTTCTCATCTTCCGTCTTGCCTATAGGTTGGCTCTAGCTTTGTATCTGAAGAACACTTGTAGTGGCCGGGGAGAATATCAGGTTTTGCTTCTTATCTTTCTTGACTGACTGGGCCACACTTAACAGCATTACAACACTAATCAGATGCAAGTATTCGTAATTGTAATGGGTAAGTGCACGATGGGGGACAGTACAGGATGGGAGATGACATGATTGAGAGCAGCCCTGCAGAGAAGGACTTGGGGATGTTGGTTGGTGAGAAGCTTGACGTGCACTTGCAGCCCAGAAGGCCAATCATTTCCTGGGCTGCATCAAAAGAAGCGTGGCCAGCAGGGAGAGGGAGGGGATTCTGCCCCTCTATTCCTCTCTTGTGAGACCTCATCTGGAGTACTGTGTCCAGTTTTGGAATCCTCAATGTAAGAAGGATATGGGACTGTTGGAACAGGTCCAGAGGAGGGCTACAAAGATGATCGGAGGGCTTCCCCTATGAGGACAGGCTGAGAGAGTTGGGCTTGTGGGCAGATTTGGACTAGACATTAGTAAGAATTTCTTCACTATGAGAGTGGTGAAACACTGGCACAGGTTGCCCAGGGAAGTTGTGGATGCCCCATCCCTGGAGGTGTTCAAGGCCAGGTTGGATGGGGCCTTGGGCAGCCTGATCTAGTGGGATGTCCCTGCCCATGGCAGGGGGCTTGGAACTAGATGATCTTTAAGGTCCCTTCCAACCCTAACTGTTCTACGATTCTATGATTCTAATCTGGAAGTAATTTAATGTTTGTATTATTTGCAAGTATAATTTGCAATTAATTATTTGCAATAATTTGGGGCAATTATGTATCTGAATATGTCCTTTGAGTCACTCACTAGATCTCTATTGAAATACACTCAAGGAGAAGAAACAAAGCAAAGCCAAATTTTAGGCACATGATAATGAGAAATTTAAACCTTGAACTTAATTCATTGATACAAAAACTTGTGTGTGATGGCAGCCTTTTCAAAGGTGCTGTAATTGAGTGAACAGCAATACAGTTCACCATCAACTCTTCACATGCTCTCTCCTCTGAATACGCTCCTTGGGCAAAATATATACAGTGAGCCTTATCATGACTATATGTTACTATAAATATGGATAATCCTATTAACATGTACACATTAAAATTTTATGTAATAAAATCTTTTAGCTATTATGTGCTAAATAAAGCACATGGACCACTCAGAAATTATATGTCACTTGTCTGTTTTTTATTAATCAATGGTGTTTCACTGGAGCAGTTCCTTATCTACAGCATAAAAATGCCAAATAAAATAGCATTTGATTTATTAAAGAAGTCTTATTAACCTGATTTCTGTTATAATTTCTCGTTTAAGTGACCATTTAAAAATTTAATTAATTTTACCAACAAGTTCATGCCCTAAAAAAAATTAGAAAGCGAAAGCCTTTAATATATTATTACATTATATCTTTATTATACCCTTAATCACTTGGAAAAGATACCTGCAAAGGAAACATTAAGACCACATATGAATTTATCATGAATAACTGGAATTATATAGATTTTACTCTGTATTTTCATTATGATCTTTTTCTATGACAAAAATTGCCAACACATGGGATCTTAGTACAAATTCAAGTTTGAATTGTGTGAAGGAAATACTTATTGAAACCAGAAAAAAACTTTAAATGAAGAAAAGGATAAAATATTTCCATTATTTTCCTTTTTTTCTGTTTATCCTTGGCTTTTCAAGATTTTGTTTATGGATTTTCTTCTGAAATGCTTAAAAACCTGTAATTCATACAAGAGAAATATTTCTGATATCAACATCTTTTAAAATGGAAAGGTCATTTAATCTTATCAAATAGCATATTTAAGTAACTTTTAAATAAAGGATTCAGTAACAGATTCAGTACCTAACATATTTAGTACTCCATAGGCAAAACTGCATAGGTATGGTCTGCATGAATTCATACTGGCATGGTGCAATGTTTTGGTATGGGACTGTCATTCAATTACATAGACCCATTTAGAGTATGTATACACATATTATATGGCCTTCTATCTAAATCAGTTTGTAACAAAGTCAATTCCTTCAGGTCTCCTTCAAACATGCTTATGAAACACCTACAACTATGTCAACGCTAGACAGCAATTGAGAGATATCATGGTTTATTCAGTATGACAATGTAAAAGTCAGGCTTTTTTTGGTGTGGTATATTATCCATTAGGTGTGGTCTGAGTATGTACGCTTAATTGGGTCCTGTGAAGATCTTCATGCCACTATGTCTCCTGGAGCTTGATTTGACTGCAGTGAGCATGAGATACCTTTCACAGGTTTTGACACACTTTGTCAGAAATAGACTTACAGGTATGTGAAGATATCAGATCAAACAGGAGGATATCTAATGAGTATTTCATAGATAGCTGTAAGGACCTACAATTTATCTTAAACATTTTCTATGTATTTATGTCCTCCTTTCTGATTCAACAACAAGGATAATTATATTCACAGAATGTTTTACAGAGAAATATATTATTTCTCTATTCTGTACAGATTCATTATCGACAGAAATACTTCTGTTTCTTTGGGATATAGTTTTTGAAGGACAGTTAAACAGCTGTCCTACCTCAAACTGGCATATCTATGAAAACGGGTTTGTTTGTTTGGTTTTTTTTTTTTGAAGTTCAAGAGACGAATTGAGGATCTTTTCTCTGGTGGGCATGGTACAGGTGAAGATGGAAAAAAACTACAGTGTTGACACAGACTGGAAGGGATAATGTAGTAAATTGCTTTAGATGTTATGGTATGCTAAGGTAGGAGAGAAATATATTCATTTTCATTAAATAAGTGGGAAGCATGACAGAGCTATAAGCTTGCAGCTCTGAATTTGCCATATTTGGTACATAGCTGAAGCAGCAGAAGTGTCTGGCATACTGGAGAGCTGGAGAGCTAGTATAGCCCAGCATGGGTTTGGTCAGGGCTATCACTGAGAAACTCACCAAGAAGAAGAGATTCAGAAGGAAATATTCTGTATCCATATAGTAGAATGCACATCGTCTTTCATATTGCTCCTGACTAGCAGTTGCACTTTAAAGGTATAACCTTCCTGTGGTCTGAAGATTGGAAGTGCTTCAGCTGAATTCAAGTTTTCAAGATGACAGGAAAGCCTTTGCCAAAGTTTTATTCCTGAACAGGGATATTATTGGCTGCCATGGTTTCATCAGTGTCTCTGCAGACGAATGAATCACTGATCAGGAAATGAGTAATTCACATCTCTGTAAATTTAAAGCAATTGTAATAATTCAGAGAAAATAAAACCCTGCACAAACAGTATCAGTAAAAAAGGAGAATTTTCCCTGAGTTTTTATAAAGTCAAACAATTCAAACAGTCTTTATGTTCTATGTAGTTTCATGGGGTGGGAGCAGTCAAGGGATACTATAAAAATGTTGTTTAGAGTTTGAGCTGATTTATGCTCATGTTGTTTGAATTCCACCTGGCTGCTCCCTATGCACTTTCTCTTAGGCTCTTTCCTATGTGACTTTCATTCTTGAAGAGAAAAGGAAAGCAGGCAGTTGTTTATAAGACCAGGGATTTAGCAGCCAGCATTGGTGTTTAGGGGTCGCTTTTACTTGTCTGCAGCAACCCTGTTACGAAAGTACATATTTTCAGTATCAGTAAGCCCTTGTTTTGTAATTCTCCGCTTCATTTCATAGAAAGTTTTGAGTTGGAAGGGACGTGACGTTAAAGATCATCTAGTTCCAACCCCTCTGCCATGGGCAGGGACACATCCACCAGACCAGGCTGCTCAAGACCCCATCCAACTTGGCCTTGAACATCTCCAGGGATGGAGCATCCATAGCTTCCCTGGGCAACCTGTGCCAGGGCCTCACCACCCTCATCATGAAGAATTTCTTCCTAATGTCTAATCTAAATCTTCCCCCTTCCAATTTAAAAACTTTCCTTCTTGTCCTATCATTACGTGCCCTTGTAAAAAGTCACCTCCCCATCTTTCTTCTAGTCTCCTGCAGGTATTGGAAAGCCACTATAAGGTCCCCCTGGAGCCTTCTCTTCTCCAGATGAAACAACCCCAAGTATCTCAGCCTGTCCTCATACCAGATGCGCTCCATTCCTCTAATCATCTTTGTAGCCCTTCTCTGGACCCATTCCAATATTTCTATATTATTCTTATGCTGGAAATTCCACAACTGGACACAGTACTCCATGTGGGATCTCATGAGAGCAGAGTAAAGGTGGAGAACCATCTCCCCTGACCTGGTAGTCACACTTCTTTGGTGCAGCCCAGGATACAGTTGGCCTTCTGGGCTGTCAGTGCATACTGCTGACTCATGTTGAGTTTCTCATCAAAGCTTTCCCACAGAAACACAAATCCTACAGGTTCAAGCTATGCTTGTTTCATTTTTATTCACTAGATAGAGTTTTGTAAACAATGGTGACCTCTGTGAAACATCACGTTTTCACTTTGTGAAAAAAAAAAACCAACCCAATTCGATTTTCTTTTTGTTAAAAAAAATCCAATTAGAAAGTCTAAAGGAATCCAATTGCATTATTATTTTATTGCTTTAGATTTTATGAGAATAAATCCATAAAATAAACTGTGAGCAAGATCTGAGGCTGATGTTTAACAAAACTCCTTAAATATTTCTATTTTTTTTTCTGACAGTTGGAGTGTAGGCAGAGAATCTAATACCATCTTTATTTCTGCAGTGAGAGGAGTATGTTCATTTTCTTCTTATTATCCCTCTACATTAGAATTTTAGTCAGCATCTAGAATTACATTTGTTGAGGTACTACATCATATAGGGCAGAAGAGATGGTGCCTACTCTGCAGTAAAAAAGAATTTATAGCATATAAATATTGGCTTCACATAGAGAATTCCTAGGTTATACTATTGTACAGCACAAAAGCAAAAGTATTATGCCCAGGGCTGTGTTTTGCAAGAAAATGTAGTGTCTAAAAAGACTAAGCTGTTTTCTGTTCTGCAATGAGAGAGTGGCAGAAGCAGGAAACGGAACAACTGTTGCTTCGTAGAAGTTTGTGGAATGCTGAGGCAGGAGCTGTGGGAAGGGAAATATTTTAGTGTGATATCAGGCTCTGCAGACTTCTTTCTACAGGTTAGATAGAAGCTACTTCATTGACATATGATATATTAGTGATTATTTTTTTATTTTTAACAAACAAGAACAGAAGCTTTATCTAATATTTTTCCAATAGGAAAAAAGTTAAACATCTGAAGATGCCTTTGGACATATAAAAGGAGTGGAAAAGAGCAAAATTAAATAACTTTCATATGAGCATGTGGTTTTCTGTCAGACACAGTGGTGAGATTTGGGGCCTTCTGCTTCAATTTCTTGTACCTGTGAGGCTATAAAAGATTTATGTTATTGCATGTTGAAATTGGAAAAGGGGATAAGACTTTCTGTGTAAATCCACATATTTTTAAGTTTTCAAATCAGACATGCTTAGCAGTGCTTTTGTTAATTTTCAGGTTAAGACAAGTATTAATACAGTAAGATACATTGGACTCGTGACAGTTTAAGACCATATGAATTTTTAGTTAAATTGTCTTTATCACAGTATATAATTATTGACACACACTATTATGATGTTAATATTCATGTTAAAAAGTGTGCCAAGCCCTATGCAAATATATAGCAAATAATGGTTATTAATAATGCAAATTAACTGAGCATCAAGCCTTAAAGTGTTCAAGAGCATTCTCCTTGCATGCCCTGTTTGGCATGAGCTGGGGGTAGAGTATCCTGGCTCTGACAAACTCATGAAGGAAAGGGCTCTCAGTCTCCATGCATATGAGCCCCATCTTCACAAACACTTTTGAGACCGTATCTGATGGGTGAGGTAATTACTTAACTGTGAGGTGACAGCAGTTGGGTCCCCAGGGAGAGTGAAGATTTCCAATATATCACAAAGGCAAGACTTCATTGTCTAGTAATTATGAAGCACATGACCATCAGTTTTCCAAAGAGCACCAGGATCATGCCGCAGAGAGGCAGTTTCTATTTCCCCAGTGGAACTAACAATTAAGGAAGTCTGGGTGATGTTTGTTGATCAACAGAGAACGGTACAGACATTTTGGTGAATTTGGATGCTTGCCAGACATAAAGAAGGAAGGAAGAGAGAATGTTATTTTTTTAGGGGGTCAGTATTTTTGATTGAATAGCTACAGATTTATGCTGGCTAGGCCAATTGATTTGATCAGAGACTGCTATCCATCAAAGCTATTATAAAAAAATATTTAAACTAAAGCAAACATAGCCTTCTTGTGATTTGCAAGGGAACTGGATTGAATTCCCTGTTCATAAAACTAAACACGAGCACTGCACGTCCAAAGATATTTCCTCAGAAATACTAGAAAATTTGAATGCTACGGTCCTAAGGATTAATAAAAAATGCTTGACACTACCAAAATTTAAATTTGTAGCAGTGAACTTATGTTTTCTTGAGTTTCACAACCTTGAGATAGCCCAGGGCCTCATGTCTCTCAAGCCTTGGCTTTTCTTTCATCTGCTTTCAATGTCCTCCTGCTTCTCATTGCTTCCTTGGGTGTCCAGCTCTTTGCAGGACTGATCTCTACTCTGAGCTGGAGAGGGAAGGAATGGAAGAGGGTCTTCCAGTAAGGAAATACCTCATTGGCTCAGTTGCGGTCACATTTGTGCCCTTAATCTCTCATTCTCACATGCGTGATTTTCCACTCAACAGTTTGCCCCCAGGCCTCCTTCTCACAAGTCACAGAATCACAGAATCACAGAATCACAGAATCACAAGGTTGGAAAGGACCCATTGGATCATCGAGTCCAACCATTCCTAACACTCCCTAAACCATGTCCCTAAGCACTTCATCCACACGTTCCTTAAACACCTCCAGGGAAGGTGACTCGACCACCTCCCTGGGCAGCCTGTTCCAGTACCCAATGACTCTTACTGTGAAGAATTTTTTTCTGATATCCAACCTGAACATCCCCTGACGGAGCTTCAGGCCATTCCCTCTAGTCCTGTCCCCTGTCACTTGGGAGAAGAGGCCAGCTCCCTCCTCTCCACAACCTCCTTTCAGGTAGTTGTAGAGAGTAATAAGGTCTCCCCTCAGCCTCCTCTTCTCTAGGCTAAACAACCCCAGCTCTCTCAGCCGCTCCTCATAAGACTTGTTCTCCAGCCCCCTCACCAGCTTTGTTGCTCTTCTCTGGACACGCTCCAGAGCCTCAACATCCTTCTTGTGGTGAGGGGCCCAGAACTGAACACAGTACTCGAGGTGCGGTCTCACCAGTGCTGAGTACAGAGGGAGAATAACCTCCCTGGACCTGCTGGTGACCCCATTTCTGATACAAGCCAAGATGCCATTGGCCTTCTTGGCCACCTGGGCACACTGCTGGCTCATGTTCAGTCGGCTGTCAACCAGCACCCCCAGGTCCTTCTCTTCCGTGCAGCTCTCCAGCCATACTTCCCCCAGTCTGTAGCGCTGCATAGGGTTGTTGTGCCCCAAGTGCAGGACCCGGCATTTGGCCTTGTTAAACCTCATCCCATTGGTCTCGGCCCAGCAGTCCAGCCTGTTCAGATCCCTTTGCAGAGCCTCCCTACCCTCCAGCAGGTCGACACTTCCTCCCAGCTTAGTGTCATCTGCAAACTTGCTAAGGGTGCACTCGATGCCTTCATCCAGGTCATTGATAAAGACATTGAACAGAGCTGGACCCAGTACTGAGCCCTGAGGAACCCCACTTGTGACTGGCCTCCAGCTGGAGTTAACTCCATTGACCACCACTCTCTGGGCCCGGCCATCCAACCAGTTTTCAACTCAGGAGAGTGTGCGCCTGTCCAGGCCAGAGGCTGACAGTTTCTGAAGCAGAATGCTGTGAGAAACTGTGTCAAAGGCTTTACTGAAGTCCAAGAAGACTACATCCACAGCCTTTCCCCCATCCAGTAGTTGAGTGATTTTGTCATAGAAGGTGATCAGGTTAGTTTGGCAAGATCTGCCTTTTGTAAACCCATGTTGACTGGGCCTGATCTTTGGATACTTTGGAAAGGTTTTCATTGAAAGAGAGTTTGGGTTTAAGCTCTAGAATAATGTATGTTGGTTAATTTTAACATACAAACGTGCATATTTAATACAAACTAAGCTGTCATCCTAGGTAAATATCTCAGTGTTCCAGAATTAAAATCTTTACAGTTTTTAAACTTTTTCCACTCCTGAAGACCACCAACAATGGGATTTGATAGAATCAGTGCCCTCTGCAGGTCTTCCTGGTAGGTAAACTCCTATTTTCAGAGTCAAATACAACAATAATTGGCATAGCTTCATCACCGAACAACAGTGAAGTGATTTGTTCAAGTCTGTGCCTTCTTTGGGTCTACACTGTAAGTAAAATCCAGTCTTGAGAGTTATGTATAACAGTAAACTGACATAGCCTCATCAACACTAATGAGAGAACACTAGTGTAAACCATTACTAGAATGACGGTAGCCGTGTTTGTGGAAAGTTGAGAGAGGTTAGCAATGGCAACTGAGACTTCTTACAAATCTGGACAGCGTGGGGAGGAGAGAGTGGTTAATCTGTAAACCTTTTGTTAAGGTTGTCAAAGACGGACTTTAGGCAGTTGCACTTTATTCCAGTTCGAGTTGGTATAAAAAGCCACAGGTTGAAAAATAAGGACTTACTTTGACTTTAAATCCCATGAATTTACAAATGTGTGCCAAGGGAGAGAGGGAGAACGCCTAGCTCTCCACATGAGTGTGTCCATAGGAGTACAGGTGCCTTGCTGCATCAACACACACAGACATTCAAACTCATCAGTCTTTGCATGCTATTTTCACAATGACTATGAAAACTATGTCCTCAGATTGCTGATATAGTGTAGCTCCACTAAACGTACTTTTCAAGTGACTGGTATTTGAGACACCAACAGGTGAAATACCTTCCACAATGTGAGAAGCATTCATTGCTGACATCTCAGAAGACAGCATCTATTCTGGATTAAATTAGCAATTGTTATTTTTTTAAAATAGTCTTTAAAATGAAGTATGAAAATACTGGAGAAGGTCTTTCACACTGTTGCTTAGTGATTTTAGTAAAAGTATTCAATAGCCTCCCAATTTAAATTAAATAATTTTCTTTTGCTTTAAGGATTTGTTTAAGAGACTTACATGACAAAAATAAAAGAATAGAAGTTGATTTAAAAATGAAATACAAAATTTGCTGATACTTATAGTTCCATTACAAGCCTAAAATACTCAGCTCCATACTACAGCTGTCTTTGCATCTTAGCCAATTATTTTTTTTTTACAGAGTATTGATATTAGAGAACAGATGTTAGTGATTTTAACACTTTAAAAATACTCATATATCTAAATAAAAGCAGAGAATGGTACATTCTTGGAAGCACAAGACTGAGAATGGTTGCGTGTGACAGAAGTCCTTCATAGTAGAGGTCTCAACATGAAGGATGAAAGCTGTCAAATGGAGTCATACTCAAACGTTGTTAACTGCTCTATTGTTGCAATTTTTATTCAGAGAATTTTAGGTCAACTAGATTGCAGAAATCCTGCAGTGTGCCAGTCACTACTGTCTCCTATAGTGCTGCCCACAAACAGATGAATCTGTAAAATATCCCTGTGAAAAATGTGAATTTGCATCTCAGACCTGGATTAATTTTAAAATATTTCTACCGCTTATTACATGGACCTATCATTCTCACTAATTGTAACACACTGAAATTATGGGACAACAATTGCACTGCTATAAACTGAAAATGTGAGACTATTTTTCCTTAAATCATTAAGTTTCAGACAAATTAGAGGCACACCATTGTTTTTATTTCCTGGAGGCTGAAGCACCCAGATGTTTCATTTCCATGACATTTAGCATTTAATAACCTCACTGTCATTGGTATTAATTTTCCAAATGCCTTTTCTGCTTTTGTTTTGAAAGCTAATATGTGAAAAAAAGATTTTGTACTTCATTTTCTCTTCTACTTTTTTTTGGGGAAGCTTCCAAAATGATTAGCTAAATGATCAATCAGTTAAAAAATGCGGATTAAGAGTTGGATACAAATGTCTTTTATGTCTACAGAAATATATTATCTTCTATTACTTGTGCCAAGAGATGATAAAAAATTTGGCAAGGCACTCATGGAAAACACACTCTTAACAACTGAAAATATTTGCTTGATTTAGAAGTTAGGGTATTAAAATCTTCTTAGAAAAGCAGATATTTTAATTACTTTGTCTCTTTTAAGTTTTAATTTATTTTTTTACAGTTTTTGTGAATGTGAAAAGAAAGTTAACATTATTTCACTTACCACACCAGTTTCCTTGTTCTTGCTTACTAATTTGCTGTATCCAAAGCATGTTGTCATTACAATGGAAATATCTGTGGTAGGAATGCAAAGTATAGTATACCTATATGTACATGCACACATATATATTTGACAGCAGAATACTGTATTGATTTCCACACTCTAAAAAACCCACCAAGCAGTGGTAATTTATTCAGATCTTCTCAAGCCAGACTTATATCCACTCATATCAAGGTCAGAGACCAAAGAGACTCTGTTGTTTTGGAAAAGGATGGCCATGTCACTTTGACAGGAAGATACGATATTTAGAGAGGCATATTTAAGGTTCTCATCAATTTGTCTTTATGTTGCCTTTTCTTCATTGAAATGTTACAGCTAAGCTCTAATTTAACAGCATGGTGCTCAAGACTCCTCCTTTTCATTGTTCATCTTCTGAAAAAAAGCACAGAAGGTGGGTTGCACAATAAACCTGCATTTGTATCTTTGTCATTCAGCTGGAAAGTGTGTTGGAGTATTAATGTCAGCAGCTTTATTTTCCCATTTCTTTGACAGGCCCAAACCCAAGAAGACTTTAATTATCTAATGCCCCTCTGCAGAATAAAGAAGCAGTAAATTAAAGTGCTTCTTTTTACCCTTTACCATAATTACAATTGTTCAGTTTGGTGATTTGATTCCAAAGAATGTTTGCTTTTTCTGCTAGCTGAAACTTAGCATGGTGTAGATGGCAGAATAAGTCTATTTCTGAGCAAAATGTAGCACAAAAAAATGAGAAAAATTTAGAATTATAAAAGCAAATACCCTGCTTACCAGGAAGAAGCCGAGTCCTGCACAGACTGCAGAGGAATCCGTTCCAGTGTGGATTACCTCCTCTTCTTCCTCATCTTCTGATCTTGGTGCTCCTTCTGCTACTTCTCACTCTTTTTGTTGCCTCCTCCCCTCTCTGCGGCATTTTCTGCCCTTTCTTGCACAGGCTTTCCCCGAGGTGCCTCCATCTTAGCTGATTGTGTCCGTCATGAGGCAGCTCTGACCTCTTCTCATAGAGGTTGCCCTGCAGGCCCCCACCAGCACCTGGACACCTGCACCTGGTACACTAGCACAGTCAATTGCCAAAGAAGCTTCTTACGCAGACTTTCTGACCTTCCATTGGCAATTGTCTTAGCAACTGGAGCAGTAGAAATGAGCCACTGAGCTCCCATTCTTTATGCTTTAAATGGACAAAATTGGACTCCAGCTGAGATGAGGATAGGAGCGTGAAACGCCAAATGCTGACTGAGGGCTGTGGATGGAACCCGTAGAGTGTAAAATTGAGACCAGGCAGCTCTGGGATGCGCAACTTACTCCTGGCTAGACAGTGCAAAATTGATCTTAGTAGGCTTGGTCAAGCTGCTGGATTTTCACAGCTGCTGGAAATTTACTTTTTCTGTTGACTTCAGCAGGATTTTAGCATCTCAGCTAAAGGTACACATTTTTGAGAAGAAGGGGTTAGGAACGCTGATCCATCTGCACAAACAAACTGTTGAGCAACAAGAGGAAGGCTGACCCAACTGGCTGACCCAGCTCCATGGGACAAAAGAGTCTTGAACCCCAACGCAGAGCTACACAATTGCAGCTGTGCAATCTTCATGTTGTAGTATGGTTCATGCACTGGTTCGCCTGGTTTAGCAATTGTTGATATTGGCAAACCATAGTTTGGGATATGGGAGAGACAGAAAAACGTCTCACAATTGTAACTCTCTCAGTACATTTGTGGCTATTTTCCCAATTGTCTCGACTATAGACTAGTCACTGGAGATTGCAACCTTGTCTGTATTGGTTGTGCAGTTGTATTTATTAACTGTTTTGATGAACATATATGATTTTGGTACACAGTCCTACCTTGAATGACTGCAGCAACGAATTAGCTTTTTGTAAGTCAGAGTATAATCCACAGTGTGTAAAAAAGACTAGATAAGTATTACAAAAAAACACATTAGGAACAAATACAATGCTGAACAATTAATTTTTCCTTCCTAATTGTAAGAAATGCTGCATACTTATATTCAGAAAATCTGTAAATGCTTAACAGGGACAGAAAACTTGCATTTGTAAAGCCTTGTCCTTTGCTTTTGGATTCACAGGAAAACATATCACAGCCATTGGAATTAGGTTCATATTCTTTATTTTCCAAAATGGATAACAATCAGCATATGATTTTGCAGTATTTCAGGTTGGTTGGAGTAAACACACACAATTAAAGTAGTTTTTTAAAAGTTTCCAGGTGAATTTAAGGAGTAAAATATTTGCCACTTTGAGAGTGGACCTGTTTCACCTGTTCCTTGAGGCAGTGACTGAGATTAGGAAACAACAATAAATGACTGATTTTATATCACTTATTGAAGGGTATTATTTTTTTATGTTTCCAAAGCTTTCAGGTATCTAATTGAAACATTATGGAAATGAGATCTGGAACATGTTCTTGTCATCTTTCAACTCAAATAGGAAGAAAGTATTAAAGCTGAATATAAAGAAAAAACATTCTATCAAATCAAGATGAAAAAAGTAATGGCTTATACCTTTCTCAAATTTTGTGGTAATTTTTGGAATTAGATAAAGTCTTGAATTAAATGATTTTCAGAAAGTTATAATCCCATCTTAAGGTAACTTTCACAATAAAACCTCAGGGAAATAACATCTTTAATAATATATAGAAAATCACAAATTAGGAAGGAAAAAGGTAACTGGAAATATAAAAAGCCCACTGAAAGAAAATTAAAGATTATCATTTTACCAAGAAACATTCTCTGTTGGCAGCTCTATCTCCAGATCAGATTTCACAGGTGACAATGGAGGCATTCACTGTGAACACTTTTATTACCTGCAATGTACTCTTATATGGGAAGAGCTACTCCTAGGGCAGGACCTGTTCCTACCTCTTTCCAGAAACCACTGCCTAGACTGCTTGTTGCAATGACTATTTTTGCAGCACAGGACCTGTGCAATATGAGAGTGCATTAAGACCAGGGACCCAGTGTGTGTAAGGGCATGGCACAGCAGTATTAACAGCAAAGCCTTCTGAATTGCTGTAACCTGTCCAAGCCTCAGTTGTCTGGAAGTCATGTGAGTAAATTATTTGATTAATGTGAGAATGGGCTGGCAGGAAGAGAGAATAGGGGAAGGGGCTGATGTTATCTTAAACTATGTTAAAAAATAAAAAAAAAAAAGTATATAGTTACTGGTGTGGTTAAACCCTACGAGTAGCTAAGTTGTACAAAGTACATCACTCTGCCTCACCAGGTAACTATATAAGATCACTGCTGCACATCCCACAGATTAAATGCAAAAACATACTAAGGAAATACGAATAGCTGCTTGCAAAAGCACTTGATTATTTACATTGCCAGATGTACAGACAATTGAGATGCCAGTTTTCAGTCATGTATCTTCACATGAACCAAACGCCACCCCAACTCTTTAAAGCAAGAAATCCATTATTTCTACAGAAACGCGCAAAAGAAGGTTAAGGACCGGCATATCTACTTCCAGTTCTCATGTCTAAATTACCAGCAGTAGTGTGCTGTGAGGAAAGTCCTTTCACTTCATCTACTAAAATCAGCTACCCAGATTATTTTATATGCTCCTGTTTGTTGGGGGTTTTTGTTTGGTGTTTTTCTTTTTGTTCTGTTTTTATTTTGTTGGGCTTTTTGTTTGTTTTGTTCACCGATCTGAGGCTGCATTAAATTGGCATGTTGCGTATTGAATGTTTGGGTTTCTTTAGTTTCATGAGTGGCATATCACATCATAGCTTTTCATCTCATGTATGCTAATAGCAAAAGGTTGATGGCTATATTATCCCTTATCATGGTTTTTGCTGCAAGTCAATCTGATTTATCCAGAGAAGAAAAGCAAAAGTACTAAAATTATTTCATTTGTTTCTTAGGAACTTCATGTCGGCATGAAACTGGTTTTCCTCACCTTTGCGATGTTGTTTTACTTTCGCTGCTCTCTTTGGGCTTTGGAAAATGAAGAAGCTGTATTTCATCAACAAACAGGGCAAGCAGACCATGCTTTTACTGCTTCAAGTTAAAAAGAAATATCCATCATTAACATGACTTGCAGAGTCAACTTACTGATAGTATATGGAGCTGTTCTGAGTAAGTGTAAGCTTCAGGCTGCGCTGGTCAATGAGACATAAAAATAGCACCAGTCACAGAGAACATTATCATAATTTAGTGAGGTTTTTCCCTGTCAGCAATTTAATTGAACAGTAAGAAGAAATTATTTAGGATTGCAGGTAGTTTTGCAATCTTGCTGATATAAGAGCTGCATTCAACTTTCACTCCCTAGGTAAGATTAAATGGAAAACAGACTCACTTCAATGATGAGCAGGTTGGTAAAGATAAACAAGAAGAGTAAAAGAGGCAGGAAAACACACACACGCTCACAAACACAACCAGGTGAATGCTTTGTTAGCATTATAGCCTTTCCATGAGAAATGGGGCACTTTTACATTTCTACCTTTGTCAAACACAGTTCATTACTACTTCTTTCACCTCTGCCTCATAGAAACATTTTCCAGGTACGTGTGTCCAAGTGGATCACATTCGTGCAATGATAAGTACCACTGTAACTACTGTGGACCTCAGCAGAAAAGATAAAGTGCAAACTGTGAGCGATCACAGGACTCAGTCTCTCTACTGCCCTGATTTCCTTGTCTTTCTCTTGGAAGTCTTTGAGTGAGTCTTTTCTTCCTTGTTTGAAGGAGGACTAGTGGGAAATTGCAGTCCAAATCCATTAGGTCCATTTAGGAAGACACATTGAAAGTAGCGGACAGGAGCTAGGAAACAAGGAAGACATGATTAATGTTTATGGGTTCCAAACTGAGGCCTTGAATCTATTTCATGTTCTTTCAGAAAACACCTGCACAATTTCATTCACCTTAAGTGAATTGTAGCAGCAAAAATCTCTAGTATGCTCATAAGCCAGGTTCCACCTATCAACAAGATTTTAGCTAAAAGGCTCACTTAGACATATTTGCAGCACAAGATAAGAAATTATTGACAATTTTACATTTGAATCTGTTATTCCTCTCAGTATTATAGTCTTACTTCTCCCAGAATATTTTCATTTTGAGATAGCTAAATGTAAGCCTCCAAGACTCACGCATATATTTCCTGATTTTATATTTCCCAGACACTTTCAGATACATTGAGGAGTTCCAGAAGGACTAACATCTAATAATGAGGATGACATATTTTATTAGGCTACAAATTAATTATATTTTATTCTGAACTAAAGGATGATAAATGACAACACTTCTTTCTTAATCTTTCAAAATCAGGGAGGTTTTTCTCCTTTTATGTTCTCCACAGTTTGTATTGACTGCCAAGACTCAGAAAATTATAGAACGCTGAGTGGTGTGTCAGAAATGCCAGTATATTCAATCCAGTTATTTTATCCTCTGTGATCTTCTTGCCTGACTCATACAAAGGTCAAATTTTTGTTATCTAAAGAGCATGCTTTAAAATGGACTTGGAAATCTGCACCTTCTGCAAACGACTTACTGATTTTCCACCAAATCTTAGAATGGGAGTAATTACTTTCCTCGGATTTTTCAGTATTTCTGATGTTCCCCTGCGAGATTAATTTGAGATTTCTTCAGAAACAGAGACAAAACAGCTCCCATGACCAGAGCTCACAGCTTGAAAGTGACAGACCAAGGTTATCCTGCATGGCTTGACAAGCCACAGACTAGGTGCATGATGTGGATGTGCCATGTCCTCCACCATTGGCCATTTTATGGAGGTGTTTGGGCAGGATTAGAAAAATTCTGGGATATCTGATTGTTTCAACACATACACTTATTGCACCTTTGAACTAAGGTAATCTCTGTTAGTAAAACTATGCATAAAAGCAGTGTACTGCCACAGAAACTGCTATGACTAAAACCAGTGTTCTCCTACCAAAGTATTCTGTCAGAGATGTCTCAATCAGATGTTCTTTTATAAGAGCCCCAAACTGCAAAACTCCCTAAAATTTAATCCCAGTGGGTGCTAGTTTGATAACCACTCTTTAAATTATTTCTGCATATTCCTCTTATGGATATAAAAATAAAAATGTCAATAACTCTTCTTAATGTAGAAAGCAAGTAGGACATCACACAATTTCTGCTCCAAATAAATGACAAAAAATAGTTTACTTAAGAGTAAAAGAAATAATGTTTCACTCCCCTGTATTTTACATGCAATCAGAATGCAAAAATTTAGCTTTTTTTTTCTTTATATACATTAAAAAATTTCTGATACATATAAGGTTATATAGCTACATACTTAAAGTGTTTTAAATGTGGTTATATAGTGTAATTATAGCAAGCCTGACAACACCCTATTTTCCACAGGTGTTAGCTGATCATTGTCCTAAAATCACCAGTAGTATTGGCTTCTGCAAACATTTCACTTGGAAATGTGACTTACAGTCTACTGTTAAAAGCCACTAAATTCTTGGAGGGAAAAGGAAAGGGCAAACTTCCAGATTTTCACCAATTAGCCAACAACCATGAACTAATTGCGATGGGCCTTAATACTAAATTTTGAAAATAGTCAAAGAAAATCATAACTCTGAAAAAACTCCAACTTATTTGTATTTGAAATATAAAATGCTAAAGAAAACCCTTGATTTGCTATTTCTGAGATATTCATACTATTTGTGAAATGAGGCCAAATACTGAAAGGCAACTTTATAAATAGAAAGTGATATCTGAACCCAAAATCTGGAAACTACCTTTTTGATTTTCAAGACTTTAAAATGAAAACTATCTGAAATTATTTGGAAAATCTATAAATATTTCTGAAAAAAATGGTTTTAATTTTTAACTGGAATGTCATTGGAATGAAATTGAAATCTTTTCACTTAAATATGAAGCTCCCATTTTCTTCAAATTTTTTTTGAAGGGGTTAGACAAATTAAAGCACTATGCTTCATGGAATTATCCTCATATTAATGTGACATTTATACATAAGTAAATTAAGCAGATTCAAGTGTTAAAAAAATTAGCTATTTTGATACACTGTAGTTACTGTCATTACAGTACAAGATTTAGTAAACAAGGAGTTGGGCTTCCAAACATGGGCACAGAAGGAAGGCATTTTCAGGTTTTGAATGGTAGCCAAACTATTAAAAATGTACTTCTTTTTTCTTCCAACTTTCTCCCTCCCGGTCATTGTAGATTGCTTCTTATTAATTCTCCCAGTACAATACTACTCATTTAAAAAAGAAAAAATAATAAGCATGACTTTCTGGGATGGATCTTTTACATTTTAACTAACCAAGCAACCAGAACTTTCAAGTAGACAAATTGTGAATGTCTGTTTTTATTTTAAATTATTATTCATGTGTTTTCTGGTAAGGATCTTCTATATTGTCTTTCTTCTTCAGATTCACAACTCTTCTAAACTGAATGGGCTGTCTTTATATTATGTGTTCCATTGAGCTTATGTGTGCTCTTGATCTGTAAGTGATATACGTCTCACACAGGTTTAAGGAATTGTGAGGAATGTTGCAAGAGCACTCTCCTGGTGCTTTCAATTCTTCAGCATGAAGAAGGAAATCAGCCTACTGAGGTTCCTTTGGATGTCAATATGACCCCTGATGTACCAACCATTGCCCTCAGTATTGTTTTATGTGCCACCTTGCTTATGCTGCACTCTGCTGCATCATTGGGATTATTAATAAAG
Organism: Cuculus canorus; assembly: GCF_017976375.1. Classification (NCBI taxonomy): domain Eukaryota; kingdom Metazoa; phylum Chordata; class Aves; order Cuculiformes; family Cuculidae; genus Cuculus; species Cuculus canorus. Next base: position 38,047,452 of record NC_071403.1, read on the forward strand.
AACTTAAATAGAACTAATATTGACCCTTGGGTTATGCTGCTTGTTAGCAGCCTCCAACTAGACTTCCTGTCACTGATCACCACCCTCTGGGCCTGGCAGTTTTGCCAGTTTTCAGTCCACCTCACTGTCTGCTCATCCACTCCATATTTCATCAGGATCTTATGGGAGACAGTGCTAAAAGCCTTACTGACTGATGTCAAGGTACTCAATGTATACTAGTCTCCCGCGGTCTACCATGCCAGTCATTTCATCATAGGTTTTCACTTTTATCGTAGGTTATGACTTTCCCTTTGAGGCTGATCAGCGTTTATATCCCTGGTTCCTTCTCCTTGTCCATTTTGAAGACAAGAAACATTTATTTTCTGCCAGTCCTCAAGCACTTCCTAATTTCCATGATTGTTCAAAGATTATTATTTTTGCTTTGAATCTTGTTTAACATTTAAACTTCTTGAATGCAAATTTCATACTATTTGTTATTAATGGTTCTCTTTAAGTCTATTGAATGGAACAGATAGCAAGTAAAATGCAACTAGCTGACAGTAGTCCCAGTGTCAAAAAGAAGAGAAACAACCCCAAAGCTACAAGATTGTTGGAGTAGTTAAACAGTGACTACAGATATTGTTCCATTCCCAGATATTCACATAAGGCAATGATGACTGCAGAACTGACTTGGCTAAGAACAGTAGACAGGCACACTGAGGTCCAAATACATCCTAGAATCAGATCTAACTTTCAAAGCATGCACGCCTATCTGCATACAGGTACTGTTATAGTGTCATCCACAAGTCCTAAACTATCTCAAATTGATTAGTCCGCGACTCATCTTGGCAAAGGCAGCAAAGAGTTAAATAGATCTGTATATGACGTAAATAATGAATTTACATGAATCTATGTAGAATACTAGAATCAATAGCTTCCCTCAGGTTTGAATATTGCTTCACGAGTGGTTATAGTTTTTTGCCTTACAGTATCTTATGTTGGTTAGCAGTATTTATTTACTGTCTGGACTAGAAGGATTCACACTCAGATGTTTACATTTCCGAAGTATGAGAAAGCAGAGACTGATGAAGTAACAATAAGATCTCTCTTGACTGAGAGAAAGATTAAGACACTGCTGGGAAAGAGAAGAGTTTTAAATATGAATAGATCACCAGAGGAACCTTCAATACAATCAGAATAAAGGGATCCTCTACCATAGGACCCGTTTTGTGACAAAGATATTTAGAGAAGCCCAGTTACCAGGATACAGACTATTAAACATCTGTCAGCTAACTAAATGAACCCTGTGGTGGAAAAGACACTATAAAAGCTTAGTGCTAAGTAAACAATGACTTTTTCATTTTCACCCTGTGTATTTACGCCTTAATCAGTCCATTTTGAAATTGTTTCTGTGCTGATTTAGCTGAAGTGGTTCTTTAGGAATACTGATAAATATGAGTGAACTCCATCCTCATAGATATAATGGATCTTAAAAGTCAAGGTGCTGGGACAGTGGAAAAGAATTTGGTTTCCAGTGAATTGATCCACAATTTCCAAAGGATGATAGCCTCTAACTCCACTTAAGCAGCATGTTTTGTTTGGGAATTGTAATTCAGGGACTTAATAGGAAAACCAGTTTTCATTTCCTCCTTTAGCTGTGTGTGGTCTAGTAGAGAAAATATTTAAACTCCAAGGATGTCCAAGGACAATGTAATAATTTTCATGAAAGCTTCTAGTGATTTAATGCAATTCAATATCATTTTAAAGAAGACTACTTAGGCCTACCTTTCTACCATTCAAAGTACCAAACTACCATACAAGTGTCCACTCAAGAAATTAATGGGAATGTTGTGTGAGGAATTATGGTGATCCAAGCCAACAAATAAGTAATATTTTTCATCATAGTCTTTTTAAAATTAATCTTATAAGGAAAGGCCGCTGAAAATTCAGAGGGTAATTACATTTACTAATCCTAAAGAATATTTTCCTGTTTATGTGTTACAACAATTAATATCCCATTTCAACAAGGCTCAAAAAACCTAAGCTGTTTTTAAGGTAAGTCACCAAATGAAATATTCATTTAAAAACAATAGCTTGTAGCTATAACTGTTTGATTATTAGGGAAAAATTATGGAGAATGTATAAGGAAATAATTTTTATTACTAGTGTTTTCTAGTTTGCATCGTATTTCTTTATTTAGAGACTGTCCTAATAGAAATAAAAAAATCAACCAGGTGCAAAAATTCAGGCAATCATAGCATTAGAAAGAAATAATTACTAAGCAATTATAAGTAAGAGGAAAGTATTAACTCTTGCACTCATTTCTTTCTGATTGCTTCTTATGAATGCACATACTGTGTGTTGGTTCAATCATTAAATCTAAGCCACTCAAGAACAAAGAAAAGTTGTTCCAGTGATGGGAGAGCTTAACTTTTTTTCACTTACCGAAGGGTAAGGAGGAGAAGAGCATATTTTCCTCTTTGCACTGCTTCTTTCCCTATGAAAAAAATTGGACTCTTGCCCCTACCATTTCAGTAAAACTACAGTATGACAAAATAACCAGAGAAAGCACAGGGGCAGATGGGGAAGGGAAATGGTGTAGAATCCTTGTTAAATATCACATATTTCTGCCTCCACACTTTCAAACACAAGTATATAAGTCTTCATGCTTAGTGGTAAGGTGTAGCTGATATTTAATTAAATCCAATTTTTCCAAACAGCAAAACTGAATGATGAGGGACTATGCAGGAGACCAAATACTGTTTTCTTAGATTTACGATATGGTTCATTTTAGATACTGGCTATTCAAAACAACACATTTTGCTTCAAAAATTAGATTTCTGTTTCTTTTTTTGAGAAATGTTTTTCAACCTCTTTCTTACTATTGAGCATGCTGTACAGCCACGATACTGTCATTCTCAGGAAGTACTTCTTCTTAAGGGAGAGGAGACGGGAGGAAAAGGAGAAAGCTTTTATATGTACATTAGACATACGCAAGAAATACCACTTCCACTTTAAATTAATTCTATCTGTCTAAAAACTTCCCCTTAAAATGACATTTTTCTAGCATTGTACAGAAAATATGTGGACAGTAAACATGGATACTTATTTTGCATGTTATTTTGTGGCTTTAATAAGGAAAGATAATGGAAAATGTTCAGAAACTAGGTCTCAAAGCTACTTTCAAAGTGTCTGTGATATAATGCAATTAATTGTTCATCTTTGCCATCACTGTCCAGATTTTCAAATCCGTTTTATCAAGAGTCTGTCAGATAACAAGTTAATTAATAAAAAGTACTGCTAAAGTTGTTTGAGTAGCAGAGTTAAATATAATAACATTGTCATTACAGCCACGAGAACTTAGATCAGATGTTCTCCTCAATGGCTTTTTCAAGCATCATGGGATTCCAAGCCTGGAGAAGGTAAAATAGTTATACCTTAAAAGAATAAATATACCTCCTCTTAGAAATAGTGCTCAACAGTGAGCAAAACCCACATGGAATATTGGTCATTTCTTATGAGTGTTTGTGATTCCAACTCACTCAGGAAAACTGCTAATTACAGAAAAGAAACCAGCTTTTATCGATGTTTCAATTAGTGGGACAAAACCAGTATCAGTAGGAAGTGAGAAGTACATGTCTTTAATAACACTTTATTGGTTTAAAATATGTTGTAAATGCATCAAATCAATAGTACAGGAAGGTCACTGTTGTCATATTTAATGTCACTACAGGGAAAAAAATCACCACAGTAAAAACATATATAAGAACCCAAGCTCAGAACTGATTAAAACCTGTCAGGATTTGTTACTTATCAAAGTCAGAGGCCAACAAAGCTCAATGAATGAGATCTTTATTCAGGCAAAACCAATTTCTGTAACAAAATGTAAAATTTTTTATTTCTGTCTTTTAGCTTGAACGTGATAGATGACTCCTAACAACTACTTAATGGAGCAAAATATTCTGTATATTGCTAATTGGCTCTTGCATTGTCTAGTAAGAAAGCTTAATAGATAAATAAGTTGTATGTTTAGAGAACAGTGTTATATTCCATTCTGTGGTCACTGCACACAAACCACGTAGCTCTCACATAAACGTGTGACTATCTCCAAATGTGACATTACTTCAAACTTCATTTAAAAAATTCTTTTTTGTTAGATTCTAAAACCATACAAGACATAACAGTGTGACATAGATGTGGCAATACAGCCACTTCCAACAAAGCACAGCAATGATCAGAGTACCCAGTCTTTAAAATTTTGCTAGTGTTGACCTTTCAAAGGAGTTTGGTACTGGCATCATTTGTTTTGTCAGTGAAAAATAGGAACAAATGAATGAATCATTCAAGGGATGATATTTAAAAAGGATTAAAAGTAATGCAGGACAGATCCAAAATCTATAAAAATCTGCTGCATTTTGACACAGTTTACAGCGGTAATTAAATCAGACTAAAGTGGTATTTGATGGGCAGTAATATAGAAATGGATTTTATTGTTACTGTTCAATAAATGACAGCATCTTGACAGGATGCACTGTGCTGATCATGGACCTTAAGCACATTGACGTGACATGATGTTTGCCGACTCATTCCTGTGGCCACCATGTTCAACTAATGCAATTACAACATATTGCATTAAGATAATTGTTTCTAATGAATGTCAGTCACTAAAAGATTAGTTTAAACTTTACATACAAACACATTTATGCACTCAAAAAAAACCCCACATAAAACCAAAGAAGAAGGTAGAAACTATCGGGGATCTTATTATGTTAACAAGAATGGATACTGAATAACTGGAAGTCAATAGCGTACTTTTTCAGCTGTGAAGGCATGGGATAGAGAGAAGGGGGGAGGAGAAGGGAGTAGAAGAGACAGAAGGAAAGAGGAGATGAACAGTGAATGATGAAACAGTTAAGCAACTAATGAAAGCGAAGCTGGTGTTTGAATCATACAAGTGTTTTCTTCATTTCTATTACCAATCTAACTGAAGTCTTTATTAAATAAACTATGTTTTTGGTGCCTACATCATTACATGTACGCATTTATCACCCTCAGTGACAACTTTTCTGCGAGAATAGCAACACTTCTTTATGACAATAAAAATTGAGGAAAAAGACAGTACTTGAACTATGCTACCCTGATTCACTCTACTTAACATTAGACCCTAGAAGGATTATCTTCAGGATTTGACTCTAGTCACAAGATGTAATGCTAGGACGCAATTCAGATTTTGAAGGGATGACTAACTCATTGGAGAACTTCCATTGACAATGGAATTTGTGCAAATATGCCCATATTTAACTGCTTATGATCAGCAGGATCAGATCTGTGCCTATGTGCTACTTACAATGAAACATGAAGCTAGATTAAAAAGTCTTCCTCACTCTGAATTTGCACAGTTCTAGGAACGAAGCACAAAGAAACTGTAGGAGTTCTATAGACTGGTTTCTTTATTTCACAGCATCTGCTGTCAGTTCTGGTCTCAATAATTAAGAATTGAATCACATTATCACGATTTGTAAATATGTAAGGCAGTTGCTCTGTCCTCTAAGGAATGTCCTCATTAAACAAGAAGGAATATGGCATTAGAAGAAATACTTTCCTAAATTTCGAGAGGATTTGAAGAAATGGCCATTTATCTGGAACCAAGACAAATAATCTCTGACACAGAAAACTGTTGATAATTATGTTTTGCATAGAAACTTGGTTCCACAAAATACGTCACGCAAATACATAATATGTACTTTTCTTTTCCTGCAGTGTGATTTAAGGAGATATTTCGGTCGAACTAAAGTGTAAAACCAACTTGCCAATGAGAAGCATTAAGATACTGATACTGTTATTTCATTTGTGGCAAAACCATTCAGAGAATTATCCTGAGATATTCCTTTTTTTTTTTTTTATTTGAGTTGGCACAGTTTTAGTATATATTTCTAAATGCTTGGAGCCCCTCAGTTTAATTTTAGCAAAATGTTTTGACCCACTTAAAAGGAAAGGAATGAAATAATTGTCCAACAGGCCTAAATAATGTTACTAATTGGATTCATTTTGCAAATTTAGGCAAATCAGATTTGCAATATTGGATCTAGACCAGCATGCTAAATAATATTTTTTAACAGTTTTTCTTTTTCTATTGACTATGACCTTCATACATTTATTTAGACCAGCTTATCCTTACAATTATAGAAAAACAGATTTTTTTAAATAATTCACCAGATAAAGAATTTTTAGGCTTAACATGAGAAGCAATCCATTCATGAATTGATTTTAAAAAGCCCAGCATTGGATTATATTCTCTGTTGTGAACTTTTGCTTACCCACCAAATCATTTTTTTGCCAAAGATCTTTCTTTACTTCTCGTATTTCTCTCTGAATTCAGAGTTTTTCCTTAGTGTATTCCCTGGTAGAGTATTTCTTATCCCTTTTTGATGTAAACAACAATTCCAAGCTCAGAAGGCCCGTTATAAGGCATAATAGGTGAGGACTAAGATTTAGAGTGGATTTCAGACAGTTGTTTGAACAAGATTTAGGTTGAATGACGGCAACTACATTTGAAATCATGTTCACAAACCAGCTCTCTAAATACAACAGGAAGTATGTCTCCTTTATGGACTACAAAGCCCTCCAGATATTAAATATAGTGTTGTACATGTGCATGAGCAATAAGAGCTATCTACATACGTTACTAGATGTGTCTGAGAGTATAATAATTAGCCCAGAATTATTTCTAAATTTTACACAGCAAAAATTTTGAAGTATTTTATGTAAAGAGGTTTCTGAAGCAGAAGCAGACATCTATAGCAAATACATAAACCTTGTCTATTAGCCTCTACTACCAATGACTCTTGTGTTAATGAATCTCGAATTGTGCTAGTTCAAGAGGAACAGGCAGCTGATGTTCCACTGATATTATTCTGTAACTCAGTAGCCTTAGTGCCCTTCTGGGAAGTGGAAGGTATAAAGTTGAGTCTCTCCAGGTGAAGAGTGCTCTGAAAGAGTGTCAGCTAAATCCCTCGGACAGTACACAATGGCTAAACAGATATAGAGAACATATCACTGTCATCATTGTTTTAAAAGCAAAGTAATTACAGCTACATTTTCTCAGGAGCCTGGTGTTGCTGATGGGTTAGTTGTACTCCAAGCATTTCTATTAGACAGAAATTGTTAATCACATTTCTGGATCTTAATGAAGTTTTTGTAGGAACTGGTCACTAGATCAACCTTATTTCCTATTTCAAAAACAGTGCTATAAGGGTCAAAAAATTCTGCATTTGAATGGGAAGGTGCCTTATGGCACCTTAAGCTTTATGGAATCTCTTTGACAGACCATTTGGTACATTCAAATCTTCTAAAATAATATTTCGTGTCTGACTTTATATTTTTAACAGAAGTTTTCACTGTTGATTGGCAAGGAATCTCTTGTTAATCTTCAGGATTTATCTCCTGATTATGGATTTTAAATGAGAATCTGCTAATGGGGTCTGTAAAGCATATCCATAGTTGTGGCACATATAAAAATTGCATAATAATAAGAAAAGGTTCCCAGTAATTTGCAGACTGAGATAGTGAAATTCAAGTACTGTTAATGTGTAGCTAACATTTAGATGCAACATGGAAGTTGAACAGAATCAACCCTTCTTTTGTCACTGTGTTGGCAACTGTGAAAACTTATCATTGTTTACTGGTGAGGTGGACTTAGTAAATCGAGTCCAAGTGTCTCTCGTCAAAATGAAAAGATAATTGAGAATCAGTCTCAGAAATTCCTAATTGTATACAAATCTCTAGAACAAATAGCCTCAAGGAATAGTAATGGAATTATCGAACACAGCCAAAGGTAAAGAAGGAGATTAGTTCAAAGCTAGGGATAGCTGTCCTCCTGTATAACATATAGAAGGAACCCAAATTGTTTCTAGATTCTCCCCATGAACTTCTTTGTTTCAAGAGACAAAATATATGTGCCCTTTGGACATTTAAATAGAAGGTCTGTAATTCATGATTCAGATTACAATGCCACTATTCTGAGAGGCTATCTATGAGCTTGTAGTTAGTATAAACCCTGATGTATTGTTCCCATTTGTGGCAGGTATTTTAAGTTTTTGAGTTTTAAAACTTATTGCAACATATAAAACATTTTCCAGTGACATTTAATCCGCTTCAGATAGAGCACAAAGCTTTCATTTTAGCCAGCTATCATAATACGGCTGATTTTCCCCCCTTACATGGGTTTCCTGTGTAGGAAAAAACAAGAAGATTAATTCAAATTAACTTTAAAAATTGATTAACTAGGCCATACAAAAATGTTGTGTGGGCACTCAGAATTAAAACAGTGTCCATGAAATTTTCATCAATTCAATTTCAATATAGATTAAACTAAATTAAATCAAGGTCATCTTAGTTCTTAATAAGTGATCGCTCAAGCATATAGATCTGTTTAACAGAGTTCTTTAAAAATATACCTCTTGTTAATGCGCAGTATTCTTCCATGTCTCTGCTTAGACAAGCCTGCTGAGATTTAGTCTCCAAATATTTCTTTGAAAGTCAGTTTCAGAATAGTTGAATAACTAACACTAAGTTGTTGGAAAGACTGTGCATGCAGTCTTGGTCCTCATAATTCCAACAAATGTGAAATGTTGAGGCATTCATGTGCATCCAGAGAATGGAAGCTGTTCTACACAAACTGTCTTGAAAGCAACTTTAATGCGCAGCTCATCCTGCTCTCGCAGTGAGTACTTGTTCTGCAGAGCAATGAGTACGTTGGAAAGTCTTACTAAATGAAAATATCCTGCATACACACAGGTCTTGTAAATGAATGAGCACAGACCTTATAAAAAAAGTCTCAAATTTCTCAGAGTGCCAGTTCCTTCTATTATTTTTCCAAATAATAGCCAATATCCAGATAACTCAACATTTTTGTTCAGCTTCTTTCATCCAGTAGTGTTCAAATGGTCAACTTCAGCAGTATGAGTTTATGCAGCAGAAGTTCTGGAAGAAACTGCTGACAGAATATCAGAACTATCAAACATCTGAGATACAGAGACTATCTGGGTGGCAAGGAGAAAATATAGTATCTGCAGTTCATCACCTATCTATAGATGAGAGGTACCTGTCCTGCTGTGATGAAGTTCTTGCCCTTTCTTTTGAATATTGTGCATTAGTTTTATATTTGTTCAATGTTTCAGCTTTATAGGATGGCACCAATACATTTGTGCCTATTGAAATTGACAAAATCTGCAACTTTGGAATAATGAAAATGTTCATGTTTTCCTTCAAAGTATTCAAATGCTTCAGCAAGAAAAAAAATAAAAAGAAGTGATCTCATTCTCTTTCAATATGATTATCCATGGAAAAAATCTTACAGACTGCTTGCTGAAGAGTTTATGTTCTCTCAACACTGAGGAAACATCCTTGACAGTTTATTAGATGGCTTTCATATAAAAACTCATGTTAATAAGAACTTTCTGTTTTTGCAGATTTGGAGATTGTCTTTGCATTGGAAAGCATATTGCAGATAGAGAGGAAATGCAAAAGCGTAAACCAATTTTAAAGTAAATAAACCAATCGCCACATGTTAATACAGACAGGTAATGAATTCATACATTGGAGCTGCTGAGGTTTTCATGTGGTGATCACTATGTGCCATTGAATACCTGTTGCTGGTTATATGATTAAAGTATTTGTCTTTATGCTGCAAAACAGTTGAGAAATTTTACCCCTCCCGATCACCTCAGAAGCAGAGGAAAAACCTAGCTGAGGTATGTTTTTTTTCCCCATAAAAGTTCTAGCTTAGTATGTAGACATAAATGATCTTCCAACTCTGTTTTTAAACCTCTAATAATGTATGAAGGTAGATGCATGGATTATGTAAGTTTATTTAAGACAGATGTATTTACATGGAAGTTAGCATGACTAGTTTTATTTTCCTTAAATTTGAGAAAAATCCACACATTAATTTAACAAAGAAATTTATACAGGGTTAGTACCAATCTCATTATATCTCCATATTTATGCTCTTCCATCACAACCTCTCTTTATTTCTGCCACATTTGCACATCTCTGGGCTTAAATAATAGCACAGTAGAAACATCAATTTCTTTAAATTTATGACAAATGCAACACACACAGTTTCCTTAGTTTTCAGCTGTGAGGGCAATTACAAGCTAAATGCAATATATGTAATCAAGTTTAGATTAATTTAGATTTTCATACTCTGGTTTAAGCCTTGAAACAAACTCAGTCTTACATAAAAGCATAGCGTTGTTCATATAAAGGGTACAGTAGATAGTCCTTGCCACAGAGTTGAATGTGTACACCCCTTGAATTTCACTTCAAGAGTCAAAAATCCTATTTCTGTGTGTTTCCAAATACATTTATTATAAGATAAAAGAACAAAAAGGGAGTTCCAATAATCCCATTATTTTTGTGTGAGGTTAAATTTCAATCTGGATACAGGTGTCAATTTTGACACTTAGGACAGGAGAAAGAAGGGGAAGCAATTCTAAATAATTGCTTGGAACTCTGCAGGGGAATTAAATTTAGTGCCTACTGCAGATATCACCATTGTTTATGAAAGGTACATTAATGCTTAAAATTCTGTTTAAGTGTGGAACATTTTAAAATTTAAGATTTTTAAATTGCTTATTTTTCTTTATCTGATTATTTTACAATATCAGGGAAAGGCTGTAAGATTGATCAAAATTTAAGAACATATGACTATTCAGATTTGGAAAGCTGGAAGAAGATTTACTATTTAAATTTTCAGATTACCCCAGAATGAATAAATCCCTTTCTCTTTCCATTTATCAGCAGAAAGTATTAGTATTCAGGACACTGGGGAAAATGCATTGGCTTCATCTGCAAATAGAACAGGCAGAAGCAATCCAGTTCCAGCTCAAGGGTACATGACCTAGGATTTGGTCTCAACTTTTAAATTCTTGTTTTGAGCATATACTGAAGAACAGTATTCATAAAGGGAAATCACTTTCATATTATTCTGGAAGCCTTTCATCTATTGTATGAAAACTAATTTATTCTTTTCAGTGGACAAAGGATTCTTTGGAAATGCTTACATGGTGAGTTCTGTTTGCAAAACCAGTTACGAAGTGCTCTGTACAGAGAGCTGCTTATGATCTGGGAAACATGCAGCTGATAATAATTGCACAATGATTATGTATAATTAAATTAACCAATCAATAACAACAATAAATGTAAATGAAAGCCACAGTAACACAGTTTTTGAATGATGTAAACTTTGCAGGAGAAAATCTACTGGCAGATATCTTTTAGCATTTTCCTTTTTTACAATTAATTTGGAATTTTTCTCTTCTCTCCTGCCAAAATTTTTAGTTTAACTTACTGATTGTTTATTATGATTAGGACCTTATGATCTATATGAATTCTATATTAATGAAATAATAATATTTTTTTCTAGTATGGATTCTGTATCTCTATATCTATCAGTTAACAGCAGAATCATTGCGAGGAATTAAAATCTACATCTGACTCTATAACTTTGCATTCCTCACTAAAAACAAAACTTAAAGAAAAAGCCAAGCCATTCTTACATGTAAATGTAGCAACTCTTATACAACCTCTTGCGAGCCATGTGTGCAAATATTTTCATAGGGATATTTATATAACACATAGATGCTTGATCTTAGAATCTAATTGGCATTTTCTCTTCCTTGACGTCAGATTATTCTGTACTTGTTTTATACTTAACTACTATTATTCAAATAGTGTAAGTTTATACATATGGATAAAGAGACATTTCAAAATACAGAGACGCATAAAACTACACATATATTAGACACTTAACATCATGTAAGACTCTAAAGAATTCCACTTATTGAAAAAGAGGTACCCCCCCCATATACAATCTTTTTCCAGTAGTTTAAGGCAAAAAAGTTGCATTAGGAGGATACATATTAATATTTAGTTTGTATTCCTATGTAAATTAGTTACATCTCATAGATGACATTAAGGACTGCAATCCCTGTCTGTCATGAGTCAGCACAGTTCCACTGAAGTCATAGGGATTAATTTATACTAGTCAAGACTCCGAAATATTTTTTTATTTTTATGGTAAGCTTGGAAAAATGTGGAACTAACCAAAATCACAATTCAAGGAGACTCTGTCCTAAGATGTCTTACTTCTATTTACCTTACTGTTATCATAGAATCATAGAATCAACCAGGTTGGAAAAGACCTCTTTTGAGACCTCATTGAGTCCAACCATTCCTATCTGCCACTAATCCACACCCTTCCGCATCTCATCCACTCATTTTTTAAACACCTGCAGGGATGGCAACCCAACCACCTCTTTGGGCATCCTGTTCCAGTGCCTGATGACCCTTTCCATGAAAATTTTTTTTCCTGATATCCAGTCTGAACCTCCCCTGGCACAGCTTGAGGCCATTCCCTCTTGTCCTATCACCTGTCACTTGGGAGAAGAGGCCAGCACCCTCCTCTCCACAACCTCCTTTCAGGTAGCTGTAGAGAGCAATGAGGTCTCCCCTCAGCCTCCTCTTCTCCAGGCTAAACAACCCCAAGTCTCTCAGTTGCTCCTCATAAGACTTGTTCTCCAGCCCCCTCACCAGCTTTGTTACTCTTCTCTGGACACGCTCCAGAGCCTCAACATCCTTCTTGTGGTGAGGGGCCCAGAACTGAACACAGTACTCAAGGTGCGGTCTCACCAGTGCTGAGTACAGAGGGAAAATCACCTCCCTGGACCTGCTGGTCACACCATTTCTGATACAAGCCAAGATGCCATTGGCCTTCTTGGCCACCTGGGCACACTGCTGGCTCATGTTCAGTCGGCTGTCAACCAACACCCCCAGGTCCTTCTCCTCCAGGCAGCTTTCTAGCCAGACTTCTCCTAGTCTGTAGCTCTGCATAGGGTTGTTGTACCCCAAGTGCTGGACCCGGCATTTGGCCTTGTTAAACCTCATCCCATTGGTCTCAGCCCAGTGGTCCAGCCTGTTCAGATCCCTTTGCAGAGCCTCCCTACCCTCCAGCAGATCCACGCTTCCTCCCAGCTTAGTGTCATCCGCAAACTTGCTAAGGGTGCACTCAATGCCTTCATCCAGGTCATAGATAAAGACATTCAACAGGGCTGGATCCAGTACCGAGTCCTGAGGAACTCCACTTGTAACTGGCCTCCAGCTGGAGTTAACTCCATCTACCACCACTCTCTGGGCCCGGCCATCCAAAAATGAGAGTGTGCGCCTGTCCAGGCCAGAGGCTGACAGTTTCTGAAGCAGAATGCTGTGAGAAACTGTGTCAAAGGCTTTACCGAAGCCCAAGAAGACTACATCCACAGCCTTTCCCTCATCCAGTAGTCGAGTCACTTTGTCATAGAAAGCGATCTGGTTAGTTTGGCAAGATCTGCCTTTTGTAAACCCATGTTGACTGGGCCTGATCACCCGGTTCTCTTGCATGTGCTGTATGATAGCATTCAAGATCACCTGTTCCATGACCTTTCCTGGCACTGAGGTCAGACTGAGAGGCCTGTAGTTCCCTGGATCCTCCCTCCAACACTTTTTGTAAATTAGCATAACAACTGCCAGCCTCCAGTCCAGGGAAACTTCCCCAGTCAGCCAGGACCACTGGAAGATGATGAAAAGTGGTTTGGCAAAGACGTCCGCCAGCTCCCTCAACACTCTTGGGTGGATCCCATCTGGCTCCAGAGACTTCCGTGTGTCTAATTGGCCAAGCAAATCTCTAAACACCCCTTCTTGGATTATGTGAGCTTTTTTCTGCTCCTCGAGCTCATGGGGATGTACACACAGGGAAAAACTTTCCTTACTATTAAAGACTGAAGCAAAGAAGGCATTAAGTACCTCAGCCTTGTCCTCATCCTTTGTCACAATTGTTCTCTTTGCATCCAATAAAGACTGAATATTCTCCCTGGTCCTCCTTTTACTATTGATGTATTTATAGAAAGATTTTTTATTAGTTTCCACAGAATTGGCCAGTCTGAGTTCTAGTTGGGCTGTAGCCCTCCTGATTTTTCCTCTGCATGATCTCACTTCTTCCCTGTGGTCCACCCAAGATGCCTGCCCCTTCTTCCAAAGCTCATAGACATTCCTCTTCTTTTTGATGTCCACCCAGATCTCTCTGCTCAACCAAGTTGGTATTTTTCCCCGCCGTATTGTTTTGTTTTGTTTTGCAGAAGGGTTGGGGTGGACGGCATACTCTGATGGGAGACAATATTTATTAATGTGAGAGAAAATAAATTGAACATGCTTCTCCTTCTGTGGTTTATAAAGTAATCTGCTAAATATGTTTAAAAGTTTAGGAAGGTGGTGAAGCAATACCATTTGAGCAAATCATTCTAGACAGGAACAATATTTATGGATTTGATTCACCTGCCTTGCCTCACATCTTGTCCCCTAGACTTGAATGAGAGATGTGAAAACATTGCAAGTGTGATGTCATTTACAAAAAATAACAAACCCAAACCCAACCCCCCAAAAATGAACATTTTGAAAGAAAAAGGAAGTTCCTTTACAATAAAGAGAAAAGTCAGGTACCTGATGTCAGGTTGTGATGTCGTGGATCTTCTTTTACTGGTGGGACTCCTCAAGAACAAAACATTGATGATAAATTAATCTTCAGTTTCAGGTCAAAATATTTAAATAAATTTCTATAAGAAAAATGCTAGTATCTTGAAATCAACTCTCAGATAGGAATCCCTATAAACTAAGTTGGTTTGTTAGTGTGACTTTCTAGTAAATGTTTTGAACATAGAAATTGTATGTCTAGTAAAACCACAGAATCAAACTGCTTCTAGCTACTAGTTGGCAAACTTACACCAGTACAACTGTTATCCTTTGAGGTTCCAGGACTTCAACAAACAATGCTTCTCTACAAGTCACTCGGTGTAGAGGTGACATTTATGTCTTTGGTCACTAACTGCATAAATTAGTGTAACATTATTATTAATTACCCTCGGATGTATAGCACAAACCATTTCTCTATCTGCCTGTTACTGTAGGGAAGCAATCAAGGTGGTGCCATGTCCAATAAATGAGTTGGAGTATAGGGGACCATGAAGTCCTGTTATCAATGGAGTTATTCTACAACATCTAAAGCATGGCACAAGTTATGGATATGAATTGTGCACCACCTCACCAAGGACCATATTGGCAGACTAAGTGTGGACTATTAATCCACTTATCTGCAGATGTAATGCTGGAGGACCCTGCAGACAGACCAGTGCTGAACCTGCCAGGGACGGTAACAGCCAGGGCATAGCCACAGTCATGTTGGATGTGTGGATGTAATTCTTGACCTTTACATGCTAAGGAGCCATCAGACATTCAAGTACTGAGGATTTATGCACAACTTTGTCATTTTGTCTTATTTGTGCATATTTAGAAAGACTAACAAAACTCCTCATACTAATCCCATGAAAATGAATGATATTTGCATTTTCATTGCTGTTTGCAGAGATTTTCATCTCTTAATTACCTTTGCTTTTTTCATCTTTAAGATGTTTCTTCACAATTTTTTTTCCTGGAAAGGAAAAAGCAACACGGTTCAAGGTTGGTCAATTGACTGAATTCTGAATACATCATTACCTAGAGTTTTTAAGTAAAATTCTTTGAAAATCAGCACAGATTTTTTAGGGATTGTCAAATAAAAATACATGCAAAATTATAATCTCATGCTATTTTTATTGTGTTCTTCTACATCTATATGCACACACAGGGCAAATGCCTACCTTCTTTTTCCTTAGCTGTCTTTGTTTTTTTCACGGCTGGAAAGATTTGCAAGAAAATAGCATTAAGAGACAGGCATCAGAAATACAGTAAATACATTGCACAAACCTGATTGCCTTAGTAATTTCTCTGGTAAAATAACTGTGGTAATGTGCCTCATGGCAAGTATACAATCTATTTAATATTACAACAGTGGATGTTATCCTTAGTGGCAGTAGTATTTCTGGGCTTTCTGAGCAGCTACTGGCATTTGTTTGAATATTGCTGGTTGTAATAGGCAGTTCTAGGCACTCAAATTGTGTAATTCTGACTACTGCCAGAATCCTCCAACTCTCGGTGGTCAAAACGCATTAGGAAAGAATCTCTCTGCCTATTGCCTGCTTCTTTCCTGGAGCAATGTAAATAATTCGAAACAAATAAACAGTGAAAAAAGTCAGGATACAGTGCTAGATGGACCTTCAGAACCACCGAACGTTGTTATTCTGAAGTTCTGCGGCAGCAGATTGTGGTTTATATTATTTAGTCTATTTTTATCTATTGTACATTCACTTAGAACATGTGCTTTTTTCTTTTCAGCATCATTTTCCCCAGCCTGCAAACTCAGACATTTGGTCTGTGATTCCATTCAACAAGGCAGGATGAAATTAAGTAAGATGTCTTGCTTCAGGCATCTAAGCCTGTTTCAGTATTCTTCATTGACTACCACAGAAAACTGACAGGCTGCTTTCAAATCACCCATTTTCACTTCATATCACCCAACCAGTTGTAATAATACTTTGGTCAATATCTTCTGAAGCATGCGTTATCTGATTAACACTATCTTGCTCAGTGCTAACCACCTCTGTCAAGCTTACCAAAACGTGCTCCAGAAGATGTATGGTGAAAATAACATAATCACCAGATCAGAACAGTCTTTGCTAAAGGACTGTGTAGCTCCAATTTTGGCAGTTTACCAATGATGGTTTGCATCAATGTCATTCATCGTTGCTAAACAATGTGTATTAATCAATACTGGTATATTTGTTAATTATTTCCATAAGACATATCAGAGAAATGTAATATTTACCTGCTCTTGGGGTTTCATCTATTAGCTCTCCAGGAAAATAATTAGAAATTAAAAAGAAGATGGGAAGAAAAGGAATACGAGGTTCAGTACCATGTTTTTTTTCAAGGCAAGTAGCCATTTAAATAGATCTCTTTCATCTGCAACGTTTCTGCAGGGTATTAATTTTCAAGGAGATGTGCCTTAACAATGGGCGTGTGCACAGAATTTCACACTGAAAGCTAAGAGTCCTACTCTTTGAAGTACTATAATCCAGCATGCAATGGTTTATGCAACTGCAAGCACTATGCCAATCAAAGCTTCCCAGCAAGCAAATATTTAAATAGACTTCTTTTTAAATGTACATTCAAGGTTATAGCTGACTACACTACTTTCAAAAAAATGTATTCAGCCTAATCGTTACCTTTCTGTTCTCACCATTTACACATCCCAACCAAAAACTGACACTGACCTTGAACAGCTGGAATGCACCCTTCTATAACAGTTTCTCCTGCATTAGCAGTTTATCTTGCCTTTAAGTGTAAATACTCTTCAGAAAAAAATTATTACACGTTTGCACAGCACCTAGCAAGAAAGAAGCATATATTTCTGTGCCCATAATAATTAATGAAAATTGATCCATGTGATGGGATAGAAATTCCCTTGTATAAAACATCATTACTCTTTTTAAATCAAAGGAATGAATTAAATTGTCATTTGGAATAAAAAAAAATATTTACACATCAGTACTTCATTGGTCTCAGTTTTAGTTTAGAACTCAATTTTAAGGAAAGTGAATAACTTCAGTAGGCAGGCAAAGCCTTTATTCTTTGAATCTGGAGCTGGAAAGAAAGGAATATGATCACAAAACATTTCAAGATCTCTTTTGATTGAATTATCTCTGTTTTTTCTTCATGCCAGATTTTGGTTTCAGATGAATATGAGGTTCTACCAATCACACTAGAGTGAAAATGTTTCAGTCAATGTTTTATGAACAGGCAGATTGAGCAACTAAGCATGGTTTTCACTGACACTTTTATTCAGGTCTTTGTTCGTAAAGAAACTCATAAATGTCAGTGCTCAATGCTTAGGGACCACAGGCATTCAACAAAGGCCAGTTTTGCTGCTATTATACGCTAGCATGCTTAAGTCCTTTAATATTTACATTTCTGCTCATGATCGTGTTCATGGTTGCTGAAAGCTGATACATTACTGTACTGTGACCCATGGTTTAATACCTCTTCTCATTTTCACAAGAAATAATAATCTAGGAAATCTAGGAAAGGGGTTCATTCTCTAATTCCTTCCTCTTGACTGCAAACCACAGTTTGGAATTATTTCTTGCATGAGTAAGAAATGCTAGTGGTTTTGTCCACAGTTTAAGATAGCAATTCACAATTTGACAGTCTTTAGTCAATATGTAGGGAGTAAATTCTGAGTTTCATTACACAAATTTGATTGTCCTGCATTTTAAAACAGAAATAGTGTAAAATAAGATATTTTACTAATTATTTTTATAATTGCATGGTAAATCACTTGGCAGGTTACTCTAAGAATGCATTTGTTGTTAATTTGGGGACTTCTCAAACTCAGCCTCATGTTTCTGTTTGTAACCCATCCTTCATTTAATGACACAATCCACTAATGTAAACCTCATTTACTTTTACAGTAAGACTGCATAGGGTATAATGTTTGAATAAATGTGGCCCAGGAAAATGTATGGAGTTATTTTACATTCCTACTAGACCTGAACTCTGAAACCACTAGTTTGTGTCTCTGGCTATGTCTCATGATGAACTACATAATAGCTATTATTCATGTTATGGCAAACATACTGTACACCTAGCTGAGGAATATATGAAGCAAAGCCATGAAATAAAGAAAGAAATTTAGAAATAAAGAAGGCAGCGATCCAACTAACTGTTCCTCTTTGAGTGGAACAGTGTAATTTAAAAGAGATAGCTCCAGTGCATAAAATCTTGAGCTAGATATGTTCGAGGATGCTTAGCTCAAAATAGGCAGTGTAAACAGAATTACTTTTCTGTATGATCATAGGCCTGCTTGTTGTTTTCCTTTCCTTCTTTTTTTTTTTTTATTTTTCTTTTTTTTTTATTTTTCTTTTTTTTCCCCCGTTTCTTTTTCTAAAGGCACCGTTAACCTTTATAATGATTTCAAGCAGCAGGATATAAGCTCAAGAGTGGGGTATGGATATCCCTCTGCAAAGGTTAAAGGAAAATATCTTGGCTGCTCTTTATATTCACAATATGTCATGGTAATATAGTTCTTGATAAAAAAGCATTGTAGACAGTGATTTTGGGTTAAAATGATCCTTATTGCGGAAAACATGAGGAATTAATTCTCCAATAGTTCTCTAATAGAATAGATGCCACCACGAGTGTCTCAGATAAGATAAATCAGTGCAGAAGACAAAATGTCAGTGGACAGATTCCATGAACATAAGGCTGAAGAAACCTGAATAATGGAATCAAATAGAGGAAACATATATTTAAAATACTGGTGAAAATGGAAATAAACCCATGAATAGCTTCACAGGAAGTAACAGTTTTGCAAGAATGACTTGAAAACTGAATACTTCCGTTGAGGATTGCAGGAGATCCTTCAGTGTTGGCACATTTCAGTTGCTTTGTGTTCCCCCTTTCCCTTTGGAGCTGGGGTTCAGAATATCAGTGTTTCTTCCGACAGGTTTTTAAGGGCTGGTGTTCATCTTGTGTAACTCCAAGCACCCAACCTAGTAGATTAATATAGGAAGCTTAATGGTACCAATTTTCCTTGCCTTGTTGTCAGCTTCTGATCCAGAGCAGGATGAGATATGTGTCTCATTGGGCCTGGCCTTGGGTGTAGGTGCAGAATAACACATAGTTTGGTCTTGATATGCCAGACGTAGGACAAAAAAGAAGATAACAAAAATCCTGTGCTAAAGAGGCTACAACTAATTCACCTGTGAAGGTCCATACATCAATATTTTCACAATTCAGAGCATATGGTGTAAACGCTGTCCTGACTGGTGTTTGATCCTGATCTACAGTATGTAACATGCAATGATTTGCCACAATAAGCATAGATCCCAGTCTTTATCTATTCAGAAGCCTTATCTTAACAAGGACATTATAAAATGACTTCAGTGAAAGTCTTTGTTAAGTAAGAAATTTCCCTTGAATTCTCCTTAGAACTAATCTAAAATTGAATGATTCCTTTCTCTTCTTTAATTTAATTTAGTTTTTTAATAAAGAAAGGGGAAAAGGCATATTGAAACAAGGCCAAGAAGGTGCTTAGTGAATTCTTGAAATAAGTAATTTCCTAAGGGTAAAAGAAAAAGGTTGTCTAATTCAGTTATGCTACATGTCATTTTGTTATTTTTAAGAAAAACATTTTTTCATACATATAAATCATGTGTCTACATGCATCTAAAATCACCAGACCATCTATAATTTACTTTACTTTTATAAAAAGTGAAGATTGCTGATAGAGTTTGAGTGTTACAGCTTCACAATATTAAGTTATAAACGAACTTAGTTTTGGCGCGTTCAGCTTCTACTAAGCAGGCCAAGTACAAGAATATCTGTAGTATAAGCACCTAAATAGCATTATTTGAAGCAACATAATTGGAAAATTGCTAAATGAGACAGCATGCTTCTGAAAAGAAGGTATACATCCAGTAGGAAACAAGACATGAGACATACTTGCAGTGTTTTTCAGTTTGACTGGGAAGTAAAAAGGGGAAAGAAAAATGATCAGAACAGTCAGGTGCAGCATAATACTCTTATGGCAAAAAGTGGGTTTATTTTTCCTATGCATTTATAGCATAACAAAACATAATTTTGCGTAACATCACAGTAAATAAAAACAATCTAATGATGGATTATAATAGTAGGGATGTTCTCATCTACACATGATAATTGCTGTGCTAGACCTAAGGATGAACAGTATTAACACGAAGAATTTGAATTCTTCACTTATTTCTTTTCACTGAGAAGCACGGAGAAGGCATTTTAAAACCCCTTGTGAGTGCTTCACAGTGAAACTGAAAAGCGCTGTTTTCTATACCTGCAGCAGTTTTGCCCTATCTTGTGCTATCGAGGCTGCATAGGAGAGATAGGATATGCAGAGACATTTATCACAGATGATGGATAGTGCCGGGTCATGATCTGAATAGCATACTGTATACTATCTCTATGGAGGAAAAATAAACTGTTGCTGGTCTTGAGAAATTGACTTTTATAGGAAGGCTGTGAAATCCAAATAAATGGAGAAATTGACTCATAGGAAGGCTGTGAAATCCAAATAAATGGTAGATACCCACAGATACTTAGCAAAATGGAGGCATATAAAGCAAACACTTTCAGAAAACAGTTCACATTATTTGCTGATATAACTTCTTTGACATCAGTGGAATTACAAAAGCAGGAATTTGACCTTAAATATATACACACAGAAAATGGCAGACGGCATTGCAAATACGAACTATGCTATCTTAGCCGTGGTATGACACATCAAGGATATCCTGAACAGCAAAATGTATCAAAGGACCATGATTATGACACTTGTCATAAGTAATTGCATTCTGCAATTTCATTAAATAACTGTTTCAAAAGTAATAAATACTTAAAATGTGGGAGTGCCTACCTGGTTTTGTAGGTGGAACATCTTTTTCATGTCTGACTGCTTCAGGCTCTAGATAAAAGTAACAACAAAATAAAATTGCAATAATGTACCTTTTGTATATCCTTCCTTTTTTTTTTTTTTTTTACTGAGAAAGATTGAACGTATATGTTTCAGGAATAAATATTAATATTCCTTATCTTCATGCTGCTATTTTGGAAAAAAGCCACATGACTACTAATGGATTATCCACTGAGGGATCTATTGCAAAATAGTGAAGTTGAGTAGTGCTGCACATAGCTCCACACATGTAGATACTGTTAATGTTATTAAGATTTGTGCATGTATCTTAAATAAAAAGTCAGTTCATAAGGTCTGCCCGCAATTTCTGAAATGTAATTTGTATATACTCTCCATTTTTGTTATTTGAAAGGACAGCACAGAGTAGACTCGGCAAATATTCACTCCACCTTTATGCTGTTGAGTCAGAAATACTTGGGCTGAATTCCCAAAGTCTCAAATGCATCCTGTTCCAAATGAATAAATTATATCTCACTGTGGAAAATTACAGAACTATCACTGCTTAGTAGGCAGTGCTTTATTTTTTTTTCCCAGGCTCTCCTTTCTATCTCATAATTATTACTGGAAATGAGAATTTACATTAGGTTGCTGGAAATAGAAAAAATGATGCTTTGTCTTAAAAAAGAGGCCTAGCACTACATAATTTATATGCAAGTCACACCTTCTTAAAAAGAATTGATATAACCCCACACTGCGGATCTCATAACTTAGTAGCAGCTATGCCAAACACATGCAAACATGGACCATGATACACTTTAGAACTAAGGAAGAAATGGACAGCTGTGCTGCCCTTGTTTCCAGGTGATGCTTCCCACAGCTAAAAATCTGCGCATCGGTTTCCTTTTGAGCAACAAGGACAAGGAGGTGGACTGGAAAGTGGAATATGTTGAAAATGTGAACAGCCTCTGAAGAAGGGGCAATATACCTCAGCCCTTCTGTTACTAGGATGAACAACAAAACTCCTAGCAACTGTGATTTCAGGTAAAGTTATATGCGGGGAAATTTTATGGTTAATATTATATGCTGGGATTTTTTGAGTATGGAGATATTTGAAGATTTAACCGATTTTTTTTTATTTTTTTCACTTTTACAGTTTACCTTCCATGGTGAAGGCATTAAACATATAGAAAGTTAACAAGCAAACCACATGGTAAGTCAATCTGTGGACATTTTCTTCAGTTCTTCTTGACTGAGAAAAATTCTAGATGCAATTATACCAAAATAATGCATGATTAGGTAAAAAAATGTGATGATACCTTTCTTTTTCTGGTTTAATTCAGCAGCAGTACTTTTTTCAGCTCAACCAATCGTTAACAGTGAGTTTTAATAAGCCTGTCACTCCTGTGTTATTTTTTTTCTGTAGAGACTTTTGCTACGGGAAGCATAGAGTAGACCGACTCCTGTACTGAAGCAATTGGTTATGTCAAATGGACTTTTAGTAGCGATGACAAGACAGTATGTTAAATTAAAGCAATGGAAGTAACAGCAATAAAGGAACTATGATTTTAAGCAAAACTAGAAGTTGATAGGTGACAGTTTCCATATGTCAAAATCAAAAAAGCCACACTTATCCAGTTATTTTAAAGGAATTCTTCTTATCAAGGTAGGTAGCACATACTTGCTGGCTTCGCCTGGACTACAGAAGATAAAAGAAGGTAAATTGTAATATTTAGATATAAAAAGAAAAGGGAAAAGAGATTCTACTTTTTTTTTGGTGGTTTTTTTTTCTCCTTTCTAATATGCTTATAGTTTTATGGCAGTAAGTTCTCACTTGATCTTAGCTTTCCCCAGTCAAGCACAGCATTTAAGACAATAAGATGCAGGTAGGCTCTAACATGTTTAGACCTTCACAACTCCCAATAGCTGTCAGTTCCTGCTGAAACAATGCAGTATCCTGTCATTTGGCACAGTAAGACTTTTATGTGTTCCTGCACCATTTTCCCCTGTGTAACAGCGCCAATCAGAAGTCAACAGAGGATTGGAAGTTTTGTGTGGGATTCAATTGATTATCAACGTTGGTTTACACTATCAGTTAGAAGAGCATGAGTCATCTCCAGCGGATAATCCATATTATATTTCTTAAAGAACGATGGGATGGCTTACCCACTGTTCGAAGTTGCCTGTTTCAAGCTCAACAGGCACTGATCTGAAAACTCACAAGTAGTTTCTGTAGTGACTTATGTTGTTAGCCAACATGAAATGCTTCATTTTCAGTTTGTTTCAACAACCAGGGAAAAGATTTGGCATGAACGTGACTCTAAAAGTCTTACAAAAGGCAGTCAAGTAATGATATTTCTGACAGTTTTGTTTGGAAACCACTGGTATACCACAGTTTGAGACTTCTCATTTTGTCCACAAAGAATGAAACTTAGCTGAGCCCAAACCCAAAATTATTAATTTGGGTGTGATAATCCTGTAAATTTAAAGTTTTCATTTCTTTTCTCTTCAGACTTTTTTACCATTTAGCAATTGCTAATTCATTAAATATTCAGGTTAGAAATATATTGAAGTATTTTACACTAATTCCTCCATTTCTATTAATAGAAGCATAATTTATATGGTTTTGTACAAGCTACAACACCTTATGATCAGATAAAAACTATCAAAACTGTAGATTTATTAGATAACAGAGTGCTGCAAAACATTGCTTAATAGGAAAATGACCGATTACGAGAATTCTTATAGAAAAAAATAAAACCCAAGAAATTACACTGTGTTCACAATTAGGGACAGAGTCATACTACTTTGTACAAGATCCATTTTGCTAAGACTGAGAAGAAAAGTTATACACAAAATAAGAACATAATTATATACTAACCAGCACTATTCAGCTTAAAAGAAATAAGCATTTTATCTTACTGAAAATATTCATCATCATCACCATCACCATGATATCAAATGAAAATCTGTTGTTGGCATCATTGTCCAAGATCTGGCAATCTTTCATTTTATGTTTAGACCAAGGCTACCCCAAATCAAGAGGTTGATATCCAGAAAAATCCTCCGAAACCATTTTGTGTAGACTGTCAATGATGATATGAATGTTCTAATTCCTTGGATGACCCTCTAGGGATTCTATAACAGTAAATATTACTTGATTTTTTTTTAATGTCAAATTTATTATTACAAACCCTGCAAAGTTTAAATCGTAGATAAGACCAAGAGACCTAGAGATTATTTAAAAAAAAAAAATTCCCATGAGAAAGCCAGTTTAAGACCCATCCAAGTTTCTAATCCAACAGATAATTCATCCTCCTGAACGACTTCCTGCTTGGGCACTGGTCACTCTACTATAAATTCAGCTGCTTGAAAGATCTGAGTTTGAAAGAGGACCAAACAGCAATGATTTACAAGGATATTTGAGATAACTACATATATCTGATTTTCTGCTACACCCCATTTCATTAGCCCAGCTCTAGCGGAGAGACTGGAACTAACAGCCCATGAGATGAAAATCCTTGATGTGGTTTTGTCATAGGAAAGATTATTCTTAGAATGGTATGTACAACCCTGCTGGATTTGCTCTAAGGAAGTGTTATCAGTGACATGTTTCAAAAACACTGTAAAAAAATGATTGCAATGCAAACATACTGCATTAGATGAGCACCAAACAGTGTTTAACATCCCCCTACTCCCAAATAAATCAAGAAAGAATGACTTGTTCTTACCTGACTTCCCAGTGGGAGTTCTCTTTTGTTGTTTAATTTTCTCCTCTGTGTGGTGAGAGCAGCATTAAAATTAGAAATTCACACTGAGTTAGCATAGGTGCATATACACTGGAAAAAATATTTCTATACATGATATTACACGTATGGTTCACAATGAGAAAATAAATACATGTCTTTAACCTCATTATCCCATTGGAATACTGTAAAACAGAATGTGTGCATTATGAGCTCTGACTGAAGGGTGAGATGGAAAAAAAATAAATCACTAGGCTTAATGCCTCTGTCACCAGAAAGCTGTCACATACCTGGTTTCAGGCAGGCACTCAGGTGGAAACTGCATTCTTATATTGCAACTATTATAACTTTTTGAACATTGCCTTCCTAATCATCTAGGTTCAACAGTCCGATTTTATACATCGCTGAGACCTTCTGCTCATATATCTGCCTAACCATGAATATACATGGATATATCCACATGTGTCTGCACTCCGAAAATGAGAAAGGTATGGAGACACCCAAACAGAGGGTAACTTGTAGAGGAACATTCACATGGGACAGTGCCAGCCTGAATACCAGTTGAATGCCACTACTTGCTACTGGACAAGCCTGCCCAAAGACAACTGGATGTCTATCACAAAACTTTAGAGCACCCTGAGATTCTGCTAATTTCATGAGAAAAGCTATGCAAGTTTATATGGTCTTGAGCTGCCTATGGCTTTCCTGAGCACGGTTCTCATGTGGTGTGGACATATATTGACATCAGCCACCAGAACTGATCCATCTTTCCCACAGGTGGGCTGGTGAATGAAGCTTCAGACAGAGGCACAGGCAGGAGTATACTTTCTGATCAGGTGGAGTTTGTCTTAACTGTCCGATGGCCCAATCAGGTGGAAATTGTGATGTGTGTTTTCAGATCTCTACTCTGCCAGGTTTGGTTGACTTGAACTTCACATGTCCTGATCCTTTCATAACTCTACTTCCACATTCTCTCTTTTCCTGTACCTGAATTTGAACCTGATTCCCAACGCCTACCTTTCAACTTTCACATATATTATTATTTTTCTTTTTTAAATATGTTTAAGATGATTTCAGAACATATTTCCCCTTCTTCGCATGGATGGAAACTGTTTACAGCCACATACCTCCGGCCCCTTCCTTTCCTCCAACCCTCTATGAAACAACAGATTGATGCTGACAATGGCTGTGTGGATGTCGGGAAGAACAAGGATATCTGGTTCCCCTGGTTCCCTGAAGCCTTCAACTCATCTGAATACTAGCTAGCCAGAACTGCCCCCGAACCCAGATAGTTTGTCTGTGCATGCACAGAGCTCTGAATATGAGAATTTCTCCAGCCTGTCTGTCAACTCTGTTCTGAAACAAGATGGTGGAAAAAGGTACTGGGAAGGTCATGAGTGGCTAGAACCAACTGTGAATTAGCAGATCCCTGGTTTGTCTATCACTGTATCCACATACTCTCGGTCAACCTCATCAACTACTGCTTTTTGGTGGGGGCTGTTTCTCTGGAACCCAAATGTCCATGTTTGGATGCTAAATTCTATCTGTACCCTGACTAAATATGTGGGTAGTACAATACTTAGAGGAGCAGACTGTTGAGTAGTCTCAACACACAAGACAGTTCCTTTGAATTTAGCATGTAACTTCCAGAAGAGTTTTTTCTGATGGTAGAAAGCAGATTTATCTTCTTCTCCATGCTAATACCTTTTAAACTTAACTCCATGAGATTCTCAGAGCCATACACTTGCCAAAGAGGTCTAAAAAGCATTTATCATGTATCAATAGATGGAGAAAAAACTTCGTTGATGTGCAGTCTATGTTTCTCATTCGTAACAAAGGAGCATCCAGTAAAGATACAGTGCAAGTATGGACATATGCATGTATGTACAGCTATTGTGATTTTGGTTTTGTTTGCTTGGTTTGGGCTTTTTTAGTTTGTTTCTGGAAGAAAATAGTACTTATTGGGGGAAAATACGGGGAGGGGATAAAGCTCCATGGTTACTGATCTTTTCTATGCTTTGAAATAAAATATAACCCTGCATTGATATGCTTTTCAGTTGTCATCTAATAAGTGGCGATTTAAATCCTTTTCACTTGTCCTCAGTTTAGGGCTCCCCCCACCCCCGCTTGCTCAGCTATTGTTACTGTCAGCTTCTTATGAAAGCAGTGAATTAAAAAATATCATCTCCATTTCATGGCTGTCCCTAAAGACAGAAATATTTTTATAGCACAACCAGCAGCTTGAAAATGCAAGATCTTGAGATAAAGTATCCTCTTTCTGCCCTTAAATGGGCTTTAACAGACAACAGTGCAGTTCACTAATTTAGTGTAGGGTATTAGGTTCTCTACTTATCAATACACAAAGACCCCCACCATGCTGACTTCAAACATATCCTCTGTGTCATGCACTGGATTAATGACAAATATAGCCCAAGAGTTTTGGAGCTTTTCTATCTTTGGATATTGACCCCACTCTTTTGAAGACTAAATAGGATATTTTTGATTTTTCTAATTCTAGTGAGAGTTTACAGCAAGGTTTACGCTGTATACTAAAGGAGTCAAAAAATTAGTCTGTGAGTAGATGGCATGTCTGATCCATTTAAATGTGTGGGAGGGATTTTCTTTTCAAGACACATTTATTCTTGAAAACAGTGTGCCTTGGACAGGCCTGTGGACTTGCATTCATGTGGGAATATATGCAGTAATCCTTTGGTATTCATTCACCTACTTACTCTGCAACCTAACCATATAGCAACTACTGATCTGCTGATTCCACTGGAGAATACTCTGACCCATGGTAGACCCTCAGGACATGTCTGTATGTTTTTTTTCTCTGACTTTCTAGCCATTAGTTCCTTTCTGTTCACCAGAATTCATTATGAAGAAAAGCAATGAAAAAAAAATCTGAATAAGATAATACATAGTATTTTGGCAAGATCAGAAGAAATACTTTTGGTTTCTCACATACTTTTTGTTTACTAAACCATGAAGAATTTGGACAAAAAATATGACCCAGAAAGCTATAAAAACTCCAAAATAATTTTTCTAAATATTTCAGAAAAATTCAAATTTTGTTCTGATTTTGAATAAACCCAATATTTAATGTTCTGAAATCTTTAATTGGAGAGAATGTCTTTCTTCTGCAGAACTCTGTTTTGCAGCATTGCAAACATTAATATTAATTTTTTCCCCTCAGTATCTAATTGAAAGCTTTTCTCTGTGTATTTTAGACTGTTTCAGAAGAGTTACACCAGGAGCGAATTCTCTTGCTTTACTTGCTCTCTGTCTCACACACAAAATACTCCTTAATTTAGACATTTCCCCACAGGATCAATACATTTTCTGAAATTCTTTGGTTTATCAGTCATGTGATACTTCTAAGTCTGGTGGTGGGAGGTTTAGGAATAACAGTTTGCATCTGCTATGAATCAAGGGGAAAACTGAATCCACTGTACAGAATGAGGCTTTTGTAATTCAGTCTACTAACTCATGAGCACTCATTGGCACACAGCAGGCAAAAGCATTGTTACCATTACTGCTTGCAGATTAGTACTTCAAGCATTTAAATTCCATGGGCTTTAGTCTGGAATATACTGTACTACACTAGCGTAAACACCTAATCTGTCCCGTATACTGGTTTGTGATACGATGCTCTGATATTTGTGAATATTTTTATGCTGTTGTGAATGAGGTCAGGCTTATTGTACAGCAGGACTGATTTAGTTTTGCAGGAAAGATGAGTGATTGTGCCATCTGCCCAGGGAACCTACTGTTTGGCTGCCACTCTTAGGATGCACAGAGAAGGATACAATGGCTTTGTTAGGACATTGGTACCTTGGTTAAACCCATACTTACCCACTTGCTGGCAGAAGCACTTTGAAGGACAAGAAAATCCCAAATGCTTGGTTTCTGTGACTTTGAAGGCTACAGTGACAACCACTGTTTTTTTTCTCTTGTTGACTCAAAACTAGCAGAACAACTTCACTGAACCAGTTACTCAAGGCTCACAGGAAACCCCAAAATGTCTGTGTAAATTTATAACTTACAAGAAGAATGTAATCTTATACAAAGAAGTGAGTAAAGTAGTAAATGCACAGGAGGAACTTTTTTCTTTAAGAAAAGAAAAAGAGCATAATGAAAAATGTTTGCCTGCTTATCATTAAACACCTTTTAAGTGGTTTTCCAATCACTTATTCATGAGCACTTCATTTTTATGTGAAGTTCAAACAGCAGCACTGATTGCAAAGGTTGATGGGATGCTGATACTTCCTTTTCAGTTCCTGCTGCATCTGATAAGACCACTCAGGGGTGATGTAAGTGGAATATCAACAGCTGAATTTTCTTCGAGGTCTGTCTCAAGTGCCTGTCTCAAGAGAGCCTCCAAGTTTTGCAGACCATACAAATCTTTGGAGAATGGAGCCTGGAGTAACTGGAAGTTTAATTACCAAACCTACCTGGCTTAGTCTGAGAGATAGCTTTTTCATGTTTAACGTGTTCGTGCTCTGCAAATAAGAACAATTCCGACATTGGATTGCTTTTTAATTTTTAAAAAATTTTAAAAAAGAAAATATTCACATTATGATTTTAAAAGATGGCTTTGCATTACATACTAGACTTTAGAAGTTTTTTTCTGAAAAATATCTTTCTATAATAAATAATAAATATCTTTCTATAAATAAAAAAAATCCAAAGAAAGTTTCTTACTTTATAATGTGTTTTAAGAAAGTATGATATTCCATTCTGTGTTTTTTAGAAATATCACAGAATTCCTTAAATAATGAAATGCTTCTTCTACTAATTTTGGTTGTTGTCACCTATTTTCTGTACAGGCAATTTCTTCTTGACTTTTTGTATAGATGTAAAAGTATTTTATTACAACTAGAGTTGCCTCATATAGAATATCAAATAAAAGTTCACTATAGTGAATGAATTAAAAATACCTTTTCTTCTTAGCCTGGATCCATAGATGTATTGTGAAACAGTAGCAATAATAAATATTCTACTGTATTAAAATAGAAGCTGTATGCACTTTTGTGCTCTTTAAATACATTGTGATATCCAACCCCAACATTATGAGACAGAAAAAAGAAAGCCATTGCATTTCTGAGGATTGTTAGGAATATACTTCATTCTTATTTATGGTAGGTATGTTGAAATTATATAGCAGGTGAAGCCTACAGCAAACCAAGAGGCAAATCTTTCTGTTGCCTGGATAAAGCCCTAGAGCATTGCCCTGACCCTTCCTCATCTGTGTCTTTCTTGATTTCTTCCAGTGAGAAGCTGACATGAACACAGCTCAGCCTCAATTGGAAAACAGTTTACATGGACACCAGGACCTGTAAAACATACCTGGTCCTGCATTACAGTCATTGAAAACCATTTTCAAAATATCCTATGATCTTGTTTTGATGAATCTCGTCTTAAGCTGCTAAAACTTTGGCAACATAAATACCTTGCTCCTAAAAGATGAAGTAACAATATTCTTTATTGACTTGATACTTACTGTGTTCATGAGGTTTCTCTAAGGTAGCTAGAAGTAAACAAAAGAAAAAAAAAGTTGTGTTTTAATATTTTTGTTACTATAATACAAGACGTAGTGCATTTATTAATGACATTTGTAGACATGCAAAATAAATGTTCAGTCAATTCTATATTAAAAATAGGAACAATCATCATTGTGTTACTTATACTATCCACCACAGATACCTAATTGGGACACTTACTTAAGGCACATAGGCACCATAAATTCATCATTTAGCCAATGTTTAAACCAAAACTCCTGGAAGGTTCTGCACCCCCTTTGTAGGTCCTCACTAAATGGTGACCCTATGTCAGACCTACAGCAACTACCTTTCTAGGTGAGGTGCTCAGTTCAGTGCTCACTAAGAGACAGGATAAATTCAGACCATGAGGTGTCCAGTACTAAACAAAGCCAGATGAATAATTTTAGGTTGAGTGAAGAAATGATGCCTAAGGCAGCTTAAATTGGATCTTGTAAGAGTCCCTGACAATTGTACCTGCTCTGGTGAGGTCAATGAATTTCAGATTGATTCAGTGATACTCAAAGAAGCAGAAAGACACATTTGGAAAAATAATTGCTATGATTACGGAACATATAAACATCAAAAAAAAAAAGGACACAGCATTTCAGTGTTACATCTCCTAAACACTGTGCCATTTCATTTTCTACATTCTTTCGAAAAAAAAGAAAATGAGACAAAACTGAAAACTGGGCAAATCCTTTCCATAGACCTTAAAGAGAACATTTTTCAGGTAAAATGTGAGCTCAGGGAGCTGCACCCAATGCCATTCTTGGTGCTGCAGGATTAAATGAAATGCCAAGGCCTAGCCCACCAGCTGGATTTTTCTTCCCGACTTTTGCAAGACATCTGTTGTTTTCAAGAGAATAAAGGCTCTACCACCTGTATGTAGCAACCAGCTGTGTGTGAGGGAGCATAATCCCTTAGAGAGATGCAGTAGCAAAGGGGATGAGCTGCCTTTGCAAGCCCAGCACCACGAGCAATAATTCTGCTACTGTGAGCTCGCAGTCTATGGTTCACAGAGATCCCGAGCTTCCACTCGGCGTAAAGAGTAACTGCTGTGCAAACAGGTTACTGCTTTCCTTGTTTTCCGTGCAGTATAAAACCGCTCTTGTTTTATATCCAGTTTCTATTTAATCCATGTTGTTGCTGCATATTTAAGGAGACAGCAACTGGAAATGGTGTGCAGAGCAAATTGAAAAAGCAGAACTTTTTGGGTGGCAATAGAGACCAAAGATATAAATTAAGTGTATGTTTTTGCTCCTACGTGAGGAATTAGAAAAAAGAAACAGCAGAAAAACAGGAATATTATGACAAAGCCACTTTTGTTATCTTTATGTGCGTAAGTAAACCCTGTACATTTAAGCTCAATTTTTTAGCCTGAACACCCTGAAACTCACAGAAAATAGTTTCCTAAACATCATAAATTTAGGTAAATTCCATTTTAACTGAGTAGCCATGAAATATGCCTGTAATTTGTAGAGGAAATTAATTATGCATTGTGTCAAAAGATGTAGCGTGATACGCCCATCTAGCTATTAATTTCAATTTGCAAAAGGAAACTCATGGCAAATATTAAAACAAATCTGAACTTCAGGGTCTAGTATAATGACTTACATAACTATCACAGAAGATCGTGTCAAGCAGCACTTTCAGTAATCGCTAACAATGATAAGAGCTAGGCCACATATGAACAGTATTAACTTAAAGACTCTTTATTGACATTCATTAATGAATTTTACAAACAAGCTCTTGTTATAGCAGCCTTAGCTCGAATACGCAATTTCCTTTAAAACACTGATTTCTAAGCAAAACTATTACACCTTAACTTTCTAGTACAGACAGTGCACTTATTTCCCTTTATCTGATGGTGAATATAAGTCCTGGTGAACGTTTAAAGCAATAAGAACTCATCCTAGGTCTTGTCCCTCAATTGCCCTTGTCCATGTTTTCCATGGAGGTATTAATTAGCCAGATTTGTATAGTTTCAGTAACCCAGCCAGAACTTGAACACTGAGATTATTTTTATCAGAGTTTTGCCTAAAATCCCAGCTGCCTTTTTTCTGCATTAGCATAGCAATTACAGATAAAAACCACGCAGTGATATTTACAAGACATATTTTGATGAATTAATGAAAATATTCTAAAGTTGAAAGATTTTACAGGATGTGTTGATCATTCTAAAACACATCTAGATTTTGTTGTAAAAATACCCTGAAGTGAAATTTTGAGATGATCTTTGGGCCATGAAGATAAGCAGTTGTTTTGTCAAATCTCCTGACTATGATTTCAGTCCATTCAATATTAATCATATCTTTCTTATACATTGTGTTATCTCATCAAAGATGAAGTTGAAATGACTTATAGAGTAAGCCAAAAGCTGAAAAACAAAATCCCAAGATACTTTTTTTTTTACAGTATCACAACTGTCTATAACACAGATACTCTTATTATTAGTCTATTTAGTGAAAATAGGAAGAAGACAAAAGCTAAACGTCAATGACCTAGTCAGACTGTTCAGAATATTTAATGAAATATTATGTAGTATTTAACCTGACCTGAAGGGTGAATGAAAGGCTATATTCTGATGCTTTCACTCATTTCATGCAGTATCTTGTACTGGAAGTAAAGCAGCTGTATTCAAATTTTGTTTTTAAATAATATTTTTTTTATATGATACCTAGATAAGCTGTGAAACTCCATGCTGCCAAATGTGTGGATGTTGAACATTTTTGTAAATTCCAAAAGTGACCGGGCAAATTAGAGAAAAATCTACCAAGTGCTCTTAAACATGAAGATACCATTTCTGCATTAGGAAGTTCCTGACCTGAGATCGCTGGAGGTCTCAAGGAGATCTCTGCGTGGCTGTTTTATTCCTGTACTCTTCCCTAGACATTTGCTGTTTTGGCAATTGATGAAGAGACAGTGTTGCATTAGACGAAGTTTGGTCTCACCTCAAACAATGTTCTGACATTGTTTACATGACTACCTATTGGGTAAATAAATGCTTGTTGTGCACAGTATTAGAAAATTCAGTCCTAAGTAAGAGATTTATCTTCATCTATTTAATACTTAGTTTATATTAGAGGGGGAAAAGGTTCAGATTTGCATCTAATGAAAAGAGATGGTTCTTTGATGCAACATAAAATCTGAACTGGGTCAATGAAATTATCTGGTTCTATCCTCAGAAAAATGTTTTTGAAATTTCTTGTGTGTCATTCTAAGTTAGTCTTGGTAACTGGGTTTGGTAGTTATCTTGCTGTTTTTCATATTAATTTCAAATTTTCTTTGTCTCTTGCCTGTTATTCTGAATGCCAGATGGATATTCGTTATATATGACATATTTTTGTGAATTAGCATCTGATATGAGTTCAGAAAAGAAATCCTATGTTTTATTAAACCATAAATTGATAAGGTTAAAAGCAGAATGCACTTTTTGATTATAACATGACTACTTTCTGTCTGGATAACAGTCATGTTCAAATAGCAAATATTTGTGAGTGTGAACATGCTATGAGAAAGGAATATGTTGTGAAGAAAATGAAAGCAATGTCAAAACTATTTGTTTTAGTAAAGAGTAACAAAATCATAATACATACTGTTGCTGAGAAAATTATTTCTTATTAGATAGTTACACGTGTATCATAAATAAGAAAGTTATATTCCATTAGGCTAAGTAAGAAACTTATGTCTGTCTCTCATTAAAAAGAGTATGAAGACTCAAAGATTTGGACTGAGTATCAGACACACATCCATCATGTTTATCTGTAACATTACAGGCCAAAGAGAAATCAAGATCAACAGGAGCCTTTTGATGGAATTCTCAAGAATTGTGCCTTAACCTTCCAGTTTACAAATCATGATGAAGGACAAATCTTTGATTTTCTTGTTCAAGTCCATTCTCCTTGAAAATGAGCTCTAGACAAGTTACAAAATAGGCTTTTAAGCAAGCTAATGGACATTTCTTTTAAAAAATTCAGTGGGAATACTGAAGAACTTAAGACAAAACATAATTCTGCCTAATCATCAATGCACTTTTAATTTAAGGTTGGATAAGATCGTTTTATTCTAGCCAGTGCAAGTTTTTCAGACAGTGGAGCAACTGCATTATCAAAAATTCAATCAGAATACAACATATTCCTTACATTGGGCTAGTTTAGAACTACTCAGATGATAAAAACTTCAGTAAAAAAAGCGATTATTAGGATTTATCATTATGTTCAAGAGCAGCTCCTCACCTTTGTGAAGTTATTGTCTGTACTCATTGTCATTCAAAGGAGAAGACAAATATTCCCACAAATTTTCTAGACCCACAGACCTGATCCCTCATATCTGCTTGTGTCCTACTCAAGTCCTGCTGGCTGGCTGAGCAGCTGCTAGACTGATTGTGCAGAAAAAACATCTAATGACTATGTGTTCAAAGAAAAAAAAGACTCCTCACAAAACAGATTAGCTGCAGCTAACTTCCTAAAAAGAAAATGGCTTGTGCTTGCCCCTGCCTCTTGTGCTTGCCTTGACAGTGTGTGGCCAATAGTGTACAGATGGGTAAAAGTAAAGAAAGCAAGAAGAGTGCAGTGGTGGCATAAATAGAGGAAGTGGGTCTATGATTATGTTAAAGTGCATGCTGTACAAGCCTTTTTCCCTACAGAATCACTATAGCATCCATTTTATAATTCTGATTTACTTTAAACCTAGCTTGTTCCAGGATATTTTTCTATGTTTATGTGCATTAAGGAAGTAATATTGCACATTAACACAGCAGTATGAAACACTGAGTAGTGTATCTAACGCTATCTTATATGTTAATAAGATAACATAGAGGAGAAGCAGAGAGCTTGAGCTTCCAGCTAATACTCTTACTCCTGTTCATTATTAGGGAGCGCTCGTATGGGTCTGTGCAGCACCACAGACTTCCTCGGACCACTGTTTCAGTATGACTCTAGTGATTGACAATGACAACAAAGCAAATGGTCAGGACAAACCCTCCTATAGTAATAAACTCCATTATAACTAATACTTAACCAATGATACTGGAGTCTGTAGGGTATTCACTTGCAACAGACTGATCTTGCTGTTGCTGTTTTCACTGGAAAAGCTGTCAGACTGCTCTGGCAGTTCCTTTTGCCTTATTTCCATTACCAGTGCAGCCTGGTCCACGATATCTGCCTTTATGCAATTAGCGCATTTGTATCCTTGCTGTGTGGTTTGCCCTATACCTCAGAGCTGCAAGGTGAAGAATGAGCTGACTCTTGGTTTTGGGGTATTTTGCTGTTGTTGCCTAAACAACTTGTTTTTAAGACTTATTTTTAGCTGCTAATTTGAGAGTACTTTATATAACAGGGATAGAAAAAAAGTAGTTCAGAAAGAGGAGGGAAGAGAGAAACTTTAGCATGGAGTAAATATAGTAGAAATAGCAAAGAACATACAGACATTTCCAACATTTTTTAATGACTTTTAATGAGAGGAATTGCTTCAACTTGAATCTGAGATGCGTGCCTCTAGGGAGCATCAGTAATGATCCCAATTTTTCTCTGTTTCCCAGTTTGTCAGTTAAACAATAGAAATGCACTGGGAAATGTAAGTCTTGTTGAAACAGCAATCTTGTATGATAGCACTGAAAGTTAATGTCTTTAAAGTACTATAAGTCTTAAAATCCCAGGAGAACAAATCTTCCATCGACGGAGCTGGAAAGAATAAAATTTCAGACAAATGTAGATGAGGTACATGTGCTGCATTAATGCATTTCATCTTTAGGCACGTGTGGCGAAAGACCTGAAGAGCTTCCTCTCAATATCATCCTCAGCTTCTGACGTTTTCATGTGCTCTGCCCTGAAATTATGGGATGGGAACATACAGATGAGGGATGATATGCTTCATAAGCTTTCACTTTTAGTAATATCAGCTTTACTAAGCTTTCACTTTTAGTAATATCAGCTTTACATTTGCTTATATGTAAGGCAAAACATAGCCAAGCTCAGGCCATGCTTTATCACAACACAAATTATCGATTAATAAAGAGCAACTGAGAAAAATTGGGCAGACGGAGGTATGTAGGGTGTTAGAATGATAACTTTTTTCTGAGTACTGACTTTAGTTTATGCAAAAATAGTGTTGTTCAACATTCTATACAAACAATTGGAGCCAAAAGTAGCACCTCTTGCAGATGATTTTCTTTAATATGTGATTCTTCAGCCTATTTCACAATGCCTATTACATGTAAATTGTGTTGAGCTAATTTGCAGATTCTATGCAAATACTTAGAATATAAACTTTTTTGTTGACCTCCTTCTTAACTATGACTGGATTTGTAAAAGTACAATCATAGCTGAATAAATATTTACACACATTATTAAATAAATGAAAAATGATCATCATTAAGACAGGAATAAGATGACTTCATGAAAATCTAGAAAAGAATAATTTTGGAGCAGAGATTAGTTGGTATTATGAGTGGAGAACAATAAAAATAATTAGCTTTTGAAAAGATAGACTTTTCCCAGTGTGCTACCCAAATTAACACGATGATTAAAGCAAAGGGCTAATGACTAGCTTCTGGAGGCAGAACATCCTAAGCCATCTTCATTCGTCATCAAATGCTATTGATCACTGGTTTTGCTTTAATTACAACATTGTAAGAGCATATTTCTGAAAATGACGTCTGCATAGATTAAAGAAGGAAATGAAGATTACCGCTAGAAAAACTGTTAATTCTGTAATTGTATTTGAACAGAATACCTTTGAGCATTAATTTGCAGGTGTCTTTGCACAGAGCAATAAAGTAATAATTTACCCTATGGGGAAATTTTTAGCCAATTAACCATGTGTTATATGGATATCCAGGTGTTTTAGGATATTATGCTGATAGACAGGTAAAAGTGTTGCTGACATGATGCCAATATACTTACACTTAACACACAGATC
Source organism: Cuculus canorus (assembly GCF_017976375.1). NCBI lineage: Eukaryota > Metazoa > Chordata > Aves > Cuculiformes > Cuculidae > Cuculus > Cuculus canorus. The sequence continues at coordinate 38,085,041 of NC_071403.1, forward strand.
AATATTTCTTCAGAATCACATCTGTTTCACAATCATTAAAATACTAGTTTAACTGTCTCCACTTATTTGTAGCAGAAGCTGAATAAATTATTGTTGCACTTTAGGGCAAGCAAGAATGATTAACACAAGTTGTAATCATAACTTCAGTTGAAATGCTATGCCAGATCTATCAATGTGAACAGTTTCGCAGGTTTGTTGTGGCATAAGACATACAAAAGAAGTATAACCTGAATTACATGTTGGCTAGATTACAAAGGTGCAACGAATGACAAGGTTTAGATCCTGCTGAGAATGAAATTGTAGGTAATCTTAACAAAACATTGACACAAGTTAGCATCACTAGTCCTACATCTTAACTATAAGTACACTGAAAACAAGATTCTAAGGAGATAAACGTGGACCTTGCAGCTTAACGTTAAGAATTCTAGGTTAAATATTTGCATTAGCCCCTCCATCCAAGTATAATGAGAGTGATTATCTAATCAGCTATTAAGATCTATAAGTGACTTTCTGTTTTTTCTCACCCTTCTCTTTCAATGTCAGATTCTTAAAAGAGGAAAAATTGATTAAAGTTTTAGAGAGTGTTGTTAAAATAAATTCCTGATATCCATTGCAAATTGGTTTTCATTTTTGTTAGTAAACCTAAACTATATTCCTTGTTATAGTCAAGTGAGAAGTTTAGGTATCTCCAGGGGGCAAATCTTTGTATTCTGACTGATGAAAAATTCTCTGCGGATGCTTATTTCTCTCCATTAACTCTTAAGAGAGACTAGGGTGAAGATCTTCAATGTCATGACTAACTTTAGACATCTAAATTTGTATGATTTAATTTTTTTAATGATTAAGTTCATCTGGAGGTCTGAAAAAAATCATTAAAACATATGAATTCACTGAAAAGCTTTGAGTTCACTGCACTCACTGTTCCTCTGCCTATTTTCTGCTTATATTGAATGGATACTCTGGAGGGTGTTTTCTGGTCATGTCTTATTCCACTAAAATATCTGGAACATGGAAAGTACATGTGCCTAAGTCCTCAAGATCTGGCCATTATTTAACAGAAGTTGTACAGATCATTATGTCTCACATAACCATGCAAACCAGATGGGAATTATTTATCCCCACAAGATAGTTGAGACAATGTAAGCAGAGGTAAAACAAATTTCAGCTAACTGATATAGACTTTCCACAGCATTTTCTGTATTTTATGCAAATTTTCCTTTTTTCAATATTCCTTGAAAATACTCCTGTTTTGTTACTTCAGCATGGGAAGTCAAAGCTCACCAATGTACGGCCGGTGGTTTATTAAATGAAAAATATCTTTAGGCAGGTGTGAATTTACATTGAAGAACACCTTGTTTATTGTTTAAGGCTCTCATAAACTGTTCTTTTGTAAACCTGTGTTGTCTAGTTCTTAATCTGATTTAGGGACACAATAGTAACTACTGGTTCAAAGATCCTTTGGGCTCCATCTTGTGGCTAATTCCATGACCATTAAATCCTGAGTGAGGTGCCTACCTTCAACTACAGTCAAAATAGCACTGCTAGTTTTAACAGCTTAGTAGACATGACTGTTTTTATTATTTTCTCATACATAATATGGATTTTCTGAATTTTTTTTAGAAAATGCTTTTTAAAGTATTTACACTTCTTTTGTCTCTATTTATGAATACAGATTCTATTAAGAGGCTGTGTAATACACTTTGCAGTTGTAGAATTAAGTAGTCCACTTTCTTATCCTTTGAGGCAGTACATAATGAGGGTGTGGTTCGCGTTGCATTAGTGGCATTTGCAGCTGACCAGAAAGCCCATGTTGCCATGACCTTTTGCTTCATGCATTAGAAGACTGCATTCCATTTATTCTGGTTAACTCCGAAACTAAGCAGTTCTGAAATGCATTACTACTCCATTCTTTCTCAGTATGTGTTATGTACGTGTATGTGTATGTGCCTTAGCCAGTTTGTGCTACACGCTGTGTACAGAGCAGCAATTTCCAAGCTGTGGGTAAAGTACCGTTATCAGCAGGAACTGAAAGAAATTGTACTGTATTGGAGAAAATATGTAGATTGGAGCTTGAATGCATGTACCTTGCCCATTTGTTTCATATTAGCTTCCCTCTGACTATATGCAGTTTTTTTACACCGTGATGCATTTATTGGGAAAAAGTCAAAATGTGAACTATCATCCCCTCCTATAAATTTATTATTGATGAAACTTGAATATGTTTTTTGACTTCCTAAAAACTATTAAACTAATTAAAGAGTAAGCTGCCAGAATGAAAATGCTGAAAATCAGAAAAAGAGTCATGTTATCAGCAGGCAACTAGCTTCTGCATCTTGCTAGCTTGCAGGTACTCTAACTGTAGGAGGTCTGTCTAGGAGTTAAGACTCCAAGAAGACTGCTACCTTAAATTAGACTGGCACTCTAAGTTGCCTTCAGAAGCAAGACAGCACTTTTTCCTCCCTTTCTTTCATTCGATAGCTGCAGGGAACCTGGAAATACCAACTTCCTGACAATTCAGGTTCATGATTCACTTTAAACGAGATGGCTCTTCTTACATGTAAGAATGCGTATGTGTAAACTACAGGGGTTATATGATGATTAAATCCTGTTTGAGTTCACTAGAATCACACAACTAACAAATATTCTGGCAGTTTCCTGAAACTCACCTGGAGAAAGAACTAAGCTTATTAAGACTGCTTGCTTGACATTTCCACCTCAGTGCAAAACCTATCTAGTCAGAAATTAATAAGGTATGAGACCTATGAACTGCAATAAGAATTTCCCTTTTAAGCAGAAATAGGAAGCCTTGATATTGGTTTTAATCTGGCTTCATTTCATACAAACCAGTTTTGGAACCCTGTAATTATGAAATATTTTTTAAAAAATAAAAATATTCTTTTGGTTTAAAAATATCGACATTTCTTTCTTTTAAAAAGACCGTTAAAACCGAAAAGATGCTGAAATATTTTGGTGTTACAGCTCTTTTTAATGTTTTCCAGAGGTGCTTTGAAGCTGATGAGATTTATCTCACATCATCAATATCAGTGTTTATTGTAATTCACTTGAATTCCTGCTTGCAGTGCTTTTAATTATGAGCAAGAGTTAAAAATATTTGAGTGCAGGCAGTCAAATTTACTCTTTGATATTGTAGGGAGTGACTTCCTCGTGCAAAGGATTACTACCTCTTGCCCTTTAGAAATTGCCAACTTTTCACATATTGTTGTGTCAGTTACTCTATACCCCACATACTGTAAGAAAGCATAACACGATGCTGGAAGTCTTAGAGAGCTAACCTTTCAGAGAGAAATAGGTAATGCATAAATTTTTGCATAAACTATACCTGAAGGTTCCTGTTAGTACCACTCAAATTTGGAGAAATCAGTGAAATACGTCAGATCTTTTCATATTAATTTTGTTCTTTTCTGTCTCTTTCAAACTCCTTCCTGGCTGGTTTATGCTATGCACAGAATGTACCCTTGATAGAAAGTGTCATTCCATCTTCTTCTCTTTTCTTTTTATGATGGCTTGTCACTCTGCATTGCTCATTATTCTTGTTTTTCTAGATGAGGGCTGTGTACTTGAGTTAGACACAATAATTGGAGAAAGCGTTTTATATAGTACAGTGTCTATGTGATGCATGATTCGCATGAGAAATGGTAAAGTGGTATTTGAACTGTGCATGCTACTACCACAATATATTTTGGATAATGAGCCGGTCAATTTAGAGCACTTCCTGGCTACTTCTGTTTTTCTGCAGCTGGGCAAAAAATAAGGTATCCTTAAGCAAAACCAGCAAACATTCCTCCTTTTTATTGCCAGTCAGAAGAATACGCACGCAGCCTGGAGCAGTTTTTTTTATAATAACAGAATAAGCAGAAATAAATAAAACCTTAGCTTTTAACATGCAATATTTTCTGTGTGGAGCCTGCAGAGACTGTGAAGCTAGACAAGAAAGCTAAAGCATGGCATGTTTGTTTTTTGGAAGAGGCCTTGTCACTTCTCTCCATTTGTCCAGTTTAGGGTTTATCTACTGAAGACAGGAACATTGCTGAACTGGTTTTCCTTAGTTACTGGAAAATTTTGATGAACTAGCGTGTTTTTCACTAGAATCATTACCTTCCTTGCTGTCAATGATCTGCATTGAGTCTGACAGAGATGGAGTTAATTTTCCCCACAGCAGCCCTTATGGTGCTGTGCTTTGTACTGGTAACACACCAGTGCTTTGTCTACTGTTCAGAACTTCTGCACAGCATCAAGTCTTTCTTTCCAATACTCCTCCCTCACCAGTAGGCTGGGAAGTATGCAAGATCTTGAGACAGTATACAGCCAGGACAGCTAACCAAAAATGACCAAAGGAGTATTCCATACCATATAACATCTGCTCAGTAATAAAAGAAAGGAGGAGGGTGGGGGCATTTGTTATTGTGATGTTTGTCTTCCAGCTAAACCATCATGTGTACTGAAGCCCTGCTTCCTGGGAAGTGTCTGGATATCGCCTGCTAATGGGTAGTAGAGAAAAAATCTTTTGTTTTCCTTTGTTTCCACATGTGGCCTTTACTTTTGCTTTATTAAACTGCTTTCGTCTTGACCTGTAACGTTTTTTTTTTTTCCATTTTGTTTTCTTCCCTCCCTGTCCTGCAGAGGAGGGGAATAATGTGGCAGTTTGGTGGGTATCTGATGTCCCACAAGGTCAGCCCACCACTTGATCTCAGAAAACCAGTGAGAGGTTTATTCCAAAAATAAATATAATTATGATATTGTAAGAATGACCAAAGCTGACTTTCAGTTCTCACCAGTAGGATGAGGTACACTCTGCCCTGAGCCAGGTGCTTGAAAGTATCCTACCTGTACTTGGTGGTAAAATTCTTTCAGCAAATTAAGAAATTAAAAGAAATATTTTTTAGCAGAAAATATATAAAAAAGAAAATGAAATGGAAAAATAGATCCAACTTCAAAGAATAAAAAAATTATAAAAAAAATAAAGTTTTAAGTGGTTTTGCTGGGGAAGATTATGGTTAAGGAAGAAAAAAATCCTAACCAGTGAAAAATGAACCAAGGGCAAGCAGTAGGTATTTCAAACAAATTCCCTTGAGTGTTTTCTGTAAATGAATGGCCCCATAACCTGTGGCAAGGCTGACAGAAGTAGCACACTTAGCAATTACCTCACTCTTTTCTTTCTGTTAAGGATGTAGCAGTCTATGTGATAAATTCAAGGCTGTGAACACAGCAGGCATTTTGGTGTCTGAAAACCAATGACTGAAAGTGTAGCTGCCAGTTTTCTGATTCTCTCCGCTTCGTGTGTTACCTTTCATGCCTCAGTTGTTGCAAATTAATTTTTGGACAAAATATCCTCCTTGACACCTATTAAGCATTGTTGTTTTTTATAAGTAAAATGAATTTTATTATTCTGTTAAACACATGAGGTGAAATTTTGGCTCCAGTGGTGTCAATGGGAATTTTGCCATTAACATCAATACAGCCAAGATTTCACTCATGAGACGTTAAAACAGTTGAGGCTACAGTTTTTTTTTTAGTTCAGTTAATGACTCTGTATAGAGATAACATAATGAATTAACAGGATTGAAACTGTCTTAATGTATAGACAGCACATGTTGGCTCTGTTGTTCAACTACGTGAATCACAGAATTTCCAAACCTTTTTGAAATGAAAAAAGACATTTAGCCTTCCCAAAATCTATGCCCTCCCGTCAGTAAACTTCAGAAATAAAGAGCCAAATTTTTTTTTCTCACTTACTCAATGCTAAATCTCAAATAATCCTCTGAAATTATGGAAAAGTTCTGGAACCTCCCAGCTTAGTTAGCAGCATATGACTTATAAATGAAATAATCAATAAAGTTGAATAGATTAAAGAAAAATACCACCTTAGTGCTCATATTTCATTATTATTGCATTTGAAATAAAATCAACAAACTACAAAATAAAGTTTCAACTCAGCAAAAGGTGTTCTGAAAGGCAACAGTATAAATAAATATTTAGGGACTATTTATGTTTAAATGTTTTAAGTAATGCATTAGGTTTTGACTCAGGGCATTTTTTTTCTACTAATCTCTTAAAGTACCAAAGAATGACTTTGGCAAAACTTACATGCATGCTACATACACATCTGAAAAGAGGAAATTAAATGTCCCTAGGAAAGCACCTTCTGCAAACAACAAACAGCCAGGTCAGCATGCATGGTGCACTGCTAGTTTTGTTCTCTTTGATAAATCTTAACAGAGTTACAAAAGCCTTTCATTTTCTTCCTAATCAAAATGATGAAGTGTCTGATACTGGGCTGTGTTGGCCTGTGGTAGAAAGGAGCTAACAATACTGGAAATGACAACTGTGTTGTCACAGTAGTAGTAGATAAAGCTGGCTGATGGTAGCACATGAGGTGGTATATGTCATCGCAATTGTATCACTGAATGAAAGAGTCATTTTTCACAGCAGTCACAGCCTGAAAGACACTTCAGTCAAGGGAAAATAATTGATTTACCTTTCTTCTCCCCTTCCTTTTTCACTGCAGCTGAAATAGAAACAAAAATACTATGTTTTCATAACCAAAGTTAATAACATGTAATATCAGTAAAAATAATTCAAATATTCATGAGCCTTTTGTGTACATAACTCAAACCATACTTATACTATGCAATACAGATTTCTTTGCTAGATGAAGAAACTGATGATCAGAAAGATGAAGTGTTTCCTCACAGACACCCAGCTCTGCTACTGATTACAGCAAATTCCAGCTTTCTATATTCTTACACTTAATTTTAGCCACAAAGTCACTCTTCTTCCTAGACACTAATATAGGGAGACAGAGGCACAGAATGAATATTTAAAAATCAGCAATGAAGAAAGAGAATAGGCTGGGATGGGAAGGCATGAAGAAGTAAGGGGAGGCTAGAGGAAGGTTATGAAACCGTATCTGCTTTAGAGAAACATGTCTTTTTGCTATTAAAGCTTGTAGAGGTAAACAAATGCATAAAATAAGAAATTAAAAAAAATCACCTGAAGTCATGTTCAGGTTTTCAAGCATCTGCCAAATATGTGGAATTACAAGACCTGATAGTGCAGCAATCCCACCTCCAAATGCTACAATGTGAATTTTGTAGAAGATTGGACAGAGACTGAAACTGCTGCATATTCCCAAATTTAAACAACCTGGAATCAGTTTCCCAGAGCAAGCTGTGACCAGCATTTAAACTCTTGAGACAGGATAAAACTCCTCCAAAAGCTCAGCCTGGGATTTCAATAAAATGCTGTGTGTGTCTACAATGGGTACTGTGAAAACATATCCAAATTTTACTAAAAGGATTGAGAAGTCTTAAAAGGCGGGGGGGTTATCTGCATTTGCAGATGACTGACTGCTGCAATCCTGATGGAGCTGAGCCAAGCTCATACCTAAGTCCATTTGAAATACTTGCACTGCTCATTCCCCAGCCTACATTTATAGGGTTGAATCTTCTAAAATGTAGTTACAGATGTCACTTTATTTTGAAAAATGTCTTCTAAAAGTGGTGGTAGTAAACCTCTGCCTTAGGCTAACATTTGTGCACAGAAGAAGACAGAGGAGTTCAAATTCAGAGCTCTGACTCCTCAGAAAAGAGCAATTGGCACCAGGCTGCCGGTATGAACAGACCTGATATGGCACTGGAAGTGGAAAGGAAACAAAGAGAGGCAGAGCTCTGCCCTTCCTTTGGAGAACGTGCTCTGGTGCAGGACAGAAATCATGGATCATGAGGTCAGAGGAGAAAGTGGCCACAGTCTAAAGTGTTTCCATTTTGCTAATCTCTGCCTCCTTGGTGTTCTTAAAATGAAAAGTCCTTTTGTTTCAAACAGTTAGTACATTTGGGTAAAACAAATAAAAAAGAAAAAGATTCAACCTGAAATTACTGAAATGCTACCTAATGGCCTGCAGCAAAAAGAGATTCTGATTTCAAATATTTTTTCAAATTTTCTACCACTTACTCTCCTTTGAGAATGAAATATCTCTCTTGTATGTCAGGGACATCCCCAGAAGTGGAAAAAAGTTTCATGCCTAGAATTAGTGAAAAACAGACGCAACGTTTCAAGGATCTGGTCCTCTGTGTAATCACTTTGCTTTCCTAGGTGATGTGCTTATCAAAGCTGTGAAGAGCAACTTTTGCAAAACTATCATTACAGAGGATTTAGTATTTTTTCTTTTAGAAGCTGCTATAGAAACCTCAGTGGCTTTTGGAAGGCAGATTTACATTGCCACTTGTACTATACTTGAAGGACTCCAAAATAAGCAGAAACATCAGATGTCAAGACTCTGGATATGGCTTATCTGGGCTTAACCTGACTTCTGTCTTGCCAGTTTATGGGATATCGCTCACTACACTTCCGATGCCAAGACATGCACAGGCAGAGCAAATTCTGTCTGTGCCTGCCACTGCGCTTAGAGATAGCTAATTTCTATTACTGTGCTATTGTATATCCTATTGTGGCACCTATTTGAATTTTCACCTTGGCCATGTTTTTTCTGATGGAAAGAACTGCAAATGCTCAATAAATCTTAAGAGACAGAAAAGACCTAATTCTGACTTTTTTTTGCCAACAGCATTGTTCCGATCAAATCCTGGTGCTCAGACTTTAAATGCCAAGGAATAAATGAAAAAGAGCACAAACACCATCCTTACAGTGCTCTTTCAGAACCTGAGAAACGTGTTTGTACCTGACACATGGCAAAAACATGGATAAATTAGCTGAGAAATTTAAGAATAAATGTGAGTGATGTATTGTAGCTGGGCAGGGAAGAACATGAAATAATGAATGATGAAACAGAATACATGATGATCAGCTATGAGAGATGCTATCGGCTGTGTTCTTTTTTACTTTGATTATTTAGAAAAAAGAACCAGTTGTTAAGCTGATTTTTTTTTTTCTTTTTGCACTCCACTAAGAAGATGTATCATCTAGTTCTTGATTTAGGAATTTGTACCTAAAAACCTGTCCAACTAGGACTATATTAGCAGCTTTAAAACACACTGACTGCTGTTAGTGACCTGTCTTCCTTTTCTAGACCTATCCAAATCCACCCACGTATTTCCGCTTAATATAGACCTAATTCAAAGCAATATAAGTTTATCAAAGATACATGTTCCATATCATGAATCCAAATTGACAACCACTCCAGAAACCAGAAGTAGGCACCATCATCTTTTATGGTTTAGGAATAGGAAAAAAATACCACTACAAAACAGACTCATGGCAGACCTTTTAAAAAACCTTTCAGTGAGGTGAAATAAAGACAAATTTCCAATCATGGAAAGACAATAAAGACAAGTTTCCGGTAGTGGAGAGGTTACTAAGGTAGTATTTCCATGGTGGAAAAAAAAAAGTTATATTCAGCATAGTTGTATAGTTTTTAACTTGCATCAGGAATTTGGATCTATGTCACCAGCAGTCCTTTAATCCCTATTCACCAGCAGTCCTTTAATCCCATACACAGAGATGGTTCTGAGGGACGTTTTTCCAGAGATATTCAGCAAAAAGTAACTTTTCTGAAATCTTGAAAATGTTTTGAAAACACCAAAAATCTCAAACCCACTATTTCCTACTCAATAATAGTCTTTTGCATATAGCCTTATAACCCAGCAGTTACTAGGAACAGCTATGTAGTTCTTCCACAAATTGTCCTTTTATTTTCTTGCAACCAGTAATTTGTTTCCATCCTGAAGCATAAAATTCAACTTCCTTTCTAAATTTAAAATAATTAATTATGAAAATTTGGGCTATGAAAATTACATTTCCATATAGATGTATAGTTCCTCTATAGTGTTTTTGAAGAGTCCTTGACTTAGAGTTGTGATTTTCAATCTTATGATCATACTAATTAATCTCACAGGTAATCTGAATCTTTCCTACTTCTATTAAGAGTTTTATTTCTAATAAGAGTTCTATTGTTCTTTCCTAGACCAGTCCAGTGCCACATTATCATGAAAGAATTTTGTATACAATATTTCAGACAAGAGGCATCTTTGATTTATGCAACAGCCTTAAAACACTATACGCATTTTTCCTATGGCATCTGCATACGGAAGAACATTCTTCACTGATTTGTCTATAATAACACTTGAACCCTTTACTGAATTTATATATTTTCCTTCCAGTATATGCTGCTTTCTATTTAGTGACACTAAAGTTTTTTTGCTGTCATGTTGTGCATTCCTCTTGTAAATTCAGTGTATCATAGCCCCTTCTAATCCTGAATTCTAGATTTATGTCATCTGAAAATTTCATTACATTACTATATCTATCTTTTCCTGCTAATTAGGGGATATATCATGATTCCAGTTGTTGAATCATAAACAATTATTCTGCAAATGGACTGCAAGGTGAGAATGAACCAACTGTTCTCTGCTTCCTAAACAGGTGTGTATTTACTTCAATACTGTGACTCTTAGGCAGCAACTATTTAGCTTTCGCAGAAAGTCATATATGGAACTTTCCAAACCATCCCAATAATAATAATATGTTCAAAACACTTATTCTAAGACATAATTTCCTCTTGTAGAAACCATGCAGGCTAGATCCCTGTCACATGATTTTCCAGATATTTGCTTATGTTCCTCTGGTCTAGGTTTTAATAAACAGGTTTGGAGAAATAACTTCTTATTCAGTTGTCTTCACACATTTTATGATTAATCAGCAAGGAAGCTGTTGTGGTTGAATTTCTATGCGTGGCCTCACTATCCCTTTTCTCCTAATTTGTAAGACATAGCTGTCAGAATTACTATGAAAAAATCAATTCACTAGATCACCCCAGAAAAAGTTTACAGTGTTCTTTTATTCATTACTTGCAATGCCTTAATGAGAATACACAAGCACTTTGTCCAGAATGAAAGGACTGACACTACATGGTTTAGGCCTCCTGTAAAGGGGTTGGGTAGAGGTGTTAAGAGAGTGGTTACTTTCTTGAGCGAGTCCCCCTTTGACTGTGTGTGGAGTTTGGTCTCGTTGACAACTAAGGAACAGGAAATAATGACTACTGATAGAAGCCTGTCTTCTGCTGTCCTTGTCTGAGCCCTTGAAACTTGATATGTAAAATGGATGGGTATTAATTTAAGCACACTCCCAAAGGCAAGCACTCTGAAAACATTGCAAAAGGCAAGGAGCAGGGCAGAGCTGTGCAGGGATCTGATCTCTCTGCTGCATCAGAGAGTGCGAACCTCTCTCTACCAATTTCACTTTTGAGTGGCAGTGCCCAAAGTACTGTTTTAGGACAGGGACAATTTTTCACTGGATCTGTGCAGAAAGTAGTGCAACTTAGCCATAAAATGGCAATAAAGCAAAGGAAGCCTGATTCTGTGAGCTGCTGAGAAGTACATTCTCCCAGTCAGAGAGAATCCTGTTTCCTGAACTCAAATGAAAGAATAAAATTATGAAACAGGATTTTTTTTTTAATTGCATAAGCATGTCTAAATAAGAATTAATAGTTATGAATTCAGAGGACTTTTAGAAGGCTATTATACCAGTCTGGGAGCCCCAGCATGTAGCAGCCCCTCCAGGAAATACCTTAAATATTGATAGACATGCTTTCATTTACAAACATGCTTTTACTACTGAATGTATATCTCTACATATATATGCATATGTTACTTATTCAGTCTGAATATTTTTCTTAGAAAAATAATTAAAAAATCAAGTAGCAAGCCATAAGGATAACATTACACTTCATAGCTTTCCATAAAGCATGCCTCACGTTTAATTGATATAAACTGCTTTTTGGAATTAAAATTTTATCTTGTTCCTTTTATGAAATGGCATTAATTCATATTATGTACTTTATTTTTGTTCTTTTTCTCTTATTTTCTAATGTCTGTTATAGATATTTTACAGAGAAGTGCTGACTCAGAATGGGAATTTTATACCTCCCACTATGTCTCAGTTTTTGTATTTATATATCTCTCATTACTTTAATGTCTAACTTTCAAAGCTTTCTTGAAGTATTTCTTATTGCCAGTGTTTAGCATTGATGTTCTGCAATGAGTGGACCATTTAAACAGGCTGATATTGCGATTTTTTTACACCTAATATAGATACCTTACATTCAGGATCTCTGTTAGTCAGGATTTTCTATTATAATCCTGTATCCAGCTTGTGTGAATTTGACTTTCAAGTTTCAGAAACATATTTATCTAAGCAAAAGGGTTACACTGTGGCCACTTCTGTCAATGCAATTTACACTGGGTTTGACAGACCCCTGTAAAGTGACAATTGCTAATCAAACCACTGCCGTTTCTCAAGGCATTTTTCTGTTGGCTTGTTTGAACTGAGATGTCCACTGAAGAAGCTCCCTGTTTTCTTGTAGTTGACTAAAAAGTACCAGCGCTCATAGAGGTGACCTCCTGTTTGCACTTCTTCACAGGGCAATGGCCACAATATTTCTGGAACACTTTTCCCTACAGACGCTTTTCTCAGACTGTCTGCATGATCTATGTTACATGTCACTCATCATTGTTAAGAAAGAGAGGTTTAGTGAAGCACAGCATCCCACATAGATGCTTAAAGCCACTTTACACACTGGGGTTACACTCTTCTGACAAAATGTCAATGTCTTGTCATACATATTCAACGTCACTGAGTTAGTTTTGCTTTTGGAAGTGTTGCTTTTGTATGAAACTCCGTACCTAAGAAATGGCTTATGAAGATAGTCACATGGAACAGAAAAGAAAGAAGCAACTTTTAAAAACCTGCAGCCACCGAGCTGAACTGCCTTCAAAGTGAGCTTGTGTAAGACTTACTGTGACGTGAAGTTTACTAGACTAGAAAATGACTAAATCCTATTGTGGACACTACATTAGCTTCACTATACACGTGTACAACTTGAGATCTTCCCACTAAAGTTGCACTTTTCTGTTGCAGTCTTGCTCCAGTGGCCTTGAAGGATCTGCAGTCCTGGTCAGCACAGCCATTTAACAGATCTAACTTAGATACCAAGACTTAAAAACAAGGCAGCTTGCCTAATCATGTGTCTGACAGAATCTAGTCCAAGTATTTTACCTTCTTGCAGAGCCAGCTAGAGTCAAGGAAATATACTCTCATGGCTGTGAGAAATCAGTTACTCTCAGTGAGTTACACAAGGCATCAAGTACACTCACAGATAGTATTCAAGGACATATGCAAGACACTAGGAAAAACTGAAGTAAGTATGCTCATCTCATCTTGCCTGAGAAGCTGATAAAGGCTATACAGACTCAGCACTATTAGTATCCATGACATTACTACATTGCCCATCCATCTACTCTGCTGTTACTATAAAAACCCGATCAGTTTTCATTCAGACCTCATCCAAGCCTTGTTCTTTATCGGAATCATTCAGGTGTCTCTAACGTGACCTTGCACTGCACTGGAGTTAAACGCAGAATACTCTGCACTAGACGTTCAGGTCTTGGTTCTTGTGTCTTAACAAGAAGGAAACCGTAAGATTTTAAGATGACACAACAGCACAGAATCTTTTATGTCTCTTACAGTATTCTATTCTTTAGCTAAAATGTTAGCCCATGTGGAAAAATTCTGTGTGATATGAAAGTTCAGTAGGAATATAGCTCATATTTTCTACTGTTATATTGTAAGGAAAATCTTATATGTGTCCTATCAACTACTATGGGAAAAAAAAATTATATATAGAAAAAGAGATAGTGGATCTAATCACTTTAGAATACTGAGTTTTGTTCTCAAATGTACTGAGAATAAACTACCTCATGTGCAGGCAGTGAAATTCTGTGGTCTTTAATTAAACATGCCCTTTCTTCAAATAACTGTTTTGGAACTTGGAAGGAGCTGCTATTCACCAGTTGTTTCACAGGCTGATCAAATTGAGTTAATTAAGTTCTTTTTAAATACTTATTTTTACATATGGTTGGGTGGGTTGACACGTTACTGAAGCTAATTCAATAGCAAAGCAGCTGAAAAACTCTTACAGATGTATTACTTTTTAATAATATTTTATATTTTGTAATAAATAGCATTTTGCTTTCGTTATCACTTAAATTTAAATAAATCAGTCTTCAAACTGGAAATATTTATGAAGAGCTGAAGAAAAAAATGGATAAAAAGCTCAATGGGAAGATCAATAGTCAAATAATTAAGAGTCTAATTAATGTTTAACTCTTCATTAACCTACCTATGTTTCACAGTTATATTTGCAAGAGCCTAACAGGAATTACATAGGCCTTGTTCGCCTCAAGCTCAAGATATAAAAGCCAAGTTCTATTAAACTAATAATCAATAGATAAAAATGTCTCTATACTTCAGTTCTGCCTGTTGATTAAAAAAACCTAAAAGATATGGTACAATAATGCACTATTATTTTTCTCATCTCCTCGACCCTGGACTAACAGTCATGATTCACCTACTTTGACTGCTTCAAAGGATTTCAGACTATTTAAGCCCTTTTGTAGCATGTAAGCCTTCACTTTGCTTCAGAATGAGACAACTGCAAAGTAATAATTGTTTTCTCCTGTTCTGCTATAAACTACCTACATACGCTATGCAAATTAGCTGCACTTAAAAACTTGAAAATGTTTTCTTTCCCAAATTTGTTGGAGAAGATATTGCCTCAAAACTGACCCTTAGGGAAAATCTAAAGATAGGAAGTAATATTATTCATTTATCTGAAGTAGTTCTCAAGACCAACTAGGAGTTTTTAAGATTGACTATTGTGTTCTCATGGCTCAAATGACTGTTATCACTCAGCAGGTTATTACATATTATATCCATGTTAAATTATTTATACATATAACCTGAGAAACAGATTTCTAATGAGCAAGAGGTATTTAATCAGTATGTAAATAATGCTGAAGTTAAATTTAGTTTCGTTTTAATTTAGTTTATATGAATAAACAAACATGAAAGTATTTGGTTAACTACAATCACAGTTTTATCACTGCCTAGAAATGCCTAGTATTTAAGAGGTCATTTGCTATGAACCT